>NC_080162.1:142100813-142700813 GCF_950295315.1 Erinaceus europaeus
GAACAGTCTGGAGAACTCTCAGAAGGCTAGAAATGGACCTACCCTATGATCCTGCAATTCCTCTCCTGGGGATATATCCTAAGGAACCCAACATATCCATCCAAAAAGATCTGTGTACACATATGTTCTTGGCAGCACAATTTGTAATAGCCAAAACCTGGAAGCAACCCAGGTGTCCAACAACAGATGAGTGGCTGAGCAAGTTGTGGTATATATACACAATGGAATACTACTCAGTTGTAAAAAATGGTAACTTCACTGTTTTCAGCCGATCTTGGATGGACCCTGAAAAATTCATGCTAAGTGAAATAAGTCAGAAACAGAAGGTTGAATATGGGATGATCTCACTCTCAGGCAGAAGTTGAAAAACAAGATCAGAAAGAAAAAAAAAAAAATCACAAGTCGAACCTGAAATGGAATTGGTGTATTGCATCAAAGTAAAAGACTCTGGGGTGGGAGTGGGTGGGTGGGGAGAATACAGGTCCATGAAGGATGATAAATGACATAGTGGGGGTTGTATTGTTAAATGGGAAACTGGGGAATGTTATGCATGTACAAACTATTGTATTTACTGTTGAATGTAAAACATTAATTCCCCAATAAAGAAATAAATTACAAAAAAAAAAAAAAAGAATTCCACCTAAAAAAAAAAAAAAGACTCTGGGGTGGGGGTGGTTGGGTGGGGAGAATACAGGTTCAAGAAGGATGACAGAGGACCTAGTGGGGGTTGTATTGTTATATGGGAAACTGGGGAATGTTATGCATGTACAAACTATTGTATTTACTTTTGAATGTAAAACATTAATTCCCCAATAAAGAGATAAAAAAAAAAAAAGGCCTCCAGGAGCAGTGGATTTGTAGTGCAGGCACCAAGCCCCGGCAATAACCCTGGAGGCGAAAGAAAGAAAGAAAAGAAAAATGTAGCTCAAAAAAAAAAAAAAAAAAGAATAACAAAGATCACCTGAGAACACAACAAGACAAGATTCAGAATATTTTTGGAAAACACCAAGTCACAGGTGAATGCAAACACGTGTGGCTCATGGATAGAGAGAGGCCTAAGGAGAGATTCCTGGGGCTGAAAGCAAGTACTTCAGTACTTACTTGGGATTGACTGGTAACCATCTGGCAGTTTGCCAGTTGAGGCACCACCTCAGGTCTGAGTTTTATTAACAAATAAACTGCTGATAGGAGGAGAGGATCCCTTAAGGCTCACCAAATGCAACTGTGAGTCTCCACTGCTACTGTCCCTGGAGGCTGGAGCAGCAGCAGGGAGGCCGTAAGCTGACATGAGGGCAGAGAACTGATTGGGCAACTCAGGAGAAGACATACACCCCCAGTGTTCTGGAAGTGGTGCTGTATAGTGGCAGCCTTTCCACATTGTTCTCCTAAGGAATTCAGAGACATGTTGAATAATTGCCTCAGAACCCACAGAGTACAAACAGGATTTATTTAGAAACTCACAGGGCCCAGGACTGCTGCCCTTCTTGGCTCTGACTTGTCAGAGAAGCTGAATTGGGCCTAGGGCTTTGGACCCTTGGGGCATGGGAGTCCCTTTGCATAACCACTGTGCTATCTCTCCCCCACCCTGTTTTATCTCTAGGGTAGGAGTGGTTAAGCTAAAAGATTGGCTTAAAGTTAAAAAGCCTGCAGGCTCCCAGGGAAGATAAAAAACAAAAGAGGATTTAACAGCCACCATGCTTCACCTCAAGGATTGAGACAACATTGAAACAACTGTTAATTTCCATAACTGTGAACTCTTTAAGTACCTTACTTAGAAACATGTCAATCCAGGCAAGTGTGATTAGTGGACTGAATAGTACTGAGAGAGGAGCCTCATAACACACCATTACAATGGTTAAATCAAGAAAAAGCATTGGAAAAATGAACCAGAGCAAAAGCCCAGATTCCCCCACACACACACAAAAGTAGAAGAAGCACATAAGAGTGAGGACAAGATCTAAACACTAATTGAAGTTATTAGTCACAGGAGTGAGGAAAAAGACTGAAAGTATTATCAGGGGGACCGGGTGGTAGCATACTTGGTTGAGTGCACAGGTTACAGTGCACAAGGTCCCAGGTTCCAGCCCTCGGTCCCCACCTGCAGGGGAAAAGCTTCACAAGTGGTGAAGTAGGGCTACAGATGTCTCTCTGTCCCTCTCCCTCTCTATCACCCCCTTCCCTCTCAGTTTCTGGCTGTGTCTATCAAATAAATAAATAAATAGAAAGTAATATCAGAAATGGGGAGACAGCAAATGAAACTCTGAAAGAAAACACTATCTCGAGATGATTAGACAGCTGAAATCTGAAATAGCTGAGCTAAGAGCACAACTAGCTGAACAAGTTAATACAGTATCAGAACAGGGTAACAAAATAGCTGAGCTACAGAAAACAACAGAGGAGAGAGAATAGAATAAGTGAGGCAGAAAACATAATTAGCAAGATCGAGGATGACTTAGAGAAAACTAAGAAAGAAATAAGAGATCTCAAAAGAGAGATGAATAAATACTGAAAACAAGTATAGAGACATGTGGGGTGACTTCAAAAGAAGTAATAAACACACTATTGGCTTGCCAGAGGAAGAAAGAGAGAGAAAGGATGCTTATTCTACAGGACATAATACCTGAGAACTTCCCTACTCTAGACAACATAAAAGACATAAAGGTTCAAGAAGCTCAGTGGGTCCCAAACAGAATTAAACCAGACTTAAAGACACCAAGACACATCATATTTAAAATAAAAAGGAATAAGGATAGGGAAAGGATCTTGAACACTGCAAGAGAAAAACAGAGTCACCTACAGAGGAAAGCCCATAAGATTAGCAGTAGATTTTTCCATACAAATACTAAAGGCCAGATGTTGGTATTCTTCGTGTTGGTTTGGTCGCCTTCCCCCTACCTCTGAGAGAAATGGTTTGACCCTTGCTAGTTTCGCGCCCCACTTCCTCCCCGCCCCCTATGCTAAGGACGTCGAGAGTCCCAATAGCAGCAGCAGAGAGAGAATGATGGAGAAGCACATGGTGTGGTGATTTGCCCGTTCGTGAATAAAGATTAAACTGCAGCTTCTCAGCCCAGCCTAGTGTCCTCGAGTCTCTCTCTACCGCCACGACACTAGCCTGGCCTGCTGGAGCCCCCGAACTTAAACAACAAATGGTGCCCACGTGGACCTGACCTGTGCATCTCTCAAATAAGTGAAGACAATTTGGCTACCTATGTACTATGGCCTTCTCTTCTGCTTGTGAAGAGATCTCCAAAGGCCTCTGCCCTTTCTTAACGAGACTGTTTCGCTCTTTCTGGAACATTTATCTCTGGACCACTCTGTGGTTTCCACCCAATGCCAGCCCGCAGGAGCCCAACGCCAGCCTGCAGGAGCCCAACGCCAGCCCGCAGGAGCTGCCTTTCTGCCATGTGGCGCGGGACACTGGGCATGGGCTCCCTCCATGCTGCTCGGCCACTGGGAGCAGGGCAGCAGACATGGCAGGGCCATGGGGCAGGGCCGCGGTGGCCTATCCTGGCCACCCCAGGGCACCTCGGCCGGGGCCTTCTGCACGGCTGGCCCGCCCGCCCTCGTGCTATGAAGTCTGGACAGATCCTGGACCACCCAGAGACCGCGGGCTCCCTGCCGAAACTGGGCCCCCTGGCCGAGATCCTCAGCTCGGATCTGAAGGCAGACGAGTTAGAATACGCAGAGATTCGTGCAGAGATTGCAACCTACAATTCCTAGAAGTGAAGCTGCCCAAGAGGCCACCGCTGGACAACGCACTCCCTGAACAGCTAAGACAGTACAGATCTGAATTCGTGTTTGAAATGACATGTCTTCGTAACAAAAGTTTCTCTCCTTGTGTATTGAAGACCATGTGTATGTGTGTGTTTCAAGTTTGGTAACATTAACTTTAAGGTTAAAAATATAACTTTAAGGCTATATTCTTACCAGACAGAGTTAAATGAAAAAAGGTTTTCAACGTAATTCTCATAAAGATAAAATTAACTTACATTTAAAGTCTGAGGTAAAAATTAGTTTAAATATCAATATATTTTAACTAAGTTGGTAAAAAAAAACCTGTGCACACCTAGGGTGTGTCTCCATCTTGAATGGGTGTAACAAAAGGTTAAAAAGACGTTGTTGATATGTAAAACTCTCAAATTCCTTCTCAATTAGAAACATTAGATTGCGCTGTGGTTATGCTAATAATTCTCATGCCTGAGGCCTTTTTTCTTTCTATGGTTCATGTTTGCCTTTCAACATTTTATTGTTTAAACTTTAAATAGCCTTAGAATCGTGCTGGAATAGACTTCCAATTGTGATAGAGTTATCATTTGTGGTAAACTTCTAACCTGCTACAAGTTTTGTTTCATAAGTAAGTGAATTGCAGCTGTCAAGTTCTCTACAGAAAAGCAGAATTCCGATGGCTGACATTCCCCATCGAGACAGACGTACAACAATCCACCCCTTGGCAATTCTTCAGTGGACATCTGCTTTGGACTTCTATCGGACTCACTGGTACACCTCGGACACTTTGCACAAAACTAGCAGCTTCCCTTATGCTGCTGGATTTCTCAAAGACTGACTGCAGCCATGCCTTGGGACTCTAGGCCTCACCCTCCCCCCCCATGCTAGAAAATTCCAATTGAGGCAAGTATGCCCTCCAGAGGCAGGAAATTTTTTTAAGCTGATAAAGTTTTGCCCAGAGGCAAAAAATGGCCCCCTCAGGCCTTCCCTTTGCAACACACTGGTTCTTGTTACTTGCTTACATGTTTCTCCATGTTTGTGCCAGTTTCTTTTTTGAAAATGCCTGTACGATATAGGTTTCTGTTCACCCCACACCCCTGATACTGTGGTCATTTAGTTAAAAGAAAAGGGGGAATATGTTGGTATTCTTTGTGTTGGTTTGGTCCCCTTCCCCCTACCTCTGAGAGAAATGGTTTGGCCCTTGCTAGTTTCGCACCCCGCTTCCTCCCCGCCCCCTATGCTAAGGACGTCGAGAGTCCCAACAGCAGCAGCAGAGGGAGAATGATGGAGAAGCACATGGTGTAGTGATTTGCCCGTTCGTGAATAAAGATTAAACTGCAGCTTCTCAGCCCAGTCGTGTGTCCTCGAGTCTCTCTCTACCGCCGCGACACTAGCCCGGCCTGCTGGAGCCCCCAAACCTTAACAACAGCCAGAAGAGAATGGCAAGATATATATTGAGCTCTTGATGAGAAAGGTTTTCAACCAAGACTACTGTATCCTGATAGACTGTCACTCAAACTATATAGAGACATAAAAACCTCAGACAAGCAACAGATGAAAAAGTCAACTATCACCAAGCCTGCTCTACAAGAAGTTCTGAAAGTTCTCTTATAAACAGTTACAGCACCATAAATATGCCATATATTAGAACACTCTAAATCTTTAGAATAATAGCACTGAAATATCTTCATCCTGTAGTATCAATAACTGTCAATGGCATGAATTCACCTATTAAAAGGCACAGAGTAGGAAGCTGGATCAGAAAACACAACCTAACAATATGCTGTCTACAGAAAACCCACCTAACTCAACAAGACAAACACAGACACAAAGTGAACGGATGGAAAACTATCATACACTTCAATGAACCACAAAAAAAAAAAAAAAAAAAAAAAAGCAGGAACAGCTATTCTGCTGGGCTAGCGTGAGGGTGTTTCTTCCCAGGCATGTGCTCTCTGGATTGGAAAGAACTCGACTGGACCAAACCTGGGCTGCTGCTTGCAGAGAGAGACCAGGAATTTGTGGCGGAGCGGGAACACAATGCGTCTTATTGATCAGAGACAATGCTTTTATATATTAGAACTGGAAGTGGCAAGTCAGAAAAGTAAATGGCTAGGAAAGGGGGTGGAGAAAAAAAAGAGTGGGCTAAGGTAGAAACTCCCTTAGCAACTGTTGCTAAAGTTTTAACAGGTAGGATTAATTAATACCTTGCAGGCAGGGTGGATCTCAAGGTAGAAAGAAGATAGATCAAAGGTGGGGATCTTTCAGGCAAAACAATGATTATGTAAATAGACCATAGTATCAGCAATGGAGGATGGAGCAGAGCAGTGGGGGGCTGGCTTAAGGCCCAACACTATTCTTAATCTGATATGACAGAGCCTAAAATAAATGAAATTTAAAAAGATAGGGATAGACATTACTTAATGCTCAGAGGATCAGTCAATCAAGAGAACCTAACAATTATTAACATCTATGAACCCAGTGAGAAGCCATCTAAATACATCAAACATCAACTGAAAGAGCTACAGCAATATATTAACAGCAACATAGTCATAGTAGGGAACTTCAACACCCCTTGGATGTTGAACCAGAAACAATCAAATACTTAGAGGAAAATATTGGCAGAACTCTTTTCCATCTAAATTTTAAAGACATCTTCAATAAAACAAATCCAATTATATATATATGTTTGAACAATAAACACAAAGCAGAACTTGGACTGGGTCTGGTGTATTGCATCAAAATAAAGGACTCTGGGGTAGAGGGGGAGGGTTCAGGTCCTGGAACATGATGGCAAAGGAGGACCTAGAGAGGAGTTGAACTGTTATATGGAAAACTGAGAAATGTGAACAGGAGTATATGGAATAATGGTTATGCAAAGAGACTCTTATTCCTGAGCTTCCAAAGTCTCAGTTTCATGGTGAATTTACCTTCTTTACCCCATCTTCGATGGAGCTAGAAGATATCGTGTTAGGTGAAATAAGTCAGAAACAAAAGGATGAATATGGAATAGTCTCACCCACAGATAGAAGTTAAAAAAACAAGGGGTCAGGTGGTGGCACACCTGGTTGAGCACACACATTACAGTGTGCAAGGACCCAGGTTCAAGCCCCTGGTCCCTGCCTGCAGGGAGAAAGCTTTACAAGTGGTGAAGTAGAGCTGCAGGTGTCTCTCTCTCTTTCTCTCTCTCTCCCTCTCTCCCTCTCCTTCCCCTCTCAATTTCTCTCTGTCTCTGTCCAACAATAAATAAATAAAATGTTTTTTTTTTAAGTTAAAGAACAATATCAGAAGGGAAAAATCTAAACAGAACTTGAACTGGAGTTGGTGTATTGCACCAAAGTAAAAGACTTTGGGGTGAGGGGGAGGGTTCAGGTCCTGAAACATGATGGCAGAGGAGGACCTAGTGGAGGTTTTATTGTTATGTGGAAATGTTATGCATGTACAAACTATTGTATTTTACTGTTGACTGTAAACCATTAATCCCCCAGTAAAGAATTTTTTAAAATTTTATTCATTTACTTATTTCATTTTCAAAAAATTTTTATTTATTTATTTATTTTCCCTTTAGTTGCCCATGTTGTAGTAGTTATTATTATTGTTGTTATTGATGTCGTCATTGTTAGGTAGGACAGAGAGAAATAGAGAGAGGAGGGGAAGACAGAGAGGGGGAGAGAAAGATAGACACCTGCAGACCGGCTTCACCGCCTGTGATGTGACTCCCCTGCAGGTGGGGAACCGGGGGCTGGAACTGGGATCCTTATGCTGGTCCTTATGCTTTACGCCACATGCGCTTAACCCACTGCACTATCACCTGACTCCCTACTACATCTCTCTTTTTTTTTAATGTTTTCTATCATCATAATTTAGTTATTTATTGGATAGAGACCATCAGAAATCAAGAGGGAAAGGGGTGATAGAGAAGGAAAGAGACAGAGAGACACCTGCAGGCCTGCTTCACCACTTGTAAAGCTTTCCCCCTGCAGGTGGGGACCAGGGGCTCAAACCTGGAACCTTGTGCACTGTAACATGTGCACTCAACCAGGAGTGCTACCACCCAGCCTCCAGAGTGCCACATCTCTTAATGAAGAAAAGGCAGGTGTTCCTAGTTCATCTGCGTTTCAATTCCAATTATTCTGGCATCTGCAATTAATACATAATTTGGGTTTTTTAAAAATTATCTTTATTTATTTATTGGATAGGAACAGCTGGAAAGCAAGAGAAAAGGGGGAGATATAGAGGGAGAGAGAAACCTGCAGCCCCACTTCACCACTCACAAAGCTTTCCCTCTGCCAGTGGGGGCCAGGGACTTGAACCTGTGTCATTGCACATTGTAACATGTGCATTCAAATAGGTGCACCACCACCTGGCCTTATTAATAAAGAATTTTGTTATCTACCCCTCAAGATAATATGAACCCCAGTAATTCATCTCCCAATCTTGTAACTAACTATTTATATATCTGCTTCTAAAAGTCACAGGGAAAGGAAACCTCTGAAATGTACAAGGCCCATCAAGGAGCCTAGTCCTTCTGGGAGGCAGCTCTCCACCTGACCTGTCAGCTTTAGCTCTGTCCATGTTCCTGGGTGCGGCTCTATGCACAGCCGGCTAGTGTCAGGGCAGGACACATCTGTGGACCCTCTGCCCTAATTCCAACAGCTAAAGGAAGGGGCAAGTGCTCTTCCTGTTAAAGAGCTGCTAGAGGTCAGTCAGGGTGAAGAGCTGCTCTGGCCCATCAGGCAAAGTGCATCCAGAGCCCAAGCCCACAGCAAGGCTCTCAGGAAAGCAAACACAGGAAACAGGAAGCCCCAGCAGACACAGAGGAAGCCTCCTAGGCCAGGCAGGGGTCAGAGGACTGAGCTGGCAGCAGATTCACTTCCCCAAGCCTCCCACCAAGGGTGAGCTGCAGAGGGGATACCCTGGGCCTTCCCATAGGCCTGGGGGACGGAGGTGGGGGGTGCCAAATGAGAAGAGCAGGGTGGGAGCTATGGGGGCCAGGGGCTCTGTGCACCCAGAGCCAGATGAAAGCATGCTGCTGGGAGTCAGGCGGTAGCGCAGTGGGTTAACTGCATGTGGCGCAAAGCACAAGGACCAGTGTAAGGATCCCGGTTCCAGGCTCCCTGGCTCCCCACCTGCAGGGGAGTCACTTCACGGGCAGTGAAGCAGGTCTGTAGGTGTCTATCTTTCTCTCCCCCCTCTGTCTTTCCCCTCCTCTCTCCATTTCTCTCTGTCCTATCTAACATTGACATCAATAACAACAACAATAACTACAACAACAATAAAACAACAAGGGCAACAAAAGGAAATAAATATTTTTAAAAAGCATTAAAAAAAAAAAAGAAAAAAGAAAGCATGCTGCTTCCCAGAGAAGGTGGCAGATGAATTGGACTCAAACAGATCCATGACAAATCAAAACTCAGGATCCAGGGAGGTGCCCTAGGGGTAGAGCAACATGTCTGGAGTCCTGGGTTCAACCCCGAGCATGAGAACATGAAAAGACAGAGACAAAGAGAATGTCATAAATGGTGGAGCTTTGCTTTGTTCTCTCTCTTGCTCATTAAAAAAAAAAAAAAAAAAAAAAGTTAGGTGCCAGGGGGTGGCGCTCCTGGTTAAGCGCATGCATTGCAGTGTGCAAGGACCCAGGTTCAAGACCCTGGTCCCTACCTGCAAGGGGAAAGCTTCATAAGTGGTGAAGCAGGACTGCAGGTATCTCTCTGACATCTCTCTCTCTCTCCCTCTTTATCTCCCCCTCCTCTCTCAATTTCTCTCTGTCCCTAACCAATAATTAGTTAAAACATTTTAAAAAAAAAAATGTTAAAGAATCATTATTCAAGGAGGCGAGGGGAATAGCTTAGCTGGCAGAGTGCAAGAGTTGCATGTGTGAGACTCCCAGTTCAATCCCAAGTGCTATATGTACCTGAATGGTGCACTGATTGCTATCTCTCTTCCTCTCTCTCTCTCTCTCTCTCATTCTCTGGTATGAAATTGATAAAAATAAATCAGCAACCCAGGAAGTGGCACAGTGCATTAAGCACCAAAATCACAGACACAAGGTTCTGAGTTCAATCCTAGGCATTATATCCATGCCAGAGCACTTCTCTGGTTCAAGTAGCCAGTCCTCACCTGCAGGAGGAAAGCTTCACCTGTGGTGAAGCAGTGCTGCAGGTATCTCTCTGTCTTTGCTCCCTTCCCTCTTTATTTCTGGCTGTCTATAGCAAATAAATAAAGATAATTTAAAAAATAAGATTAAAGAATCATAATTATAAACAGTGGAGGGGGCAAACCTTACCTTTGGGGGGGTGAGGATGTGGAAGCTGGGGGTCAGGGTATTCATGGTTCAGTATCTGTCCATCCCCACTCATTCTGAACCTGCCCTTAAGTTTAGGGCAGTTCTCACCAGCCCTGCCCACTTCCATGAAGGGTAAATCACAAAGCCCAGGACCCTCCGCCACTAAGCAGCTTCCCACCCCTAGCCCTGGCCACTGTTCCTGCACAATGACGTCACAGAATTTTGTGTCTTGTCCTGTTTCATCAAATCAGACCTCTTTTAGGTTTCCCAAGAGCTGTCATTTTTACCTCTTCTCCAGGGGGTGAGGGCACAAGGCTTCCCCGAAATCCGGTTTAAAGCTTTTTTGGCCTGACAGGATTAGCCACCCACTTTTGCACTTGGGAAAAGGCTGCCCAGCTAGAATTGAGTCCAGGGCTCTTGTTTGCAGTAGCTTGAAAGAAGCAGTCACTGTGGTCCCCTCAAGGCTTTATTGACACCGTCTCCGGGAAGAACAGGGTGGGTGTTGTTCACCCAGTTGTTCTGCTATCTTTTCTGGCAAATTAAGACATGAACACCCCCTCCACGGGCAGAAATTCTCCCCCACATCCCCACCACCCCCATGCAGCCATGGCTTTGGAAAGAATAGCAAGTCAAAGCCCTGAAAGAGACAAAAGAGACGTGGATTAATTCCAGCTGGAGGCCCATCAGCCACCATTGTGTCTAGCTCATGCTGGGTGTCATGGGCTATCAGGCATGAAATGGGGTGGGAGTGAAGGAAAATCTATTGCCTGTGGCAGCCTGCTGCCTTCCTGTCAACCTTACTCCCTGACATGGTAAGGGAAAGCCCTCAGGGTTCAAGAAGTTCTAGTCCTAGTCTCAACTCTGACACCATCTTCCCAGACAATATTAGTCCATCTGCATGCTCACTATTAGGGTCAGGCAAAAATTACTAAAGCCATGGGCTCCTTGGAACATACCTAAAGTAGATGTCCTATTTTCTTTCCACATGAAGACCCCTAGTTTCATCTGCTCTATTCTTACCTTTGGGTTCCTGTTTATTAAACAATTTGTCCTGCTTTATATCTTACCACCTTTCAACCATCAAGTTGCACACACTACTATGATTCCATCCTGAATTCCCTGGGAAGATGACCTCACTAGTATGTCCTGGAACCTCACCTCTCCAGAGCCCTACTCCACCAGGGAAATATAGAAACAGGCTGGAAGTATGGATCCACCTGCCAATGTCCATGTCCAGCAAAGAAGCAATTACATAAGCCAGACAGTCCACTTTCTACACCCTATGAAGAATGTTGAACTCATAGTCCCCAAGGGATAATGAGTAGGGAAGCTTCCAATGGAGGGGATGGGACATGGAACTCTGGTGGTGGGAACTGTGTGGAACTACACCCCTGTGATCTTACAATCTTGTTAATCATTATTAAATCGGTAATAAATTTTTTTTTAAGTAGACAAAGCAATTCCCATCTCCCTGGCCCCTCCTCCTGACCCCCCCCCCCCACACACACTCCTAGTAGGACTTCAGCTCTCCAGCCTGACATTTCTATTAGAGACAGAAGCAGACCACAACACTGAAGCTTCCCCCATCACAGTGAGACTGAGACCAGGGTTGTGCTCCTGCCAGGGCAGGCACCTTCTCAGCAACACCATCTTGCCAGCCTGCCTGCAGGTGTGTGGTTTTTAAAGGACTTTTTGCCCTTCCTTTTGCACCCAACAACCAGAGTGCCACCCCCTCAAAGTGCTTACTGAGCACCCACTCAGTAGCAGGCCCTGGGGTCCAGAAATGGCTGATTTTGTCACACAAGGGGCCCAAATGCCTCACAGAATTCTCAGTCTTTTCCTTCATTGAATTAATTTTCTTTCTTTCTTTTCCATTTTTTGTTTAATTTATTTATTTTAATAAGTAAGAAACAAAGACAGAGACGGGGGAGGGAGAGGAAGAGAGAGAGAGTAAGGAGAGAGGGGGAGAAGGAGGGAACTAGAGTACTGCTGAGCTCTAGCTGATGGTGGTGGTGCTGGGAATTGAACTTGGGACCTCAGTCTCAGGCATGAGAGGCTTTTGCAGAATCATTATGTTGTTCTCCACCCTCAGCCCTCATTTTATTTTTAAAGTGTTAAGCAGAGGCCAGGTGGTGGCGAACCTGGTTAAGTGCACACATTACAGTGTACAAGGACCTGGGTTCAAGCCCCTGGTCCCCTCCTGCAGAGGGAAAGATTCACAAGAGGTGAAGCAGGGCTGCAGGTGTCTCACTGTCTTCCTCTCTCTCTATCTCCTTCCCCCTCTCAATTTCTCTGTCTCTATCCAATACTAAATAAAAATATAGAAAATATTTTTAAAATAATTAATCAAAGTATTTCTTATTTATTTATTTATTTAAGAAAGGAGACATTAACAAAAACAAAACCGTAGGGTAGGAGGGGTACAACTCCACACAATTCCCACCACCCGATCTCCATATCCCACCCCCTCCCCTGACAGCTTTCCTATTCTCTATCCCTCTGGGAGTATGGACCCAGGGTCCTTGTGGGTTGCAGAAGGTAGAAGGTCTGGCTTCTGTAATTGCTTCCCCGCTGAACATGGGCATTGACTTTCGATCCATACTCCCAGTCTGCCTCTCTCTTTCCCTAGTAGGGTGGGGGCTCTGGGGAAGCAGGGACAAAGTATTTCTTAATAAATATTAAAGTATTAAATATTTTCCCAGGTAAATGGTTTGTTTGTTGGGTTAAAAAAAAACACATTTATCTTATTATTGGACAGAGACAGAGAAACTGAGAAGGAAATGGGGAGAGAGAAAGAGCAGAGCACTGAGACTTCCTTCAGTGCTGTGGGGCCAGGCTCAAACCTGTGCCACACACTTGACTAAGGAATACACTATCCTAGTGAGCTATTTTGCCAATTTATAAACAATTGTTTTCTTCCTTCCTTTCTTTCTTTTTTTAAGAATCCACTTATTTATTCAGGAGAAAGATAGGAGGAGAGAAAGAACCAGCCATCACTCTGGTACATGTGCTGCCGGGAATCAAACTCAGGACCTCATGCTTGAGAGTCTAGTGCCTTAGCCACTGCGCCACCTCCCAGACCACTAAATGGTTGTTTTCTAATACTTTTTATTTTTGCCACCAGGGTAATTGCTGGTGTCTACATGAGAAATACACCATTTCTGAATGCCTTTTTGTTTTCCTTTTCTTCTTTTGTATAGATAGAAATTTAGAGGGAGAAGAAAGGGGAAGATAGGAAGAGAAAAAGAAACTGTAACACTCTTCTCCATTCTTGAAGCTTCCCCCCTACAGTTGGGGACTGGGGAGTTGAGTCCAGGTCCTTAAGCATGGTAACGTGTATGCCCTATCGGGTCTGCCACTGCCCAGCCCTGAGTATATGTTTTATTGACTATACATATGAGAGTTTCACGTAAGAGTGAGAGAAAGCACCACTTTAACACATGTAGCTCTGACTGAACCGGGACCCTCAAGTGTGCAAGGCTGATGCTCCACTGCTGGAGCTATTTTCCCAAACACTGAATGGTTGTTTTACTGCTGAGAAGGTCTCCCGAGCTCCTTACTCTACCATTTCAAAATAAGATCTAAATTGATTTTGTTGGTGCTGGTGACATATGCTCTACCACTCAGCTACAGCCCCAGCAGCTAAACCATTCTCTTTCCTCACAGAACTTTGGCCTGAATTCCCAGGTGATAGTATCTCTCCCTGCCAAGAACAAGGGTTATAGTCTCTTTTTAAAAGTCTTTCTCATTTTTTTAATTTAATTTTGTTTTATTTATTTATTTATTTATTACCAGAGTACTGCTCAGCTCTGGTTTATGGTGGTGCAGGGGATTGAACCTGGGACTTGACAGAACCTCAAGCATGAGAGTCTGTTTGCATAACGATTATGCTATCTATTCCCCCTCCCTTATTTTATTTTTTTATTTACCCAAAGCACTGTTCAGCTCTGGCTTATGGTGGTGCAGGGGATTGAGCCTCAGGCATGAAAGTCTCTTTGCATAACCATTATGCTATCTACTCCTGCATGAAAATCTTTCTCATTTTTTTATGCTCTTCCCTACTACCTTTATTTTTCCCCCATGAAAAAGAGAATACAACCACTCCACTGTCCATAGATTTTATTCTGTTGATGGGGGTGAATCAGAGAAAGAAAGAGAAGAGGCAGAAAGAAGAGAGATGGAAAAGATATCTTTAGCATTACTCTACCACTTCTGAAGCTTAAACCCAAGTAGTCACTCAAAATAACCTGTGCGTTCTACTTAGTGGCTGAGCCACTACCTGACTCCTCAGAATCTTTTTTTTTTCCTGAGCCCACATGCCCTAAGATCAGACCCTCTTCCTTTCCTCTCCCTCTCTGTGTGTGTGTGTGTATATATATATATATATGTATGTATGTATATATAAATATATATATATGAAAAGAAAAAGAAACTAACACTCTTTACCATTGCTGAAGGTTCCCCCTACAGTTCATATATATATATATACATTTTTCCCCAAAAGCCCTACTCAGCTCTACGAAGCTGCTGGGGATTGAACCTGGGGCCCTCAGAGCCTCAGGCATGAGAGTCTGCAGAACCACGGTGCTGGCTACCTCCGCCCATTCCTTGGCTCTTTATCCCACTCCCCCAACCACCACGACGTGCCCAAGAGCATGTATGAGTTTGCCGACACCCGCAAACCCTTTCTCCCTTTGGCGCCAGGTCCCCAGCCTCCACCCCAACCCACAGTGAGGACCAGAGGCCATGGAGCCAACTCTTAAGGGGCAGGCCCAGCCCCCCACTCTCCAGCTCGACTACAGCAGCTCCCCTCTGCAGACAGCAGACTGCCCAGAGGACGTCCAGCTTGCTCCACCCCCAGCCCCCCCAAGAAACTGGAGCCTTCCAGACGCAGCTCGCAGACAGAACTGTGCACAGGGGAGTCCAGCTTGGGCCTCCCCCCAGCCGGGCCTCAACACAGGGTCTGGGGGCGACAGGGACCACCCCCTCCCCCCGCAACCGCGCTCTACTGAGCGACTGGCACCCTCGCTCACACTTCCACCCCCCCCCCACTTCTCGTAAAAGGCTCCGCTCGCCCCCGCCCTCCGGGCTGCCAGGCGGGGTCCACCTCCCCGCCCCGCCCCAACCCGCAAGCTTCCCTCCCCGCCCCGCCCCAACCCGCAGGCTTCCCTCCCCGCGCCGCAGCTCGCTGCCTTCGGGAACTGGGTGACTCACAGGGCGCCGGGAGGCCCGGCTGTGGCCAGGCAGGGCGGGGCCAGGAGTCCGCGGGGCCTCAGGGGGCGGGGCCTGCGCACGTAGAGGGGGCGGGGCCGAGGCGTGGTCGGGATGGAGCTGGTCCAGAGGCGGGGTGGGGGCGTGCCCCAAGAGTGGGGCGGACCCAGGGGCGTGCCCCAAGAGGAGGGCGAGAGGGGCCGGGAGCCCGGGTGGCGGCGGGGGACAGTCAGTGAGTCACTATGCGTCAGCGAGCAGCTGCCCGGGCTGCCTGGGAGGCTCCTAGCTCCGCTGACTCATCGGAAAGCCCGGCTACGCCTCCGGGAGGGAAGGAGGTGCACACGGGGGCGGTGGAGACCCGGGGGGACTTGGGGGCGGGGAGCCGGCGGCCGCCGAGGTCGTGTGAGGCCCCGGAAAACCCCGCGCTGCCGGCTGTGGCGGGGATGGCGAGCGGGGTGACTGCGGCGCAGGCTGGTGGCCAGCGGCCAGAGGGGACGAGCCCCCCACCCCCAGAGCCCTGCCTGCTCAGCTCTGGTTTATGGTGGTGCTGGGGATTGAACCTGGGACCCTCAGAGCCTCAGGCATGAGAGTCTGTTTGCAGAACCACAATGCTGGCTACCTCCGCCCATTCCTTGGCTCTTTATCCCACTCCCCCAACCACCACGACGTGCCCAAGAGCATGTGTGAGTTTGCTGACACCCGCAAACCCTTTCTCCCTTTGGCGCCAGGTCCCCAGCCTCCACCCCAACCCACAGTGAGGACCAGAGGCCATGGAGCCAACTCTTAAGGGGCAGGCCCAGCCCCCCACTCTCCAGCTCGACTACAGCAGCTCCCCTCTGCAGACAGCAGACTGCCTAGAGGACGTCCAGCTTGCTCCACCCCCAGCCCCCCCCCAAGAAGCTGGGGGCTTTCCGCTGCAGCTCCCAGGCAGCAGTGTGCAGGGTGGTCCAGCATGAGCCTACCCCTACCAGCCCCCCAAGAATCTGGGGGCCTTCCAGCCTACGCTCACAGACAGCAGTGTGTGTGGGGGGGAAGCATCCAGCTTCCCTAGGAAGCCGGACCTTCCTGCCAGCAGCTTCTGGGGAAATCTAGGTAGAGTGAAGACCCAAGAGAGGAAGGTTTTGAACAGTTGAGGAGAGGGCATTTCAGATTTGGAACCAAAACGTTAAAGATCTGGGAATGGTAAGCACTCCAGTTAGCCTAGAAGCTCCAAGGCTCAAGGGAGCATGGGGGCCTGAGAGATAGCATAAAGGTTATGCAAAGAGCCTCTCAAGCCTGAGGGTGCAAAGTCCCAGGTTCAGTCTTAACCCCCTCCAACCACCACCACCAGAAGCTAGAGGTGAGCAGTGCTCTGGTTTAAAAAGGGGGGGGGGAGGAAGGAGTAGATAGCATAATGGTTATGCCAAAAGACTTTCATACCTGAGGCTCCAAAGTCCCAGGTTCAATCCCCTGCACCACCATAGCCAGAGCTGAGCAGTAGGAGCCGGGCGGTAGTGCAGCAGGTTAAGAGCAGGTGGCGGGAAGCGCAAGGACTAGCTAAAGATGCTGGTTCTAGCCCATGGCACCCCACCTGCAGGGGGATCACTTCACAGGAGGTGAAGCAGGTCTGTAGGTGTCTATCTTTCTCTCCCCCTTTCTGTCTTACCTCCTCTCTCGATTTCTCTGTCCTATCCAACAACAACAGCAATGACAACAACAACAATAATAATAATGACAACAACAAGGGTAACAAGGGCAACAAAGTAGGGAAAAATGGTGTCCAGGAGCAGTGGATTCACAGTGCAGGCACCGAGCCCCAGTGATAACCCTGGAGGCAAAAAAAAAAAAAAAAAAAGAAGAAGAAAAAAAAAGGAAGACAGAAAAGAAAGGAGCAGTGTTGACCTGGCCCAACAGGACAGAGGTAGCTCTCATGTGCAGTCCTGGTGGTCCAGCAGGACCTGGAGCCTTGTGGGGTTCCTCTCTCTACCCCAAGGCACCCAGTTGTACCTGTTCCCAGGCTGCTGGATTCCTTCCAAGAATTCCACAGTTCTGCTCAGTCACTGCTGCAGGATGACTTTTATTAGTTGGTGTCGGGTACAAATCCTCTTGTTCAGATTTCAAGTACTTTTTCTGCCCTGCCCTTAGATCTCTCACAGTTGGTGCTGCTCTGCCTGTGTTTCTTCACCCCAAGGGTACATTGGAACCCCCTGGGCTGTGCTTTAGGAACATTTTGGTATGCTCCCCAAATGCTACCCAAAGACAGGAGAAAAAATAGCAAAGAAAAAGAAATGTTTCAGTAGGGGAGCTGGCTCAATGGTAGAGCACAGGGCTTAAGACAGAAGGTTCTGAGTTCAACCCCAGGACTGCCTCTGCTAGAGTGATGCTTTCACAAATAAACCTGAGAAAGTAAACATAGAGGTTGAGGCAGAAATTTGTTTTTATTGGCTTAGGGTGGAGCCCAAGCATCGGCATTCAGTCCATGGGGAGCCAGGAATGTAAATGGTCATTACAGAGAGTATTCAGAATGGTCCAGGAGGTGGCACAATGGATACAGCATTGGACTTGGAAGTGTGAGGTGCTGAGTTCAGTCCCTGGGGCCACCTGTGCCAGAGTTACATTTGGATCTCTCTCTCTCTTTTTATTTATTTTCCCTTTTGTTGCCCTTTTTATTGTTGTTGTAGTTGTTGTTGTTATTGATGTTGTTGTTGTTAGATAGGACAGAGAGAAATGGAGAGAGATGGGGAAGACAGAGAGGGGGAGAGACAGACACCTGCAGACCTGCTTCACCACCTGTGAAGCGACTCCCCTGCAGGTGGGGAGCCGGGGCTCGAACTGGGATCCTTATACCAGTCCTCACACTTCGCGCCATGTGCGCTTAACCCGCTGTGCTACCGCCCGACTCCCTCTCTCTTTTTAAAGATTTCATTTACTTACTAATGAGAAATATAAGGAAGAGAGAGAAAGAACGAGACATGACTCTGGCACATATGCTGTGGGGAACTGCACTTGGGACCTCATGCTTGAGAGGTCAATGACTTATCCACTGTGCCACCTCCTAGACCACCTATTTTTCTCATTAATAAATAAAATCTTTTTTTTAAAAAAAGTATTCAGGTCAGGGCCACATTCAGAATGGAGCCTCCTGGCCTTCAGACATTCAGGCCTTTCAGAACTATGAGTGGCCTTGGCAGGCTTCCAGGAGCAGTTAGCCTCCCAGAGACTGGGGTTGAAATGTTTCCCAGGACACCCATTCTGCCTCCAGAGCCAAAGAATCCAACAGGAAGGAGGGGGTGGGGCTTCTGATGGTTTCCCAAGAGTGCACACAGCTTTGGAGCCAGCAGCAACCACGAGGAAACTTCTTGACATGAGAACCAGGCAGAATTGTGGTCATTTCCCATTGACACTGCAAAGATGAAAGTGCTGCTCTGCTCTGCGTCAGCAACTCTCCACTCCACCCCAAGGGTTCATAGGAACCTCTTGGAGGCGGCACCATGCCCTGCAAACCTAGCAGTCACAAGTGAAGCACTAAGTTAGATTATTCCCCCCCACCCCACCCCCCAGGGAAATGCAGGTGATGAATCTTGTATAGAGTTTGTGATTTAACTACAATAAATCACCCCTAGCATGGAGTTGCTTTCTGCCAACCTTCTTTTCCTCCTGTTTTGCTAGTTAGTCTTTTCATGAGTTTAGAGAAAACCTCCAAGTCTGGGTCTCAGAACTCTTCTGTCAGCATGTATCTGTCTTCCCCCACCTCCAACTTTGGAAAGGACCCTGAAGCCACATCTGAGTCTGAGTCACTTGGCAGAGGCCTCCCTGCTGCAGGGGCTGTGACATCAGTTAATATGGGGGTGGGCACCTGTCCTCTCCAAGCAACAAAAGCAGAAATAACCTTGAGCCTGGGGAGAACTAGAACTATAGGATGAACTCCTTGACAAAATGACGGTGTTAACTGAAAGAACCTCTGAAAGATTAATTCTGAGTATTGCCACCACCATGCAGTATAGTTCCCATCTAACAACCAAGAAATTCAAGCTGGGAAGCCTTGAGTAGCTTGAAGCAGCCTATCTGCAAGAGGCAAAACTGGGGCTGAAAATGGTACCTGAAAGACTCATAGTGAATAAGAGTTGGGGGAGCCCTTTCTGCCTTTATGACTTCAGTTTCTGGGCTTTTGCCTTCAGCTCTTGCCTTCCTATCTGAATAACAAAAAAGCCGTATTTTAAACCTTAGAGATTGAGCATAAAGCCCAAGGGGAAAACGCGTTGCTGCAGGGCTCCATTGCTCTCCCCCTGAAGAGGAAATTGAAGAGGGACTGTAGTTTACTGGAGGTTGGGTCTTGTCCCGGCAAAAATGAGAGTGAGCAAGAGATTGTGGAAGGTCTAGGACAAAATTAAGAGTAGGTGGCACCAGATGGCGTTTCTTGGATTTAGGGGTAGCTAGGCAAGTCTGCTCTCCCTGGAGTCTCTCCGATTTTTTTTTTTTTCGGGGAGAGGGATTGTCATCACTAGGGATTTACCACGCCAGATCCACATTTAATGGAGTCAAAACAGAGACCTCAGCACCAACTGTCCCTTCAGTGCTGTGGGGGCCAGACTGGAATCCAGTTCACTATCCAGTGAGCCGCCTTGCCGGTCAGGATTCCCTCCAGCTGGAGGGCCTGCTTCTAGGCTGCAGACAGAGCAGCGCCGGGGGTCAGCTGCTGGCTTTGGCACCGTGATCGCCTACCCCGGGCTGCACTCCAGGCGCGCCCGCTGCTCCCCGGGGAAGCCGGCGCTGGGGCGTGACCACCGCGGCCCCTCCGCCTGGGCAGGTGCCCAGAAACCCGCCCACCCCGCCGGTTCCAGGCCCCGCCCGCGCCGCGGTCACGTCTCCCCGTCCGGCCGCAAAAAACTAGCCAGCCGTGGAGAGGCGAGGAGGGCGGGGTGGGCGCGGTGGCGAGCCCGTGCCCAGCTCCCTGCCCCCACCCGGAATGACCCGGCCCCAGAGGCGAAGCCTGATAGCAGCGGGGCAGGGCAGAGGGAAGCCAGAAGCCAACCACCCCGGAGCCGCGAGCCAATCGCCACCGCTACGGGCGGGGAGAGGAAGCCGGAAGCCGCGCCCCCAGGCTGTGTGCCAATCGTTTCCCCTGCTGACGCTCTAAGAGCGGGGCGAATGGGGAGGAGAGCCGGAAGCCACGCCCCCGGGGCCGTGATCCTGCCTGTGTTGCTGGGGAGAGCAAGTCACCACGGCCCGCCCCCCTTCATTGAGACCTGCGGGCGCAGTGCCCCCTATCGGTTACCCCTCGGAACTGCAGGGAGACCCTCCTAGGTCTAAGGAGGAGGAGGTCCACCTAGATCTTAGGGAATAAACTCGCCCATAGGGTCTCCAGCCTTCCTGGTCAGAAAGGGGGACAGTTTCTTCAATTAGAGAGAAGGCAAGAGCTTGGGGATTGATACTTTTCTTTGACTAGGGGAAAACTAAAAGGACCAAAGCCTAGAGGTTGGCCCAGTGTCCAAAGCACAGAACTGGCAAAGCAAAAGATCTTGAGTTCAATCCCTGCCGTTGCATGTACCAGAAGGATGCGACTGGCTCGCTCTTTTCGCTCTAATTAATAAATATGTACATTTATTTATGTATTTATTTTATCAGATCCCTGTTCATCTCTGGCTTATGGTGGTGCTGGAGACTGAACATGGGACTTCAGAGCCACAGACATAAAAGTCTTTTGCGGGGCCAAGTTGTGGTGTACGTGGTTGAGCACACACATTACACTGTGCAAAGACCCAGGTTCAAGCCCCTGGCCCCACCTGCAGAGGGGGAGTTACACAAGTGGTAAAGCAGGGCTGCAGGTGTCTTTTTCTCTGTCTCCCCCTCTCAATTTGTCTCTATCCAATAATAAATATAAGAGAAAAAGAGAGAAAAGAGTGGCTCTCAGACTGGTGGTGGTAGGCAGTGTAGTTTCCCCTCAGGAGCTCTGGGCTTCACTGAGTTAACCAGTGAGGTGAGTTGGCAAGAAGTGAACCTCCCAACCTCTCTCTCTTCCTCTTGGCATCTTTACTTCCCTTTGCTTGAAGGCAAAGCCAGAGGACTTGAGGCAGCCAAAAAAGGCAGAGTCAGAGCAGGTCAGCCCGCAGTGCGGAGCTATGGGGAGGGAGATCTCTGGGAAGGGCGCTTGAGAGCCAGCACATCACAGGGACAGACGGACAAGAAGGCTTTTGCTGGAGGAGCAGGACAGAGCAGCATCACGGTTCTCTGTGCCATGACCACAGTCTCTGTCTGAACAGGCTTTATCCTGACAGGAATGTTTCAAACAGGGTGGGGGCAGGCGCATCACAGAATCAAATTGGTGTCAAAAAATACACCTGGGTCCTTGTGCACTGTAGTGTGTGTGCTCAACCAGGTGCACAAGGACCCAGGTTTAAGCCCCCCTCCCCACCTGCAGGAAAAAAACATCATGAGTGGTGAATTAGGGCTGCAGATGTCTGTCTTTCCCTCTCTTGTCTTCCCCTCCCCTCTAAATTTCTCTAAACAATAATAAGCAAACAAACAAAATATTTTAAAAACTACTCTAGGTGGCACATCCAGTAAAGGACACATCCCTATGCCCTGGGCACGGATCTGGGTTCAAGCCCCCACTGCCACCTGCAGGTGTAATGTTGAGCTGTGAAGCAGGTCTGCAGGTGTGTCTCTCTTTCTCTCTTCCCTTCTCTCTCACTTCTTTTCATTTTCTCTCAATCCGCAACAACAACATTCTAATATGAAAGCTTAGGCGAGTTGAGGATAAAGAGAGTGCTGAACAGAGGGGGAAAAGTTCCTCTGTTTTCACAGCATGTGCTGGGGGAGGTCTCCCACATCCAGCCAGAGTGAAGGCAAGCCTTGCTCTGCTAAAAATAAGTGAAACAAAAATAACGAAAAGGAAGTGCTAATTCACCCAGCCTTTCAAAATGAAGAAGTGATACCCAGAAGGGAAATACAGTTGGAAAAAAAAAAAAAGGAAGAAATGGGGAGAGCAGCAGGAAGGTGACACAGCAGAGGCCTGCCTCAGAAACATGAAGTTTCCCCTCCCCAGAGCCCCGCTCCACTAGGGAAAATAGAAAAAGGCTGGGGAGATGCCAACACCCATGTTCAGAAGCAATTACAGAAGCCAGACCTTCCACCTTCTGCACACCATAAAGAATTTTGGTCCTGGGAGGGAGGCAGATAGCATAGTGGTTATGCAAAGGGACTCTCTTGCCTGAGGCTCCAAAGTCTTAGGTTCAGTCCCCTGCACTACCATGAGCCAAAGCTGAGCAGTGCTTTGGTAATAATAATAATAATAATAGTAATTTCGGTCCATACTCCTAGAGCGACAAAGAATAGAGAAACTTCCAATGGAGGGGATGGGATATGGAACTCTGGTGATGGGAATTGTGTGGAATTATACCCCTGTTATCTTATGGCCTTGTTAATCATTATTAAATCACTAATAAAAATTTTAAAAGATGTGGTCCAGGAGGTGGTGCAGTGATAAAGTTTTGGGCTCTCAAGCATGAGGTCCTGAGTGCGATCCCCTGCAGCACATGTGCCAGAGTGATGTCTGGTTCTTTCTCTCTCCTCCTATCTTTCTCATAAATGAAATCTTTAAAAAAAAATTTAAAAAGAAATTATTTTGTTTGTTTTTGATGCCAGGGCTATCCCTGGGGTTCAGTGCCAGCACTATGAATCCACTGATCCTGGAAGTCATTTTTTCCATTTTATTTTTTCTTTCTTTTCTTTTTTATGTCTCCAGGGTTATTGCTGGGACTTGGTGCCTGCACCACAAATCCACTGCTCTTGGAGGCTACTTTTTTCACTCTTTTGTTGCCCTTGTTTTTTTTTTAATAGTCATTGTGGTTGTTATTGTTGTTATTGATGTTGTTGTTGTTGGATAGGACAAAGGAAAATGGAAAGGAAGATAAACAGATACCTGCTTCACAGCTTGTGAAGCGACCCCCCCCCCCCGCCCCTTGCAGGTGGGGAGCCATAGGCTCGAACCAGGATCCTTATGCTGGTCTTTGCACTTCGTGCCATGTGCACTTAACCCGCTGCACGACTGCCCGATCCTCCCCCCCTTCTTCTTTCTTCTGGAGAAAGACACCTGCAGCCGCGCTTCACATGAAGTTCTGAGTTTGATCTCAGGCATCACATATGACAGAATGGTGTTCTGGTTCTCTTCTATCATTGGTGAGCAAATAAATTTAGGGAGGGAGGAAGGAAGGGATGAAGGGAGGGAAGAGAGAAGGGAGAGAAAAAGAGAAAAGGGTAAAGTGGAGAACAAGGGCTGGCAAAAATAGTGCAGTTGGATAGTGCGCTGTTCTACCAGATGTTTCTTCGCCTCTGTCTCTCCGTCTGAAAGGAATCATCATGGAGTGAAGCCCCAATGACAACAGAGAGAAAAAAATCATGTGAAGAGGGAATGCAGATCAGTGAAACATTTCAAGGCCTACTGGAAAGGTGGGAAAGTGGAAGTCAAACAGGCAGTGTTTTGTGTTGGTGAATCTGTACCTTAGAAAATCAGAAGCTGGGAGTCCGGCAGTAGCGCAGCAGGCTAAGCGCACGTGACTCAAAGCACAAGGACTGGCGAGAGGATCCCCGTTCCCGGCTCCCCACCTGCAGGGGAGTCGCTTCACAGGCGGTGAAGCAGGTCTGCCGGTGTCTCTCTTTCTCTCCCCCTCTGTCTTCCCCTCCTCTATTTCTCTCTGTCCTATCCAACAACGATGACATCAATAACAACAACAATAAAACAACAAGGGCAACAAAAGGGAATTAAAAATTTTTTAAAAAGAAAACCAGAAGCCTGGGCGCTGGGTGGTGGTTCACCTGGTTGAGAGCACATGTTACAATGCACAAGGACCCAGGTTCGAGCCCCCAGCTCCCACCTGCAGACAGAAAGCTTCAAGAGTGGTGAAGTAGAACTGTAGGTCTTTCTCTCTCTCGCTCCCTTTCTATCTCCCCCTTCTCTCTTGATTTCTATCTCTATCTAATAAATAAAGACAATTAAAAAAATTAAAAAAAGAAAAAAATCAGAAGCTGGGGCCAGGTGGTGGTGCACCTGGTTGAGAGTGCATATTACAATGCACGAGGACCCAGGTTCAAACCCCTAGTCCCCACCTGCAGGGGGAAAGGTTTGTAAGTGCTGAAGTAGTGGTGCAGATGTCTCTATCTTCCCATTCCTCTCAATTTCTCTATCTCTATCGAATAAACAATAACAATAATAATCATAAAAAAGAAAATCAGAATCTTGTGGAGAAAAACAAGCAAACAACCATCTAAGACCAGCTCCAAAAACACTATGCTGGACACATCTTAGCACACAAAGACATTTACAAGAAGCCAGTTGACTGAATTCAGGATCTTTATTCAAGGCACACAAGCACACCATTGGATCTGAAAGAGCCACAGAAACGTTCTCTTGCAGGCAAACAGCTCCCCTTCACTGAGTGAAACCAACCTGCAAAGTTTATTCCTTTCTTCCTTCCAGCCAGCCAGCCAGCCAGTTCTCCCTGAATCCTCTGCTTTGTAAGTCACGACAGCCCCATGATGAGAAGCCTATGAGAAGCCTGTCCCTACCTGGCCTTCTCTGACTAGTCAGAAAGCTCCTATGCTATACATAGGTGTATCCTTGGTGGGTAGGTGACATTCCAACCTGAAGAAGTTCAAACTCCACCTGGCAAAAGCCACATTCACAGTATTGCACTTGAGGACATTCCTGCCTAAAGCAAGACCACCATCAGCCATGGCTGAGTCAATCTCTGTCTCTCATTAAATATTTTTTAAGGGAGTCAGGCGGTAGCGCAGCTGGTTATGTGAAAGTGACTCAAAGCGCAAGGACTGGCGTTAAGAATCCTGGTTCGAGCCCCCAGCTCCCCACCTATAGGGGAGTCGCTTTACAAGCAGTGAAGCAGGTCTGCAGGTGTCTATCTTTCTCTGTCTTCCTCTCCTCTATTTCTCTCTGTTCTATCCAACAACAACATCAATAACAACAATAATAACTACAACAATAAAACAACAAGGGCAACAAAAGGGAATGAATAAAATATTAAAAAAAAATATTTTTAAAGTATCTATGTTGGGGCCCAGTGGTGGAGCACCTGGTTGAGTGCTCACATTATAGTTCAAGCCCCAGTCCCCAGCTGCAGGGGGAAAGCTTCATAAGCGGTGAAGGCCTGCAGGTGTCTGTCTCTTTCCTTTTCTATCTCCCCTCCCCTCTCAATTTCTCTGTCTCTATCCAATAATAAGTAAAATAAAAATAATTTTTTTAAAAAGAAAATCTCTTAGTCCTGTGATCCAGGAGGGAGTGCAGTGGATAGAGCACTGGACTCTCAAGCATGAGGTCCCAAATTCAGTTAAATTCCCAGCAGCACATGTGCCAGTGATGCCTGGTTCTTTCTCTCCTTTCTTTCTCAATAATAAATAAAAATCTTAAAAAAAAAATTCTTAGTGCCCAGCACCACCATAAGCCAGAGCTGAGCAGTGTTCTGGTAAGCAACCACATCCTTGGAGTATCCAGTCTTCAGGCTGTAATAGCTCACACCTGGGAGCAGAGAGCTCCCTTGCTTGTCACTGTGACTATAAACCTCTGTGCGCTGAAGGATTTGCAAGGCAAAGCCATTGCTACAGGGTGTCCAGGAAAGGGAGAGTCAGGAGTTCACTCCTTCCTAAGGCTGCTCCCTACCTCCCCACCAGAAGCAGTGCAAAGGGGCACTGGTGATATTCATAAACACAAGATCAGAATGTACTTACAGATGAAACCACCAAAACAAACAAAAAAACCCCTCATAACTTGGTGGCACCTGCCGGAACACAACTGAGCAAAAGCAACCCAAGAGCGCCATCTAGTGGGAAGCGCTGCCACTGCCACCAGCTGAGGATCAGGTCTGGGGAGCATCACCCAGACACCCACAAGAGTCTTCATTAGAAAAAAGCACCTTGGGACAGGAGTAGAAAATGGTTATGCAAAGAGACTCCCATGCCCAAGGCTCCAAAGTCCCAGGCTCAACCCCCTGCACCATCATAAGCCAGAACTCTGGTAAAAAAGAAAAACACTTGGAGCTTAGTTGCTTCTGGTTCTGTGCTTGGTCCTATAGGAAGAAAGTCACTCTCACATAAAGTCATAATGTACAATACATTGTAACAAAATTCAAAGTTAGGGGCCAGGTGGTGGCTCACCTGGTTGAGTGCACATTACAATGAGCAAGGACCTGGATTCAAGTGCCCCATCCCCACTTGCAGGGGGAAAGCTTTACAAGTGGTGAGGCAGGGCTACAGGTGTCTTGTCTCTCCCCTATCACCCCTTTCCCTCTTGATTTCTGGCTGTCTCTATCCAATAAATACCAAAAAATAAAAGTAAAAAATCAAAATTCAAAGTTGAAAAAAAAATGAGGTGCAGATAGCACAAACCATAAGCCAGAGCTGACCAGTGCTCTGGTAAAAATAACTAAAAAATTGAGTGACGGGGTTGGGCAGTAGTGCAGTGGGTTAAGCACACATGGTGTGGGACCCAAGGGCCGGCATAAGGATCCTGGATTGAGCCCCCCGGCTCCCCATCTGCAGGGGGGTCACTTCACAAGCAGTGAAGTAGGTCTGCAGGTGTCTTTCTCTCCCCGTCTTCCCCTCCTCCATTTCTGTCCTAACAACATCAATAACAACTACAATAAAAAAATTGAGGGGGCTGGGTGATGGTGCACCTGGTTGAGCGCATGTTACAGTGCCCAAGGACCCTGGTTCGAGCCCCTGGTCCCCCCACCTGCAGGGGGATAGCTTCATGAGTGGTGAAGCAGGACTACAGGTGTCTAGCTCTCCCATCGCCATTTCTGACTATCTTTATCCAATAGATATAATAAAAAAAAAAAATTGAGTTACTGGGGTCAGCTGGTGCACTTGGTAGAGCAGACAAATCAAAGACCCAGGTTCAAGCCCCCAGTCCCCACTCATTACAGGCATTGTAGACCTGCTTCACCTCCTGGGTGGCTAAGTGCTCACCTTTAAGCAGCATTTCTCCACGACTCACCCTTTCCTTTGTAAGACCTTACCTAATTTTTAAGTTTCTCCCCACTTTATTATGATTTATTCCTTAAATCTAGCTTTATTAAAGTAGCATGGCATTGGTACTATAACATGGACATGTCATGTGCATTTTATAGGTCTTCATGTGATGTGGCTGAGCACATGGCTCAACTAATAGCAGAGTTGGGTCTGTAAGCCTGGGGTCCTCAGGTCAATCCCCAGCACCTTCCAGTGACATGGTAGATAAAGCAATAGGTTCTCAAGCTTGAGGTCCTGAGTTCAATCCCCAGCAGCACATGTACCAGGGTGATGTCTGGTTCTTTCTCCTTTGTAATCAGTCTTTAAATTTTAAGTCAGTATGTATTAAGTTCACTACTAAAAACTTGCCATCTATCTTATCTGGAAGATGCTTCAAGAATGTTGGTAGGGGTGGGGGTAGATAGCATAATGGTTATGCAAACAGACTCTCATGCCTGAGGCTTCGTGAAGTTCCAGGTTCAATCCCCAGCACCACCATAAGCCAGAGCTGAGTAGTGCTCTGGTAAAAAAACAAAAAAAAGTTGGAAGGATGAATTCTCTCCACCACCTTCCCAGTCAGCTCAGTTCTCAGGAGAGGTTCTCCCAGCAGATTCTGTGGCCAACACAGGTTGAACTGTTAGTTTTCCCGGGCTTTCTTTACTCACTGGATATGTAATTTATTTTAGATTTATTAAAGGAGAAAGAGGTGTGTGTGTGTGGGGGTGTAAAACAGCATCACACTGGTTCCTACAATGCTGGGGATCAAACTTGAGATCCCCTATGCTTGAGAGCTCAACACTACATCGAACTCCTGGGCTGCTTTATTTCAACCAGACCACTCACTGCTCAGCTGTACCAGAAGCTTCCTCTGCAATCACAGAGCAGAATCTTGGTTGCAGGGATCAAACTGTTGGATTAAGGACCAGCAGTGGTGCACCTGGTAGAGCATGAGGACCCAGGTTCAAGCCTTGGGTTCCAACATTGGGGGGGGGGGGGGAAAGAAGCTTCCCAGGCAGTGGAGCAGTGCTGTAGGAGTCTTTCTCCACTTCTTCCTTCCTGCCTCAATTTGTCCTTATCCCATGAATGCAAAAGTATTTTTTAAAAGACATGTACCATCTCCCAAGTAGATGCTGTTTTTCCTTGTGGTACAGGTGTCCATGGTCATGCAAGGGTAAGCTAGGTTGTCTCCCTAGATTTTGTTCTCTTCACAGTAAAGCCTGAAATATATGAATCATCTACAAAAAAACTATAGTTGGCTTTCTCCATCAGACGCAGGCACAGGCATGCATGCACAGGTAGTGGTACTGGAAATAACTGAAATGTTCATTTGGGTACATCCTTTCAGACCAGTGTTTTACAAGCAGCAGCAAGAGTGCTGGGTTTATGTACGATGTCCTGAGTTTGATCCCAGACACTGCATGTGCCAGTAATTCTGTCTCCTACCATGAATATACAAATAAATCATTGAGAGAGCTTCAATAATTAAAAGACCTCTATTTCCAACAGCTTGGGAGACAACTCAGTTAAGGGACTCTCTTGCCAGAGGTTCCTAGTTTGAGCCCCGGTACTTGTACCAGTAAGGGAAGAAGTAGAAAGAGGAAGACATGTAGTAATCAAACCCGGGACACTCATGCAATCTAAAATAGATGTTTGTTAAATTTTAGTTGTAGCAATGAAAGCTCAGCATGCAGTTTATCTGTTCCCCCAAGTTAAAGGGTTATTGGTATTAAGTGTGCCAGTCCACAACAATTATTTTTAAAAACCCAATTTACTTGAGACAGACTGGATTATACTGAGCCCAGGACTTAGAAGTCACACTTACTTCTGAAGGTAGGTGTTGGTAGTGACTCAAAAGGCTCACTGATGGGCCTCTCAATTATATAGGCAAATAGAAGGAACTAGCTAAGTCATGGCATAAACTCACCTATTTGGCTGCTAAGAACTTAAGACTCAAACACTGTTCCAAGCACTCTACACCTGCTACTTCCTTATAGTTAACTTTTATTTATTCCCTTTTGTTGCCCTTGTTTTATCGTTATTGATGTTGTTGGACAGGACAGAAAGTGGAGGGGAGGGGGAGAGAGGGAGAGATACCAGCAAAAAAAAAAAAAAAAAAAAAGTGGAGGGGGAAGACAGAGGGGGAAAGATTAAGACACCCACAGACCTGCTTCACCGCTTGTAAAGGACACCCCCCCCCCCCGCAGGTGGGGAGCCAGGGGCTCAAACTGGGATGCTTACGCTGATCCATGTACTTTGCACCACCTGCACTTAACCCACTCTGCTACCACCTGACTCCCCATTGAAATTCTTAGTAATGCTTCCTCTGAAGAAAGATTAAGACAGGAGCAGGATAGCCAGCTAGCCACTACTGTGTCCAAAGAGCTAAGTTTGATTTTCATTATGCGCTTCAGAACCTACCCATAAGAACCCAATTCTCAACGTTCCATACGAAGAACCAGGAAAATTCCATGTCAAAACGTTAACCATTTTCTTTAAAGCCTTACTATACCGCCACAGGTCTGACGACCAGCATCATGCATGTATTGGTCATGTACTCACATGCATCCTAGTGTTTAACAGGGTGGCTGTTTAACTTCGCCTGCTCACTGGAATGGATCAGTGTCAAGTCCTACTTGGAAGCTATAAATTCATGTTCCTAAGAGGCTGATGAAATAATGTCCAGGAAATGTTCCCTAAAACATCTTGGTTTAATGTTATTGTTTCAATATGCAGTACCTAGCATTTTATTAGATGTTATTTCTAGGAATCCTGAAAATTCATGCAATGCTGATACATAAGATTTCAACTGTCATCACAGAAGCCAAAGTAAAACATGAATTGAGACATTTCATCTCTGTATTCAGAATCACACACGTTACCTTTACAGTTCATTTTTTACTATATAGAAATCATTTGGGTTTTATATTTTCAATTAGGTTCTGAACTGAGGTTACATTATAAAAAAAATTATTACATTAATTCAGTACTCTTCAGCATATCAATTTTAAATACATAGGTTCAAACTTCAAATACAATACAGACATTTAAAAGATGCCATACCAGCCACAGGTGACTTTTGCAATTCTGAGCTGTTAAAATACATTAACAGTTCTCCTGTAGAAATGGCAAAATCAACATGCCACAAAGCTCAAAGCTGTACCTTGTTCTCAAAGTGTTTGGCATTTTTGGACCACAAAGCTCATGTAAGGAAGGTCAGGAACAGTTCTTTCCTAATTTAAAAAAAGTTGCATGGTAGCTTGGAATTTTGCATAAAACCTCTTACACCTTGGGCAAAGACCAAGGATACTATTAGATGAAAATGAATTGGATTATTATTGTTTCATTAACAGGACCCATGAAATCCAAATGGGCACTGATCAAATCAAAAATTATTAAGCACCTACTGGTTTAAAGAGACTGAAATCTATTAGAGACTCATGATCAATTTCTTTCTACCTTGAAATCAAGGTGTAAAAACCAGTTTTTTAAGTGCATTCCAAACTTCTCTTATGTAGCACAGGTAGAATTTTCTGTCCATTGGCACCAAAGTGAAGTCACATTTCCTCTTGTGGGACAGAAATTCCACATCTGAACATAGGATAAGTTTGGAAAAAATGACTCCTGTTTTCTTATCACTATTATGATTGCGATCTAGGATCACTAACTACTAGCAGTGAGCACAGGTTCCCTGCAACATCACAGTCTAATGATGCTAACTCACTTCCTCCAATCACAAGCATTTTGTATGGAAAGTTAAGCAAATAGTAATTAAGAAACTGAATGGGTAGCTAAGATAAAAACAAATCCCTAGGTTTGAGATCACTATAATGAAGAAACTGAAGATAGGTAGGTGTGCTTTATTCCAACCCCTAACAACTCTGAGTTTAAATTATCACACTCCGTGCAAATGAGCAGCAGGTTTCTGGATTAGATGTAGCCCTTCTGCAGTTTTCTGCAATTTATTCCCCTCCCCCCAAGTTTATTCAAAGCATTAATTTAATAGAATCTTCCATTTCAGCTGAAAGACTTGTGATTCAAGAATTTACTAATGTACTCTATGCATTCTATCTATACAGAAACACCTATTATTACAATTGGCTTATGCAGGATTAACAGTTTTGGTGTTAAAATTGTTAAACATCAATCATGCTTACTGCACATCAACTCTCCAATGAATCTGAACTTCACAATGATCTACCAGAAATATCTTAAATTACTTATTAAATAACTGAAAAATGTACTGAGCCAAACAAAACCTAGATGGGCTATATAAAGGAAAATAACCTTCAAAACAGTTCACATACACATCTATTTCAAAACTAACTTTACTAGCTAGCCCCTTTCCCAAAATTTTAGCCTGAAAAACAGTAAAATCTACATAAAATTTTATTGCAATCATACAAGGGTTACATTAGGTCAAATACAACAAATACTATGATGCAATTTTACATTTATTAAACTACAGTTCAAAGCACAAATTTACACATTCTAAATACACTAAACGTATCTAATGAAGTCACAATGGTCTTTCACTGACATGTTATATCTGGGTGAAAGACATTAATTTTTACAAGACTTTTTAACACGAATCCTTAGTATAAAAACTGTACTTGTATGTAAACGGTTGAATGGGGAACCCACTTAATGGGCTTCCATCTCCACTAAGTCATCCATTTTGTTGCATATTTTATTTTAAATGCTTAAGGGGTTGGACAAACTGTTAAATTTTAAATCTGAATACATTATCTAGATAGATCTCCCAATTATTCCCAATGAGTTATGATAAAAGCTGATTTTGTCTGGTCCCAAATAGTAATTACTAAGTTTTTGTTTCCAAGAGAATAAAATAAAATTGTTTAGATTTTTTTTCACATTGGAATGTAGACCAGACAAGCTTAATCTGCAACTCCAGATCTAAAGAAGTGTTAATGCCTGTTTAAGCTTCAGTGGTAAAGCTGTCTTCCTGGCTCAGCTGAATGCAAGAAGGCACAAAGAAAAAGTTCTTCATCATTGTGTCTGAAGTAATTCCAGCATCTTGCATCTCATACCTACAAAGAATAAATCGCATAATCCTGAATTTAAATACAAAGGACATAGTGGACAATAAAATAACTAGTGTTTCAATGATCCTTAAAAGATAATCGTTTTATCTGAATGCATAGAAACCATGCATTCACTAAGGAAAAGGCCATTATTTTACTATATTGATATATACTTTCGTTTTAATTTGATAAGAGATAAATTGACAGGGGAAGCTTTGGGGCCGGGTGGTGGCGCATCTGGTGGAGCACATGTTACAATGTGCAAGGACCCGGTCCCCACCTGCAAGGGGAAAGCTTCACGAGTGGTGATGCAGTGCTGCAGTTGTATCTCTTCCTCTCCCTCCCTCTTCCCTCTTGATTTCTGGCTGTCTCTATCCAATAAATAAAGATAAAAAATTAAAAAAAAAAAAAAGAAAGAAATGGGAAGCTTTACAGCTCATGAAGCTTTCCTCCTGCAGGCAACGAGTAAGGAGTTGAACCTGGGTGGGCATATAGTGAAGTGTGCTTAGTGTGCTACAGCCTAGGCCCTAGCTGATCTTTTTAGAAACAAAGCAAAACACCTTACCAATCACTGAATGACATCATGTAATAAATAGTTGGCCTCTGAAAATCATTAAAAGCAGATGGCTCATGGAAAGAATCTGCTCCCATGTTATCAAAGATAAGCCAATCTCCCACATTCAGCTCAGGAAGAAGACAATTTTCCACAATTTGATCAAGCTCATCACAGGATGGACCCCAAAGGCTGCTTGTAAACAGAGGCTCATCTTCCTTGTATTTCTGAAGCAAAAAGAACAAAACACTCAGTTCTTCCAATTACTCACTTTGCTAGTGGGTAGGGGTACCTTTCACTCTAACTCAGTGTACTCGCAGAAAAAGTCCTATCTAAACCCAGGGGCAGTGCTGTCCCCTAACTGCATCTGAGGCAGTCTGCTACAGAGAGGAGAGGGCTGCAAATCCTGAAAAGGGCATTGGTCTTAGCCACCCTAACAACAAAAACCCCAAACTTAGCTTGTGGATATTTATATTAAGACTTGCCTTGTGAACCTCTGGAATGGTATTTAAGTCCTCAGACAGTTTACTTGCAAAAGAACCATAAACACCATCGTTCATATAATACACGAAGGCTGGTTCATCACTTCCGGTTTTTTCTACTGAAACAAAACAGGGAAAGCAAAGATGAATGCATAGTCAAAGGACAGTTTTCAAGTACTTTAGTATTTACAGATGTCATGTAGTTATTAAATTTCAAAATATTAAAACTTATGAACACTGATCTATACTTAGCACCTAAAACTACTAACTAAAGACACTTCACAAGACAACCAATAAAGACTAAGGAAGATGTTCTAATTTACACCATCACCGAACAAATGCAAGTTAAAACTACAATAAGCTACCCACACACACACTAAACAAAACTAAAATAAAAACCTGAAAGGCCAAGTCAGTAAAGGTGGGGCATCTAGCACTTGCACAAGCATGTCCCAAGTGCAAGGGTAAAAAGTTCCACCAATTTGAAGACATGTATTTTACAACTAGCAAACCTATTCTTACTTTGCCCTAAGCCCAATTTTTAAAATTTGTGATGAATAGTGATCTCCAGGGTAAAGTTCTACACTATACCCACCACCAAGGTTCTGTGGGGTTAAAGACAAACTACTAGATGATTTCATCCATGTGTAATCTAGAACTGAAACACATGAACTTACACAACAAAAACAGAAGCAGTCTCTTAAGACTTTGTGACTTCCAGGGTGGTTACTTGTTTTCTAACTAGTAATTTAAAAATTGCCTTAAGATTTATAAAAGAATATTTGTAGTAGTTTTGTTTGTAATAGCTCACTATTGTGTTTTTATTCTATTTATTTATTTATTTATTGGATAGTCAAAAATTGAGAGGGTTGGGGAGATAGAAGGAGACAGACACCTGCAACACTGCTTCACCACATGCAGAGCTTTCCCCCAGGGGCTCAAACCTGGGTCCTTGCACATTGTAACATATGCGCTCAACCAGATGTGTCACAGCACCAGCCCCATAGCTCACTATTGTAAACAAGCAAACAGCAATATACTCATACACTAGAAATCTTAGTGAACAATAAACATGGAACAAAATGGTTTAGACATTATACTAAGCCATTTTGAAGAGTATATACTATTGGATTATCAGAAGCCACGTCTTTCCTGTTTTACAAAGGTCATTTATTATATAAACTAGCAATGCTCAGTCAATGGTGTGTTGCTCTTTTTGCTCTATAACCCTTTGCCATCTTTCAATGAGCTTCTTAATTTCTTATTCGTAGATGGACCTATCTCTATCGATGAAAATCAAATCAAGGTGCTAATTTACAGCGTCGTCTGCATTGAACATTATACCATGCACGGAATCTGAAGAGATCAAGTGATGTCCGACAGGGCGTGGTTGGGTATGATGGGTGGTAACACATCCCATCCAAGCTCTAATTATTTTTTAACCGCTCCACCAGGTATTGCTGTGACTTGGTACTAGCATTACCATGCAACTGCATGGCCCCTCCAGTAATTTTTAACACATGATCAAGTGTATTGTGGTTTCTTGTTGATGGAACACAACTCTTTTTACAATTTAACAAGCTCTATTCATTTCTGGATGGTGGATTCTGTTCTAATGTCCGATTTTCAATAGTATACATTTGGACTGACTGGTTCCTTGGCAGGCACTTAGGAAAAAAAAAAAAAGGAACAACTTTAAAATCCCACACTGAAAGCATGACCTTCACCTGATGAGTGTCTGCCTTTGATGTCGCTTGAGGTGAATCTCCACCTACTGTAAACAATCCACTTCCTATCCTATCAGCGTTTGAAAAGGACCCATTTTCTTCACGTCTCGCGAGCACATTGCAGATGCTTATATGCACCATCAAATGAACTTTTAATTTGTGAGGAACCCAAATGTCAAGCTGGCTTAAATATTCCTGGTCCTTCAAGTCATCATGGGCGTTGAGTGATGGATGTTCAGTTTTTGTAGTCTCTCATGTACAGGGATTTGACTTGGGCTGATGTGTTTATGTTGTCATTGACCTCAGTGGGCCTTCCTGACTGAGGATTGTTGTTGAGATTGAGATCACCAGTTTGGAGCCTTCAGGAACCATCATTGGCACTGATGTTCTAATATAACAGCACTGTCACGGCACACAACTTTTCATAAGCTTAATGTGAATCCTTCTCTTTATGGAAACAAGACAGTCAAATATGGCAAAAATGCAGTTTGGTCCTCTGTTTTCAAACTGTAAAAACTCAAGCATATCGCTCAATTTCATTTCCTTAAAGAGTCAAGTAAGAACTGCCAGTTGTCAAATGACACAGCAGCAAATGACTAATTCTTTCAAAATCAAACTAGCACCAACCGTTGCAAAAAATGTAATGACTTTTCCGACAATCCAATGTATTTCATGATATCTACATATATAATATAAATTGGAATTGTCTCAAAGGCAACTAAACTACAAACTTTAACTTACCTCCAGAGGAAAATTTATTGTTCTCAACAACTTTCTTTGCAATGATATTAACTGCAAGTGTAAATGCAGAAGACACATAATAGCTTCCAGGCTCTGAAATTATCTTAATGCCAGATCCTTCAGGAAAGTAGATATCCAACAAAGGGCTGATAACATGATTAACCTAAAGATTTGAAGCGACACATTAGATTTTAATATCGTATTAGACAATTTAAACATCAAAAAAAAAAAATTGCAGTTCCAATTACTGACCATGAAAGTTACTTAGCAGTCATCTTCAAATAAGAGACCCACGTTTTTACATATGTGAAACAAAGAGAGGGAGAGAGACAAAGACCCCGTAACACTGCTCCTCTGCCCTTTTAAGTCCAGGTCTTCATGTAGCCAACAGGTGTGCTCTACTGGATGAGCTGCTGCCCTTTCAATTTGTCAAGTTTATGAAGATGACATTAAGCTTTTTGATAATACTGTCCCGGGGCCAGGCAGTGGCGCACCTAGTTAAGTGCACATGTTTCGGTGTGCAAGGACCCAGGTTCACGTCCCTGGGACTCACCTGCAGGGGGAAAGCCTCTCGAGTAGTAAAGCACAACTCCAAGTGTCTGTCACCTCTTCTCTATCTCCCCCTCCACTCTCCATTTATCTAATAATTAATTAAAATATAAAAAACAAATATCTAAAAGAGAATACTTTTAAAAAGATAAAAATAAATACTATTGTCCCCAATGGCAAATATCTAGTGACTAAAGTTGTCTTTATACTTTCAACAGTAACAAAATGGCAAAGTTTCAAGTCAGTATCTAGCTATTATTGAAATCTTGATGTCAGAATTTAAAATTTTTAAATTGAATTTTGGAAGTTAGGGCAGGTAGATGAAATAATATACTAGTTATCCAAATGACTTTCATGCTGGGAGGCTCCCCAGTTCAAGACCTGGCACCACCATAAACAAGGGTTGAGCAGTGCACTGGTTATTTATAAATAAAAATAAGCCTGGTCTTCTCACTGTTTATTTCCCTGGAGTAAAATATCTTATGGCAAGCTTTAGTTTCTGTCACTGTAAAACCCTATTCTATAACCCTATACTTAATAAGTAGCAAAGAATGAGAGTGGATTACAGCATGTCCATCCAATAAACAACCTTACCTCTTCCAGTTGAAATTCAGTTCCTGTGAAGCCCCCACCAATGTCTAACATGTTCATTGTGAAGCCAAATTCTCCCTGGAGATGAAACAAGTTCACAAGTTTCCACATTACAACAGGTAAAGAAATTTAAAGCAAACAAAAAAACTCCTGAGCAAGGAATTAAATCTCTATTATGACATTTAGTAGTTTCTTTTTTGCTTGTTTCAAAGTAACAGAAACAACCTAGTTCCATTTTATGTCTCCCTGATGGCTATACTATCTTGCAGAGATTCAAATAAATTACTACTTCATCTCTTTAACCACTTAAAAAATTGTAATGGAACTCTAAATACTTACATTAATAAAAATGTGTGTGGTATAATTAGTGTGCTACACACATAGGAAAAATAATGCAGGGCTGGGTGGTAGCACATATTAAACCACATATCACAAAGCACAAGGAATGGGGTTCAAGTCCTTGTTCCCCACCTGCAGGGGGGAGAGGCTTCACAAGCAGTGAGGCAGGTCTGCAGGCTTCTGTGCCTTCTTTAAGAATTTTTATTTATTTATTTCTCTCTCTCTCTTTTTTTTTCGTCCAGGGTTATTGCTGGGCTCGGTGCCTGCACCATGAATCCATGGCTCCTGGAGGCCATTTTTCCCCCTTTTTGTTGCCCTAGTTGTTGCAGCCTCGTTGCGGTTATTATTGCCATTGTTGATGTTGCTTTGTTGTTGGATAGGACAGAGAGAAATGGAGAGAGGAGGGGAAGACAGAGAGAGAGGGGAGAGAAAGATAGACACCTGCAGACCTGCTTCACCGCCCGTGAAGTGACTCCCCTGCAGGTGGGGAGCCGGGGGCTCGAACCAGGATCCTTACGCCGGTCCCTGCGCTTTGTGCCACGTGCGCTTAACCCACTGCGCCACCGCCCGACTCCCAAGAATTTTTATTTATTATAGGAGAGAGACAGAGAAATTGGGGGGAGGGGGGAAAGAGAGGGAGACAGACAGATACCTGCAGCCTTTGTGAAGTTTTCCACCTGCAGTGTGTGTACTCAACGAGGTGCACTACCCTCTTAGGCCCCTCTGTCTATTTCCCTCTCTCAATTTCTCTCTGTCCTATCTAATAAAAATTAGAAGGGAAAGGAGGAAAAGGAAAGACCACCGGGACTTGCAGTGCTAGCACCAAGCCCCAGCAATAACCCTGGTGGCAATAAAAAAAGAAGAGAGATCTTAGTCTTAAATCACATCCTGGCTTAAAGTAACAAAGTAATATAAGGGGAAAACTTACAGCCATGTCAAACACACAGCGAGCATCAGAAAGTGCATGTACATATACTTGAGATTCTTTGCAAGCACTTGAAACATGAAATCTAAAAAAAAAAAAAAAGTATTAAGTGTAAAGTAACGTGAAGTTCTAGAGGGCCTTCATCTAATTACTTTCAATTATTATTCATTTTGACACATTAAGTTCTCACATTACAAAATACTTAAGGTTAAAAGCACTAGTTAAAATTTAAGTATTCAGGTTGTAATACCAGCCTTTTTTAAAAAAATTTTTTATATTTATTTTATTTATTTATTCCCTTTTGTTGCCCTTGTTGTTTTATTGTTGTAGTTATTATTGTTGTTGTCGTTGTTGGATAGGACAGAGAGAAATGGAGAGAGGGAGGGGAAGACAGAGAGGAGGAGAGAAAGATAGACACCTGCAGACCTGCTTCACCGCCTGTGAAGTGACTCCCCTGCAGGTGGGGAGCCGGGGTTCGAACCGGGATCCTTATGCTGGTCCTTGTGCTTTGCGCCACCTGCGCTTAGCCCGCTACACTACCGCCCGACTCCCTACCAGCCCTTTTTTTACCAAAAAAAAAAAGTGTTTGGATAATGGTATAATTTTATAACCAATGTAAGAATAAACTACAAATAATGCTTTATATTTACTTGATACTTAGCCACCACCAGTATGCCACAAAATCATAATTTTATCTAACAATATAATTAAGGCGGCTATTGGGAAAAGAAATACAAATCAAATTCAGGTGCATTATACAGGGTGATTTAGTAGCACTTACCAAAATAGAAGTGTTTAAATTAATTGAGGGCGGTGGACATAGCATAATAGTTATGCAGAAAGATATTCTTGCATAACTATTCTTGCTCCAAAGCCTCAGGTATAATCAATCTCCTGCACCACCATCAGCCACAGATGGGGGCAGTGCTCTGGCAGGAGGGGGTGGGGGAGAAGGTAGCTGAAATGCTAACTCACAAATAGCAATACTGTCACCCATGCAGGAATTAAATTTAATAGAATTAAAAAATGTGTATCTATTAATAATTTAAATAGAAAGTTAAGACTCGTGGATCTCATGATGAAACTTGCAACAAACACCTTTACAAAATTTGAGTTTTTTGCATAGAAACTCCAAATGTGTGTCTCTGATCACAATTCCAAAACTATTAAGCTTCTAGGTCTTTGTTTCCTCAAATACACATCAAGAGAGCGAGACAAGAATTATCAGAGTGGTCTGGGAGATGGCACAGTGGATGATAAAGCACTGGCCTCTCAAGCATGAGGTCCTAATTCAATCCCAACAGCATCTGGCTCTGCTCTCTCCTCATATATTTCAAATAAATAAAATCTTTTAAAACATTGAGAGAAAAATGGCTTTCATTCCATTTGAAAGTAATTTAACTTAATCAGATGTACTATTTCCTTCTTTACTGGGGAAGGTAAAGGTACAAAAGGTATGAAGAATAAAGCCTGGATTGAGGGAATAGCATTTTTATGCCTGTGGCACGGACTAGAAAAACAGTCCATCACCATAATGAAGTGTAAACCAATACTCACTTAACTCCAATAATTTGGACATCAAGTTCCTTAGCACATTCCAACAGATGCCTACAGTTCTTCAGGGAAGTGCCAAACTTCATGTTACCCTCTTCACCGCCAATATTGTCTTCTGTTGCAATATGTAGTAAGACCCTAAGAGAAGGGGAAGATGATTGGGGCAGAGTTGGTTTACATCATCATCAGCACATGTGAAGCCAGAAGGTTGTAGGAAGTGTGTTGATTATGTTGCCAGTGCTCCCAATCCAGCGGCGGATGAATCAAGTGAACCTAATGAAAAACAATCCTGTATAGAGAGAAAACTAGCAATTAGGGCCTAAAGCATGAAGCTTACACGGAAGGAAATATGGAAAAAGCAGGAAGTTAAGATTCTCTTGTAGCAGCAAGAGTTGGTTGGGTTCTGTAATGAAAGACATTACTTTCAAATGAAGTCCACCAGTCCATAAATCCACCTAGAAAGACTAAATTGAATAGCAATGCCATCATTATCTTTCATTTAAAAAAAAAAATCTGGGCTTTAAATGTTTCAGATGTCCAAAATTGTTCTTGCTAACTAATCTTCAGTCATTTATTCTGCACATTCCATTAATCCCTTATAACAAAAAATGGTAGTTGTTATCTTAAATTGGTCTTTTTTAGACCAAATTTTCTTGTTATTTCCCAAGATTAGGAACATTAGATCTTTATGAAATTATAAATTACTAAAAACTACAACTATATAAATGCTGTCTGCAAAGCCATTTCCCCAAGAAAGTCCTAATGAACAAAGGATGTAATAAGAGGAGCTAAGACTTATAAAAACAATGCTACCTCCAGGCAGGGATGTATGATTCACTTTACATGAAGTGATGCAGAGTTTATTTTCAGGTTATAGACATTTCCCCTTATGATTTGGAATTAACCCACAAACAAAAGATTTACATAGAAATCAAAGACAAGAACACTGTAACAATCACTAAAGAAACTATAGACAATTATATATGACATTTTCATCTATATAACATGACAAATACTCTTAGTGAGCAAATCGTTTTTTATTAAGGAGCTTTTAGAATATTTGACTGTCTTCCTGACACAGTAGCCACAGGATTATTTCTGCCTCAAATTTCTTGTTTTATCAAAAAAGTATTTAGGGACCGGAAGACAGCTCAGCAGGGAGAGTATAAACCACACTGTGTGTGAGGTCCTGCTTTTGACTCCCAGCACCACATAGAAACTCCATGGGCAGCATGAGAGGAGATCTAAAGATTGTAGAGCCATGGAATGAAAAAAATTGGAGGCAGAAGTCAACTCAGTCCTATGTATACGGTGCTGGGCTCACTTCCAACAGTCACAGAATTTCCCTCCTTTGTTAATTATAAACTCTTATGGCTTGATCTTTCAAGGTTGTACCATTCTATAGAGTTAAAGTGTAAGAGACCATAGCAATGAAGCTTCCCTAGCACACAGTATGCCCTGAGGAAGTATAGAGAACTTGATCCTTAACTATCTGCCCCTGACCTAGACTTAGCACATCCTGCTCCCATCATGACAAATATCTAAGAGTTAATGTCATTATGAAAATATAGCTGTGGCCATAATTTGATTATCCCAACAAAATTTTCTTCCTTAAAAGACTAAATTACTGCCCTACTAATGTTTGTTACTACACATTACTGTCTCCTCGTATGAAGATAAGCCCAATCCCCCAGCAATAGAATAGTGGCCCCATGTACAGTTTTACACTTACTTGGCATTTGGGTGATTACGTGCAATTTTCTTCAGTTCAATTTCATTGTCACATGTCATGATATTCACTCCAGCTTTTGCTGCATACTTTATCTGAGATACTTGCTTGCAAGGACTTATGTAAATAATGTTTTCTGGAGATACACCCAATTCTTGCACTAATGCCATCTCAGTCTGCAAAAATAAATTGTAGTACCAGTTAAAAAGCAAATCTAAGGGGCCGGGTGGTGGTATACCTGGTTAAGCACACACATTACAGTGCTCAAGGTTCTAGGTTCGAGCCCCTGGTCCTGCCCTGCAGAAGGGAAGTTTGACAAGTAAAGCAGGACTGCAGGTGTCTCTCTCCCTATCTCCTCCTCCCTGTCTCAATTTCTGTCTATATCCAATAATTATATATAGATATATATGGGGTGGGGGAGAGCACAAGCACACGCAAACCTAGATTTAAAAAAAAAAAATGCCACCAGCGTTACTGCTGGGGCTTGGTGTCTGCATAGCGGGACACCACAGGTGGCAGCACCCCCCCCCCATTTTTTTACATGGTAGGACAAAGAAACTGAGAGGGGGAAAAGACGGGGGGAGACCCTCTCAAATAGTGATCTCTGCACTCAACAGGGCACGCATGACCACCCTGTCTCCCTCCCCCACTTTTTAATAATTACTATTGTCTTATACATTACAATTTTATCAAATTCAAAGCATTACATTACATTAGAATGACAGGGTCTATGGATGAGATGGCTTTCTCTATCTAAAAACTAAGTGGAGTCTACCAGAGCCGTGAATCAAGTGCAGTGCTCTAGTACTAGTAGTTGCTGGTGCTCCCCCTCACAAAAAGGTGAGATTAAACCTGATGACAAAATGCTCATTCAGTCCATAGTCTAGCAATGTTTACAATACTGTGCTGAAAACTAACAAAAATCTCAATTATATTTCACTATCTTCATAAATAAATTTGCTTTAGCTAGTTTTTGTCTCAGAAAGGAAAGGTTGAAATAACTAAATAAGAACGACCGGTTCAGAGCTTCTAATCTTACTTTAGTTTCTGCCTCAGAATGAGTAAAGGACAGGCTCAGTGGTAGAGCAACTGTGTTCTGTGTGTGTCTCTCTGGGTTTGATCAGACACCAAAGAGCAAAAGACAACATCAGCACTTCAGATGGTGGAGTAGAGCACTGATGCCACTCACTGCAAATAAATGTTCTGGCCAGGTGAGACAGTGGATAAATTGTTGGACTATAAACCATCATGTCCCAAGTTCACACACAGGCAGCATATGTGCCAGATATGCTTTGGTTCTCTCTCCTACTGCTATCTTTGTGCAGGGGACAGCTCAGTGACAAAGCACACACTCTCTGCCTGCCCATAATGAGGGCCTGATTTTGATCCCAGACACAACACAGGGGTTGTTGGAGAGATCACTGTGTTTCAAAGCCTCGCCTCAACGAAACTTTCCTTTCATTGGTACACTCTGTAAAGTCTGCCAATTCACACAACTTTAGAAGCCCATCCAAAAGTCAAAACTTTCCTGCAAATTTCTCCCTACTGCTACTGGCATAACACCAAAGTTAACGGTGATGTTTTAAATGTTTCGACTTAATAAGCAAACAGTGAAAAATACTTACTTTATTGGAACAAGCAAATCCAGTTCCAAGAGCTCCCAAAATCTCAAGCACAGCTGGAGTAGAGTTGCACTTTACTGTGTAGAATGGCTTGATCTGGGCCACTACATTCTGCCACTGACTGTGCTTCTTCACTATCTTCCCAAGATCTCCCACAAAAAATGCATTTTTCCCTGTCTTAAGGTCAAGGGGGCAGGGGAGGGGGAGAAGAAGAGCTATTAAATGTAGAGTCTTTTGGAGGTAGGAAAAAACATTTTCTCCTTCACAAATGAGTCAAGACACACACATATAGTACTATATCTAAGGCCTGTTAGTTACTAAGCCAGGGGGAGGGCAAACAATAAGAATCAGAAACACACTGTTTCTTTCAAATTTGATTTCTCATTGTTGTGCTGTTTTTTGAAAAGTCCCCATTATGTCAACTAGAATAAATTTGTTCTTTTGAGAATCACCAAGAAAAATTCCTCCCATACTTTGGCTAAATGTTTCTGTGGAATAATTTAGACTGTATGATAAGAATGGATAAAATATTCAAGGACCTCAGTTGATCTAGGAGTTACAAAAGTGACTATGAGGTCACCATACTTGTACTAGTAACTGTAGAAAGGTCTGACTTTAGAACAGATTGAACATTATGATAAGTATCACCCCACCCCCAACCTTCTAAACATTTTGATGTGAGGAAAAATGAGATTGGGGGAGTTAGGTGGTGGCGCACCTCGTTGAGCACACACAACAGTGTGTAAGGACCCAGGTTCAAGCCCCTGGTCCCCATCTGCTGGGGGAAGCTACATAAGCAGTACAATAGTTCTGCAGTTCCTCTCCCTATAATTACGACAGAAATAAAGGGGGGACCCCTGGGGTACAGGGAAATTTGAACATGTCGGTAAATGTCAATAAAAGGGGGAAAGTTTTTTGAGATCCTATTACTGAATATCAGTAACATGGGAAGTATACTTCAATAAATTTGGGCAACATAAGAAACGGACTCCTATCAAGAACAAAATCTACCAGCTAGGCAATTAACAACAACAAAACAAACAAACAAAAACCAAGTGATAGGCAGATGGTACAGTGGCTAAAGCACTGAAGTCCAAATAAAGCATGAAATGGGTCCAAGTTTGATCCTTGGCATCACATGCACCATGATGCCCTTATCGGTTTCATAAGTAACTTTTAAAAAAGTGAACTACAAAGAAAACCTCATCACTGCTTAAGAAAAGCAGACAATGCCAGGTTAAGACAATCAGAAAAGCCCTGTAAATTAAGTACCAATGCCTTAGGATTTAGAAATTCCTGGGGCCAGGCAGTAGCGCACATGGTGCAACGTATTAAGAACTGGTGCGAAAATTCCAGCAGTTCAATCCCCCCAGCTCCCCACCTGTTGGAGGGTTGCTTTACAAGTGGTGAAGCAGGTCTGCAAGTGTCTATCTTTCTTTCCCCTTCTGTCTTCCCCATCTCTCTCAATTTCTCTGTCCTATCCAACAATGGCAATCACAACAATGGGGGGAAGAGAGGAGGGAAGATGGCCTCCAGGAGCAGTGGAGGCCCAGCAATAATCCTGGAGGCAAAAAAAATAAATAAATAAAAAGTATTTAGAAAATGCATAAAGATGGAGGGCGGGTGTGTGTGGGGGGAAGAATACATAAAGACTAAGTTCCAGGGATCCGGAACACGGAGAGCTTACCAGGGTATGTTCATAAACATAGTTATCAATAACATTTCCAAGGTTTGTTCCTTCATCCAAGAGGCCAACGGAGTAGTTTGCATCGTCAATAAATCCTTTCATCTCAGCCGTATTCCACAAAGCCGAAAGTCATAAACCAGGAAAAACAAGAGACGGGCCACCAAGCCTTATGTCTGGGTCCTTAGAATATGCAACAAACTGTCAAAACAGAAGTAACATCAAAGTCTGTATTGTTTAACTGCATAGAAGAGTTATTAATGACAATGTAACAAGGACCTAATTTGGTCAGAAATCTGATTATTCAATGCCATCGGAAGCATGTTGGACACCAAGCATGGAATCCTAGTTTGATCCCTGGCAATGCATGTGTTCCAGAGTGATGTTCTGGTTTTCTCCCTCTCCCCACCTATAGAAATAAAAATAAAGAGTATGTGGTGGCTGGATATAGACAGGGGCAGGGACAGAGGTGGCTACACTGGATAACCACAAGGCTTTCATACAGACTACATGTTACCTCAATGTTGTTACAACAAATTAGTAATGTGGCTCTCTTATAAATTTGATTTAAAACTTTGGGGGGGAGTTGGGTGGTAGCGCAGTGGGTAAAGCACAGTTGACACAAAGCGCAAGGACCGGCATTAAGAATCCGGGTTCAAGCTCCCGGTTCCCCACCTACATGGGAGTTGCTTCACAGGTGGTGAAGCAGGTCTGCCTGCAGGTATCTCTCTCCCCGTCTTCCCCTCCGCTCTCCATTTATTTCTGTCCTATCCAACAATGATGACATCAACAAATAGTTAACTACAACAACCAAAAAAAGGCAAGGCAACAAGGGAATATTTAAAAAAAAAAAATCATTTTTTGGATAAGGAATTGGAAGGCTTTAATCTTGGCTGCTGTGAGAGCTGTGTAACCCTGGGTCACTTTCTCTTTTCTCTTTAACTTCAGTATGTCTTTAATTACACTACTATCTTTTACCTGTGGTAAACACACACACACACACCCCACAATTGAAGCTACATGTAAGTTAGGCAGCTGTATATCCTCAATATATAAGAACTCACTTTTAAGGGGTAAGTTGCATAATGGTCATGCAAAGAGACTTTTATGCCTGAGGCTCACCAGAACTGAGCAGTACTCAGGTTAAAGAAAAAAAGGGAAGGGAGACTATTTATTCCATTTTGTTGCCCGTGTGTGTGTGTGTGTGTGTTTACAGTTGTAGTTATTATTGTTGGATAGGACAGAGAGGAAGGGAAGACAGAGAGGGGGAGAGAAAGACACCTGCAGACCTGCTTCACCATTTGTAAAGCGACTCCCCTGCAGGTGGGGGGCCGGGGGCTCAAACCAGGATCTTATGCCAGTCCCAGTGCTTTGCACCATCTGTGCGTAACCCACTGTGCTACTGCCCAAACTCCCAGGGAAGGGACTTTTAAAAAGGCATTAGACTATAGTGCTGGGCAGTGAGTGGTGCACCCAGTTGAGTGCACATTTATCATGTACAAGTATCTGGGTTTAGCTCCCTGCTCCCTACTTGAGGCAGGGGAGACTGGACACTTCACAAGAGGTGAGGCAGGTCTGCAGGTGTCTTATCTTTTTCTCCCTTCCCTCTCAATTTCTCTGTGCTACCAAAACGGTGGTGGGGATTAAAAAGGCTTTAGACTAAATCTAGAATTTCTTTAATCAGTCTAAGTCGTTCATGTATCTCACATCACTTGCCCACTTTCCACAGGGGTGTTATGTACCAGAATGTCTTTGCTGAATTTACTGGCCCTGACCTTAGACAACCATTTCATTTAACAGAAACAAAACTAGTCTTCTATATGATAAAGTATGACTCACTCTCTAGTACTAGATACCCAGCTGGCCTCCACACTTAAAATGGGCAAAGATCAGCTCTTGGCAATCTGTTTTAAAGCCTGCACAAGCTCTCCTCTGTCCTCAGCTTCCCCTTCCCCTCTCTCACTTGCACTATACTAGAGTTCACCTTAGGTGAGGGCTTTTATCCTAAAAGTAGATTCCACTTCAATGGCTCGCTCCTAAAAGCAGCTCTGAAAACCCACTATAGTAAAATTCTGCGAAGGACAATAAAAAGCTTTATCCTTTAACATACAAAGTTTTGTTAAGTCAGCTTCATCAAAGCTCTTTCACACTGCGGCAAACAGAAGTATTTTCCAAATCTCATCTGCTATACTCTCATGTTTAAACACCTAATTACTAAATTGCTCTATTTAATTTATTTATTCCCTTTTGTTGCCCTTGTTTTAGTTATTGCTGTTGTTGTCGTCGTCGTTGGATAGGACAGAGAAATGGAGAGAGGAGAGGAAGACACGGGGAGAGAAAGACACCTGCTTTACTGCCTGTAAAGTGATCCCCCTGCAGGTGGTTCGAACTGGGATCCATACACCGGTCCTTGCACTTTGCACCACCTATGCTTAACCTATTGCCCGACTCCCAAATTGTTCTATTTTATATCTTAAATCTTTTCAGCCACCAAGCTGCAGATGCTACCATGACATCAACCTGACTTACCTGGGCAGATGACCTCACCAATGTGTCCTGGAACCTCACCTCCCCAGGTCCCTACCCCTCTAGGGAAAGATAGAAACAGGCTGGGGTATGGATCCACCAGTCTGTACCCATGTCCAGTGGAGAGGCAATTACAGAATCCAGCCCCCCTTCCACCTTTTGCACTCCATAATGATCCTGGGTCCATACTCCCTAAAGGGATAAAGAACAGGGAAACTGCACTAGAAAGCATTTTTTTTTTGCCTCCAGGGTTATTTCTGGGGCTCCATATGAATCCATTGCACCTGGAGGTTATTTTTTCCCCTTTTGTTGTACTTGTTGTTTATCATTGTTGTTAGCTATTGCTGTCATTGGATAGGACAGAGAGAAATGGAGTGAGGAGGGAACAGTGGGGGAGAGAAAGATAAGATACCTGCAGGTCTGCTTCACTACTTGTGAAGTAACCCCCCTGCAGGTGGGAAGCCAGGGGCTCGAACCCAGATCCTTACTCCAGTCCTTGCGCTTCACACCATGTATGCTTATCCCGCTGTGCTACCACCCAGCCCCCTAGAAAGCAGTTAAGAATGCGTCAAACTAGTGTCCTTCACTGCTCTAAGTGGGCTTTTCCTGAAGTGGGGGAAGTTCCCATAGCTGGAAGCTTCCTCCAGAGTAATGTTGAAAGCGGGCTGCTGACATGGCAATGCAGGCACACTATCTTGAAAGCTATTTTGCTGGCTTAGGGTTTTTTTTTTTTTTTTTTTTAATTCAACACAATCCCAAGTTTGAGCATTTCTTCTTTCTAAGAATTTAGTTATTAATGAGAAAGATAGGAGAGGAGAAAGAACCAGACATCACTCTGGTACATGTTGTGCCAGGCATTGAACTTGGGACCTCATGCTTGAGAATCCAATGCTTTATCCACTGTGCCACCTCCCAGACCACTAAGCATTTTTTCCATAACCAGTTCTCATATTTATGCTCCCACTGTTGTCTGGCTTGTGGTGCCAGGAGCTGAGCACAGGACCTTTGATGCCCCGGGCCATTAAGCTGTCTCCCTATCACTCTACATGCTTAATCACAGTCACTGAACTGCATGCATGTTCTACTTTCAAACCTTGCTGTTGCCTTTGTAGCTTGTCAAATTCCCAGACAGGATCCCATTTGGAACTTTTCCATCTTTCAGGCACCTCCCCAACAATTTGCACACAATAATGAGTACATGTTGCCAAGTGTCTACATTGTCCTAACCACCAACTCCATTTCCGCATGTCCCATTCCACCTGCAGTAAAGCCCCAACACCACCTCAGACCGCCATAAGATCTGCTTTCTATCTCTACAGAATAATTTCTGTACAAGTGAAGTAACTGTGACACCAGGGTTGCCTCTGGGGTTCCACCTTCACTCCTACTAGACAGTACAGTGGTCTTCCAAGTGTCTCACATGAAGGCGTTCCTCTGTGGTGAACAGAGGCTGGGACCAACTAGGTCCTCACACATGGTTTCAGAAATGGGAGGGACCACTTTAAACATGAGGGCAAAGCTTTAACAGCTGACAAGCAAGGTTTCTACACACATGAATAAAAATACTATAAGGCATGTCCTGCTCTAAAGGGAAGACTGTTATACCATTTCAGTATCACCACTGAAATGGAACTTTGGGCTGCAGAAAGAAAATATTGCTTATGTTCTAAAGAGCGAAGAATCACTTTTATGCTCGAGGCCCAAATGCACCACCATAAACCAGATCTGAGCCAAGCTCTGGTCAGGGTATTTCAGTCTTGCACAGGTGGGGTGAGGGTGGCAGTAGTGGTGGGTGTCCATCCTCCCTCCCCCATTAAAAGATATTGGGGGCCAGGTTGTGGCACACTTGGCTGAATACACATTATAATATGCAAGAACCAGGGTTCAAGCCTCACCGGCAGGGATAAAGCTTTTTGAGCTGCTAAGCACTGCTGTAGGTTTTTCTTTCTTCCTATCTCCCCCTTCACCCTCAATTTGTCTCTATCCAATAAATAAAGATGAAAGAAACGAGAAAGGGAAGGTATATTTCAGAAGTAACCATAGGACTGGTTTAGCACTCCTTAACTGACTTACCACAATAGAAATATACAATTCATTTGCTATGTTGGCAGTATTTGACTAAAAAATAAAAATTAAAAGTCATTAACACATCCCAAAACCACTGAAACAAATGTAGTAATACAATATTCTTTGGTTTCCTTAATCATCTGAGAACTAAAATGAAGTAGTTATTAAAACCAATACTTAGAAGACTATACACAAAAGGTGGTGAATGTATGATAGCAACTACTAACTCTTCAAAAGCAATTTCCTATGTATGGTGGGGGGAGGAGATGCCTGCAGCATTGTTTCACCACTCATGAAGCTTCCCTCCTGCAAGTGGGACTGGAGGTTTGAACTTGGGTCTTTATACACTATAATGCATGCACTCTACCAGATGTGCCACCACTGGGTCCCCAGCTGCCAGTTACCCTTAAAGTAAGAAAACTGCCTGGGAAAAACTAGTTCCACAAAAGAACCTGCAAAACACAAAAGGACTTCAGGAGAGAGGTTTTCAAGCAATTTTGTTCCAGTAAAATGTAACCACAACAATGATAAAAAAGAAAAAAGGGCGGGAGTCAGGCGGTAGCGCAGCGTGGTGCAAAGCGCTAGGACCAGCATAAGAATCCCGGTTTGAGCCCCCGGCCCCCCACCTGCAGGGGAGTCGCTTCACAAGCAGTGACACAGGTCTGCAGGTATCTTTCTCCCCTTCTCTCTCCATTTCTCTGTCCTATCCAACAACAACATCAATAATAGTAACTACAACAATAAAACAAGAGCAACAAAAAGGGAATAAATAAACAAGGGCAACAAAGGGGGGGGGGAATGGTCTCCAGAAACACTGGATTTGTGGTACAGGCACTGAGCTCCAGCAATAACCCTGGAGGCAAAAAAAAAAAAAAAAAAAAGTAACCTGAGCAGCCCAGTATTAAAACCAACAAAAAGGCTTGCATATATTATTGGTAGTTAAGAGCAGGCTGACCTTAGTAAGTGAAAGAAAAAAAGAAAAAGAAACCTATGGCACTCAAGTTCAAGGGAGTTTGAAAGACACAAAGTGTGCACATGCTGTCCTTGACCAGGGTTTGTGTTACACATGCCACACCAATCCAGTTAATCTAGCTCAACCTGAAACATCACAGGGAAATTTCCTGGAACCTCTTCATTAAAAATACAGACTTAAAGAGGAATATATATATATATATATATATATATATATATATATATATATATATATATATATATATATATACACACACACACATACACACACACAGATTTAAACCCAAGTGATGTTCCTCCAGAAGTTCCACCTGTTGCTCCCCCCAAAAAATTATGGTCCATACTCCCAGAGGGATAAAGGATAGGGAAGAAAATCAGAGGGCTCTGTACCCCTAGCCCACCATCAGGACCTGAAGCATCTGTCACCAGGAATCTGTATTTTATACCATTGATGAAAGGGAAACCATTCTGGAAAACACCGAAAACCAGGCACAATTTTGCTTATCTGAGAAACAGGAAAAAAGGAAAGACACTGGTAGTAGTAGTAAATATAGGGGTGAATTAAAAAGGAAATGGAGACAGACCATAGGGGGAAAAAAATGGGGTTAGGGCCCCAAGGTGGCCCACCTGGTTGAGTGCACACATAGTGCAAAAGGACCTGGGTTCGAGCCCCCAAGCCCCACCTGCAGGGGGGATGCTTGTGAGTGGTGAAGTAGGGTTACAGGTATCTGTTTCTCTCCCACTTTATCTCCCCCTTCCCTCTCGATTTCTGGCAGTCTCAATCCAATAGATAATTTAAAAAAAAAAAAAGAAAAATGAAAAACGGTGAGGTAGAGTGAATATATAGATAAATATATAATAGTTATAGAAAAACCAGGCAAGACTGGTAACTTTGGAGGGAATGGCATAGAACTCTGGTGGTGGGTGGGAACTGTATGGAGTTATACCCATTATTCTACAATCTTGTTTTTATTAGTGATTTAATAATGATTGTAACAAGTTTCAATTCTGGATATACTTTCCAACAGTCCTTTTTCATGGCTTGCTTATGGCTCTAAAAAACATTATTGGCCCACTACTGCTGCTACTAAAATTTTAGATTATCTTCAAAATGTTTGCATATTTATTTTAAATAAAGGCTCTTCAATGTATAGAGACACTAAGAGTGTTCTCTACTCAAAAGAGGATCTATGATAGATTCAAAACAAGCACCTCCAGAATCCATGGTGAAAAGGAAGCTCAGCTTATTAAGCACAACACTCAACTACCCTCTTGGTGGCTGGGAAGAAAAAAACGTTTAACATTCCTTACTGACACCTTCATAGTGGTACCTGAACACACCTTTCTTGAAGACCTGCCAAAGAAACCAAAGGCTCCAAACAACTGCACTCTGTTCCTGGAGCATTGCATGAGGTTGTCAGACCTCACGTTGGAGGGCAGCTCCAAGAATAGTGGCTACAACAGCTGGGCACTTGAGTTGTTACACACCTGCTACAAAGGCTTCTATAGTTGACTGTACTTCAGGAGAAACTGACACATCTTTCAAATAATCACAAGATAATTCTGGCAGCCAACAGCCCACTTGACACCAAGCTGGATGTGTATGAGTCTGGATTTCTGAAGTGAAGACCTCCCTGGAAGTAGAACAGGGAGAGCTGAAAAGCTGAGAGCACTGTTTCAGAAACATCTAAGCAGGAAACCACAATATGTCAACCACTCCTCTAAAAGGACTTTTCTATTAATTGGAGAAATACACTACCATTACTTGAAATTTAGGGGCTTTTCTGCCTCCATTTATTATTTCATTTTGATAGGACAGAGAGAAATTCAGAGGAAGGGGGAAGTATATTCATAGTGGGGGGGGGTTGGGAGAGGGAGGGAGGGAGAGACAGACCTGAAGTACTGCTGCAACATACATGAAGCTTCCCCCCCCTTGCAGTTGTGGACTAGGGGCTTGAACCTGGATCCTTGCATATTAGGTAAGGTGCACCACCCCCAGCAGCCCACCCCTTTAATTTTACTTACGCATATAACTTAGCTCACAGCTTATAAAATTATCTAAGTCACATCTACATTCTATCTCCAAGACAGTATTACTAACCACATTTAGAAATAACTGTGGTCCCGGAGGTGACACAGTGGATAAAGCACTGGACTCTCAAGTATGAGTTCCCAAGTTCAACCTCCAGCAGCACATGTACCACGGTGATATCTGGTTCTCTCTATCTCTGTCTGTCATTCATGAATAAATAAATAACAATTAAAAAAAATAACTGTCCATTGGGGGCCAGATGGGGCACACCTGGTCAAGCACACATTGTGCACAGGAACCTGGGGAAAGCTTCATGAGTGTTGAAGCAGGGCCACAGGTGTCTCTCTTCCTCTCTATCTCCTCATTCCCTCCCAGTTTCAGTCTCTATCCAGTAGTAAAGATTAAAAAGAGAGAAAGAACTGTCCAAGGCAAGGGGGGTAGCATAATGGTTATGAAAAGAAACTCTCATGCCTGAGGCTTTGAAGTGCCAAGTTCAATTGTTCAGTCCCCTCCACCATTAACCAGTGAGCAGTGCTCTGGTAAAAAAAAAAAAAAAAAGAAAGAAAGAAAAGAAAAGAAAGAACTGTCCAGAAAAGCATTAGAAACTTCAAAAAGAAGACTTCTAGCACTACAGATGCAAGGTCTGGAGCAAGCAGGTTTCAACTACTAAAAGCAAGTTCCCAGAAGCTACATATTGCAACTGGTAGCCAACAAATTCCAATAAACTGTGTTCATAAGACTATCTATATAAACATTTGCCGTTTTAGGCCACAATAATAGCCCAAGGAACCAGGCAGTGTGCATCCTTCAGAGAACATATCACAATGCAGAAGGGTCTTGTTCAAGCCTTGAGTGCCCACCAGCAAGGGGGAAGCTTCACAGGCCTTGAAGCCGTGCTGCATGAGTCCTTCTTCTATCTCCCTTTTCCCTCTCACTGTCTGTCTCTATCCAAAACAAAATCAAAAATACTTTCATCAAACTGTTACCATTGCAAGGACCAATTCCTTACAACAAATCTTACAAGTACATGCATACATATTTATTTATTCATATAAATGTACATATGATTATGGTACGGTAAAAAGTAGAACTTAGGTTTTATGATACAGCCATGTTTTCTTTGTGAGCATTGAAAAGTTGGGTCAACAAACTACAACCCATTCTGACTCCAAACTTCATAAATAAAATTTTACTCAGAAAAATAAAACTTTTTTTCAAAATAATAATGGGGGCAGGGTTAGACAGCATAATGGCTATGCAAACAGACTCTCATGCCTGAGGCTCCAAAGACCCAGGTTCAATCCCCTGCACCACATAAACCAGAGCTGAGCAGGGCTATAATATTTTCTTCTCTCTTAATCTCAACCCCTCATTAAAATTTAAAAAATACTATAAACTAGTAATGGCCCACAATGACTACTTAGTACAACCAGGATTGAATACTTAGTGCAAGGTCTGCTTCAGTTGACATTAAAAAGAAAGTTATTAACAAAAATAAAACTCCTTAAATTTTCTAGTAAGCCTAAGTAACCCCAGAAGAAAAATGTCCTTTGCCATATTTATAAACACCCATTACTTATAATTTCACACTATTAATTATGTACCCAATGGCAGTGTTACATTTAGTCTACAAGACTAGCTTGTTGAGGTGGGGGGTTAGGCAGCGGCATGGCCGGTTAAGCACACATATTATCACAAACAAGGAGGTTTTAGTTCCCACTCCCCATCTGCAAGGGGGACACTTCACAAGTGGTGAAGTAGGTTTGTAGATCTTTCTCTCTACTTATTTATCTCCCTCTCCTCTGTCATAATCAATAAATTGGGGGAAAAAAAAGACCACCAGGAGTGGTGGACTTGTAGTACTGTCAATAACCTTGGTAGCAATCTAAAAAAAAAAAAAAAACTGCAATAACAGATTATCTTGCTAACTATGTAACAGTATCACTCTAGGTGATTTCGCTAGGTTGTCACTAGAAAATGGGCTTTTTTTTTTTAAGCGCAGGCTGCGCAAAGCACAAGGACCAGCATAAGGATCCCGGTTCGAACCCCAGCTCCCCACCTGCAGGGGAGTTGCTTCACAGGCGGTGAAGCAGGTCTGCAGGTGTCTATCTTTCTCTCCTCCTCTCTGTTTTTTTGCACACAATTCCACTTTTTTTGCCCTTTTAAAAAAATTTTAAAATATTTATTTTCCTTTTTGTTGCCCTTATTTTTTATTGTTGTTGTAGTTATTATTGTTGTTGATGTCATCGTTTTAAGATAGGACAGAGAGAAATGGAGACAGACACCTGCAGACCTGCTTCACCGTCTGTGAAGTGACTCCCCTGCAGGTGGGGAGCCGGGGCTCTAACTGGCTCCTTAAGCCGGTCCTTGCTCTTTGCACCACGTGCGCTTAACCCGCTGTGCTACTGCCTGACTCCCTTTTTTGCCCTTTCTATGTAAGTCTTTAAGAACTCCATGAACGTTCAAGCCCCCGGCTCCCCACCTGTAGGGGAGTTGCTTCACAAGTAGGGAAGCAGGTCTGCAGGTGTCTGTCTTTCTCTCCCTGTTGTTAAAATTTCCGGACGGCTCCAGCTGGCCGGGCTGGCTTCACGGGCGGGTAACAGAGACGACCAGACACACGGCTGGGCAGGGAAGCTGTATTTCTTTATTCAGGAACAACGATTCATAAACTAAGACAAACTAATCACCAAACAGAACTCTGCTGTCTCTTTGCGGCGGCACAAGCACTCCCTCTTACTCTCGAACTCAGGAACTCTCCAACTCTGGAACTCTGGAACTCTGGAACTCTCTTACTGAGGAACCCTCTGAAACTCTGGCACTCTCGAACTCAGGAACCCTCTTTCGGGGTTCCTTACTCTCGAACTCATGAACTCTCGTACTCAGGAACCCTCTGAAGCTCTGGCACACTGGAACTCTCTCTTACTCTGTAACTCAGGAACCCCTCTCACAAGCACTCTCTCTAACTCTCGAACTCTGGAACTCATGAACTCTCTCACTGGGGAACTCAGGAACTCTCGGACTCCGGAACCCTCTCCCAGGGTCCCTTGGGGCGGGGCCAAGCAGGCCCGCGAAATTAACAGGACTCATCCAATTCTCTTGGAGGGGGAGGGCTAGAACAAGCCAATGTAAAGCATACGACAATTTTCCCTTTTCTTTTTAACTAAATGACTATAGTATCAAGGGTGTGGGGTGAACAGAAACATATATAACTAAAACCAGCATGTTGCCAAGGGAAGGCCTGAGGGGGCCATATCTGAAAAAAAAAACATTTCTTGCCTCTGGGGGGCTACTTGCCTCGACGGGCATTTGCATGGGGGCGGGGAACGGCCTAGGGTCCCAAAGGCAGCTGGCTGCAACTTACTTACTATGAAACAAAACTTGTTATTAGCATATCTACTGCACGATCTAACATTTCTAATAGAGAAGGAATTTGAGACTTTTACATATCAACAACGTCTTTTAACCTTTTGTTACACCCATTCAAGATGGAGGCACACCCTAGGTGTGGGCCGGAGAGGAAACCTCAGGCATGAGAATAATTAGCATAGCCATTGTGCGATCTACCATTTTTAATAGAGAAGGTAGTGTTTTACATATCAACAAGTCTATTTAACCTTTTGTTTAGACCAACTTAGTTAAAATATATTGATTGTTAACTAATTTTTACCTTAGACTTTAAATGTAAGTTAATTTTATCTTTATGAGAATTATATTGAAAACCTTTTTTATTTAACTTTGACTAGTAAGAATTTAGCCTTAAAGCTACTGTTTATCAAACTTTAAACATACACATAAACATGGTCATTAATACACAAGGAGAGAAACCTTTGTTGCGAAGACATGTCATTTTAAACACAAATTTAAATTTATACTGTCTTAGTTGTTGGGGGGGGGGGGTTCCACCATCCGGAGGTGGCTTCTCGCGCAGCTCCATTCTCGAGCAGCTCCACTTCTAGGAATTGCAGGTTGTGATCTCTGCACAAATCTCTGCGTACTCCAGCTTGTCTGCCTTCAGACCGGACCGGCGGCTGGAGATCTCGTGTGCCCAGTTTCGGCAGGGAGCCTGGGGGTCCGGGAGGCCCGGGATGGTTCCAGAATTCATACAAAGAGGGCAGGCAGGCCATCTTTGTAGAAGGCGTGGGCCTAGGTGCCCAGGGGTGGCGGCCATGATAGGCCGCCGCGGCCCTGCCCCATGGCCCTGCCATGTCTGCTGCCCTGTTTGCAGTGGCCGAGCAGCGTGGAGGGATCAAGCGTCCAGTGCCCTGCACCACGCGGTGGAGAGCCGGCTCCTGTGGGCTGGCCTCAGGCTCTAGCATGTTGGCATCGGGCTCCAGCATGTTGGCCTCAGGCTCCAGCATGTTGGCATCGGGCTCCAGCATGTTGGCATCGGGCTCTTGCATGGTGGCGTAGGCCTCCTGCGGGCTGCGGGGCTGCTGGCGCGGTGCGCGGGGTTGTCTGGGCGCAGCCGGCTGGCTGGCTGTTTGACCAGGTGGAAACGGCAGCTCCGTGCCTTGCCTCCCGCCCGCTGGCTCTTCTCACTGGCTGTTCTGAGTCCGCCCGAGCGAGTAGAAACCACAGAGTGGTCCAGAGATAAATGTTTCAGAAACAGCAAAACAGTCTCGTGAAGAAAGAGCAGAGGCCTTTGGAGATCTCTTCACAAGCAGAAGAGAAGGCCATCGTGCATAGGTAGCCAAATTGTCTTTACTTATCTGAGAGATGCGCAGGTCAGGTCCCTTCGTGGTCGCCATTTGTTGTTAAAATTTCCGGACGGCTCCAGCTGGCCGGGCTGGCTTCACGGGCGGGTAACAGAGACGACCAGACACATGGCTGGGCAGGGAAGCTGTATTTCTTTATTCACTCCGGAACCCTCTCCCAGGGTCCCTTGGGGCGGGGCCAAGCAGGCCCGCGAAATTAACAGGACTCATCCAATTCTCTTGGAGGGGGAGGGCTAGAACAAGCCAATGTAAAGCATACGACATCTCCCCCCCTTGTCTTCCTCTCCTCTCTCCATTTCTCTCTATCCTATCCAACAATAACCACAACAATAAAACAACAAGGACAACAAAAGGGAATATTTAAAAATATAAAGAAAAAGAACTCCACGAATTCAGGATGGCAAAAAGCTTTATTATTATTATTTTGCATCCAGGTTTATTACTGGGGCTTGGTTTCTGCACTATGAATTCACTACACCTGGAAGTTCTTTTATCCCTTTTGTTGCCCTTTGTTGTTTATCATTATTGCTGTTGTTGGATAAGAAAGAGAGAAATCAAGAGAGATGGGGAAGACAGAGGGGTAGAGAAAGATAAGACACCTGCAGACCTGCTCCACCACTTGTGAAGTGACCTCCCCACAGTGGGGAACTGGGGGCTCAAACCAGGATCCTTATTCCGATCCTTATACTTCATGCCATGTGCGCTTAACCCGCTGTGCTACCACCCAGCAAATAGCTTTTATACTGACTATTTGCTTGGTGGTCATTACATAATTTTCATGTTAAACATACTAGCATACCCCACCCTACTTTTATGTTTTTACCAGAGCACTCACTGGTCAGCTCTGGCTCATGGTAGTGTAGGGGACTGAACCTTGGGCTTTGAAGCCTCAAGCATGAGAGTCACATAACCATTACAGTACAACGCACATTAATCACATTAAAACTTTATGACCTAAGAAAATACTATACTTATTTAGGAGTTCTTTATTAAGTGGGTATCAGATGATCCTTGCAGTAAAGTGTTTATAGACCTAGATTCACATATTCAACATAAACCTTTTATTCCAGTCCTGCATAAGCACATGTCATAGTATGTCGCTGTATCCTAAGAATACAGCTTTAGAAACTAAAGAAATTCAACTGGAATACGCAACTGAATGTGTTATGGAATAGTTGTTTTTTTTTTTTCCCTCAATAAATCTAAGAACAAAATAACCAATTTCCCCCAGTGGTTTTTTGCACAACCATTATGCTTTCTACTTTAAACCTTCATTTAGTTCTAATTAGAAGTATAAGGAGACAAAATAGCATGATGATTATGCAAAAGGACTCCTTCCAGAGGCACCAAAGGTCCCAGGCTCAATCTCCTGCACTACCATAGAGCTCAGCAGTGCTCTGGTTAAACAAAAAATAAGCTGGAGTTAGTGCCTCAAGTGTCTTTTGAAGCTAAGACTAGGTTCAATTTTTCAGCAGTAAATGGAGGAGCCATTTTGACATTAACTGATCAAAGTTCCCCTTTCTTGAAGCCCTCCTGGAGATTCTGATTTACCCAGACAGTACTGAGTTAGAGGTAGTACTCTTCACATTGTGTCTGCACAGAGTATTTCCTTTACTACTTTCTAAAAATAGTGAGGCACCTTTAAATACCACTATGGGGCATTACCTATGTTCAAAGTAGCACAATTTGTTAACAGTTCAAACTAGAAAACAACCCAGATGTCCAAGGACAAAAGAATAGATAACACTGTGGTGTATATACACCGTGGAATACTACACTACTCAGCTATCAAAACAAGGAAGATATCTCCTTTGCTTCATCTGGGATGGAGCTTGAAGGAATCGTGTTAAGTAAGAGTCATGTAAAAGCCAAAAAGAGAAGGATGAATACCAGATCATTTCACTTTCAGGCAGAACCTAAGGACGTAAAAAGGAAAATACTAAGTAAAACTTAAGGACTTAAAATGTGTGTTCTAACACATCACAGCAGAGGACTCCAGGAAAAGGAGGGGTAGGGAGGAGGCAGGGGTGAGTTTTTACAGACACCTACCAAGGGAAGATGACAGAGTGTACCCAGGTGAACCATTAACCATAAAATGATAATAAAAATATACTACTCTGGGCTGGAGAGATAACTTAAAGAGTATGCAAAGTACTCTGAGGCCCCAGGTTCAATTCCCAGTGGTGCTCTGGAGGGAGGGGGAAAATTAACAAAACACTACAAGTGCCAAGAAGACACTAAACCCTACTATGTATCTCTCAATCATATTACGTGTATTCATATTTTTTTATTAAAGAGCATCAGCTACCGACAGTGTTTTTGCTGAATTTGTTTGCATGACAGAATCTTTAAATTACCACTACTGTGGTCCAGGAGGTGGAGGTGGATAAAGGATCGGACTCTCTAGCATGAGGTCCTGAGTTCAAGCCCCAGCAGCACATGTACCAGAATGATGTCTGGCTTTTTCTCTCTCCTATGTTACTCATTAATAAATAAAACTTTGAAAAAAAATTACCACTAACAAATAGAATGTCTAAGTTGGGGGTCAGGTGGTGGTGCACCTGCTACCATGTGCAAGGACCCAAGTTTAAGCCCCTGGTCCCCTACCTGCAGGAGGAAAGCTTCAAAATGCTGAAGCACTGCCACAGGTGTATCTCTGTCCCTCTCCCTATCTCCCCTCTCGATTTCTATCGTCTCTACTCAAATGAATAAATAAAAGTAAAGAATGAAAGTCTCATTTTTCTAAGTCTAAACAATTCCAAACTTGGAGCAGGTGGTAGTAAGGTACATATAAGAACTAACAGTAAGTATGACAAAAAGGCAAGTATTTAAGCAAGTTTTAAGAGTTCATTTACACAACTAATTAATCAAATCCCTCTCCACAGTTAGATACAATGCAACCTTAAAAGGTATGTGAAGGGGCAGGGTGGTGGCTCACCTAGCTGAGTGCATATTATAATCACAAGATTGCTAACAGATACACTTTGTTAGATGATTTAGTCTTCTGGGAAAATGTCATTATAAAATTATAATTTTTTTAAAAAAAAAGAAATTAGTGGTCCAGAAGGCACAGTGGATAAAGCATTGGACTCCCAAGCATGAGGTCCTGAGTTCAATCCACAGCAACACATGTTCCAGAGTAATGTCTGGTTCTTTCTCTTTCTCATTAATAGTATCTTTTGGGAAAAAAAGAAATTAGAGCTGTCTAATTTGGAAGGGCCTCAGTGGTGGCACACCTATAAGAGTGCACCTGCTGGGAGTCAGGCGGTAGCGCATCGGATTAATCGCAGGTGGTGCAAAGCGCAAGGACCGGTGTATGGATCCAAGTTCGAGCCCCGGCTCCCCACCTGCAAGGGAGTAGCTTCACAAGCTGTGAAGCAGGCCTGCAGGTGTCTATCTTTCTCTCCTTCTGTCTTCCTCTCCTCTCTCCACTTCTCTGTCTTATCCAACAACAATGATATCAATAACAACAATAACTACAACAATAAAACAAGGGCAACAAAATGGTATAAATATTAAAAAATAAATAAATAGTGGTCCAGGAGGTGGCGCAGTGATAAGTTTTAAGACTCTTAAAAAGGAGGTCCTGAGTTCAATCCCCGGCAGCACATGTGCCAGAGTGATGTCTGGTTCTTTCTCTCCTCCTATCTTCCTCATTAATAAATAAAATCTTTTTTTAAAAAAATGTGCAGTGATACATAAATAGGGAATTGGGAGGTAGCGCAGCAGGTTAAGAGCACGTGACGGAAAGCACAAGGACCAGCATAAGGATCTAGGTTTGAACCACTGGTTCCACACCTGCAGGGGAATAGCTTCACAAGTGGTGAAGCAGATCTGCAGGTGTCTATCTTTGTCTTCCCCTCCCATCTCCATTTCTCTGTCCTATCTAACAAAGATGACATCAACTACAAGAACAATAAACAAGGGCAACAAAAAGGGAAAATAAATTAAAAAAAAAGAAAAATATAGGACAATTAAAGTTATTTTTTCCCTTTTTAATTGCCACCAGATTATCACTAGGGCTCTGAATGAACACTACTAATCCACTGCTCCTGATGGCCACTTTCTTTTCACCCTTTCTCTATAGTTTTTTTTAATTGGATCGAAAAGAGACAAAGTTGAGAGGGGAGCGGGAGGGGTGTGGAGAGAGGCAGAGACACCTGCAGACATGCTTCACTGCTCAATAAGCATCCCCTCTCCAGGTGGGGAGTGGGGCTCAAACCTAGATCCTAGCACATGGTAATATATGTACTTAACTTGGTGTGCCACCACCTGGTCCCCCAAAACTATTCTATTTGTTCAGAAGCTGGTATGCTAGGAGACATTATCAACTCCACTTTCCCACTAACAAAGTAAATATAAGAGTATAAACTCCAGCAATGACATTGGATCTGGCCAGTTGTTTAAACAAGATTCACCTTCTATCTCATGCTCTGGGTGTGTCACTATAATACAGAAGAAAACTTTTTGGCCTATTTTGAAATGCCTTTTTTTTCACTCCAATTAAAAGCCCAATAATTGAACCCACCAACTAATACTCCACATGTGATACGCTACTTGCCCACTTCTTACATTTAAACAATGCAAACAAGAAAATCCTCTCCCCAACTTATAGAAAAACCTAAACTAAGATTTCCTAAAGCCTTGTCTATCAGTATGTACATTAGCAGTACATGTATTCAACCTATGTTTAAAGAGGTTAACAAGGCGCATCACCAAGCCAGAAAACCTGTAAATATAAAAAGTCTACCCCCTAAGATATATACAATGTCAAGTTTTGAAAAATTGTGCAGAGAGTCCTCATTTTATCAATTTTATTTTAAAAATCCCCCTGCCTCCAAAAGTTATGAAAATACTTACATGGACAAGTTAGGAGATGGAACCCCCCTATCATCAGCTAGGTTCCCAAGGTGGCTCAGCGTTGAAGTCGAACTGCTCTCTATACAGCACTTCTCCTAGGCCTTCTGGGTAGTTGTATACTTGGTCAGAAAGTTCGCCCTAGAGGAGGAAGTAAAAGTAGTAACATATAATGACCTAAATAAACAATTTCAAATACTCTCATCAGCTTGGCATACAAACAAGATTTTATACATCTAAAGTTGTAGCATGGGGCTGGGCAGTGGAGTACTAGGTTGAGCAAACGTTACAATGTGCAAGGACCAGGGTCCAAGCCCTTCTTCCCACCTGCCGAGAAACTTCATGGGTAAAACAGGACTACAAGTCTTTCTCTCTCCTCCACCCAGCCAACCCCTCAATTGCTCTGTCCTGTCAAAGGGGAGGAAGAAACTCCAGCACCTTCTAGTAGTTGGAACTTCCAGAGCACAATATTCTTTCTCTAACTTAAAGATTAAATCCTACACCAAGTTCCAAAACTTAAAAGTTGATATAGCTGGTAAATTACATATGTGTATCAAATTGCCTTACACAATGGGTAAGCAACTTAAAGCCTTCATTTCTAACCTATTTGGCTTTCACAAGTCATGATATAGTTTTGCGCAGAGATACAGGTCTATGTAATTCTACTATGACTAGACAAATGAATATGAAGACAACACTCACACCTGTGATAATCTCAGGTTAAAAAGAATAGAAACAAGTGCTAATAAGGATTTGGGAGAGAGAACCCTTATAATCTGCTGGCAGGCATGTAAATTGGTCCCACCTCCATGGAATAGTTTGAAGATCCCGCAGAATATTAACCATAGGGTCTACCTTAGCATCTGGCATTGGGTCGTCCTATCTACCCAAAGAACACAAAGATACAGGGGGTGGGTGGTGGCACAAGTGCTATTACCATGTGAAAGGACCCAGGTTCAGGCTCCTGATCCCCACCAGCAGAGTGGAAGCTTCACAATCACCAGAGTAGTACTGCAGGGATGCCCTCCCTCCCCCAATTTCTCTCTATAAGGAAAAAGAAAAACCAAAGATAACTGGTGGAAAAACACACACAAAACCCAAACACTTCTCTGAAAAGATCTATGTAATCCATGTACATTCCAACACTAGTTACAGCAAAAAAAAAAAAAAAAAAAAAAAAATGCAAACAACTCAACTGTTGTAGTTTAAAACTCAAGATGAATTTGAAGGAATCACGTGAAATAGTCCAGAAAGCCAATACCAGATTATTTTATTCATAGGTGGTATCTTAACAAGGGAGTTGGGTGGTAGCACACTGGGTTAAGTGCAGGGGGCACAAAGCGCAAGGGATCAGCATAAAGATCCCCACCTGCAAGGGAATAGATTCACAAGCAGTGAAGCAGGTCTTCAAGTGTCTATCTTTCTCTCCATTTCTGTCCTATCCAACAATGAGGACATCAATAACAAAAACAGTAATAACTGCAACAATAAAACAAAAGGAAGTAAAAAAAAAAAAAAAGAAAGAAAGAAAGAAAAGAAAAGAAAGAAACAAGAAAATACAGGGTGAAACTTTAGCTATGTGTGATCTACTGGTCTATTCCCAAGGATTCTAAAAGAGGAGGTGCAAGGAAGGGCCAGCACAATAGCGCATTTGGATAATGAGTTACTTTGCCCTGTGTGTGACCCAGGGTCAAATCTGAAGTGCTGTGGTGTAGGCTGCAAACACAGACACACACACCCACTGAAAATGTCAGCCTGGGGCAGTGAAGCCCAGGAGATCAATAACTAAGAAAAAGGGTTGAAGACTCATTGTCTGATGGGAGAATAGAGATCACTAGTGTGTAGTGTGCTGATACCTACTATGGGGAGAAGATGACTACATATGGAACAGCCTGTAAATCCCCAGGGAAGGGTAAAAAGAAACAGGATTTTCAAGCAAACCAGCCGCTTCAAGAAGAAAAGTTATGTATTTAAGAAGTGTTGGGCCAGGTGGTGGCACACGTGGTTGAGTGCACATTACAGTGTACAAGGACCCAGGTTCGAGCTCCCCTCCAGCTGCAGGGGGAAATCTTCACAAGTGGTGAAGCAGTGCTGCAGGTGTCTCCCTCTATCACCCCCTTCCCTCAATTTCTGGCTGTCTCTATCCAACAAATAAAGATAAAATTTTTTTTAAAAAAGACTTTCTTAAAAAAAAAGTGTTAGCAACAAGACAGTGATTGTAGGGGTGGGGTGGGGTAGGGGGTAGATAGCATAGTGGTTATGCAAAGAGACTCTTGCCCAGATTCAATCCCCCACACCACCATAAGCTAGAGCTGAGCTGTGCTTTGGTTAAGTGATTGTAATCTATGAGCTGCATTTATATCCTGAATCAGACTGAAATTTAATTTTATTTTAGTTTACTTATTATTGGATAGAGACAGAGAAATTGAGAGGGATGGGGGGATAGAGAAAGAGGAGGAGAGGCACCTGCAGCTCTACTTCACCACTTGTGAAGTTTTCCTCCTGCAGGTGGGGACCAGGGACTGAGAAATTTTAAGTGTGGCAATAATGAAACATTTGAATAATAACTGGATGAACTTCTTCCTCCTCTCCCTCCTTCCTGCAAAGTTCCTCAAGTACAATACCAGGTTAATACTTAAGAGTAGATAGAGCATTCAGCCTTAATCATTAAGAAATTATAATTAATTCTTTTAAGTGTGACAGTGGTATTTTAAGACTGAACAATGTTATGGTGGAATTGGGAGATAGCATAATGTTTATGCAAAAGACCAGGCCTCAGGCTCCAATGTCCCATGTTCTAGAAACCATAAAACCAAGAATCTGAGAGATTTTAGAAACACTCTGGGCATATCTACCACATATCTCATTTCAACCCAGATCAAGGCAGCCTGAGTAAAACCATTTTCAAAACAGGGGGACAGCTCACATTCTCAGCAGTGTTTGTGGCCAGTGAGGCAAGAATAGCTCATGCCAACATGCCGCAGCAACTAACTCCACATCAGATCTCAAAGAATGTGCTCCCCCGTAAGGATCAGGTCCTTCCCACGTTGAGATAAATCTAAAAACAAAATGCCAACTCATGCTGGAGACAGTTTGTTCCAACTTATCCTAAGGAAAACGAGAATTATGCTGAAACATTCTCATCTGCTCCGCTGCTAGGTACAGCCATTTTGCTGCTTAGTCAGACCTAAGAGCAGTAACTCAAGTGTTAAGGATCACACTCAACAGTGTTCTTCAGCAAGGCATTCCCAGCCAACAAAATATACTAGGGTATCCACTAAAGGTCCTCAGTTTAAAAAGGTACATTTTAGTAGAAATAAGACCAGTAAAACATAAAACCCCCCCACACTTTGATAGCAACTCAGTATCCCAAAAATAACTATTTCTCTGAAGAGTTCACACTGCTGTCATCAATGACTTATGAAAGTTGCTCTGTAGCCCTGCCCCCAAATCTGTTTAACCAAGGGGGGTTATCAAGACAAACTAAAACTGGTGTACATTTTACTAGTCATCTGGCCAATATTTCTTCACACTATTAAGAAAATGAAAAGAATTGGGACTGTCATAATCAGGGGCCCTGAGAATCACTCCTAAATGAAGTGTGGTACAACATGGGTGGGATCCTAAATTATCAAACATTAGAGGCCAGGTGGAGGCACAGTTGGTTGAGGGCACACGTTACAATGTGCAAGGACCTGGGCTTGAGGTCCCCACCCGCAGAGAGAAAGCTCTGTGAGTGGTGAAGCAGTGTTGCAGGTGTCTGTCTCCACTCCCTCTCCCTCTGGATTTCTTTCTGCTTCTACCCAAAACAAATTAAAACAATAAAATAAATTATCAAGGGTTCTTGGGGTGGAGGGCAGTAGCAGAAACTGGTAAAGCTTGGGACTCCCACGTCTCTGGGCACTGCATATAAGAGAATAATGATCTGATTTTTCTTATAACTTTTGCTCAACCTCAAATGAGATACAATACCTTTTAAAAAGGAATTCTCTGAGGATGACATTACACAGGTGAACTTTTGCCCAAAACTCACTGGAGTGGTATAGTTATGACTTGTACTTTTACAAGTTAATTTTATCCCAAAACACGTCTTAAACAAGCACCAGAGATATGTGCATCCTGGTATTTCCAACTTTGAACAGGAAACTGGAAATGTAGAACTGGATGGCAAATAAAGCAAACTGTTAAGTGAAAGGCGAGCACAATGGTATTGCCCTTCTCTGTACGCTTTTAAATTCAAGTTGTTTATATTTGTCTTGACAACCAACAATTGTATTTTTGTAAAAAAAAAAAAAAAAAAAAAAATAGGGCCTTGCCTCACTAGCTGTACTTCTGACAGACACCAGACCAACCTTTCCCCCACCACACCATCCAAGTGAAGAGGCTCAACGGGCAAATGCGGGGCGGGCACACATGCTTGACGGCTCACAACACAGTGCACAAATTCAAGTTCGGGGATTCAAGCCCCTGGTCCCCAACTGCAGGCGGGGAGGCTTGCGGGAGTGATGAAGCAGGGCTGCAGGTGTCTTTCCCTCTCTACCTCCCCCCCTCTCCATTAGTCTCTATCCAAAAAATATATATATATTAGCATACTGGTTATGCAAAGAGACTCAAGCTCAGAAATCCCAGAGGCAATTCCTGGAACCACCGTAAACTAGAACTGTGCAGTGCTCCGGTAATATAAAATTAAATATTTAAATAAATTGGGCAAGGAGTAGATAACATAATAGTTATGCAAAGAGACTCTCATGCCTGGCGCTCCAAAGTCCCAGGTTCAATCCCCCACGCCACCATAACCCAGAGCTGAGCAGTGCTCTGGTTAAATAGAAAACAAATGGGACCCAAAGCTTCTGAAAGGGTCAACATGCCCCACATCCCATCATCCAACTCAGCGTGCTTGGAAACCATGTGCACTGTCACCTCTTTTTAAATTATTATTTTCCCCAGAGCCCTGCAAAACTCTGGTTGATGGACGGGGAACAGGCTGAACCTGGAACTTTGGAGCCTCGGGCACGACAGTCTCTTTGCATAAACTTTATCCTATCTACCCCAACCCAAGCCACCTATTTGTAACTGAGTTATGTTTTGTCATTTTCAAACGATCTATATATTTTTCTAGAGCCCTGCTCAGCTCTGGCTGATGATGGTGCTGAGGATTGAACCTGGGACCCTCAGGCAGGAGTCTCTGCTGTCTCCCCAGCCCCACTATTATTATTAATTTCCCCCCCAGCTCCCTGATGAGCTCTGGCTGACGGTGATGAGGGGCATTGAACCTGGGGCCTGGGAGTCGCAGGCAGGAGAATCTCCTTGCAGAACCACGGTGCTGTCTCCCCCCCACACACACCACCTCCGGACTAGCAGCTTAGCGGCACAAACACGCGCCAAGCAGACGTGGGTGTGGAGAGAGAGCGCAGCGGTGCTGCAAAGCCTGTCATGCCCGAGGCCTCCGAAGCCTGAGGTTCGGTCCCCAGGGCCGCCGGAAGCCGCCAGCCGCCGCACGCTGTCCGTTGCTGGGGGTGGGGGTTACACGGAGCCCCGGCGACTGATCCTCACGCCCAGGGCCGCCCGCTGCTCCCGTGCCGCCGGGTCCCCTCCGCAGCCGGCGCGCGGCCCCCTCCCCGGAAACTGCAAAGCACCACGGGAACGCCGACCCCGCCGCCCCGGCCCCGCCGCCGCCATGTTCCGGCGCGCGGCCGCCCGCCCCTCCGCCCGCCGCGCCCCAGCCCCGCTACTCACGTGAGATAACGGCCCAAAGAGTCGGGTAAAGCGTCTTCTCTTTTTCGGCGGAATTTTTAAAGAGGGATGTGGTTACCTTGAGCAGAAATACCCAAGGCGGCCTGGGCCATAGGCTGCGGGCGCGACGCGGGGGGGAAAGCGCGGCGCCGGCACCAGCAGGGCAGCGGCGGCGGCCGGAGAAACGGAACCGGAGCGCACACGAGAGAGAGAAAGGGAGAAGGAGAGATGGAGAGAGGCCGACAGGCAGGCGAGCGAGCGTCTCGGGAGGGCGAGCACCGAGAGAGAAGCAGAGGAGACCGACAGGGCGAGAACAGGAAAGCACCGCACCAAACGGGGAACTGGCGAATGTGGGAGGGAGGAGCCCGCGACGCCGCAATTTATAGACTGGGGCGGGGCGTGTTGACGTCACAGCCGGCCGGCCGGCGCGAGAGCAGGGCGGGGCCGCGCTGCGGCGCGAGGAGAAGGGGGCGGGGCGAATGGAAGGCGTGGGTGCTGAGGAGTCACCCTACGCAGCAGGTGCCGCCCGCTGGCTCGCTAGTCCGCAGACCGCTGGGCCCTGCCCTGCCACGGGCGTGGCGGGAGACGGCTCCGGAGCTCTGGGTGCTGGACCGGCGCCCGTGGGTTACTATGCCGCTCGGAAATGGAGGATGCTGGGTGCTGCTGCTGGATATGGAACCCCGCTTTGGTGGGGGGGGGGCTTTCTGAGCATTGGAGCAGGGCTGCAGGTGTCTCTTATCTCCTAGCCAAAAAAAAAAAAGAGCAAAGATGAGAGATAGACAATTCTGGAGGCCGGGCAGTGGCACACCTGGTTAAGTGCGTATACTGCCCTGTGCAAAGACCTGGGTTTGAGCCCCGCTTCCCAGGGCTGCGGGTGTTTCTCTTCCCCCCCCCTTTTTTTAAATAAGCCCTTATTTTTATTTACTTATTATTGGATAGAGACAGAGAATTTGAGAGGGGAGGGGGAGACAAAGAGGGAAAGAGGCAGAGACACCTGCAGCCTTGCTTACCACTCCTGAAGATTTCCTTCTGCAGGTAGGGACATGGGACTTGAACCCAGGTCCTTACGCACTGTAATGTGAGCGCTTAATCGCATGTGCCACTGCCTCTTGCGCGTGTCCTTCCCCCCCCCCCTCTCATTCTTCTTCTCCTTCTCCTTCGCCTTCTCTTTCTCCTTCTCCTTCTCCTTCTTCTTCTTCCTCTTCCTCCTCTTCTTCTACTCCTCCTCCTTCTCTTCTTCCTTCTCCTCCTCCTTCTCTCTCTCTTTATCAAAGCATTGTTCAGCTCTGACTTATAATGCTGTGGGAGATTGAACCCAGGACTTTTGGAGCCTCAGACATAAAAACCTCTTTGCATAACCATTAAGCTATCTACCCCCGCCATCTCTATCTCCCCCTCTCCATTTCTCTCTTTCCTATATGGGGGGCGGGAGAAAAGAAAGCACTCTACTTTGAGGAAGCTTCATGCGTGATGAAGCAGGGCTGCTGGTGTCTCTGTCTTTCTCCCTCTCTATATCCCCCTCGCTTCTTGATTTCTCTGTTTCTATCCAATAAAACTTAAATAAATGTTTTTCAATATTTTATTTACTAATGAGAAAGGAGGAGAGAGAGAGAGAGAAAGAACAGACATCACTCTGGTATATGTGCTGCCAGGGATCGAACTCAGGACCTCATGCTTGAGAGTCCAATGCCCCGTCCACTGCACCACCTCCCGGACCACAAATAAAATGTTTTTAAAATGTACAGTGAGCAAGGCTCAGTGATGAAGGACCAGCCCTGTATAGTTGGTTACTGCACACTGCTGGAATCTCCCAGTCCGTTTTGGCCATCTTCACAGTAAAATGGCTCCAAGGTCTCTGGAAAGGGGGAGAATCGGAGCCCTTTGGGATGTGGATTTGGGAGGTTCCCCTCCAGACATGACAGTTTTGATATTGTACAACAAAGTTTTGAAAGCTAGTTTTTCTGGACCTATGACAAACTCTGTAGCTTTTCATTTATTCTCATCTTCATTAAATGTCCTAGCACTAATGACTGGAAATACCCAGTCATCCCCTACAATTCAAATTTAGGGTCACAGATGAGATATGTGTTGACACAACCCTGCAAAGTTAAGATATTTGAGATTAGTACCATTTATTATTTTATTTTAAGAGTTTATTTACTTATAAGACAGGAGGAGGAAAGAGAAAGAACCAGACATTACTCTGGTACATGTGCTGCCAGGGATTGAACTGGGGACCTCATGCTTGAAAGTCCAATACCTTACCCACTGTGCCACCTCTCAGACCATAGGACTCTTTTATTTTATTTTATTTTATTTTTTAAATCTTTATTTATTATTGGACAGAGACAGAGAGAAATTGAGAGGGGTGGGGGAAATAGGGAGAAAGACAGAGAGACACCTGCAGCCCTACTCCACCACTTGTGAAGTTTTCCCCTGCAGGTGGGCACAGGACCCTTTTTTAAACTGTTGTGAGTAGTGCTGTTGGTCTGTAGACCATCAAATGGGAAGAATAAAAATCTTCCTGAATGAAAAGACAGATGCTGAACTATGAACTTATGGATGAAGGGATTCATCAGAAACCAGGAGTTGTGGAGTCTGTTCCTTTTCTTGTTTCAGCATATTTCACACACCCCACCCTACCCCGATCCTCCCATGGAGGGAGAAAAGCTAGCTATGAGGACAACACTTGGCAACACTTGAAATCTTGCTTACAATCTAGTAGGGAAAATAAGATGGTTAGACAAAAGAACTGATTTGTTGACAGATAAATATATATACATATAAGGCGCAGTGGATATCCTAGCAGGAAGGGAAAATTATTGCAGCTAAGTGAGAGAAAGGCTGCCAAAGTAAAGAGAGTTTGAGAACAGATGGTACAGATAGGCAATCTAGTGATTTTGAGAGCAGATACTGTAGGCAAATGAAACAGAAAAGGGAAGGCACAGAAATAGACTAGTCGAGAGATCTGTGAATGGGATTCCTGATTCCATGGGGACATGGTTGCAAATGAGATTGCAAGGACAAGTAGGGTGAGATCAACAAGGGACCAGAAGGGCAGGGGAGACAGAATAATGGTAAAAAAAAAAAAAAAAAAGTTCATGCCTGAAGCTCCAAGGTCCCAGGTTCAGTCCCAGCAACACCATAAGCTAGAGCTATGCAAATTCTCTGGTATTAAAAAAAAAAAAACACCAGAGCTTTATTCTGAAGCCATTTAAGCAGAGACATTATGTTACTTTGGCTTCAATGGATTTGAAAAGAGAACATTTCAGGGTGGAGAGATAGCCTGGCATTAGAGAACAGAACTTGCATGTCTGAGGACAAGAAATCACAGCTGGTGGGAGTCGGGCTGTAGCGCCAGCGGGTTAAGCGCAGGTGGTGCAAAGCACAAGGACCGGCATAAGGATCCCGGTTCGAACCCCGGCTCCCCACCTGCAGGGGAGTCGCTTCACGGGTGGTGAAGCAGGTCTGCAGGTGTCTTATCTTTCTCTCCTCCTCTCTGTCTTCCCCTCCTCTCTCCATTTCTCTCTGCCCTATCCAACAATGACTACAACAATAAAACAACAAGGGCAACAAAGGGAATAAATAAATAAAAAATAAATATAAAAAAAAAAGAAATCACAGCTGGTTGTATTGTTATATGGGAAACTGGGGAATGTTATGCATGTACAGACTACTGTATTTACTGTCGAATATAAAACATTCCCCAGTAAAAAAAAATAATAATTAAAAAAAAAAAGCACAGCTTCAATCCCCGGCACAACTGTATGCCATAACTGATCATTCCTTTGCCATCTTTCTCCTTAAATAAATCGATAATCTTTTTTATTAGTGATTTAATAATGATTGGCAAGATTGTGGGACAAGGAGGGTACAATTCCATACAACTCCCACCACCAGAGTTCCATATCCCATCCACTTCTTTGGAAATTTCCCTATTCTTTATCCCTCTGGGAGTATGGACCAAAGATCTTTATGAGGTGCAGAAGGTGGGAGGTCTATAATTGCTTCCCTGCTGGACACGGGTGTTGACAGGTGGATCCATACCCCCAGCCTGTTTCTGTATAAGTACCACCCACTAAGTGATTGCACCACTGGAACTCCACCCCCAGTCTGTTTCTGTCTTTCCCTAGTGGGGCAGGGCTCTGGGGAGGTGAGGTCCCAGAACACATTGGTGAGGTTGTCTGCCCAGGAAAGTCAGGTTGGCGTCATGGCAGCATCTGCAACTTGGTGGCTGAAAAAGCAGTATGATATAAAGCAGAACAATTTGTTTAATAATCAGGAACCTAAAGGTAAGAATATAGCAGATGAGATTTGTGGTCTTCATGTTGGAAGAAGCTAGGACAGAAATCTTTTTTTTTTTTTTTTTAAAGTAGAGCACTACTCAGCTATGGCTTATGTTGGAGCCTTAAGCTGGGATCTTGGAGCCTCAGACATGAAAATCTTTTGCATAATCATTATGCTGTCTCCCCAACTCAATAAATATATCTTTTAAAAACATTTTTAGGTGATCAGGGAGGTGGTGCAATGGATAAAGCACTGAACTCCTTCAAGCATGGGGTCCCAAGTTCAGTCCCAGCAGTACATGGATCACAGTGATGTCTGGTTCTCTCTCTCCTCCTATCTTCCTTGTTAATAATATAAATAAAAATCTTTAAAATAAATAAAAATATTTTTAAAGGAAAAGAAAGGGGGGTCAGGCGGTAGCATGGCGGGTTAAGCACACGTGGCGCAAAGTGCTAAGACTGACATAAGGATCCCGGTTCAAGGCCCCGGCCCCCCACCTGCAAGGAAGTCACTTCACAGGTGGTGAAGCAGGTCTGCAGGTGTCTATCTTTCTCTCCCCCTCTCTGTCTTCCCCTCCTCTCTCCATTTCTCTCTGTCCTATCCAACAACGAACGACATCAACAATAACAATAATAACCACAGCAAGGCTACAACAACAAGGGCAATAAAAGGGGGGGAAATGGCCTCTAGGAGCAGTGGATTCATGGTGTGGGCACTGAGCCCCAGCAATAACTCTGGAGGCAAAAAAAAAAAAAAAAAAAGGGAAAAGACAAAGTTTGGGAGATGAAAACAGTAGAAACAGCAGTTACGAGTATGAAGAGACTTAGAATGAGTGGAAGAGAAAAGGCATAGAAAGTATAAAGCATCTTGATAGTCTCTGAAGCTGAAAATGTGTTGAATGATGTGGGAATAACAAGCTAATCAACAGGGAAAACTCTGGAATCAAGAAGCAGAGGCAGAAATAGATCCACTTTGGAGGGAAGGTAGTGAATCTGCTTTGAGTATAACTGGAACTGTTGATAAATTATTCAAGTAAGATGATCCTGAGGTCCCCGGAAATAGATTTGGAGTCCTTGGAATGTGAATTTGAGAGTGTCTCCTCCAGGCAAGACAGCTAAGGAATTATGAAGGTGTAAAAGGATAAGGGCTGAGCAGGGGTAGTTAGCATAATGATTATGCAAAGAGACTCTCATGCCTGAGGCTCCAAAGTCCCAGGTTTAATCCCCTGTACCACCATAAACCAGAGCTGAGCAGTGCTCTGGTAAAAAAAAAAAAAAAAAAAAAAGGATAAGGACATAAGAACATATAAATCCAGGACATATAGAACGCTAAAGAAAGGGGCCAGGTGGTGGCACACCTGGTTGAGTGCACATGTTACAACGTGCAAGAACCTGGGTTCGAGCCCCTAGTCCGCACCTGCAGGGGGAAAGCTTGAAGCAGTGCTGCAGGTGTCACCCCCTTCCCTCTTGATTTCTGAATGTCTCTATCCAATAAATAAATAAAGACAAGAAAAAATTTAACAAATAATCCTTAAAAAAAAAAAAAGAATGCTAAGGAAAATGCCTTCAGTATAGAAGGCCAAGATTGTTCAGGCCAGGAAGGGGAATCATGGTAGTTCCAGTGTCCAGCAGTTCAAGTGTTCAGGGAATGAACATTCAGGGTGTCAGATTCCTCAAGCAGGGAATGAAAATGGGGTCTGTTTTTGGCAAATGGCAAGTACTTGGTAAAGTCCAATCTCAAGAAGTTCGGGTTTTTATCCTAATTTTTTTTTTCCTGTCTTTAGAATTCTGAATTTTAGAAAAGGAGAAGGTGGAGGTGGGAAGAAAAAGAACTGTGTGTGGAAGAACACTTGGAAAACTATTCTTTCTTTTTCTTTTTTAAATATGTATTTCCTTTTTGTTGCCCTTTTTATTGTTGTTGTAGTTATTATTTTTGTTGTTGATGTCGTCGTCGTTGGATAGGACAGAGAGAAATGGAGAGAGGAGGGAGACAAAGATAGACACCAGCAAACCTGCTTCACCGCTTGTGAATCGACTCCCCTGCAGGTGGGGAGCTGGGGGCTCAAAGCGGGATCCTTACACCGGTCCTTGCACTTTGCGCCATGTGCACTTAACCCGCTGGGCTACCGCCCAACTCCCTGGAAAACTATTCTATGGTCTGGAGAAGAAAGTGATATGGGCCTGAAAAGAAGTTATCTGTGACCTTTATCTCAATGATCCCGGTGGAGAGGAGATGCTGACAGAGAAGGAGGGGCCACTGAAGGGACATAGGTAAATGCAGACCAACTGAAGATAGACGTGAGGCTAATTAGTCACTCAGACCAAAAGACAATTTGTCTTTCCTTAATTAAACTGTATGCCCTATTGTTAAACTGTATGCCCTATTTGTTTACCCACATGTAAAGAATAATGTTGGCTTTTAATAAATATAATAGCATCTACTTGCAAGCTGTACTGTAGTGGATGTAACAACATATATGTAACTTGAATAGCCCTAGAGATTCCTAATGAGAACAGCATGCCTAATTGCATTTGGGGTTTGAGGCTTTTGGTTTTTGCTATATCAGGATACTCATACACAAATACACAGGAAATACCAGACAAAGTACTATCTCATTAAATAAAGAACCTTAAAATAAAATGATAGAACAGTATTCATGCTTAGATCACCCTGGCTTATTGACTCAAACTCATTTGCATTTGTGCCAGTGGATACCAAAGGTTGATTTAAATTGGTGGCAAAGACAAGTCACTCAAACCCCAGTTCATAGAAGAAATATCATGTAGTCACATATACAAAAAAGTCAAATATAACAGATGTAAACATGTTACTACATATTGAGAGGAATTACAAGTTAATGGGCATGTTAAAAGAAAGCTTAATAGATTTTTAAAAAGATTTTATATATTTATTAATGAGAAACATAGGAGGAGAGAGAAAGAGCCAGACATCACTCTGGTACATGTGCTGCCGGGGATTGAACTCATGACCTCATGCTTGAGAATCGGATGCTTTATCCACTGTGCCACATCCCTGACCACTGTAGATTTTTATTGCAAAGATACATTCTCAAATTACTGATGTAATCAAATAGGTTTTAGATTCACATTTTTCTTAATTTTTTATTTTTTAAAACCTTTTTTTTTTTTTTTTACCAGAGCACTGATCAGCTCTGGCTTATGGTGGTACAGGGGATTGAACCTTTGACTTTTATAGACCATTATGCTATCTTCCCCTGTCCAGATTCACATTTTAAAACAAATTTCAACTATCTGGGTGGAGGAGTTACATAATGATTATGCAAAGAGACTCTCAAGCCTGAGACTCCAGAGTTCCAAGTTCAGTTCCTCATACAACCATAAGCCAGAACTGAACCGTGCTCTGGTAAAAACAAATGAAATAGAACAAACAAAAACCACTTAATTTGAAGAGAAACTTTTATTGTCTGTATTTTGCAGAGCCAGGGTCTTGTGCATGGGCAATTTCACTACTCCTGAGTTAACATTTTTTCTCATATAGCTAGGGAAACAGAGAAGATAAAGAGAGAACATACCACAATTTGGGAGCTTTTCCTAGTGCTGTGTGGTACTCCCATGTGGTGCCAAGACTTGAACTTGGGCTCAGCACTTGTCAAAGAATGGGCTCACCCCTGTGTGCCAGGGATTGAACCTGGGATCTGAGAGCCTCAGACATGAACAGCTTTTGCATAACCATTTTGTTACCAACAGCCCTCTCTGGTTTCTTTAATGTGTTTCTGTTTGTTTGTTGGCTGATTTTCTTGCAGCACTTAGGAACCAGGACAACTGGGCTATTCAGGGACCTGCCTCCTGGCACTGATCTGACATTTCTCATATCATCACCCCTCTCTTTACCCACACGATAATTTAACTTTCATTCAGTAGAAGTGGATACCTGGCAAGTAAGCAGTCACCAAGTACACATTCAAACTGGCATGTAAAGGAAAAGAAAGACTGATTTCAGTGGCTGTTTATCTCATTAGATATGTGTCATCATATTCTTCTCCCAGGTGACATAGATTATTTCTGTGATAAACAAGTCATAAACTGTACTCTGACGTCTTTTATGACTTAGAAAAATAATCAATTACTCATTATTTAAGAGGACTGGCTTAGAAATCTATGTAAGAGGTCAACATAGTAATCCAGTTTTACAAATTAAATGTAATTTCCATGACTAGAATAATCAGTGGGCATCACCCATGATTTTGATCCCTTAAATTTGCATATAATCTTTAGAAATTAGGAAATGAAAATGAATTTCTTTTTTTATAGTAAAGAAAGTTTTTATTTATTTATTTACTTATTCCCTTTTGTTACCCTTGTTGAGGAAATGAATTTCAGTTTCACTTTGCTGCCAGATAACAAGTGTTTTTATGGCATATGTGTGTGTGTGTGTGTGTGTGTGTGTGTGTGTGTGTGTGTGTGTTAATTGTGGTTGGTTAATACATAGCAAAACAGATTTTTATATTTCTGTCTCAAAACAACTGCCTGGGCGGGGGAGACAGCATAATGGTTATGCAAACGGACTTTCATGCCTGAGGCTCCTAAGTCCCAGGTTCCATCCCCCGCACCACCATAAATCAGAGTTGAGCAGTGCTCTGGTGTTTCTCTGTGTGTCTCTCTCTCTGCATCTCTCTCAAAAATAAAATTAATAATTAAAAAAACTGCCTAAGGGTGGGGGTATAACATAATGGTTATGCAAAGAGGCTTTCATGCCTGAGGCTCTCAAGTCCCAGGTTCAATCCGCCATACCACCATAAGCCAGATCTGAGCAGTGCTCTAATTAAAAAAAACAAAAACAATAACAAAACAGCTGCCTAGCAAATATCTTAATCTTTTTTTCTCCCCGCACCACCATAAGTCACAGCTAACTAGTGCTCTGGTATATATGTATATGCATATGCATATGTATATGTATATATGTATATATATATGCTTTCAAATCTAATGGCATGCAATTTGAATTGGTTTACTCTACTTCCTGCCTTCCTTTTTCCTTCCCTCCTCTCTCCCTCCCTCCATTCTTTCCCTCTCTCTCTCTTTTTTTTAATGTTTATTTATAGATAGAGACAGCCAGAAATGGAGAGGGAAGTGGATCACAGAGGGAGAGAAAGACAGACACCTGCAGCCCTGCTTCACCACTCATGAAGCTTTTCCCCCTGCAGGTGGGGACTAGGGGCTCGAACCTGGGTCTGTACACTTTGTATCCTGTGCGTTCAACCAGATGCACCACCACCTGGCCTTTCCCTCTCCTTATCTCTCCCTCCCTTCCTCCTTTATTTCCCTGCCTGCCTTCCTTCTCGTCCTTCCTTGCTCCTTTCCTTCCCTGATTCTTCTTTTCTTCCTTTCTTTCTTCCTTCTTTCCTTTTTCTTTCTTTTTTTCTTTCTTTCTTTATTTTTTTAAATATTTTTTTGTAATTTTATTTATTTATCTTCCCTTTTGTTGCCCTTGTTGTCTTTTTATTGTTGTTGTAGTTGATGTTGTCGTTGTTGGATAGGACAGAGAGAAACGGAGAGAGGAGGGGAAGACAGAGAGGAGGAGAGAAAGATAGACACCTGCAGACCTGCTTCACCACCTGTGAAGCGACTCCCCTGCAGGTGGGGAGCCGGGGCCTCGAACCAGGATCCTCATGCCGGTCCTTGCGCTTAGCGCCACCTGCGCTTAACCCGCTGCGCTACCGCCCAGCTCCCTCCTTTTTCTTTTTCTTTTTTTAACAGAGCACTGCTCAGCTTGGTTTATGGTGTTGCAGGGGATTGAACCTGAGACTTTGGAGCCTCAGGCAAGAGAATCTCTTTGCATAACCATTATGCTATCTATCCTCCTTCCCTCCTTTCTCTCTCTCTCTTTCCCTCCTTCCCTCCATTGCTTCCTCCCTCCCTCCCTCCATTCCTCTACCTGGTCCAACCCAACCCCTATTGTCTTTAATAAAAACCTATTATCTGTGCAGTCACATGAAAATCTAAATGTTCTTTTTTTAATTTTTATTATCTTTGTTTATTGGATAGAGACAACCAGAAATAGAGAGGGAAGGGGGAAATAGAGAGGGAGAGAAAGAGACATTTGTAGCTCTGCTTCACCACTCACAAAGCTTTCCCCCAGCAAGTGGAGACTGGGGGCTCACACCTGGGTCCTTGCACTTTGTAACACGTCACTCAATCACACATGTGCCACCACCCAACACCAATCTAAATTTGTTTTATTATTTTTTTTATTGGGAGGAGACAATAAAAAAGAAAGAAAAAAATAGTTAAAACTCAACTCAATACCATGTATGCATACAAAATAGTTATTAAATTATTCATGTTGTTATAAACCTAATAATGAATGGGTAGATGTAGGCTATTTCTTCTTCTTTTTTTTTAAATAATTTATTTCTTTATTGGGGAATTAATGTTTTACATTCAACAGTAAATACAATAGTTTGTACATGCATAACATTCCCCAGATTCCCATTTAACAATACAACCCCCACTATGTCATTCATCATCTTTCATGGACCTGTATTCTCCCCACCCACCCACCCACCCCAGAGTCTTTTACTTTGGTGTAATACTCCAATTCCATTTCAGGTTCGACTTGTGTTTTCTTTTCTAATCTTGTTTTTCAACTTCGAACTGAGAGTGAGATCATCCCATATTCATCCTTCTGTTTCTGACTTATTTCACTCAACATGATTTTTTCAAGGTCCATCCAAGATCGGCTGAAAACGGTGAAGTCACCATTTTTTTTTTTTACAACTGAGTAGTATTCCATTGTGTATATAGACCACAACTTGCTCAGCCACTCATCTGTTGTTGGACACCTGGGTTGCTTCCAGGTTTTGGCTATTACAAATTGTGCTGCCAAGAACATATGTGTACACAGATCTTTTTGGATGGATGTGTTGGGTTCCTTAGGATATATCCCCAGGAGGGGAATTGCAGGGTCATAGGGTAGGTCCATTTCTAGCCTTCTGAGAGTTCTCCAGACTGTTCTCCACAGAGGTTGGATCAATTGACATTCCCACCAGCAGTGCAGGAGGGTTCCTTTGACCCCACACCCTCTCCAGCATTTGCTGCTGTTACCTTTTCTGAAGTATGACATTCTCACAGGAGTGAAGTGATATCTCATTGTTGTCTTGATTTGCATTTCTCTGACAATCAGAGACTTGGAGCATTTTTTCATGTGTTTCTCGGCCTTTTGGATCTCTTCTGTGGTGAATATTCTGTCCATGTCCTCCCCCCATTTTTGGATGGGGTTATTTGTTGCCTTGTTGTTGAGTCTGGCAAGCTCTTTATATATGTTGGTTATTAAACTCTTATCTGATGTATGGAATGTAAAGATCTTCTCCCATTCTGTGAGGGGTCTCTTGGTTTGGGTAGTGGTTTCTTTTGCTGTGAAGAAGCTTTTTAATTTGATGTAGTCCCATAGGTTTATACTTGCCTTAGTCTTCCTTGTAATTGGATTCGTTTCATTGAAAATGTCTTTAAAATTTATGCGGAAAAAAGTTCTGCCAATATTTTCCTCTAAGTATCTGATAGTTTCTGGTCTAACATCCAAGTCCTTGATCCACTTGGAATTTACTTTTGTATTTGGTGAAATACAGTAATTCAGTTTTATTCTTCTGCATGTTTCAACCCATTGTTTCCAACACCATTTGTTGAAGAGACTCTGCTTTCCCCCATTTAATAGTCTGGGCACCTTTGTCAAAGATTAGATGTCCATACGTGTGGGGCCTCTTTTCTGGGCTCTCAATTCTATTCCACTGGTCAGTGTGTCTGTTCATGTTCCAGTACCAAGCAGTTTTGATGACAATGGCCCTATAATACAGTTTGAGATCTGGGAGTGTGATGCCTCCGGTTCTGTTCTTTTTTCTCAAGATTGTTTTGGCAATTCTAGGTCTTTTCTGGTTCCAGATAAACATTTGTAGCATTTGTTCTATTCTCCTAAAAAATGTGCTTGGGATCTTGATGGGGATAGCATTAAATTTGTAGATGGCTCTGGGTAATATATTCATTTTGATGATGTTAATTCTTCCAACCCATGAACATGGAATGTCTTTCCACTTCTTTATGTCTTTTTCAATTTCTTTGAGTAGTGACTCATAATTTTCAGTATACAGGTCTTTCACTTCTTTGGTTAGGTTTACTCCTAGATATTTTATTGTTTTTGTTGCTATAGAAAAAGGAACTGATTTCTGGATTTCAATTTCTTCTAACTTAGTGTTTGCATAGAGGAATGCCACTGACTTTTGAATGTTAATTTTATAGCCTGACACCTTACTGTATTGCCTGATGATTTCCAAAAGCTTCTTGCTGGATTCCTTAGGTTTTTCCATGTATACTATCATGTCATCTGCAAATAAGGAGAGTTTGACTTCTTCTCTTCCAATCTGTATGCCTTTAATTCCTTGCTCCTGCCTGATTGCTATGGCAAGAAATTCCAACACTATGTAGAATAGTAATGGTGATAGTGGGCAGCCCTGTCTGGTACCTGATCTGAGGGGAAGTGCTTCCAGTTTTTCACCATTGAGTATGATGTTGGCTGTAGGTTTGCTATATATAGACTCCACTATCTTCAGGAATTTTCCATCTATTCCCATTTTTTGTAGTGTTTTGATCATAAAGGGATGTTGTATTTTGTCAAAGGCTTTCTCTGCATCTATTGATATGACCATGTTGTTTTTGGTCTTGCTTTTGTTGATGTGGTGGATCACATTGATTGATTTACGTATATTAAACCAACCTTGCATGTCTGGGATAAACCCCACTTGGTCATGATGAACAATCTTTTTGATATACTGCTGTATCCGGTTGGCTAGAATTTTGTTCAATATTTTCGCATCTATGTTCATCAGAGATATTGGTCTGTAGTTTTCTTTTTTGGTTGTGTCTCTGTCTGCTTTTGGTATCAGGGTGATGTTGGCTTCATAGAAGCTGGCAGGGAGTATTCCAGTGTCTTCAATCTTCTGGAAGACTTTTAAAAGTAGAGGTATTAGTTCTTCTTTGAAAGTTTTGTAGAATTCATTTGTAAAACCATCTGGTCCAGGACTTTTATTTTTGGGAAGATTTTTGATAACTGTTTCAATTTCATTAGCTGTGATGGGCCTGTTCATGTTATCCACTTCCTCTTTACTTAGTTTTGGAAGTTGGTAGGTATCTAGGAAATCGTCCATTTCTTCCAGGTTCTCTAGCTTGGTGGCATATAGTTGTTCATAGAAGCCTCACATGATATGTTGAATTTCTGCAGTGTCTGTTATGATATCTCCTCTTTCATTTACTATCCGATTTATTTGGGTCTTCTCCCTTTTTTGTTTTGTGAGTCTGGCTAAAGGCTTGTCGATTTTGTTTACTCTTTCGAAGAACCAACATTTACTTTCATTGATCTTTTGTATGGTTTTCCTATTCTCAATGTTATTTATTTCTGCCCTAACTTTAGTGATTTCTGTCCTTCTGGTTGCTTTAGGATTCCTTTGTTGTTCTCCTTCTAGGTCTTTAAGATGTGCAATCAGGCTTTTTATTTGTGCCTTTTCTTGTTTCCTAATGTGTGCTTGTATAGCTATGAACTTCCCTCTTAGGACTGCTTTAGCTGTGTCCCAAATATTTTGATAGCTTGTATCTTCATTTTCATTGAACTCTCAAAACATTTTGATTTCTTCCTTGATATCCTCTTTGACCCAGAAGTTGTTAAGAAGTGTACTGTTGAGCTTCCACATTTTGGGACTGTTACTAATCTTTTGTTGATTGTTAAGTGTTAGTTTAATTCCACTGTGGTCTGAGAAGATGCTTGGGATGATTTCAGTGCTCTTGAATTGGCTGATGCTGTGGGGTGTTGAAGTCCCCTACTATGATTGTGTTACTGTTAATATATTGCTGTAGCTCTTTCAGTAGAAGGTTGATGTATTTAGATGGCTTCTCATTGGGTGCATAGATATTAATAATTGTTAAGTCCTCTTGATTGACTGATCCTCTGAGCATTAAGTAGTGTCCATTCCTATCTTTTTAATCTTATCTATCTTAAAGTCTATCATGTCAGAAATGAGAATAGCTGTTCCTGCCCTTTTTTGTGGGCCATTGGCTTGTATGATAGTTTTCCATCCTTTCACTTTAAGTCTGTGTTTGTCTTGTTGAGTTAGGTGAGTTTCCTGTAGACAACATATTGTTGGGTTGTGTTTTCTGATACATCTTCCTACTTTGTGTCTTTTAATAGGTGAATTCAGGCCATTGACATTTATTGATATCAAAGATTGAAGATATTTTAACGCCATTCTTGTAGAGTTTTAGAGTGTTTTGATATATGTCCTATTTGTGGTGGTCTGGTTGTTTATAGGAGACCTTTCAGAACTTCTTTCAGGGCAGGCTTGGTGATGGTTGCTTCCTTCAACTGTTGCTTGTCTGAGAAGGTTTTGATGCTTCCATCTAGTCTGAATGACAGTCTAGCAGGATATAGTATTCTTGGCTGAAAGCCTTTCTCATTGAGCACTCGATAGATATCTTGCCATTCTCTTCTGGCCTGTAGTGTTTGTATGGAGAAGTCTGCTGCTAATCTTATGGGTTTTCCTTTGTAGGTGACTCTTTGTTTTTCTCTTGCAGCCTTGAGGATCCTTTCTTTATCCTTATTCCTTTCCATTCTAAGTATGACATGTCTTGGTGTCTTTAGGTCTGGGTTAATTCTGTTTGGGACCCTCTGGGCTTCTTGAATCTTTATGTCTTTGGTGTTGTCTAGACTAGAGAAATTTTCAGCTATTATGGCCTGGAGAATGCTTTCTTTCTCTCCTTCTCTTTCTTCCTCTGGTAAGCCAATAATGCGTATATTGTTTCTTTTGAAGTCATCCCATAGGACTCTGTTGTTGTTTTCAGCATCTCTTAATCTCTTTTTGAGATCTCTTACTTCTTTTTTAGTTGTCTCTAATTCATCCTCAATCTTGCTAATTCTGTCTTCAGCCTCATAGATTCTATTCTCTCTGCCCTCTACTGCTTTCTGGAGTTCATCTATTTTGTTGCCTTGCTCTGATACTGTTTTAGCTTGTTCAGCTAGTTGCCTTCTTAGCTCAGCTTTCAGCTCTCTAATAACCATGAGATTGTTAGAATTTTCTTCCATATTCTCATTTGTTGTTCCTGCATTTCTGATTACCATTTTTTCAAATTCTTTACTCACTCCTGTTATTATTTCCTTAGCTAATGTTTGGATGTTGAACTCGTTGTTTTGTGCTTCACCCTCTGGAGGACTTTTAGCTGGACTCTTGTCCTGGTTCGAGTCTCCAATGTTTTTTCTTGTTGTTTTAACCATTTTATATATTATGTTATGAGTTCCCTTTATCAGTACTTTTCAAATTATTGATCACTATTGCCTGGATTGACTTGTGTCTAAGTAATTTAATTAAAGGGTTTACTGTGGTGGAAATTAACAGTTGTTTCAATCCCTGAGTTGGAGCTCAGTGGTTTAAAAGCCTCTTTGTTTTTCTTCCCTGTAGGCTATGGGAGCCTGAGGGGTTTTAAACTATCAATAGGCTTCTTAGCTTAATCACTGACTCCTGACCAAGAGATAAAGCAGGGTGTGGCAGAGATAATCCAGTGGTTATGCAAAGAGACTTTCATAGCCCCTCAGCTATGCCACTGAGGTATAGGTCTTCTCCTGAGTTTCCTGGTTAGATCTCTGTCCCCTGGTGTCCCTCCCTGTTGCTGCTCCAGATTCTGAGGGTAGTAGCAATGGAGACTCAGAGTTGTACTTGGTGAGTCTCTGGGGAGTCCTTTCCTCCCTTCAGCTGTCCCCTTGTTGGTGGAGCAGACTGGAGGTGGTGTCTCCACTGATAAACTGTTGAACTGTTAGCAGTCACTTAATCTCTCCTTAGGCCCCTCTCTCCTCTCTGTCACCAGCCACACGTGTTTGTACTCACCGGTGATTTACTGGGTTCCTGTGGTCATTCTAGTCCTGTCTTGTTTTGGTATTCCTAGTTGATCCGGGAAAGGAGAGGAGAGGAGAGGAGAGGAGAGGAGAGGAGAGGAGAGGAGAGGAGAGGAGAGGAGAGGAGAGGAGAGGAGAGGAGAGGAGAGAAAGCGATCTGCTGCTCGTAGCTCCGCCTCCGGAAGTCGAATCCCTGTCTTCTTCTTTTTAAAAACTATTTATTTATTCCCTTTTGTTGCCCTTGTTTTATTGTTGTAGTTATTGTTGTTATTGGTGTCATCGTCATTGTTGGATAGGACAGACAGAAATGGAGAGAGGAGGGGAAGACAGAGGGGGAGAGAAAGACAGACACCTGCAGACCTGCTTCACCACCTGTGAAGTGACTCTCCTACAGGTAGGGAGCTTGGGCCTCGAACCGGGATCCTTATGCCTGTCCTTGGGCTTAGCACACATGTAAGCTTTTTCACTAGTCAGAAATGCTATAGTTTGTTTTTTTTTTTTTACATTTTACATGCTATTAAAAATGCTTTGTGGGGAGTCGGGCAGTAGTGCAGTGGGTTAAGCGCAGGTGGCACAAAGCGTAAGGACCAGCGTAAGGATCCCAGTTCGAGCCCCCTGGCACCCCAACTGCAGGGGAGTCACTTCACAGGCAGTGAAGCAGGTCTGCAGGTGTCTATCTTTCTTTCCCCATGTCTGTCTTCCCCTCCTCTCTCCATTTCTCTCTGTCCTATCCTATACAACGACGTCAATAACAACAATAATAACTACAATGAAACAACAAGGGCAGCAAAAGGGAGTGAATAAATAACACTTTGTGGGGAGTTGGGCGGTAGCACAGCAGGTTAAGCGCACATGGTGCAAAGCTCAAGCACCTGTGTTAAGGATTCCAGTTTGAGCCCCTGGCTCCCCACCTGTAGGGAGGTCATTTCACAAGTGATGAAGCAGATCTGCAGGTGTCTCTCTTTCTCTTCTCCTCTCTTGATTTCTCTCTGTCCTATCCAACAACAACGACAATAATAACAACAACAATGATAAACAAGGGCAACAAAAGGGTAAAAATAAAATCCAGGAGCAGTGGATTCGTAGTGCAGGCACTGAGCCCCAGTGAAGACAAAAAAAAAAAAGAAAGAAAGAAAGAAAGAAAAGAAAAGAAAAGAACCTTTGTATTATATAAGCCTTCACTAAGCTTGTCAGGTCTTACTATACCCATTTTACAAAAGGGAAGGCAGAAACATGATGACCTTAATCAGTCAATGTCATAAATAAATAAATAAATAAATAAATAAATAAATAAGGTCTGGGTGGTGGCATGTCTGGTTAAGCATACATGTTACAATGCTCAAGGATTGAGGCCAAGCCCCCAGTCCTCACCTGCAGGGGGAACGCTTTGCAAGTGGTGACGCAGGGCTCCAGTTGCCTCTCACACACACACACACACATACACACACACACACACACACACACACGCACACACGCACACACACACATGTACGTACAACCCTTCCCTCTCGATTGCTGGCTGTCTCTATCCAATAAATAAATAATAAAAAGAAAAATCCAGGCTCATGCCCAAAGATGTCTAATACCCAAGATCCTGACATGCAAGTCCTGACTATCTTGATCTTTTGGTGACTTTACAGAATATACCACACTGCAGTAGATGAAGGCGACTAGTGCGAGTTTAGGCGACAGAGCCTGGGCCTGTAGGTTACTCTGCGGGACAGGCTGCCTCATATATTGACATTTGTAGAGAGAGTTTTTTTTTTTTAATTTTCTTATTTCTTTATTGGGAAATTAATGTTTTACATTCAACAGTTTCCCATATAACAATACAACCCCCACTAGGTCCTCTGTCATCCTTCTTGGACCTGTATTCTCCCCACCCAAGCACCCTCCAGAGAGTTTTTTTAAAAACAGTTATTCATGCTAAAATTAGGATGCTTTCTTGTCTGTGACTGGCCATTTTATTGTTTGCTTCTCTCTACCCAGGGAGGAGGGAAAAGTCTACAATAATAAAAATAATAATAGTTCAAATGCTCTTGTTTAGTTTGAGAGGGATGAACAGCATTTTCAAAGTGAACCTTAAATTGTAGTCAGGAAAGTGGGAATGAACCGTCCGATAGACAGACAAGAACTGGGATGTGCTGCATGTGTACTTCTGCTCCTGAATACCAAGAAAGGAGTGTGTGTTCTTCAAAGAAAGTGAATTAGAATAGAAAGTGAGGGACACTATATCAACAAGAGAACATGCTCAGCCATTGTTTTTTGTATACTAAGAAACAATAGCGCTTAGTAGTAGGTTGATTCCTGAACCAGAGTCCCAGCTTCCAGCAGTTCTGGGAGTGGGAGATGAGCTCATGTGGAGGGGCTGAATGTTGGCATATGGCTTCTGCTTCTCGGACACTGCTCTACCCGCTGGCAGCCTAACTGCACATTTGCACAGTGTGGGGAATCAACATTTCATTGCTAATGTTTTTTTGAAAGTTCTTTTTTAAAAAATATTTATTTATTATTGGAGAGAGACAGAGAGAAATTGAAAGGGGAGGGGTATATCGACAGAAATTGAGGGGGAGAAAGACAGACAACTGCAGCCCTGCTTCACTACTGGTGAAGCTTCCTCCCGTAGGTGGGGCCTGGGGGCTGATAATGTGAGTGCTTAACCCAGTGCACCAACACCATGCCCTTGATTGCTAATATAATAGTGCAATGTAGAATGAAAACTTTCAATGTTGAGAACACTGATCAAAAAAGCCAAATCAATATACTAAATATGATAAGCTGGATTTACTTGGGACCTCCACAGTTGTCTACTCTGCCCTCGGGTTGCTGAGACTGAATTCAGAATCTGGTTAAACTGGGTGGAAGTTTAGGTGGTCAGACAGTCCCAGAAAACAAGCTAGCTGTGGTGCTGTGGATAAAGCATTGAACTCTGGGAGTCGGGCGGTAGCGCAGCGGGTTAAGTGCAGGTGGCACAAAGCGCAAGGACCTGCGTAAGGATCCTGGTTCGAGCCCCGACTCCCCACCTGCAGGGGAGTTGCTTCACAGGCGGTGAAGCAGGTCTGCAGGTGTCTATCTTTCTCTCCTCCTCTCTGTCTTCCCCTCCTCTTTCCATTTCTCTCTGTCCTATCCAACTACAACAACATCAATAACAACAAGAACTACAACAATAAAACAACAAAGGCAACAAAAGGATAAATGTGTATGTGTATGTGTATATATATAGCATTGAACTCTCTGGCATGGGTGTTCATTCCTCAGTAATAAAGGTGCCAGAGTGATTCTCTAGCTCTCTCTCCCCCACCCCTCCTGCCCCATTAACACACACATATATATTTCTTTCTTTTTTTTAAGCTTTCTTTTTCTCTTTTTATTTTATTTTTGCCAGAGCACTGCTCAGATCTAGTTTATGGTGGTGCAGGGGACTGATTGAACCTGGGACTTTGAAGCCTCAAGCATGAGAGACTGTTCGCATACCTATTAGGCTATCTCTCCCGCCCACCAATAAATAAATCTTTAAGAAAGAGATGAGGGGGCCGGGGGTAGATAGCATAATGGTTATGCAAATGGACACTCATGCCTGAAGCTCTTAAGTCCCAGGTTCAATTCCCCACACCACCATAAGCCAGAGCTGAGTAGTGCTCTGGTAAAAAAAGAAAGGAAGGAAGGAAGAAAGAGAAGAAAGAGAAGAAAGGATGGGAGGGGAGGAGAAGAGAGTGGGGGGGCAGAGAATGGGACAACCTATTTATTCCACAGTGATAAGTCAGGAGGAAAGAACTTCTTGGAAAACCTAGTTAACATTCCAACATTTTTGTTATCTTGGGAAACTACCAAATGAGATCATGTGATGTTCATACTCTTTTTTTTATTATTCCCTTTTGTTGCCCTTGTTGTTTTTATTGTTGTAGTTATTATTGTTGTTGTTGTTATTGATGTCGTTGTTGTTGGATAGCACAGAGAGAAATGGAGAGAGGAGGGAAAGACAGAGATGGGGAGAGAAAGACACCTGCAGACTTGCTTCACTGCTTGTGAGGTGACTCCCCTGCAGGTGGTGAGCCAGGGGCTCGAACCAGGATCCTTATGATGGTGCTTGCATTTTGCACCACCTGCAGTTAACCTGCTGCACTACCGCCTAACTCCTTTTTAAAAATATTTTTAGGTGACCTATTTATTTATTTGTTTGTTTGTTTATTTTGTGCCACCTGTGCTTAACCCGCTGCACTATGCCTGACTCCCCACAAAGCGTTTTTAACAGCATGTAAAATGTAAAAAAAAAAAACTATAGCATTTCTGACTAGTGAAAAAGCTTACATCTGCGCAAAGCCCAAGGACAGGCGTAAAGATCCCGGTTGGAGCCCCTTGGCTCCCCACCTGCAGGGGAGTCGCTTCACAAGCAGTGAAGCAGGTTTGCAGGTGTCTTTCTCTCCCCATCTTTGTCCCAATGTTCATACTCTTAATTCCAAGCATCCAGAATAGCGAATCAATTTTTTTTAAAAGATTTGATTTATTAGTGAGAAAGATAAAGAACCAGCAGTCACTCTGGTACACTGCTGCCAGGGATTAAATTTGGGACCCCATGCTTGAGAGTCCGGTGCTTTAAATGCTGTGCCACCTCCTAGGCCACAGGAAGAGCATTTCTCTAGGTGAAGAAAGAAGAAGGCAGTAGAATGTGAATCAACTACGGGGCCTACAAAGCTCACAAAATTAGTGAAATGAACTGTGAGAGACCAGAGTTTCAGTTTTATCATAACAGAATAATAGCCTTGAAAAGAGAAGACTAGCCTTATGGGTTTTCTGTAGGTGAATTCCAAATTACAATCTTAAAGAAATTCCTGAATCTACACTTCCGGTGGTCAGGAGGTGTGACTATATAGTAGGAGCCTTGCTCTCGTGATACATTAGGAAAAAGGGTAAATAATTCCCTCAGAAATCAGGATTTATTTCTTGCTTCTAGTTCTTAAAGTAAAAACTTAAATCACTGGCTTTAAATTACATTCCTTTCTAATATGGATATTTTAAAATATAAATGTATTTCTAAGTACTGGCTTACTACATCATATCACTTTTTTTTTTTTTTTACCAGAGCACTGAGAACCTGGCTTCTGTAGTTGCTTCTCTGCTGGACATAGGTGCTGGCAGGTGGAGTCATACCCCCAGCCTGTTTCTATCTTCCTCTTCCCTAGTGGGGCAAGACTCTGGGGAGGTGGGGTCCCAGGACACATTGTTGAGGTTTTCTGCCCAGGGAAGCCAAGTTGACATCATGGTAGCATCTGCAACTCTGTGGCTAAAAAAGCATTAAGATATAAAGCAGAACAAATTGTTTAATATCAGAAACCTAAAGGTAAGAATATAGCAGAAGAAATTTGGAGTCTCTACTTTGGAAAAAGCTAGAGGAAGCCTATTTTAGATATATTCCAAGAGGCCCATGACTTTACTAACTTTTGCCTGAGCCTGACAATTAACGTGCAGGTGGGCTAAAGGTATTATCTGGACAGATGGTGTCAGAGTTGGGAATAGGACTCAAAAGCTGGATCAGGGAAGAGTCCCAAATATGGGGAAAGTATATAAATATTGTTAACTATAAACTCCATCGATTTGATCTGGAGCCCATATTCAGCACAGGAGTCTGTGTAACCTCTGCATCCCTATAGATCTGAGCTTGCATTCTATGGTCATAACTAGGAACATTCTAGGCTTCACTAATTTCAGAACCAGTCTTCCTGGAGTGGCAGAGTATGTTGACCCAGCCTCCCTTCAGAGAGTGGGGCAGTCCGGATCCAGCCTTCTTTTATTTTTTTAAAAATTTTTAATATTTATTTTTCCCTTTTGTTGCTCTTGTTGTTGTAGTTATTATTGTTGTTGTTATTGATGTCGTCGTCGTTAGATAGGACAGAGAGAAATGGAGAGAGGAGGGGAAGACAGAAAGGGGGAGAGAAAGATAGACACCTGCAGACCTGCTTCACCGCCTGTGAAGCGACTCCTCTGCAGGTGAGGAGTCAGGGGCTCCAACCCGGATCCTTAAGCGGACCCTTCACACCATGTGCACTTAACCTGCTGCGCTACCGCCCTACTCCCGGATCCAGCCTTCTTAACTGCTGACACAAATCTTCATTTACTTCCTTCTGTCTGATTTGCTCTCGGGACCTGAAATTATCTAGGATAGAATCTGCCTCTGGGATTGGGTGGCGGGAATTCTGTGGAGTTGTACCCCTCCTACCCTATGGTTTTGTTAATTAATCCTAAAAAAAAAAAAAAAAAAAAGAATCTGCCTCTGGGACATTGTACTACTATTATTTTCTTGTTTACTCAATTCCTGCCATCCATAGTGTCTCGGATCAAGTCCAACATCCTGTTCAGATCCCAGGAAGCCAGTTCTACTGTTATTGAACCTGACCTAGCAGTTCCCTCTGAATCCTTAAGGGCACCCTTGCCCACAGAACCCTTTTATCCTCATCCTGTACAAGCACCTGCCACACAAATGCCCGCAGCCATCCACCCACCTCATCCTGCCCACTGCCTTTGCCTTCCCTTGTCCATTCCTCTGATGTTCCTTACTGTCTCTTCCCTCCTTGCTGCTTGCTCCCTGTAAACCCTTGGGTTCATGGTGAGCAAACCCTTCTCCATCCCCTGCCTATCACCCACCTATTGCCTGCCCTGAAACTTGGCTTGCTTACAAGAACATAGCTTCCTGACCACAGTCTTGAGCTGAGGGGTGTTTACTCGATGCAGTTCCAGTCTTCAAGGTTATACGGCAGACTTGGCTTTCCCCCAGCTCCCCAGTCCTGTTGCCAGACCACTACTTTGAAAATAAATAAGAAATGAAGCCAACTGGCAGCACCCCCATCCGTGTCTGTATCATCTAACACATTTCTATCACTCCCACGCTTTTTTTTTTTTTTTTAAGCACTGAGTTCATTGTCTTGTTCTCCTAAAGTTCCTCTGATACAGCTTCAAAATAATTTTGTGGGCCAGGTGGCGGCATCTGGTTAAGCACACATGTTAGAATGTACAAGGACCCAGGTTCGAGCCCCTGGTCCCCACCTGCAGGGGGAAAGCTTTGCAAGTGGTGAAGCAGGGCTGCAGGTGTCTGTCTTTCTCTCTCCCTCTCTACCTCCCCCTACTCTCTCGATTTCTGACTGTCTCTAGCCAATAAATAAAGATAACACATTTAAAAAAATTTTTTTTTATTTAAGAAAGGATTAATTAACAAAACCATAGGGTAGGAGGGGTACAACTCCACACAATTCCCACCGCCCAATCTCCATATCCCACCCCCTCCCCTGATAGCTTTCCCATTCTCTATCCCTCTGGGAGCATGGACCCAGGGTCATTGAGGGTTGCAGAAGGTAGAAGGTCTGGCTTCTGTAATTGCTTCCCCGCTGAACATGGGCGTTGACTGGTCGGTCCATACTCCCAGTCTGCCTCTCTCTTTCCCTAGTAGGGTGGGTAGGATAACACATTTTAAAAATTTTTTTTAAATTAATTTATTTATAAAAAGGAAACACTGACAAAAACCACAGGATAAAAAGGGTACAACTCCACACAGTTCCCACCACCAGAACTCCATATCCCATCCCCTCCCCTGATAGCTTTCCTATTCTTTTATTTATTTATTTATTTATTTATTTATTTATTATTTATTTATTTTGGGGGGAATAAATGTTTTACATTCAACAGTAAATACAATAGTTTGCACATGCATAACATTCCCCAGTTTCCCATATAACAATACAACTCCCACTAGGTCATCTATCATCCTTCATGGACCTGTATTCTCCCCACCCACCCACCCCAGAGTCTTTTGCTTTGGTGTGGATAACAAAAAATTTTTTTAAAAAGAAATAATTTAAAAAAAAAAAGAAATAATTTTGTGGGGATAGGCAATAGAATTTTATGCCTGAGGCTCAGGTCCTAGGCTTAATCCCTAGTGCCACCATCTTGTGGTAAAAACAAAGCAAAATAATAACTTGTTGTTATTCTTTCTTTTTATGCACATATCACTACAATAATGGCCTCTATTCTCAGCTGGACATGTATGCTGAAACTACAGTTTTTTAAAAAAATATTTTTGTTATAAATGTTTTCTTTTAAAAAGTGTAAAAGTGACCCATCTTGGACAGAGCTAGAAGGAATTATGTTAAATCAGCTAAGCCAGAAAGATAAAGATGAGTATGGGATGTCCCCACTCATCAACAGAAGCTGAGAAAGAAGAACAGAAAGGGAAACTAAAAGCAGGACCTGATTAAATTGAGAGCAGGGCACCAAAGTAAAAACCCTGTGGTGAAGGGGAGGGTGGTCATTGGGCTTCCTGGCACGGGGTGGGGGGGTGGGGGTGAGTGGTTGGGATGGGACACAGTCTTTTGTGGTGGGAATGGTGGTTTTTTTTTTTTTTTTTAAGTGTATTTATTTACTCTTGGATAGAGAAAGAGAGAAATTTAGATAGGACAGAAAGATAGAGATGGAAAGAGACAGACACCAGGGCCAGGTGGTGGTGCACCTGGTTGAGCACATGTTACTATACTCAAGGACCCATGTTCGAGCCCCCAGGCCCTACATGCAGAGGGAAAGCTTTGCGAGTGTTGAAGCAGTGCTGCAGGTGTCTCTCTGTCTCTCTCCCTTTGTCTCCCTCTACCCTCTTCTTCTTCTTCTAGCATTTGCCCTTCTTCCGTAGCCAGTCAACAGCGTCAGGTTGAAAGCTGTCAGGAGCTGCTTGTTGCTGGCTTTGAAAGTGACTGGGATCCATGTGGATTCAGTCGGCTAGGAAGGATCGTCAGTTTCCCCAATGAATGGGTACTCACGGGATGCACCACGAGAAGGTCGATCCAATGCAACCCATCTACCCTCTCAATTTCTGGCTTTCTCTATCCAGTAAATAAAAATAATAAATTTTGGGAGTCGGGCAGTAGAGCAGCGGGTTAAGCACACATGGCACAAAGTGCAAGGACCAGCATAAGGATCCCGGTTCAAGCCCCCAGCTCCCTACCTGCAGGGGAGTCAATTAACACGTGGTCCTCACCTGCAGGGGGAAAGCTTCACGAGTGGTGAAGCAGTGCTGCTTGTGTCTCTTTCTTTCCCTCTCTCTGACTCTCCCCCTCTCTCTGTCTCTCCCCCTCTCAATTTCTCTCTGTTTCTATCCAATAATAAATAAATAAAAGATTTGAAAAATTGAAAAAACAAAAATAAATGATTGAATTGGAATTACAAAGTTTACATTTAGCTGTTCTTAAGTATACTATTTAGTGACTGTTATTACATTCAAATACAGTGTAATTATTACCAGAATAATATATAGATTGAGAGCTGGCGAAATAAGTCACTTGGAAAGTGCTCTGTTTTGCCATGTGTACAAACCCAGGTTCAGGCCCAGCCCCTGCTGCACTGAAAGAAGCTTTGATACTGTGTGTGGTCTCTGCCTTTCTACCTCTCTGTCTCTATTAAAAAAAAAACAAAAAAACATGAAGGATGATAGAGGACCTCGTAGGGGTTGTATTGTTATATGGGAAACTGGAGAATGTTATGCATGTACAAACTATTATATTTACTGTTGAATGTAAAACATTAATTCCCCAATAAAGAATTAAAAAAAAAAAAACAAACAAAAACAAGTGGTCCAGGAGGTGGTACAGTGAATAAAGCACAGGACTCTCAAGCATGAGTTTACAAGTTCAGTTCCCAGAAGCACATGTACCAGAATGATGTCTGATTTTCTCTCTCCTCCTGTTTCATTCATAAATAAATAAAGTCTTAAAAATACTGTATATGTAGATTTAGTGGATAAAGTATTGGACTTGCAAGCATGAGGTCCTGAGTTCAACCGCAGGCAGCACATGTACCAGAGTGACGTCTGGTTCATTCTTTCCTCCTATCTTTCTTCTTAATAGAAAAAATTAAAAAATGAGAGTTAGGCAGTAGTGCAGTGGGTTAAGCGCACTTGGCGCAAAGCACAAGGACCAGAGCAAGGATCCCAGTTTGAGCCCCCGGCTCCCCACCTGCAGGGGAGTCGCTTCACAAGCAGTAAAGCAGGTCTGAAGGTGTCTTTCTTCCTCTCCCCCTCTCTGTCTTCCCCTCCTCTCTCCATTTCTCTCTGTCCTATCCAATAACAACAATAATAACTACAACAATAAAAACAAGGGCAACAAAAGTGAGTAAATAAATATTTTTTTAAAATTAAAAAAATTAAAAAGAACTTTGCTTAAAAAATTAAATACTGGAGGATATAGCTCCAACTTCATTGCTCAGAGAAGGAGCTTGACTCCTCCCCTCCCCACAGGAGACTGAGTTTTTATTTTAAAAACTTAATTCTGGGGCGGAGGGTAGATAGCATAATGGTTATGCAAACAGACTCTCATGCTTGAGGCTCCAACATCCCAGGTTCAATCCCCTGCACCACCATAAGCCAAAACTGAACAGTGTTCTGGTAATAACAAAACAAAACAATTCTGTAAGCCAGTATCTAAAACTTTCACAGGCAGTCTTATGCTGTAGTTATTTGTGGACAGAGCCCAACAGAATTTTTATTTAATGGAATTGATTTTTTGACCAGGAAATTTAGGTCTTAAATTTCATAACTGAAACATCATAAAGTCACTCCCAAGTGTACTCTCCCTATAAATAGTTCCTCTTTAAATGATAACACCCAGCCTGGTAATTTAGCACCCTTACCGCCAGCTCTATGGGAAGCAGAGCTGCAGGAATAACGTGAGGCCGTGAGCCTTGAGGGATGGGTCCTGGTGCCAATCATGCTGGAGGTGAGGTGGTCCACTGCTGACTGGACTAGGGCGGAGAACAAATTCCAAGGGTGAAGGTAATTGCCTTTCTGAAATGATTTGCCTCCAACAAGTGAAGCCAATCTCTCCTGAGAAATGGCTTGTGATAGGTGGGGGAGATAGCATCATAGTTATGCAAAAGACTCTCCTGCCTGAGGATCTGAGGTCCCAGGTTCAATCCCCCTGCACCACCAAAAGCCAGAGCTGAGCACAGCTCTGGTCTTGGTCTCTGTCACTCTTTTCTCTTTCATTAAAATAAAATAAGCAAAACATTTTTGAAAGGGGGGGACATCAGGTGGTGGTGCATCTGGCTAAGTGCACAAATTAGTGCTCAAGGACCTGGGTTCAAAGCCCTGGTCCCCACCGGCAGGGAGAAAGCTTCACAAGTGGTGAAGCAGGTCTGCAGGTGTCTCTCTGTCTCTCTCCCTCTCTATCTGCCCCCTCCCTATCAATTTCTCTCTGTCACTATCCAATAATAAATAAATAAAGATTTTTTTAAAAGGCTATTGGAAAACAAAATCAAAAACTTGGGTGGAGAGTAGATACCATAGTGGTTATGCAAACAGACTCTCATGTCTGCCTAAGGCTCCAAAGTCCCAGGTTTAACCTCCTGCACCACCTTAAGCAAGAACTGAACAGTGCTCTGGTAAAAACAAACAAACAAACAAACAAACAAACAAACAAACAGCTATTGGTTCCTTGGTCTCACACTTCTGACCTCAGAACTGAGAGAATGTTAACTTGAGCAAGGACCCAAGTTCAAGCCCTTGGTCCCACCTGCAGGAGGAAAGCTTCGCAAGTAGTGAAGCAGGGCTGCAGGTGACTCTCTGTCTCTCTCCCTCTCTCTCAATTTCTCTGTCTCTATCCAACAATAATAATAGTAAACATTGAAAAAAAAAAAAAGAGAGAAGAGAAAAAGAAAGGAAAGACAAGACCTGACTTATGGCTCTCCCAGGGGAATTGAGTTCATCTTTGTCAGTACATGCTGTCAGCTCAGGGTAGGTGCTGGAGCTGAGTGGTCAATCTTGAAGTCCCAGGAGGACCAGCCTCGTTGCTCCTGGAACAAGATGAACTGAGGGGATAAAGGTGAGAAAATGAAGGACAAGCTGCTGGTGGTTCAGAAAGAGCACCCAGAGACACACAGATGACTGAGGCACCCTGCCCTGAGCTTTCTCCACTTCTCTGAAAACATAGAGTGAAGCCCAGCAACATTTTGCTTTCCACTGTTGGATTCTGTGAGAGCTCTGTGTTCTCTCACTCAGATTTTCCTTTGCTCTTCATCAACTAATGTTTCTTCTAGACATGTGCATCTTCGTAGCCAAATGAAACTATTTTCACCATGTCAACTCCATCCTGTAACACTGTCCAGCCACCTGCATCTCTATTTCACCTTGACCCTTTCCCACTCGTCAGTTTTGACTTTGGGATATAGTTGTTTGTTCACCCTGTATCTTGGGTATCTTAGTTGGTAAATGCAGTAATTTATTGTGGTACTTTGACACTTACCAATCTCTTTCCACATCCAATTTTCATTTTTTAAAAATCTTTATTTGCTAGAGACAGCCAGAAATCAAGAGGGAAGGGGGAGGAAGAGAGACAGAGAGACACCTGCAGCCCTGCTTCACCACTCACAAAGCTTTCCCTATGCAGCTGGGGACCAGAGGCTTGAACTTGGGTTCTTGCGCATGGTAACAGCCATCACCCAGCCTCTCTACCTTTCTGTTTTGATTTTGTTTTAAATAATCTTTATTTGTTTGTTGGATAGAGACAGAAATTGAGAGGAGAGAGAGAGAAGGAAAGGAAGAGAGAGAGAGAGACAGACAGACACCTGCAGCCCTGCTTCACCACTTGCAAAGCTTTCCCCCTGCAGGTGGGAAATGGGGGTTCAAACCTGGGTCCTTGCGCATTTTAACGTGTGCTCAACCAAGTGCACCACCCTTTGGCCCCCTTCCACACCTGATTTTCAAAAAGTTCTTAGAACACAGGAAATACTTTTGTATTCACATTTTGCAAACTTGACCAAGATCTCACTATTAAGTTCTAGTGAAAACAGAACACAAACACCAGTCTTGTGGCTCCTGTCAACTCTGCCTCTGAGAACAGAAATATTATTTAAATCAATAATAAATTGCAGATTGGCTTTGTTGGGTTAGGAAAAAAAAAGTTCCCTCCTCCCTTCTAGGAACTTCAATTGGTGAAATAATTAAGCGGGCTTAAGAGCAATTAACAGAAAAAAAAACCAAAGATGCTCATGGACACGTTGAGGCTTGTCCTCCAGCAGCTGAGGCTCATGTGTCATTCTGAGCTGGCAAGTAGGACAGGGACATGGGGCCTCCAAGGGGAGGAAAGGGATTTATTGCAGGATGGGAAGAGCCGATGTTTGGTAATTAGGTGTTTGCTCAGCCTTCATAGATAGGCAAAGCTTTCCAGATACAAAAGGAGAAAGAATGTTGTAGCTTTCTTTCCAGGCCAGGCTTCCTATCTAAATTCTCTTGTGGTAAAAAGTCTTTTTGAGTTTTCTGGGTCTTGATTATCTTCAGCTCAGAATAATCCATCTGACAAAGCCTCACATTTTGGGGTGATGCATATTGAAATCTGGGCTGGGGAGATAGTGTAATGGGTATGTAAAAAGTCCTTCTTGCCTGAGGCACCAGTGTCCTAGGTTCAAGCCTCAGCACCACCATAAGGCAGAGTTGAGCAGGGCACTGATTAAAAAAATTATATATATATATATATATTCTTCCATTTAATAAATAAATGAACATTTCAATGAGTAAATTCTAAACTCCTTTTTGAGAATTTCTGTAAAAGATTTTCAAGTCATCAGAAGTTTATATTGTATTATATTTATTTTATTTATTTATTATTATTATTATTTTTTTTTACCAGACCACTGTTCAGTTCTGGCTTATGGTGGTGCGGGGGATTGAACCTGGGACATTGGAGTCTCAGGCATGAAAGTCTATTTGCATAACCATTATGCTATCTACCCTCCACCCTTTTATTTTTTAATTTTTTTATTTATTTATTTTTCACCCTTTTATTTTTAATATCTTTATTTATTGAATAGAGACAGTCAGAAATTGAGAGGGAGGGGCCGCGTGGTGGCACACCTGGTTGAGTGCACATGTTGCAATGCCCAAGGACCCAGGTTCGAGCCCCCAGTCCCCACCTGCAAGGGGAAAGCTTTGCGAGTGGTAAAGCAGGGTTGCAGGTATCTTTCTGTCTTTTTCCCTCTCTGTCTTCCCCTTCCTCTCAATTTCTGACTGTCTCTATCCAGTAAATAAATAAAGATAATAAAAAATATTAAAAAAAAAGAAATTGAGATGGAAAGGGTAATAGGGAGACAGGCAGAGAGACACCTGCAGCCCTGCTTCACCAGAGAGAGACACCTTCCCCCTGCAGGTGAGGCCTGGGGACCTGAACCAGGGTCCTTGTACTAATATTATAGTGTGCACTCAACGAGGTGTACCACCACCTGGCTATTATATTATATTATATTATATTATATTATATTATATTATATTAATTATATTATATTATATATTTTGAGCATCTTTTAAAAAGTTTTTTATATTTATTTATTTTTCCCTTTTGTTGCCCTTTTTTTTTATTGCTGTTGTAATGATTTTTGTTGTTATTGATGTCGTCTTTGTTAGATAGGACAGAGAGAAATGGAGAGAGGAGGGGAAGACAGAGAGGGGGAGAGAAAAATAGACACTGCAGACCTGCTTCACCGCTTGTAAAGCTTTCCCCCTGCAGGTGGGGGCCAGGGGCTTGAACCTGGGTCCTTGTGCACTGTAATGTAAGTGCTTAACCAGGTGAGCCACCACCTGGCCCCATACACAAAGGATTTCTGTCCCATCTGGAAGTCTGACATCAGGACAGTGGGCTCAAGGCATTAGTTACCTAGAATTACAGGCGATACTTGGGCTTTTTCACTTTAACATATGCTGGCTCAGGTCATAACTCTCAGCACTAGGAGGAGAACATAATGGACATGGCTATTTTCCAGAGAACTTTTTTTTTTTTTTTTTAAACCAGAGCACTGCTCAGCTCTGGTTTCTGGTGATGGGGGATTGAACCTGGGAGCTTGGAGCCTCAGGCATGAGAATCTGTTTCCAGAACCAGTATGCTACTCTCCCCATTCTACCCCCCAAACATTTTTATTATTTTTAATATTTATTTATTTATTTATTGGGGAATTAATGTTTTACATTCAACAGTAAATACAATAGTTTGTACATACATAACATTTCCCAGTTTTCCATATAACAATACAACTCCCACTAGGTCCTCTGTCATCCTTTATGGACCTGTATTCTTAATTTTTATTTATTTTCCCTTTTGTTGCCCTTGCTTTTTTTGTTTCTTTATTGTTGTTATAGTTACTATTGTCATTGTTGTTAGATAGGACAGAGAGAAATGGAGAGAGGAGGGGAAGACAGAGAGGGGGAGAGAAAGATAGACACCTACAGACCTGCCTCACCGCCTACAGGTGGGTAGTCACGGCTGGAACCTGTATCCTTATACTGGTCCTTGCACTGCGTGCACGTAACCCACTGCACTATTGTTCTCCTTCCCCCCCCAACCCAGGACATTTTTACAGGTGTCCCTAATTAGTGGCAGGCACACCTCTGGGCAGGTCTCTCCTCCTGTAGATGAGGGCTGGTTCTGTGCAGTTCCCTCCTGGCTGGGGAGAGGCTGCTATCTTAGAGCTGGTATCTGAGAACTGCCCTATGCTGGGCTGTGCTGAGTCACCACTCTTTCCTCCTAGCTGCTGCCACCAGACCACATGGCTTCCTCCTCGGTTCAGCCTGAAAGAGAACACATTATGCAAGCTAGGTGGGGGCATAAGAATACACCTCCATCCTCCCTCACACCAGAAAGTGCACCGGGGCTCCTTATATAATAACTAACTACATGTTGTTATAGCACCAATGTGAAAAGGGATGGCAAGAAAAACTGGGCCTGACATTCGTTCACGCTGAAAAGGTTGGCCTTCAGCTTGACCTCGTCATTCAACGTGTCTCAGAAGAAAGCATCCAGTGTGTGGGCTGAAGGAGTTCTGAACGTTAAGATATTTTTCAATATGGTGGTAGCTACCATTCCAATGACTTATAATAATAGCAGTCACATTGCCATCTTTTAGAAAGCAAATATTAAAAAGCTTACATTTAGTGATCTGGGAGGTGGATGAAGCATTGGACTCTCAAGCATGAAGTCCTTAGTTCAATCCCTGGTAGCACATGTACCAGAGTGATGTCTGCTTCTTTCTCACTCCTCCTATCTTTATCATTAATAAATAAATTTTTAAAAAAAAAAAAAAGCTGCTGCTGTCCTTTTTGATGTATGCCATTCTCACAGGGGTGAGGTGATATCTCAGTGTTGTCATTATTTGCATTTCTCTGACAATCAGCGACCTGGAGCAATTTTTCATGTGTTTGCTAGCCTTTTGGATCTCTTCTGTAGTGAATGTTCTGTTCATATCCTCTGCCCATTTTTGAATGGGGTCATTTGCTTTTTTGTTGCTAAGTTTGCTGAGCTCTTTGTATATTTTGGTGATTAGTCTCTTGTTTGATGTCTGGCATGTGAAGATCTTCTCCCATTCTGTGAGGGGTCTCTTTGTTTGTATGATAGTTTCTTTGGCTGTGCAGAAGCTTTTCAATTTGATGTAGTCCCATTGGTTTGTTTCTGCTTTAGTCTTCCTTGCAGTTGGGTTTGTATCATCAAAGATGTCCTTGAGGTTTAGGTGGAAAAGTGTTCCACCAATGTTTTCCTCTAAGTATTTGATAGTTTCTGGTCTAACATCCAGGTCCTTGATCCACTTGAGTTGATTTTTGTTTCTGATGAGATAAAGTGGTTCAGTTTTATTCTTCTGCATGTTTCAACCTAGTTTTCCCAGCACCCTTTGTTGAAGAGAGCCTCCTTCTTCCATTTAATACTTTGGGCCCCCTTACCAAAGATTAGATGTCCATAGGTATATATATTTCTTTTAATTTTTTATTTAAACAACCAAAAGTGCTAAATATTTGACCTTTAAAAAAAAGATAGATTTTATTTATGACATAAGAGACAGTGTGTGTTTTACATAAGACACACAGAGAGAAGCAGAGAAAGAAGCCAGAGTTCTACTCTGGCACATCCAGTGCAGGGATTGGACCCGAAAATTCAGGCCTTCAACTTGAGAGCTCCACTAGTTGAGCCAATGTCCCCAGCTGCTCTCCCTAGATTTTATGTTTATTTTAAAAGAATTTTATATTAATGAGAGAAGGGCAGGGAACAGGGAGAAGAAGGAGAGGGAGAGGGAAAAGAGGAAAGGGGAAGGAGAGGGAGAGAGAGAAAGAGGGAGGGGGAGAGAGAAAAGGGAGGGGGAGAGAGAGGGAAAGGAGGACAGGCAAAGAGGAGAGGGGAGGGAGAGGGGGAGAGAGGGAGAGGGAAAGGAGGAGGGGGGATAGAGGAGGAGAGGGAGAGGAAGACAGAGGGAAAGGAGGAGAGGGGAGGGAGAGGGAAAGGAAGAGGGGGGTAGAGAGAAAGGAGGAGGGGGAGAGGGAAAGGAAGAGAAGGGTAGAGGAAGATAGAGGGAAAGGAGGAGGGGGGGAGAGGGAGGTAGAGGGAAAGGAGGAGAGGGGAATAGAAAGGAAAAGAGGGGGATAGAGAAGAGCTGGAGAGGGGGATAGAGGAAGAGAGGAAGAGGCAAAGGAGAGATCAGGAGAGGAAGGAGGGAAGAGATAGAGGAAGAGGGAGGAGAGAGAGAATACAAACAGAAGTATCACTCTAGCATATGTGATGCCAGGGATCAAAGCTGGGACTTCATGCTTAAGAATCCAAAACTTAGGATCCTAGTTCGAGCCCCTGGCTCCCCACCTGCAGGGGAGTCGCTTCACAGGTGGTGAAGCAGGTCTGCAGGTGTCTATCTTCCTCTCCCGCCTCTGTCTTCCCCTCCACTCTTCATTTTTCTCTGTCCTATCCAACAACGACGACATCAACAACAATAAAAACAACAAGGGCAACAAAAAGGAAATAAAATAAAAGAGAAAAAAAATTTTTAAAAAGGAATCCAAAACTTTCTTCACTGTGCCACTTCCTGAACCACGCCCCCATACTTTAAAGCAGAAATTTGCTATAATCTATGTGTAGTGTTTTACAGATGGAAAAAGAAAAGAAGAGCCCTCAATATTTAGGCAATCAGCTCTATTCTCAGAAGTGTTTCACAAGAAAACAGATTTTTTTTTGTCTGCCCCACAAAAGTGACTTATGTTTACACTCTTGAAAATAATTGATGTATTCGTTATTTCATCTCTGAAGTGGGGCTACAGGTTTCTCTCTTTCTCTTGCCCTCTGTATCTCCCCCTTCCTTTTCTCAATTTCTCTTTTTTTATATTTATTATTAGATAGAGACAGAGAGAAATTGAGAGGGGAGGGAGAGAAGGAGAGGGAGAGAGACAGCGATACCTGCAGCCCTGCTTCACCATTCTGTGAAGCTTTCCCCTGCAGATGGGGGTCAGGGGCTTGAACACAGGTCCTTGCGCACTATAATGTGTGTGCTTAACCAAGTGCACCACCACCTGGTCCCCTCAATTTCTGTCTCTAGTCACTAATAAATAAATTATTTTAAAAAGAAAAATAAAAACACAGAAGTTGGAAACTGGCCAGACCGAGTGGAATTGACAGAGGGGGATGAGAATAGAAGCCGGAGGCCTTTTCCTAAGCTCAGCTGATGGTAAGTCTCTCCCCTCCTTCACCCCTACAATTCCTGTTAACACTCCTCATAAATAAGCCTGCATCAATTCCTCTAAGATCCCCCTCCCTTAAGTATTTTTCTTTATTATCTTTTTGCCCCAAATGCTTTATTATTCATTTTGTAGATGAGTATTTCTCCATATGTTTGTATATTCACACACACCCATACATATATTCTTTTCATTGAGCTATTTGAGAATTATGTTGAATATATCATAGTCACTTGACCCTAGATATCTTAGTGTGGTTTTCTGGGAAAAGTAAAAAATTAATTAATTGGGAGTTGGGTGGTGGCGCAGCGGCTTAGGCACAGGTGGCACAAAGCGCAAGGGCCAGTGCAAGGATCCCAGTTCAAACCCCAAACTCCCCACCTGCAGGGCAGTCGCTTCACAAGCAGTGAAGCAGGTCTGCAGGTGTCTATCTTTTTCTCCCCCTCTCTGTCTTCCCCTCCTCTCTCCATTTCTCTCTTTCCTATCCAACAACATCAACATCAATAACCACAACAATGTTAAACAAGGGCAAAAAAAAAGGGAAAATAAGTAAATAAATATTTTAAAAAGGAAAGAAAAATAATAATAAAATAAAAAATAGAAGTATGATCTTTAATATCATAGTTTAATAGCTTTAGTAGATTTAACAAAGTTACATTACTTTTTACCCAATTTTCTAATTTTGTCAAGTCTTAAATAATATCCTTCTATAATTTATTGAGAGAGAGAGAGAGACAGAGAGAGAGAGAGAGAGAGAGACTGAGAAAAGAGCACTGCTAAACTCTGTCTTGTTGTGGTATTAGGGATTGAACCTCAGTCCTCAGAGTCATAGGCATACAAGTCTTATATTTAACTATTATACTGTCTCCCTGGCCTTCAGATAAATGGCCTAGCAAAATTCTCCTCTCCCTCCTTCTGTTTTTATTTTATTTTGGCTAGAGATAGTGAGAAGCTGAGGGGGACAGGGAGGTAGAGGGGGAGAGAGACAGACACCTGCAGCCCAGCTTCACTGATTATGAAGCACTCTTCCCCCCTACTCCCCGCCCCCACAACATCCATAGGTGGAGACAAGGGCCATGAACCTGGGTCTTTGTGCTCTGTAAAGTGTGCACTCTACCACATGAGCCACTGCCCCTTCCCATGCTTTAAAAAAAAAATTTTACTGGGAGTTGGGCAGTAGCACAGCAGGTTAAGCACACGTGGCGCAAAGCGCAAGGACCAGCATAAGGATCCCAGTTCAAGCCCCCGGCTCCCCACCTGCAGGGTGGTCGCTTCACAGGCAGTGAAGCAGGTCTGCAGGTGTCTCTCTTTCTCTCCTCCTCTCTGTCTTCCCCTCCTCTCTCCATTTCTCTCTGTCCTATCCAACAATGACAACATCAATAACTACAATAATAATTACAATAACAATAAAAAACAGCAAGGGAAAATAAATAAATATAAAAAATAAAAAAAAACATTTTATTTATTTATAGAAACAGAAATGGGGGTTAGAGAGGGAGAGAGACATCTGCAGCATTGCTTTCACTACTCCCTTGTGAGTGGAGACCAGAGTCTTGAACTGGGGAGCTTGCACATTATGTGAGCACACAACCAGGAGTACACCACCTGGCCCTTACAAATTCCTTCTCCACTACATAATTGGCCTGTAATCACAGGCTGCATTAGGACTTCTAACTAAAAGTGGTTTTTGTTTGTTTTCCCGCAGAGCACTGTTGAAGCTTCTAGTTTATGCTGGTGCTGGGGATTGAACCTGGGATCTCAGAGCTCAAACATGAGAGTCATTTTTGCCATATGCTGTCTCCCCCACCCTGCCTTGAGTATCTTATCAGGAGTCTCCCTGAGAGAAATATTTACTAGAATTGTGAGGGCATAGTTTATATCTAAAGTGTAACACTCTGAGATTTCTTTTTCTTTTCTTTTCTTTTTTAAAGCTTTTAAAAGTATTTTATTTATTTTATTTTGAGTGAGATGAGGAGAGAGAAAGAGACAGAGAGAAACACCAGAGCACTGTTCAGCTCTGGCTTATGGTGGTGCGGGTTATTGAACCTGGGACTTCGGAGCCTCAGGCAGAGAGTCTCTTTGCATAACCATTATGCAATCTACCCCTGCCCTCTTTTTTTTTTTTTTTTTTTAACCAGAGCACTGCTCAGCATTGGTGTGGGGAATTGAACTTGAGACTTGGGAGCCTCAGGCAGAGAGTCTTTTTGCACAACCATTATGCTATCTACCCCTGTCCAACCCTTCTGAGATTTCTGACCTTCACCCTGTTCAGATCATGCCAGAACAACAGGTATGGATTAGGTGTGTCCTGGCAACCAGGAATATGGGCTTTGGCTACAAGTACTATCTATAAGGAAGAGAGTCTTGAGCTGGGAGGTTGACCCATAGGAAGGACATTTGGGACTCTAGATGCTAGGTGACCATTGAGTCTCTTTACTGAGCAGTGACATGGGCTTGCATTCTGGGTCACTTTCCCAGCTCGGGGAGGCACAGTCTCAGTGGGTGTGGAGGTGCAGGGTTAGCACTTCAGCAACAATCACAGACATCCTTCAGAAGTAGCTGCTAGACAATTTGTAATAGCTAAAACTGGAAAGCAACCCAGGTGTCCAGCAACAGGTTGTGGTCCATATATGCAATGGAATACTACTCAGCTGTTAAGATTAATGAATTCACCTTCTTTACCTCATCTCCTCATCTTGGATGAAGCATGAAGGAATCGTGTGAAGTGAGATCAGCAAAAGAGAAGGATGAATATGGGATGATTCCACTCATAGAAGTTGAAAAATAAGAATAGAAGGGAAAGCACAAAGCAGAACTTGAACTGGGTTTGGTGAATTGCACCAAAGTAAAGGACTGTGGGGTGTGTGTGTGTGTGTGTGTGTGGGGGGTGTTGAGGTCCTGGAACATGATGACAGAAGAGGACCTAGGTGGAGGGTTAGAGTGTTATGTGGAAAACTGAGAAATGTTATACATATACTTTATTGTCGACTGTAAACCATTACCTTCCCCCGAAAGGAAAAAAAAAGAAAAAATAAATAGACTAAAGCAACCAGCCAGGGGGCACCCAGGAAAGACTAGCTCCCAGCAGGGAAGGGCCACCCCACTCTGAGGGTTGGAGCCCAGCAATGCCACTGATTGGAGGTAGTGAGCCAAGTCCCTGTCGATCCTCACTGATGCATGGTGGGGCTGAAGAAAGAGCTCATTGAATCATTCGTGGAAAAGACTGGAGCCCTGACCAGGGTTTGGGAACATGTCACCTCAAGCACAGTGCTTGGCAGGACACCAGGCCTGGAAGGGACAGTGGAGGCCAGACCTAGAGCCAGAGTTTGAGTCATTGCGGGTAGGGACAGACAGACTAGACTCACAGGATCTGATTGTGGTTCACTGCTGATGGATGTGTTGAAGGTGTCTGAACTGTTGCTCTTCCTGCAAAAGGGAAAGCCCAGACCCACAGGATCAGGAGACTCCTGGAGCAGAAGCAGGGTTTTGGCCTGGGGTGTTGTATCCTTGCTTCCGGCTTCCTGGTATCTCCATGTACCGCCTAGGTGAGCCAGAGGTCTCAGTGGCCAATTCTGTCCTTGTCTATGGCTTCCCATCTGACTAGATGAGATGGTAATAAGAAGAGCCATCTTTCTCTTTATTTTTAAATTAAATTTTATTTAATATTGGAGAGAGAGAAATTGAGAGGGGGGAGGGAGAATGAGAAGAAGAGAGACAGAGAGACACCTGCAACCCTACTTTACCACTTGTGAAGCTTTTCCCCTGCAAGTGGGGACCAAGGGCTTGAACCTGGGTCCTTGTGCACTGTAATGTGTGCACTCAACCAGGTGCACCACCACCTGCTTCCTTTCTTTTCCTTCCTTCCTCCTTCCTTCCTTCTTTGCTTTTTTTCATTCTTAATTTTTTAAAAAATACTTATTTATTCCCTTTTGTCACCCTTGTTGTTTTATTGTTATTGATATCATTGTTGTTGGATAGGACAGAGAGAAATGGAGAGAGATGGGGAAGACAGAGAAGGGCAGAGAAAGATAGACACCTGCAGACCTGCTTCACCATCTGTGAAGCGACTCCCCTGCAGGTGGGAAGCCGGAGCTTGAACCAGGATCCTTACGCCAGTCATTGCACTTTGCATCATGTGCGCTTAACCTGTTGTGCTACCGCCCGACTCCCTTCATTCTTAATTTTTTTAGAAAATATTTTATTTATTAATGAGAAAGGAGGGAGAGGGAGAGAGAGGTAAAGAACCAGACATCACGATGGTACATGTGCTGTCAGGGATTGAGCTTCAGACCTCATGCTTTAGAGTCCAGTGCTCTATCCAGAGGAAGCTAGGAAGTCATTTTAGCTATGTTCCTAGGGGCCCATGACTTTGATAATTTTTGCCTGGGCCTGATAGCTAACATGCAGGTGGACTAAAAATATTGTCTGGGAAGATGGTGTCAGAGTTAAGAATAGGACTAGAAAGCTGGATTAGGGCAGAGAGTAGCTCCCAAACATGAGGAAAGTTTATAAGCACTATTAACTCTTTACCCCTTCCACCTGACCCAGGGCCCATGTCTATTCATGTTTAGTACAGGAGCCTGTGTAGCCTCTGAGTCCCTGTTAGTAGGAGCTCACAGTCCACTGTCACAGCTTGGGAACCTTCTAGGCAAACCATTTAAGTCAACTAACGTCCTTCTTAGGCAGGGGGCAGATGTATGCAGACTGGAAAAGAGGAGCTTCCTGCCAGTCTGTGCCTCCCTTCCAATTCAGAAGCTGAGTCTGGACTGTGCAACCTAGGTCAAGCCCAGGGAAACCCCAGCCCTGGCTTCTGTGTTCCCCACAACCACCACACAGCCAGCTCCTTCTGGGGATACTGGTTTCTCCCTTCTACAGTCCTGCTGAACTCAGATATGTGTTGCCTGCTTAGTTGGGAGACACAGGCCCAGGACCCTTGTGCATTTATACTGAGGGCATTTAACTAGTCTCCAGTCTTCGGTAGGGGAGACAGCATAGTGAGTATTGATTGGACAAGGTTTTCATGCCTGAAGCCCCCAAGTCACAGGTTCAAGGCTTGACACCACCGTCAGCCAGAACTGAGCAGGGTTCTAGTCCTTCTCTCTCTCTCTCTCAATAAAAAAAATAAGCAAACAACACAAACAAATAAAATACATAAAAAGGAGAAGGAGGTGGTGGCACAAAAGGGCAGGAGAGGAAGGAGACCACTCTACCTCTCATTTTGCACCTGCCTTTTGGAGGGACAGAGTTCAGAGTCCAGAGGGTTGGGGGAAGTGTGCTTCATGGAGGCCACCTCAGGAGACCTGCAGTGAACTGGTGGGCATCCTGTTGCCCTGTGGCAATGCTGATGAGGTCACGGCACAGTGTTGCCTGGGAGGTGACACAGTGCACAAAGCAGGTCCTGACTGGATCCCCAGCATTACTTATGTCAGAATGGTGTTCTGGTTCTTTCTCTCCTTCTCTCATGAATAAATATTAAAAAAAAAAAAAGCAAGCTAGCAAACAACCAAAAAAACAGCATTATGTCTTGAGAATTAACGATGTGAAAGAGTACATAGACTGTTGCTGCAGGTTTCTCTTGTTGCTTTTTTTTTTTTTAATATATCTTTTAAATGTTTATTGAAACTTTTTTTAAGTGTTGACAATTTTTAGAAATATTTTATTTATTTATTAATGAGAAAGATAGGAGGAGAGAGAGAAAGAACCAGACATCACTCTGGCACACGTGCTGCCGGGGATTGAACTCAGGACCTCCTGCTTGAGAGTCCAAAGGTTTTTCACTGCGCCACCTCCCAGACCACTTCTTTTTTTTTTTTTAATTATATTTATCTATTTTCCCTTTTGTTGCCATTGTTGTTTTTATTTATTTTAATATTTTATTTATTTATTAATGAGAAACACAGGAGGAGAGAGAAAGAGACAGACATCTGGTACATGTGCTGCCTGGAATTGAACTCAGGACCTCATGCTTGAGAGTTCGATGCTTTATCCACTGTGCCACCACCCGGACCACTACCCTTGTTTTTTTTTTTTATTATTGTTGTTGTTATTGATGTCGTTTGGGCCCTAACTCAGATCGATGCGATAAACAGTTAATGGTACTTATGTACTTTCCTCAGGTTTGGAAGCTAGTCTCTGCCCTGATCCAGCTTTCTAGTCTATTCTCAACTCTGACACCATCTTCCCAGACAATATTTTTAGTTCAACTGCATATTAGCTATCAGGCTCCGGCAAAAATTATCAAAGTCATGGGCCCTTGGAACATACCTAAAATAGACTTCCTAGCTTCTTCCCACAAGAATGCCCCTTCACCAAAGTAAAAGATTCTGGGGTGGGTGCGTAGGGAGAATACAGATCCAAGAAGGATGACAGAGGACCTAGTGGGGGTTGTATTGTTATATGGAAAACTGGGAAATGTTATGCATGTCCAAACTATTGTATTTACTGTTGAATGTAAAACATTAATTCCCCAATAAAGAAATTAAAAAAAAAAAAAGAAGGCCCCTTGTTTCATCTGCTTTATCCCTACCTTTGGGTCCCTGTTTATTAAACAGTTTCTGCTGTTTGATATCTTCCTGCCTTTCAGCCACCAAGTTGCAGAGCTACCATGATGCCATCCTGACTTCTATGGGTAGACAACCTCACCAATGTTTCCCTAAGTCTCACCTCCCCAGAGCCCTACCCCACTAGAGAAAATTAAAAACAGGTTGGGGTATGGATCCATGTGCCAATGCCCATGTCCAGCAGAGAAACAATTACAGAAGCCAGAACTCCCACTTTCTGCACCCCATAAAGAATTTTGGTCCATAATCCCAGAGGGATAGAGAATAGGGAAGCTTCCAGTGGAGGGGATGGTACACAAAACTCTGGTGGTGGGAACTGTATGGAATTGTACCCCTGTTATCTTACAATCTTGTTAATCATTGTTATATCACTAATAAAAAAAATAGAAAGGGGGCTGGGTGGTAGCGCAATGGGATAAGTGCACATAATGTGAAGTGCAAGGATTCGCGTAAGGATCCCGGTTAGAGCCCCCGGCTCCCCACCTGCAGGAGGCTTGCTTCATGAGCGGTGAAGCAGGTCTGCAGGTGTCTATCTTTCTCTCCCCCTCTCTGTCTTCCCCTCCTCTCTCAACTTCTCTCTGTCCTACCTGGCAATATTATTATTGACAACAATGATAACAAGAAGGGCAACAAAAATGGGGAAAAGTGGCCTCTAGGAGCAGTGAATCTGTGTTGTAGGCACTGAGCCCCAGTTATAACCCTGGAGGCAAATATATATATAATAAATTCATCTGCTGGACCCTGGCCTTTGTCTATAAACTTTCAGGTGGGGAGTAAGAGAAGAAGAGCAGATGGGGCTTTGGAAGAAGGCGGGGCCTTAGAAAGGAAGAACCTTTGAGGACAGGACCTGTCAAAGAGTGAGGTCATTTAAACAGACCAATGAGAAGTTCATTCCAGGTAGACAGGTCAGGCTAGGAAGAACCAGTCTCCAATCAGCTAACCATCACTCTCTCTGGAAGGGGTGTGTATGCCATGTCTTCATTTTCCTTGTCCATTGGAATCTCCAATTCTTTGTGGAAACCTACCGTGACACTATGGGAGAGAGACACTTAGGTCTCTTTCTCCCCTCACCCCACCCCCACCCTTGCAACAGCATCCCTCAGGGACTCCAGGGAGGATGATGAGTTTCACTTTAAACTGCTGAAAGAAACCTGGACCTGTTCCAGGGCTTTCTGTTCCAGCAGAGAGCCTGGACATGGTTGTGAGGTAAATGTGGTATTAACATCGATAGACAAGAAGGGAGGAGGTTGACCTCATAGTCCTGGGGGCTGGGTGGTGGCATATCTGGTTAAGCACACATAGTACTAAGTTCGAGGGCCTGTGCAAGGACCCAGGTTCAAGCCCTAGGTTCCCACCTGCAGGGGGAAGCTTCATGAGTAGTGAAGCAGGTCTGCAGATATCTCTTTGTTTGTTTTCCTACCTTCCCCCTCCTCTCAATTTCTGGCTGTTTCTACCCAGTGAACAAATAAAGATAAAAACAGAGATTTAGAAAGAGTTGCATCAAGGAGTAGAAGGTGGGGTGAAGTAGGAGGCTGAATTTAGAAATTCTGATTGAGGGGTCCAGGCAGTTAGGTGCACATAGTACTAAGCACAAGCATCTGGGTTTGAACCCCTGCTCCCCACCTGTGGGAGGGGGGCACTTCATGAATGGTGAAGCAGGGCTACAAGGGTCTCTCTCTCTTCCTCTCTATTCCCCCCCCCATCTTAATTTCTCTCTGTCCTATCCAATAAAATGGAAAAAATGGCCACCAGGAACAGTAGATTAGTAGTGCTGGCACAGAGCCTCAGCAATAACCCTGGAGACAAAAAAAAAAGAAGAAAAAAACATGTAGAGTCTTCCTGGAGGACAGCTGGAGCCAGTTTCAGCTCTGCACATGTCACCTACCTGCCCTGCTCTCCTGTGACCATTTCTGTGAACCCATGTCAGAGGACAGCAGCCTGCTGCATGCTGCCCCGGACACTTGGATTTGTTGTCTGCTGTGCACAGAGTAGGTAGAGGATCAGCTTAGATCCTGGTTCCCTGGTGCCCAAAACAAGTCCTTCCTGTGGGTGGGTTCCATTCCAGCTCTTTCCCTGGATCAGTGCACTTACAAACCTCCCCCAACACTACACACACACACACCCACTCACATACAACACACACATCACCACACACATAAAAACTCTCACAGTCACACACTATACATACACCATACACACATACTCTTAGACTACACATACTCACACACTACACACACAAATACACCACACACACTCTTAGACTACACACACACACACACACACACACACACACACGGCAGCATTTAACATACACACACAGACACACAAACGGCAGCATTTAACACACACACACACACACACACACACACACACACACACACACACACACACACACACACACACACACACGGCAGCATTTAGGGCTCAGTCAGAGTCCCAACTCAAATTAGTTTCCCAAACAGTTACAACGAGCCGCCTCAGGGCCCATGGCGCTGAACAATCTTCACAGCTGAAAAGACTTTGTCACTAGCTGGTTTATGATTTTAAAAATACCTGCACCCCACCCACATTTCAACACTCTGAGCAATTACTCTTAAACCCCGGGTGACTGGGAGAGAAGAAGGAGGAGGGGTGTGGATCCAAAAGAGCAGCTGCAGGGCCTAGGCTGCTGTCCTGTACCTGCTAATAATAGCTCCAGTTCATCTAGCTGGGCTCTCACAGGTAAGCCTGCTCCAGGCTCCAGACACTGCTCCTTTATGGACAGAGGATAGCTGGTAAGTAAGTGCTGGTGACTCCATTCTGATGAGGGCAAACTAAGTCTCTGGGAAATGAAGCCATTCACTGAACTCACATAGCTATCATGGAGTGCTTGAGTTCTCTGCTTCAGTGCTTCCAGGCAGCAGGCTGCACTGCAACTTCCCCAGAGCATATGCATGCTTCAAGGAGGTGCCAGGAAGTGCCAGCTGAGCCAGGAGGTGAGGCAAAGAGGTTTGAGACCTGAGAAAGAGCAGTTAGTTCACCACCTTGAAACCCAAGGCAAAGGTGTTCCCAAGACATGAGCAGAGAGATAAGTAGCAGGTCTCCTGTGGTGCCTCCTAAAAAGCATGGGAGAGGGGTGGGCTTGGGCTCACGCGTGGTATGCGAGAGGCCCTGGGTCCCATCCTTGGCGTCACGTATGAGAGAGCTGCCCTCTCTCCCTCTCTCTTTCTCTCTCTCTCTCTCTCCAGATAAATAAATTAATCAAACTTAGAAGAATAAAATGGTAGCACCCTCTGCTACAGCTCAATGTTAACCCAGTTTGGAAATTTGCAGTGGTGTCGAGGGGCTTGGAAGTGGTTAACATTTATTCTTTTAAATATTTATTTATTTATTTATTGGATGAATACAGTAAGAAATGGAGGAGAAGGGGTGATAGAGAGGGAGAGGGACAGGAAGACATGTGCAACACTGCTTCACCATTTGCAAAGCTTTCCCCCTGCAGGTAGGATGGGGGTCTCGAACCCAAGTAGTTTGTATATGTGTAACACTTCTCAGTTTTCCACATAACATCCCTCACCTAGATCCTCCTGTTCCAGGGCCTGAACACTCCCAGTTAACATCTATTTTAATGCACCAAAAGGCTGGTGGGGAAAAAATAAATCATGTTTATATTGCTTAAGTTTCATGCAAATACAAGCTGATCTTCTAAGATGTGTTGAATGGAATGCAGGTGCCTCCCCGGGGGAATAGTTAATGCCTGGCCCCACCAGAGCCCAACTGGGCCATTCTTATCCTTGTTTACCTTGGCCTCTGGCCTCACTGGCAGCAGGTGTCTCATTGATAGTGAGGGTAGACAGCCACTCGAGTGAAGTGCCAACACTAGGGCTTGACACCCAGTTATCTTCTCACGCACATAGCCAGACATGCTGCCTGGTGGGTTGTGGGCCTCCGTATAATCTGACTCTCCTTGATAGTACTCTGTGTGTAGTAATTGATGAGTCCAGAATATCATATACATAGAAGGAGGAGGAGGAGGGAAAAAGGAGGCTGTCAGGGCTCAAACCCAGGGCCTCGTTAATGTGAAGCATGTGCTCTGCCACTGAACTACATCCTTGCTCCTGTATTGCATGCAACTGATTGTGTTTTGTTGTTTTTGCCTCCAGGGTTATAGCTGGGGCTCCCTGCCACAGGCACTACAAATCCACTGCTCCTGGTGGGCGTTTTTTTCTATTTTATTGCATAGGACAGAGAAAAATTAAGAGAGGAGGGGGGAGATAGAGAGGGAGAGAAAGAGAGACACCTGCAGCCCTGCTTCAACGCTTGTGAACCTTCCCTGCTGCAGGTAGGGACCAGGGTCCCGAACCTGGGTCCTTGCATGTAACCAGGTGGCCACCACCCAATCCATCAATTCACTGTTTTTTTTTTGTTTGTTTGTTTGGGTTTTTTTTTGTTGTTGTTGTTCTACATTACAGACCATTTTAGGAGAGCACCTGCTGCATACCAGACACTATCCTGAGCCCTGTGTGTTGGGAATACTTTATGTGTAATGCCTGTAAACACAGAAGGTGTTTATGGGTGGATATGATTATCAGCTGCCATTAGCATAAGGCAGAGGTAGCCTGAGAGGTAACCTAGTGAGGACTTGCTAGAACTGAAGATGTTTAAGAGGATGACTGCCAGAACTCTCTCTCTTGCCCTCTTGTTGGCTCCTACCCCTTTGCTCTTGGATATCCTTCCTTCCTTCTTTCCTTTCCTTTTTTTTTTTTTATAATAGATTACTTCTGACTTAATTTTTTTTTTTTAATCTTTGCTTATTTAATGGATAGAGACAGCCCGAAATTTAGGGGAAGGGGGAGATAGAGAGGGAGACAGACACCTGCAGCCCTGCTTCACCACTTGTGAAGCTTTCCCCCTGCAGGTGGGGACCGGGATCTTTAACCTGACAGTGGACCTAGTGGGGGTTGTATTGTTATATGGGAAACTGGGGAATGTTATGCATATACAAACTATTGTATTTACTGTTGAATGTAAAACATTAATTACCCAATAAAGAAATAAATTAAAAAAAAAAGACTCAAGGTTCATGATGCAAGGCTGGCTAAGCCTTTTTCTTTTCTTATCTTTTTTTTTTTTTTTTTTTTTTTTTTACCAGGGCACTACTCAGTTCTGATTAGTGGTGGTACGGGGCACTGAATCTAGGATTCTGGAGCCTCAGGCATGAGAGTCTCTTTAAATAATCATTATGTTATCTAGCCTTTGCCTGCTAAGCCTTTTTATCCTTTATTCATTCCATGATTGTATTTTTTATTACTTTTAATTAATTTACTTATTTTGCCTCCAGGGTTATCGCTGGGGCTCAGTGCCTACACCACAAATCCACTGCTCCTGGAGGCCATTTTTTCCCATTTTGTTTCCCTTGTTGTCATTATTGTTATTGTTGCCATTGATGTTGTTGTTGTTGGATAGGACAGAGAGAAATGGAAAGAGGAGAGGAAGACAGAGGGGAGGAGGGAAAGATAGAAACCTGCAGACCTGCTTCACCACTTGTGAATCGACCCCTCTGTAGGTGGGAAGCCAGGGGCTCGAACCAGGATCCTTATATCAGTACTTTTGCTTCTCAACGTGTGCACTTAACCCACTGCCCTACTGCCCGACCCCCTATTATTGTGTTTTTTAAAAGCCTCATAAATCTGTGAATTTTATAAAAACCCCCAAATGAGCTTTATTTATTTTATTTTTTATAATACCCATGTAACTATTACTATTTCCTAACAAAACAGCATGAAAAGGAGCCAGGGAGTGGTCTGAGAGGTGCCTTTCAAGCATGAGGTCCCAAGCTGAATCCCTGGCAGCACATGTACCAGGGTGATTTCTGGTTCTTTCGCTCTCCTCTTACCCTTCTCATTAATCAATAAATAAAATCTTTACTTTATCTTATTTTTTAATTAAAAATATTTTATTTATTTGTTTTCCCTTTTGTTGCCCTTTTTATTGTTGTTGTAGTTATTATTTTTGTTGTTATTGATGTCATCATTGTTAGATAGGACAGAGAGAAATGGAGAGAGGAGGGGAAGACAGAGAAAGGAAGAGAAAGACAGACACTTGCAGACCTGCTTCATTGCCTGTGAAGTGACCCCCCTGAAGATGGGGAGCCCAGAGCTCCAACTGGGATCCTTACGATGGTCCTTGTGCTTTGTGCCACATGCGTTTAACCCACTGCACTACTGCCTGACTCCCTATTTTATTTTTTTATAAATTTAATAAGACAATAGGGCAAGAGGGGTACAATTCCACACATTTCCTACCACCAGAGATTTGTATCCCATCCCCTCTATTGGAAACTTTCCTATTCTTTATCCTTCTGGGAGTATGGACCCAGGATCATTATGGGGTGTAGAAGGTGGAAGGCCTGGCTTCTGTAATTACTTCTCTGCTGGACATGGATGCTGACAGGTCGATCCATACTCCCAACATGTTCTATCTTTCCTTAGTGGGGTAGGCCTTTGGAGAGATGTGTGGGACTATATGTTCTTTGTTTAACTAGTATAAAGACCTGTACTCTTCTCCAAATAAACGAATGTTCGTACCAGAATATTCCCCAATGTCTCTTTCTGAGTCACGCAGCCTCTAGAGCTGGTGAGGGAGGGTTGGAGACTTACTCTCTGGTTGGAACCACTCCACGTTGGAGCGCCAGCAGAGGTAGAGTTCCAGGACACATTGGTAAGCTTGTCTGCCCAGGGAAGTCAGGTTGGTGTCATGGCAGCATCTGCAAATTGGTGGCTGAAAAAGCCTTAAGATATAAAACAGGACAAATAATTTAATAATCAGGAACTTAAAGGTAAGAATAGAAAAGATGAGATTTGGGGTCTTTGGAAAAAGCTAATTTTTGCCTGAGCCTGACAGATAACATGCAAGTAGACCAAAGGTATTGTCTGGGGAGATGGTGTCAATTTGGGAATAGTACTTGAAAACTGGATCAGGGAAAAGAGTATCTCCCAAGTATGGGAAAAGTATATAAACACTGTTAACTATAAACCCCACTGATCTTATCTGGGGCCCATATTCAGCACAGGAGCCTGTGTAACCTCTGCATTCCTGTAGGTGTGAGCTCACATTCCATGGTAATAACTAGGAATATTCTAGGCTGCACTCATTGCTGGACCCATCTTCCTCCAGTAGCAGAGTATACTGACCCAACCTCCATTTGGAGAATCAGTCAGTCTCTACTAATGTTGATCCACATTGAGGGCAAGGTCCTGTAGAGGCCCACAAGAGGGTCCACTATGTTGTTCCTGATGGAGATGACCAGTGACAGCAGAGAGAGGGATCTAATAGAGGCCTAGATCTATTGTCTATGTGGAAATCCCAGGATTCCCTGAATAGGGCCCCAAATGATGGGTCTCCTGTGCACCCCCCAGTATTCATTTGGCTAAAGTGTCAAATGTATTTAGGGCAACATTGGTATTTGGATCTTCACTGGTGGTGGGCTGGATAATTTGCATAGGGGTTTGATTCATAGTTCCTGATGAAGACATCACAGGTTGCAAAGCAAAGAGCTGTCCGTTTAAAGAAATGGTTTGAGGCTGTTGTTGATTTGGCCCCTATTCGGGCGCCAGAATGCCCCGACCAGCAGGGCGGTGAACAGGGGTTAGGAACCTAAAAGACCTGGAATGAAAGGGACACGAGACACGAAAGAACGACAGCAAGACAAGTTTCTGATCAAGCTGCAAAATTTTATTGTGTTCACAGGCATTATAAGGCTTTGGGGAAGGAGAGGGAATGCTGGAGGGGGAGTAGGGGGAGCAAACTTCAAAGCGGAATGTTCCTTGCAACAAATGGCCAAAACCATGTTTGTTACCACAACTGTGTGTTGACTCACTTGATTACTGATAAATGGTTTACCTGAGGGGAAATGGCCTGCCCAGGGGGGAATTAACACTTGTCTCAAGGGATTCCATTGTTTCAAAGCTTTTCATCTATCAAGCAGAGAAATGGCTCCTGGCACTCCTGGTAGTGACTAAAAGAGCCATCATTAAAGTATGCCAATTTCTTACCCGTATCCAGCTTTTTTTAAAAAAATTTTTTATTTAAGAAAGGATTAATGAACAAAACCATAAGGTAGGAGGGGTACAACTCCACACAATTACCACCACCCAATCTCCATAACCCACCCCTTCCCCTGATAGCTTTCCCATTCTCTATCCCTCTGGGAGCATGGACCCAGGGTCATTGAGGGTTGCAGAAGGTAGAAGGTCTGGCTTCTGTAATTGCTTCCCCACTGAACATGGGCGTTGACTGGTCAGTCCATACTCCCAGTCTGCCTCTCTCTTTCCCTAGTAGGGTGTGTCTCTGGGGAAGCTGAGCTCCAGGACACATTGGTGGGGTCCGTATCCAGCTTTTTTAATCCTTACTTTGTCTGACAAGGTTAACCTTGGAGTGACTGAGGGAAGTGAAATAGGAAGTAAGTAAGGAGGGTATCTAGGTCTAAGTAGAAAACATTTGAACAACTATATGCCACCAAGCTAGAGAACCTGGAAGGAATGAATGATTTCCTAGATACCTACCAACTTCCAAAACTAAATAAAGAGGAAGTAGATAGCATGAACAGGCCCATCACAGCTAATAAAATAGAAACAGCTATCAAAAATCTTCCCAAAAATAAAAGTCCTGGACCAGATGGTTTTACAAATGAATTCTAAAAAACCTCAAAGAAGAACTAATACCTCTACTTTTAAAAGTCTTCCAGAAGATTGAAGACACTGGAATACTCCCTGCCAGCGTCTATGAAGCCAACATCACTTTGATACCAAAAGCAGACAGGGACACAGCCAAAAAAGAAAACTACAGACCAATATCTCTTATAAACATAGATGCGAAAATATTGAACAAAATTCTAGCCAACTGGATACAGCAGTATATTAAAAATTGTTCATCATGACCAAGTGGGGTTTCCCAGGCATGCAAGGTTGGTTTAATATACGTAAATCAATCAATGTGATCCACCACATCAACAAATGCAAGACCAAAAACCACATGGTTATATCAGATGCAGAGAAAGCCTTTGACAAAATACAACAGCCCTTTATGATCAAAACACTACAAAAAATGGGAATAGATGGAAAATTCCTGAAGATAGTGGAGTCTATATATAGCAAACCTACAGCCAACATCATACTCAATGGTGAAAAACTGGAAGCATTTCCCCTCAGATCAGGTACTAGACTAGGATGCCCACTATCACCATTACTATTCTACATAGTGTTGGAAGTTCTTGCCATAGCAATCAGGCAGGAGCAAGGAATTAAAGGCATACAGATTGGAAGAGAAGAAGTCAAACTCTCCCTATTTGCAGATGACATGATAATATACATAGAAAACTCTAAGGATTCCAGCAAGAAGCTTTTGCATATCATCAGGCAATACAGTAAGGTGTTAGGCTACAAAATTAACATTCAAAAGTTAGTGGCATTCCTTTATATAAACACTAAGAACAAGTTGAAATCCAGAAATCAATTCCTTTTACTATAGCAACTAAAACAATAAAATATCTAGGAGTAAACCTAACCAAAGATGTGAAAGACTTGTATACTGAAAATTATGAGTCACTACTCAAAGAAATTGAAAAAGACACAAAGAAGTGGAAAGATATTCCATGTTCATGGGTTGGAAGAATTAACATCATCAAAATGAATATACTATCCAGAGCCATCTACACATTTAATGCTATCCCCATCAAGATCCCAAGCACATTTTTTTAGGAGAATAGAACAAATTCTAGAAATGTTTATCTGGAACCAGAAAAGACCTAGAATTGCCAAAACAATCTTGAGAAAAAAGAACAGAACTAGAGGCATCACACTCCCAGATCTCAAATTGTATTATAGGGCCATTGTCATCAAAACTGCTTGGTACTGGAACATGAATAGACTGACCAGTGGAATAGAATTGAGAGCCCAGAAGTAAGCCCCCACACCTATGGACATCTAATCTTTGACAAAGGTGCCCAGACTATTAAATGGGGGAAAGCAGAGTCTCTTCAACAAATGGTGTTAGAAAAAATGGGTTGAAACATGCAGAAGAATGAAACTGAACTACTATATTTCACCAAATACAAAAGTAGATTCCAAGTGCATCAAGGACTTGGATGTTAGACCAGAAACTATCAGGTACTTAGAGGACAATATTGGCAGAACTCTTTTCCGATAAATTTTAAAGACATATTCAATGAAACGAATCCAATTACAAAGAAGACTAAGGCAAGCATAAACCTATGGGAAGACATCAAATTAAAAAGGTTCTGCACAGCTAAAAAACTACTACCCAAACCAAGAGACCTCTCACAGATGGGAGAAGATCTTTACATGCGGTACATCAGACAAGAGGCTAATAACCAGAATATATAAAGAACCTGCAAATCTCAACAACAAGACAACAAATAACCCCATCCAAAAATGGGGGGAGGACATGGACAGAATATTCACCACAGAAGAGATCCAAAAGGCCGAGAAACACATGAAAAAATGCTCCAAGTCTCTGATTGTCAGAGAAATGCAAATAAAGACAACAATGAGATACCACTTCACTCCTGTGAGAATGTCATACATCAGAAAAGATAATAGCAGCAAATGCTGAAGAGGTTGTGGAGTCAAAGGAACCCTCCTACACTGCTGGTGGGAATGTCAATTGGTCCAACCTCTGTGGAGAACAGTCTGGAGAACTCTCAGAAGACTAGAAATGGACCTACCCTATGATCCTGCAATTCCTGTCCTGGAGATATATCCTAAGGAACCCAACACACCCATTCAAAAAGATCTGTGTACATACATGTTCTTGGCAGCACAATTTGTAATAGCCAAAACCTGGAAGCAACCCAGGTGTCCAACAACAGATGAGTGGCTGAGCAAGTTGTGGTATATATATATACAATGGAATACTACTCAGCCTTAAAAAATGGTGACTTGGGGATAGAGAATGGGAAAGCTATCAGGGGAGGGGGTGGGATATGGAGATTGGGCGGTGGGAATTGTGTGGAGTTGTACCCCGCCTACCCTATGGTTTTGTTAATTAATCCTTTCTTTAATAAAAAAAAAAATTAAAAAAAAAAAAAAAAACAGAGACTATGTATTTTCCCAAAGATGTACTAACTGTTGAAATGACATAAAAATTCTATGGCTGGAATCCTAGAAAGATGTGTGATTCTCAATAAAATATTAATGGGGAAAAAAAAAAATGGTGACTTGGTAGTTGGGTGGTGGCGCAGCGGGTTAAGCGCAGGTGGTGCAAAGCGCAAGGACCAGTGTAAGGATCCTGGTTCAAGCCCCCGGCTCCCCACCTGCAGGGGAGTCACTTCACAGGCGGTGAAGCAGGTCTGCAGGTGTCTAACTTTCTTTCCCCCTCTCTGTCTTCCCCTCCTCTGTTCATTTCTCTCTGTCCTATCCAACAATAACTATATCAATAACCATAACAATGTTAAACAAGTGCAACAAAAGGGAAAATAAATAAGTAAATAAATTTTTTTTTAAAAGATGGTGACTTCACCGTTTTCAGCCAATCTTGGATGGACCTTGAAAAATTCATGTTAAGTGAAATGAGTCAGAAACAGAAGGATGAATATGGGATGATCTCATTCTCAGGCAGAAGTTGAAAAACAAGATCAGAAAAGAAAACACAAGTAGAACCTGAACTGGAGTTGTTGTATTGCACCACAGTAAAAGAATCAAAGAAGGATGACAGAGGACCTAGTGGGGGTTATATTGTTACATGGGAAACTGGGGAATGTTATGCATGTCCAAACTATTGTATTTACTGTTGAATGTAAAATATTAATTCCCCAATAAAGAAATTAAAAAAGAAAATATTTAAGTACTTTATGGTGTCTTTTTTAGGTCTTTCTACTTGCTTGCTACACTTATGAGTCACTGAAAACTATTGTGCACTTTTACTTTAAGGTATATATTTCCCCTAACTTATGGATACATGTGCACATGTGCCCTATCTCATGTGTCCTGGTCTATATGTAGGTTCTGTGGCTTTGCTAGGAAGTGCACCACCTGAAATGGAATTTTGGAGTCCTATGAGCTAGGAAAGGTCTCACTGCAACAGTGGTACTGAAGGGTTGACATTACACATCTGGTGTCTCTGGCCACAGTTGGAAGTAAAACATGTCAAAGTGGTACTGGCTGCATTGATTTGGTTGAGCTCAGCAGATGCAATATCATATGGTATGGATTGAGAGAAGCATGCAGGAAAATGAGCCAAGCCCCAGAGTTTCCAGGACTGGGAGAAATATGGGTTTTATAGAGAATGGGGAAGCTTCTTGCTCTCTTACAGTTTAAGAAGGCAATAGAAACTTACTGTTGGGAGTCGGGCTGTAGCGCAGCGGGTTAAGCGCAGGTGGCGCAAAGCACAAGGACCGGCATAAGGATGCTGGTTCGAGCCCTGGCTCCCCACCTGCAGGGGAGTCACTTCACAGGTGGTGAAGTAGGTCTGCAGGTGTCTGTCTTTCTCTCCTCCTCTCTGTCTTCCCCTCCTCTCTCCATTTCTCTCTGTCCTATCCAACAACGATGACAACAACAATAATAACTACAACAATAAAACAACAAGGGCAACAAAAGGGAATAAATAAAAAAAATAATAAAAGAAAATACAAAAAAAAGAAACTTACTGTTATAATCAAGTTATTTGAGGATTTGGTTTACTTAATAAATAAAATATTTTAAAGAAATGGGGGGGTGGCATTAGGGAGATATCATAATGCTTATGCAAAAGACCCTCATGTCTGAGGTTCCCAGTTTTTTCCCCAGCACCACCACAAGCCAGAGCTTAACAGGGCTTTGGTTAAACAACAACAGCAATAATAACAAACCAAACAAACAAAACCCAGCATGAAGTGTACAGTGCTGTGACTTTTTTGTTTTTAATTTTTTTTATCATCACCAGGGATGTGTTTGGGTCTCTGTGCTTATATGATGAGTCCACCAGTCCTGGCAATCTTTTTTTTTTTTTTTTAATTTAATAAGACAGAGATAAGTTGTGAGGAGAGGGAGAAACAGAGAAGGAGAAAGAGAAATACCTGCAGGAAGAAGCTTCAATACTGGTGAAGCTTCTTCCCTGCAAGTGAGGATGGAAGCTTGAACCACATGGTGTATGTGCCACTGCCTGTTTCCCTCCCAATTTTATTTTATTTTTAAAAGATTTTATTTATTAATGAATAATATAGGAGGAGAGAAAGAACCAGACATATCACTGTGCTGTACATGTGCTTCTGGGGATTGAACTCGAGACCTCATCCTTGAGAGTCCAGTGCTTTATCCACTGAATCAACTCCCAGACCACCCCCTCCCCATTTTATGGATGACAGTAAAGGGAATCCGGAGGTTAAGCTACTTGGCCATGGAACACAACTGATGAGTAGCGAGCTTCACAGAGGAACCCAGGAACCCAGGGCCCCTGGCTGCAGGCCCCACACTCTGAGCTGCTTTGCCATGACCATGGTGGCCTGGGGCAGGTGTTCATCTGAGAGTTTCTTCCAGCTCACTCCAGACTCATTTGTGTTTGGGTTGCTGCTGCCACCATTGGCCCTTGCCTTCAATACTGAAATGGTATCAAAGTCCCAGGGTGGTGCACTGCAGTTTTAGGCAGTTGAGGAAAAGACCGCTTGGTGTTGCAGATGCTCTCAGTGAGTCACCCTGCTTTGTGCTGCCTTGTCTTCCTGCTTTGTATCTGGACACAGTGACTCAGTTTCTAGGGTTATCAAATGAGTCCTGGGCACCTTTGATGGCATCATGGCCTATTTGTAGAACGTGCAGTCAGCCATCTGGGAAAGGAACAGAGCAGAAAGTTACAGAAGAAACAACATTTGGGGTCACTCACAGTTATGTGTCAACTCCAGAGCTTAGAAGGAGCCCTGCCCCACTAGGAAAAGACTGAAACAGGCTGTGGGTATGGGTCCACCTGCAAAAACTATGTCCAGCAGAGAAACAAGTGCAGAAGCCAGAACTCCCAACTTTTGCACCCAAAAAGAATTTTGGTCCATGTTCCCAGAGGGGGCAATGTTAGGGGAGTATGTCCTTGAACTATACTTTATATTGGATCAAAACGGCAAATGTTATTTATGTTTTAGCACAAAATAAAAAGTTATAGGACAGGCAAGATGGTATAATAGTTATGCAGAAAGACTTTCATGACTGAGGCTCCAAAGTTCCCAAACCACAAATAGCCAGATTGAGCACTGCTCTGGTTGGTCTCTCCCTCCCCCTCCCCCTCTCCCTACCCCTTTCCCTCTCCCTTTCCTTCTTCCTCTCCTTCCTTCTGTATCTTTCTCTCTCGTTAAAACAACAAAACATATAAGTATATTTAAAGAAGATATACTATTATAAAAATTTACCAAAAGTGTGGTGCAAAAATTCTACCTAAAAATGTTCAATCTCCCAGCGGTTTATAATCCCACTAATGTTCATCACACTACCCTCTGAGAGGTATACCATGTGAAATCACTCTGGGCTCCCCAAGCTGAAATCAACACGGCTATTCTATTCCTTGGAGTTGCCCCAAAGCCAGTCTGTCCACACATGATTACTGTTGGACCCAACCTGTTGCTCCAGCATCACTGGACTGTTATTTAGGAATGTAACATGTCCTGATTCTCAAAGCATTCATATAAAACCACTCTGTGCTCCTTCGTTTAAGTCCACATCTCCTTCAAGTACTTAATCATTTAAAAAAAAAAGTGAGCTGAGGATTTATCTGGCTAGAGTTTAAGCTCCAATCATTATTTAGTCAGGAGAGAGCCAATTGTAATGTTTAAACTTCATCATTGTTTAGACAGGGACAGAGCCAAATTTACAGAATTCTGGAAGGCAAGCTTAACCTCAGGGTACCTTAGCAGATGTTCTCTGCAGTCATCTCTGAGAATCTGATTCAGAGCAAACTCTTTTGTTTAGAACCCACACTGCTTACATGTACTGGAAATATTAAGGTGACTAAGATACAACTCCTGCTTTCACGAAGCTGAGATTCCAACAACAACAACAACAAAAAACCCCAGAAATGCTAATAGAATTAAGTAAGTGTTAGCAGGCATGCGAGTGGAATCAAGAGAAGAGCCACTATGTAGCACAGAAATAAAATGACGTTTGAGCCAGATCCTGGTAGGAGAATGGAATATTCCAATATGATAACACATGGAAGAAGGGGCTTCAGGGAGCAGGAACAGTACATGCAAAGTCACGAGTCAAGGTGGAATGGGTCTTTCAGAGAAACACCAGTGTCTACACACACAGGTAGAGTGAAACCAAGTGGGAGTGGCATGATTCAACGGTTATAGAAGGGATTTTATGGGAGCTGAGTGGTGGTGCACCTGTTATATGTGCAAAGATCAGCGCTCAAGCTCCCAGTCCCCACCTGCAGGGGGAAAGCGTCACAAGCAATGAAGCAGGATGCAAGTGTCTGCCTTACTCCCTTTCTATGTCTCCCTTTCCCTTTAAATTTTTCTGTTTCTATCCAATAATTAATTATTTAATTTTGAAAGAAGGGATTTATGTGAAAGAAAAAAAAAAGAATTTAGGTGTTGCCATATCCTCAGAGGGCAACTGCAAAAGGATTTTAAACATGAAGGGAGCCGGAAAAGCACAACGAGCCTCTCATTCCAGAGAAGAAGCAGACCGTTTAGCTGATGAGTGCAAGGGGTCAGGAGCTTAGCACAATGAGGCCATTTGGATGGTTGTCAGAGTAATTGAGGTGAGAGAGGAAGAAAGCTCTGATTCAAGGCCTATCTCAGAGACAAGATGATAATTGGTGCTATTTTACTAGATTGAAGTGCAAAATGAGGTCACACTTCATTTGTGCTGGCCCATAATTTATATTCTATATAATTCAGCTTTTAGACATAGTTTCCCATTGGTGGAAAACCAGTAATATTTCCTTTCATATTTATGTGTTCTAAAATGTTAGTTTTCCTTCTTCTTTCTTCCTTTATTGTTTATTTATTTTATTTGAGACAGAGGAACTGAGAAGGAAGGAGAAGACAGGAAGAGAGAGAGACACCTGCAGCCCTGCTTCACCACTTGTGAAGCTCTCCTCCTGCAGGTGGGGACTAGGGGCTCGAACCCGAGTCCTTGTGCATAGTAATGTATGTGTTTAACCAGGTGCACCACCACCTGGCTTTCTCTTCCTCCTCCTCCAACCCTCTCCCGTTTCTTCTGCTCTTCCTTCCCCTTTCTCCTACTCGTCCTCTCCTTTTTCTTTTTCTCTCCTTTCTTTTCTTTGTTGGTGAGTTAGCCTTGTGAGTCTGACAGTTTTCTCTACCCTTGGACTGTAACTTGGAAATCACTTCTTATAAATGAATATTCCCAACCTTTCACTAGCAAATAAGGCAAGCTAGGCTAACCTTACACATTCCTTAAATAGCAAGCACTCAAAATTGGGATATATCAATCTTCATGAAGTTGCCACAATTTGATCATTTTTGGCAAAGCAGTAACTTAACCGAAGTCATTGCCAAGGGCCCTTGTTTGAGGGTTAGTTGAGTAGGATGGTAGCAGAATCTGAAGGTCCCCACTCCCCATGGAAGCGTAGCTATATTCTCAACATCTCTCTTTCCATTCACCCTCCAAAGAGCAACTTTGTTCAAACCTCTCAAAACACTTGAGATCAGGTTCCCAAAACTAGCTCTCAGTAAGCATCCATTCAGTTGAGCATTGCTGGAGTGGCTTGTTCAGCTGTGCCGAATGCCACAGCCATGAGGACATTGTTTGTTTCAGAGCAGGAGATGCCAATGCAATGAGAGACTTTTTTTTTTTAAGGCATGTAACTGGTGCCTGTGAAATCTGCATTTCCTGACATTCATAATGGCCCATTAACCACTGGACACGAACAGAGAGTTAATAATCAGGCCCTCTTGTTCACAGCATGTTGAACAATGCAAATGCTTTAAATGAATTATTTCATCTAATATGAACAATGACTCTTTGAGATTGATAGGGACATCCTGGCAATACAAGAACATCCTAAACGTCAGCCTCCCTCCTACAGGGAACCTGGATACTCCCTTCAAATAGCAAACCCTCTTCAATTATATTGTTTTCTATAACTATTCACTGAGCCCCATGTATAGACCAGAACAAGACATATATTGGGGACCCTCAGGGGCTGAGTCCATAGCTTCCATATAAAGATTGAGTGATACTTCCTCAATTTAGAAGAAGAAGGTAGAAGAGGAGAAGGAGGAGAAGAAGAGGCAGCTGCTCTGTGATTGGGGGAAGGGCAGAGCTGCCCCTCTCATTAGATGTTAAATGTGTCACAATCCATGTCCTTTGAAAATAGAGTTGGGGAAAGAGGTTTCATAAAATTGCAGGGGACATTGGAACAGAACTCTAAAGTGCAAGAGGGATTCTTTCCAACAGAGAAGTTTAGGGAGGACATTCCAGTGATTGAATGCAGGTACCTAAATTCTGGGTTTTTTTGTAGCATGGAGAAAAGTGGGTGGATAGGGCATGGGCAGGAGGGGAGGGACACAATTGATGAGGCTGATGGATGAAGACCTTGTTTGCTAAAGGGTGTGGGTCAGGGCTGATGAAATAGCTCACTTGGATAGTGTGCTGCTTTGCCATGTGTGTGACTGGTCTGCATTGTATTCAAGGAAGTTTTAGTGCTGTGGTCTTTATCTTTCCTTGCCAGGCTACCTTTGTGGCCAGGAGAGAGAGACGACCAGGGACTCATGGCTGAGTGGTACGCAGTTCAGTCTTTATTCATGTGGAACGCAGCACAATCTAAGCTATCTCTAATCACAATCCTGTCCTTATATCTCCTGAGGCAGAAGTGTCAGGTCCGAAGAGGATGTAGTAGGGTAGGGGGTGGGGAGAAGGAAAAAGGGTGCAAAACAATGAGGATTAAACCAATGCCCTGGAGGCAGGGTGGTGCTTAGTTAACAGTGGTTATGTAAATAGAATACAGTGTTAAGCAGGGGGGATTAAACCAATGAAACAGAAGGGGTCTTAGAAGCAGAATTTAGAAGCATACCAACATTTCCTTCCTTTCTTTCTTCAGACAGAAGAATTGAGAGGGAAGGGGATGATAGAGAGGGAGAGAGACAGAGAGACACCTGCAGCCCTGCTTCATCTCTTGTGAAAATTCCTCCCTGTAGGTGGGAACTGGGGGGCTTGGGGTCCTTGCACATTCTAACATGTGCACTCAACAGGGTACACCACCACCCAGCTCCTTCACTATTTTTCTCTCTAAAAAAAGCATTAATGATAATAATATTTTAAAAACAAAACAAAGAGTCTGGGTCCAACCAAGCAAGTGGATAAGAGCAGATATGGTTGGGTGAATCCAGATTCCAAAGGTTTGTTGATATAAGGAAGTTATTTAACTACCATCTGTAAAATGGGGCTGATAGATACTTGTAGATACTTTTGAATGTTAACGAGATAGTATATGGAAAGTGCTGAGCAGAATACCTAACACACAGTAAGTGTTGGACAGTGAAGAACTACTCTCCAGGGGCTGGCAGGTGGCTCACCTGGTAAGTGCACATGGTAGCATCTGGAATTTGGTGGCTGAAAAAGCATTAAGATAGAAAGCAGAACAAACTGTTTAGTAATCAGGAACCATTTACAGTCAATGATATTTATACACTTTTCCTATATCTTGGTGCTACTCTCTTCCCTGATCCAGCTTTCTGGTCCTTTTTCCAGCCATGACATCATCTCCCCAGACAATACCTTAGGTCCACCTGCATATCAGATGTCAGGCTCAAGCAAAAACTAGTAAAGTCATGGGCTCCTTGGAATATACCTAAAATAGACCTACTAGCTATTTCTAAAACGGAGACCCCCAAATCTTCATCTGAAATATTCTTGCTTTTAGATTCATGATTAGTCAACAATTTATTTGGCTTTATATGTTAACTCTTTTTCAGCCACCAAATTCCAGACACTACCATGATGCCAACTGGACTTCCCTGGGCAGACTACCCCACCGATGTGTCCTGGAGTCCCACTTCCCCAGAGCTCTGTTAGAGAGAGAGACAGGCTGGGAGTATGGACTGACCTGCCAACGCACATGTTTAGCAGGGAAGCAATTACAGAAGCCAGATCTTCCACCTTCTGCAACCTGCAATGACCCTGGGTCCATACTCCCAGAGGGATAAAGAATAGGAAATCTATCAGGGGAGGGGATGGGTTACAGAGTTCTGGTGGTAGGAATTGTGTGGAATTGCACCCCTCTTATCCTATGGTCTTTTCAGTGTTTCCATTTTAGGAATAAAAATTAAAAAAATAATCAGGAACCTAAAGGCAAGAGTATAGTAGATGAGATTTGGGCTCTCCATTTTGGAAAAAGCTAGGAAGTCTATTTTAGGTATATTCCAAGGGGCCCATGACTTTACTAATTTTTTGCCTAAGCCTGACAGATAACATGCAGGTGGACCCAAGGTATTGTCTAGGGAGATGGCGTCAGAGTTGGGGATAGGACTAGAAAACAGGATCAGGGAAGAGAGTAGCTCCCAAGTATGGGAAAAGTATATAAATACTGTTAACTGTAAGCCCCATTGATCTTATCTGGGGCCCATATTCAGCACAGGGGCCTGTGTAACCTCTACATTCCTGTAGGTCTGAGCTCACATTCCATGGTCATAGTTAGGAGTGTTCTAGGCTGCACTCATTGTTGGGCCCATCTTCTTCAAGTGGTAGAGTATGTTCCCAACCTCCCTTTGGAGAATGGGGCAGTCCCTACCGTTGTTGATCCACATTGATGGCAAGGTCCTGTAGGGGCCCACAAAGGGGTCCACTATGTTGTTCCTGATGGAGATGACCAGTGATGGTGCAAAGGGGGGTCTATTAGAGGTCTAGACCTGTCATCTCTATGTGAGAATCCCAGGATTCCCTGACTAGGGAACCAGATGATGGAATGGCCTGATAGTAACCAAAAGAGCCACAGAACCTAGATATAGACCAGATATGAGACAGAACACATGTGCACATATATCCATAAGTTAGGGGGAAATATATACCTTAAAGCAAAAGTACATAATAGTTTGCAGTGACTCAATAAATATAGCAAGCAAGTAGAAAGACTTAAAAAAAAGACATCATAAAGTATTTAATCTAATACTTTCTACTTTGACCTAGATACCCTTCTCACCTATTTCCTATTTCATGTCCCTCAATCACTCCAAGGCTAACCTTGTCACACAAAGTAAGGACTACAAAAGCTGGATAAGGGCAAGAGACCAGCATACTTTAATGATAAATTTTTTAGGTTGATAATTTTGTGTGGCCTGTGAATGATCTAAGTATCCAAATGACCCTTTAGCAGAAACAAGGTCCCTACCCCTGATCTAGAAGCAAGAAAAAAAGAAAGAAAGAAAGAAAGAAAGAAAGAAAGAAAGAAAGAAAGAAAGAAAGGAAGGGCTTCTGGATGTGGTAAACTCATAAAGGCACCAAACTGTAGTGTGGGGAAGGAAAAAAGAATTGCTGTCAAATTAGTACTTCTTCATCTCTCTGGAGGTAGATCAGACTCTTCTGAGAGTAGTTTGGTCTTCTCCCCCCAACACAGTATCTTCTGTACAATTTTTTAAAAATGGTTAACCTTATTATTTTTTTTATATATTTATTTATTCCCTTTTGTTGCCCTTGTTGTTTTATTGTTGTAGTTATTATCGATGTCATTGTTGTTGGATAGAACAGAGAGAAATGGAGACAGGAGGGGAAGACAGAGAGGGGGAGAGAAAGATAGACACCTGCAGACCTGCTTCACTGCCTGTGAGGCGAATTCCCTGCAGGTGGGGAGCCGGGGGCTCGAACCTGGATCCTTACGCCGGTCCTTGTACCGGTCCTTGCGCTTGGCGCCACCTGCGCTTAACCCGCAGCACTACCGCCCGACTCCCGTCTTATGTACAATTTAATGAGGCTCACCAACTTAGTTGAGTTCCTAGCTAAGAACCCTGCTGAGTGTCATTGGAAATTTTTAAAAATATTAAGATCAGATTTTTATTTACTTTTTGAGGGAAATGTTGGTTTCTGGATGAGGAAACCATCTGTGGTTCTCACAGTCTGACAGTACATTATACTATTCTGTAGAGCTCTTTAGAAATACCAGTACTGTAGGTGGTGCAAAGTGCAAGGACCAGCGTAAGGATCCCTGTTCGAGCCCCTGGTGGTGGGGACCTGTGGGAGAGTCGCTTCAACAAGCAGGTCTGCAGGTGTCTATCTTTCTCTCCCCCTCTCTATCCTTTCTTCCTCTCTCCATTTCTCCCTGTCCTATCCAACAGTGATGACATCAATAACAACAATAATAACTACAACAAGGGGAACAAAAGGGGAAAGATAAATATTAAAAAAAGGAAAGAAATGCCAGTACTAGGTGGGGTTAAATAGCATAATGCTTATGCAAAGAGACTTTCATGCCTGAGGCTCCAAAGTCCTAGGTTCAATCTCCCCTCCTCCACCATAAACCAGAGCTGAGCAGGGCTCTGGTAAAGAGAGGGAGAGAGAAAGGGGGGAGGGGTGGGGAGGGGAGGGGAGAGGAGATGAGATGAGAGGAGAGGAGAGGAGAGAAAAGAGAAGAGAAGAGAAGAAGGGAGGAAGGGGAAGAGAAGGTAGACTCCACAGAGATTGTGTCACCACCTGAAAGCAGAGAATGAATGAGAAAGGGATGAGGTGATTCCTTTCATCCAGGCAGAAATGGAGGAAGCATTTGTGCCTTGTTTGTTGATTGTTGCTTTTTATTTCCTGTTTTAAAAATACTGTATTTATTCTACTTATTCACTTTGGATAGAGACAGAGAGAAATGGGGGGATCATAGAAGGGAGAGAGAGGAATACCTGCAACACTGCTTGGCTACTTGTGAAGCTCCCCCCCCCCCCCTGCAGGTGGAGACTGGGGACTGGAATTCAGATTCTTATGTTTAATTTTTTATGGCAAGCTTTTAAAAATTATTTATTAATTTATTATTGAATAGAGACAGAAACTGAGAGAGGAGGGGAAGATAGGAAGACAGAGACACCTTCAGCACTGCTTTACCGCTTATGAAGCTTCACCCCCTGTAGGTGGGGACCAGGGGCTTAAACCTGGGTCCTTGTGCACTGTAGTGTGTGTGCTTAACCAGGTGTGGCACTGCTTGGCCCCTGAATACAGGTTCTTGTGCACTGTGATATGTTTGCTCTACTGGGTGTACCTGACCTCTGTTTGTTGCTTTTGTATTAATATATAGGAGGTAAGTATGTGGGAATGGGCAAAGAGACAACAGTCTATTCAATGGATACATACTTAGCCTACATTCACTAAGTGCTGAATGCCGCCCCCTCAGCACCGAGGGGGACTAGTTTGGAATTTCTGACACCAAGTGGTCATACAAGCAGTTGGAGATACCATTGCTGCATGGTGTTAGGGGAATTTAGGACCAGGAACACCAGTTAAACCAGAACTGTTTGAGGCTAGGGCCATTTTGTTTCACTGTTTGTTTCCCCCACAGAGGAGGAAAGGAAAAAGGAGAGTACCTGAGGAAGTAGTAATTATGGCATAAATGATGGGGAGGCTTTAGCCACTGCTAGGAAACTGAGTGTGTGTGTGTGTGTGTGTGTGTGTGTGTGTGTGTGTGTGTACAATTTGTTTTTATTATTATTATTATTTATTTGTTTACTTGTTTATTTTTAAAAATATTTTATTTATTAATGAGAAAGGAGGAGAGAGAGAAAGAACCAGACATCACTCTGGTACATGTGCTGCCAGGGATTGAACTCAGGACCTCATGCTTGAGAGTCCAGTGCTTTATCCACTGGACCTCCTGGACCACATGTTTACTTATTTATTTTTACCAGAGCAGTGTTCAGCTCTGGCTTATGGTGGCATGGGGGATTCATCCTGGGACTTTGGAGCCTCAGACAAAAGAGTCTCTTTGCATGACCGTTATGCTATCTACCCCTACCCTATTTTTAAAAAATTTTTTTTAAAAAAAAATTTATCATCTAGAGACAGCCAGAACCTGAGATAATGAGAGACAGAGAGGGAGAGAGAAAGATAGACACCTGCAGACTTGCTTCACCACTTGCAAAGCTTTCCCACTGCAGGTGGGGAATGGGGACTTGAACCTGGGTCCTTGCACATTGCAATATGTTTGCTCAACCAGATGTGCCACCACACAGTCCCTTTATTGATTGATTATTGGATACAGACAGAGAGAAATTGAGAAAGGAGGGGTAGATGGAGAAGGAAAGAGACAGAGAGATACCTGCAGCCCTGCTTCACCACTCATGAAGCTTTCCTTCTGCAGGTGGGGAGCAGGGGCTTGAACCCATGTCTTTGTACACTGTGCTTAACCAGGTGCATTACCAGGCCCTGGGAAACAGCGTTTCAATAGAAAAGGCAGGTAGCTTCAACAGACTAGTAAGAAGTGGATTCCAGGTGGGATTAAGACTGGGGAAAAATAAAATTCGGTAGGTGGGAGGGTCACACTCTGTAACCCTTGTGTCTATACACAAGCTATATGCTCTTCACTAAATGGAATCTGTTTCTGCTCACAATTTATCTCATTTCTTTGGAATAAAGTTTGCATGCCGGATCCATGGAGTCTTTTGTGACTCTCCCAAAGCAATACTTGTGAGTGGACCAGATTTGGAGAAATGGCTCTCAGGCCCCTCAGCCAAGACCAGGCTTCTGCAGCAGTGTCATCTGCCATCAGTCTAGATGAGGCCACCCAGGAGAGGGCTGAGAAGGTGACTGGACCATCAGTTATGGAGCTCAGATGATCACGAACTCCTACAGCTACAGTGAGTGGAAGAAAGGCACAACAGAGGATGGCGAGGGTCAGGAGTCAAGGATGCAAGCGTGTGCGGGAACACGTGGCCGTTGCGCAACATGCTCTGAGGGAAGGTCTAAGGTGAGGCCCTGGGAACACAGGCCTAAAGTCTGAGCATTAGGCGGTGGCTATGGTTTCTGAGAGGGTGGAAGGGACAGAGTCCAAATTCCAGTGGGTGCAGACCAGAAAGAAAGTGAGGAAACACTAGCATGGGTCTAGGAAGTTTGGTGCAAAAGCAAAAGAAAGCAACAGCTGCAGGGGAGGAAGGGTGGAGGAGCAAAGCTTTCTTTTAGGCCAAAGTGACATTATTGTAGTCTGAGGGGAAGGAGCCAGGCTAGAGGAAGCCTTCAAAAATACAGAAGAGGAAGGAGACAGTTGGTGGAGCCAGGATTCAGCTCCGGCAGGCAGCCCAGGGTTTACCACCACCACCAGGTGAAGAATCGATCTGGGGCAGAAGTAGAGACAGTTACTTCTTCTGAGACAAAAGTGAAGATGTTTCCAGAACAGTATTAGCCTTCAGTCTGAAAAATAAGACTTCTTTTTAAAACCATATTTATTTATTATTGAATAGAAATACAGAGAAATTGAGAGGGGAAAGGGTGATAGAGAGGGAAAGAGAGAGACACCTGCAGTCCTGCTTCACCACTTGTGAAGCTTCTCCCCCTACAGGTGTGGACCAGGGACTTGAGCCTGGGTCCTTGCACACTGTAATGTGTGAGCTTAACTAAGTGTGCCACTGACTGGCCCCCAAGCATGATTTCTAATTCCAGAACAGTTTTCTGCCTATAGTCTCCTTTCTAGACTCACTCCCAGAACTCAGCTTGTCCCTTGCCCTCCTCAGGCTAGGAGTACAGTGAGGTGTCATATTCATTATCTTCCAAATGGGCATATCTGGGAAGTCAGCTGATCCTGGTGGTTGGAGGTATAAGAAAAGAGATGAGGGGAGTCGGGCTGTAGCGCAGCGGGTTAAGCGCAGGTGGCGCAAAGCACAAGGACCGGCATAAAGATCCCGGTTCGAACCCCGGCTCCCCACCTGCAGGTGAAGCAGGTCTGCAGGTGTCTATCTTTCTCTCCTCCTCTCTGTCTTCCCCTCCTCTCTCCATTTCTCTCTGTCCTATCCAACAATGACGACAACAACAATAATAACTACAACAATAAAACAACAAGGGCAACAAAAGGGAATAAATAAATAAAATAAAAAATATTAAAAAAAAATAGAGAAAGAAGAGAGATGAGAAGGGCCATGGGTGTTACCACTTCTCCAGAGAGACTTTTAGCACTAACCAAGTTACTAAAGCAGATATGCTTTGACTCACTTCTGGGAATGTATGCTACAGGCATTGTTTTCTTTTCTTTTTAAATATTTTATTTATTTACTAATGAGAGGGATAGAAGGGGGGAAAATCCAGACATCACTCTGGTACATGTGCTTCTGGGGATTGAACTCAGGACCTCATGTTTGAGTGTCTAGTGCTTTATCTACTGTGCCACCTCCTCCTGGACTACTGCTACAGATATTCTGAATGTTCAAAATGATGTATGCAAAGGCTATTCATTATCAGTGTTAGGGATAATCAAGGGATCTGGGTTCCAGCCTTTACTCCCTATATGCATGGGGGAAGCTTCATGAGTGAGGGAGCAAGTCTGTAGGTGTCTTTCTCTCTCCCTGTCAGTCTCCCTCTCCCTTCTCAATTTCTGTCTGTCCTATCTAATAAAAAGGGCCACTGGGAGAAATGGATTCACAGTGCAGACGTAGGTAGTAATGTAATAATAAATAATAATAATACAATCAACTTAATCTTTTTTTTTATTTAAGAAAGGATTAATTAACAAAACCATAGGGTAGGAGGGGTACAACTCCACACAATTCCCACCACCCAATCTCCATATCCCACTCCCTCCCCTGATAGCTTTCCCATTCTCCATCCTTCTGGGAGCATGGACCCAGGGTCATTGTGGGTTGCAGAAGGTAGAAGTTCTGGCTTCTGTAATTGCTTCCCCGCTGAACATGGGCGTTGACTGGTCGGTCCATACTCCCAGTCTGCCTCTCTCTTTCCCTTCTTCTTCTTCTTCTAGCGTTTGCCCTTCTTCCGTAGCCAGTCAACAGCGTCAGGTTGAGCCTGATGTAAAATTTCGAGACCTCCTTTGAATCTGGAGAGGTGGCAGTCGTTGACTATGTGGGTCATAGTCTGTCTGTAGCCGCAGGGGCAGTTCAGGTCATCTCTGGCTCTTTCCCTAGTAGGGTGTGTCTCTGGGGAAGCTGAGCTCCAGGACATATTGGTGGGGTCTTCAATCCAGGGAAGCCTGGCCAGCATCCTGATGGCATCTGGAACTTGGTGACTGAAAAGAGAGTTAACATACAAAGCCAAACAAATTGTTGAGCAATCATGGACCCAAAGCTTGGAATAGTGGAGAGGAAGTGTTAGGGAGGTACTCACTGCAAACTCTAGTGTACTTCTGCTTTCAAATTGCTCACAGGTTAGTTGTCATTTTCCATTACCTAAGACTCTGGTACAGATGCATGTTGATATTATTAATTTATGGACCTGGTGGTGGTGCATCTGGTTAAGAGCACATATTACAGTGCCCAAGAACCCAAGTTCAAGTCCCTGGTACCTACCTGCAGGGAGAAAGCTTCATGAGTGGTGAAGCAGGGCTGTCTCTCTGTCTCTTTCCCTCTCTATTTCCCTCTCCCCTCTCAATTTCTCTCTGTCTGTATCCAATAATAAATAAATAAAAGATTTTTAAAGAGAGAGAAAAGTTGCTCAACAATTTGTTTGGCTTTGTATGTTAACTCTCTTTTCAGCCACCAGGTTCCAGATGCCATCAGGATGCTGGCCAGGCTTCCCTAGACTGAAGACCCCACCAATGTGCCCTGGAGCTCAGCTTCCCCAGAGACACACCCTACTAGGGAAAGAGAGAGGCAGACTGAGTATGGACCGACCAGTCAACGTCCATGTTCAGCGGGGAAGCAATTACAGAAGCCAGACCTTCCACCTTCTGCAACCCACAATGACCCTGGGTCCATGCTCCCAGAGGGATAAAGAATGGGAAAGCTATCAAGGGAGGGGATGGGATATGGAGATTGGGTGGTGGGAATTGTGTGGAGTTGTACCCCTCCTACCCTATGGTTTTGTTAATTTATCCTTTCTTAAATAAAAAATAAATTTAAAAAAAAAAGAGAGAAAAGATATTATTGGTCTATTATATAATTCCATACACATTAAGTTTCTTGGTCCATGTTTGGCACCCGTTCACATGCAAGCAACTCAGAGGAGGGTAAAAAGCCATTCTGAGGGGCCAGGTGGTGGTGCACCTGGTTAAGCGCACATGTTATAATGTGCAAGTGTCGTTTTCGCCGGGGTGGCTTCACAGGCATGGGCGGGTAACAGACGACCAGGGACTCATGGTTGAGCTGTAGGCAGTATCTCTTTATTCATGCAGGACGCAGCACAATCTAAGCCGAGCTAAGCTAAACTCAAAACTACAAACAATCTTGTCCTTATAAATATACTAGCCCAGTAGGGTGGGAACAGGATGTGACGCAGAGAGGGTGGAGAGAAAAGTGACTGGTGAAAATCAGGGTATGACACGGAGAGGATCAGGGTGTGACAAGGAGAGGGGGTGGAACAGGTGAGAATTCTACCACTAAACCACCAATGCCCTGGAGTGAAGGTGGTGCTTTATGTAAATGCAAAAGTGATTTATGTAAATAGACGGCAGTGGTTATGTAAATAGAATACAGTGGTTATGTAAATAGAATGCAGTGTTAAGCAGGGGGGTATTTAAACCAAATGAAACAGAAGGGGTTTTTAAAAGCAAAATTAGAAGATACCAATAGGGAGTCAGGCTGTAGTGCAGCAGGCTAAGCGCAGGTGGCGCAATACACAAGGACCGCATAAGGATCCCGGTTCGAACCCCGGCTTCCCACCTGCAGAGGAGTTGCTTCACAGGCGGTGAAGCATGTCTGCAGGTGTCTATCTTTCTCTCCTCCTCTCTGTCTTCCCCTCCCTCTCTCCATTTCTCTCTGTCCTATCCAACAACGAAAACAACAATAATAACTACAACAATAAAACAACAAGGGCAACAAAAGGGAATAAATAAATAAAATAAATATAAAAAAATATATAAAAAAAGAAGATACCAACAATTCCCCCTTTCTTTTTAACTTCTTCTTCTAGCGTTTGCCCTTCTTCCGTAGCCAGTCAACATTGTCAGGTTGAAAGCTGTCAGGAGCTGTTTGTTGCTGGATTTGAAAGTGACTGGGATCCATGTAGATTCAGTCGGCTAGGAATGAACGTCAGTTTCCCCAATGAATGGGTACTCACGGGATGCACCACGAGAAGGTCGATCCAATGCATCCCTTTTTAACTAATGGCCATAGTATCGGGATTGATGCTGGGAAATTACGCCGATGCAGTCACATCTGCCATGTTGTCTCCTCAGGCTACTGCTAGTTCCTGCGCGAGAGTTGGGACATTCTGGGAGTGCCTGTTCTGCCATGTTATGCCCTCAGGGCATTGTCTATATCCCCGCGATATCCCAATATCCGGAGTGCTTTGGTTACTCCTCCCCCCTGCCATTCTCACGAGAGTTATCATCCTATCCTGGAATGCTATGGTTACTCCTCCCCCTTCCCATTGTCACGAAAGCTACTCCTATAAAAGCCTTTCTTCTTCCGCACCTCTCTCTCTTGCCAGCGCTTCACTCGGGTGTTCAGACGCAGGAAAGGTTACTGCGTGAGGCGGCCATTTTTGCTTTACCGGATAAAACTGCACCGACTGCCTGCGACGGCCGGTTATGGGCCCAACGCTCCAGCGCCATCCATTTTCAGGGCTAGTTGATTCCCCCTTCCTTACCTGTGTACCCTTAGTTGTAGGACCCTAGTTTGTTTTACTTCTTCTGCTCACAATAGGTCCTATAATTTTTTTAAACATTCTAATTAATTTATTAATGAGAAAGAGAGGAGGAGAAAAAAAGAACCAGATTTCTTTCTGGTATACATGCAGCCAGGGATCGAACTTGGGATCTCACACTTGAGAGTCTAACGCCTTATCCACTGCGACACCTCCCAGACCACGGTCCTATAATTCTTAACAAGCTCATGGCCTTTTTGCGGCAACAGATTGATGCCATAAAGATGCAACCTATACAAACTCACTATCATAGGCTGGACATGGCAGAATATTGAGTTTCTGTGGAGGATTTGCCCCCCCCCCCCATCAGAACGTCCACCATGTAGAGGGCTGGCTAGCCAATGATGGGTAAGAGGAAACTAGCACTATCCAGTCAACCTAAGACAGGGCACCTGGTACTACTGGGCAAAAATGACCAGGTGTTCCAATGACGGGTAAGACGGAAGGCTGATCCCCAACCTAAGACAGGCACAGTCCACCCTGCCACAAAACAAAGTCCGCCAAACATCAAAACATGATATAAGACAGGGGGACATGTGGGGAGCCACATGTGCCCTCAAGGTTGCTATTGGCATGGCCATAAAGTTTATGTTAAAAGATAGTTCCTGGGAATCGGGCGGTGGCGCAGGGGGTTTAGCACAGGTGGCGCTAAGTGCAAGAACTGGCTTGAGGATCCCAGTTTGAGCCCCCGGCTCCTCACCTGCAGGGGAATCACTTCATGGGCGGTGAAGCAGGTCTACAGGTGTCTTTCTCTCCCCCTGTCTTCCCCTCCTCTCTCCATTTCTCTCTGTTCTATCCAATGACCACAATATCAGTAATAATAACAATATAATTACATACAATAAAACAACTAGGGCAACAAAAGGCAAGATAACAAAAAAGGGGGGGGGATAAGATAGTTCCCGCTTCCCTACACCTTAGAGTCTTTGTTAAAAGATAAGTTCTTTTTCCCCATGAATCACCCAGGACCTTCCAGATAACGGCTGACTACCATGACAAATACTATAAAATGTAATCATAAATGAATAGGAAAGATACATCCCCCAATACTCAGTTGGTCAAGGCACCAAACCTCTTTTTCTATAAAGCATTCAAATCAGATGCCCTGCTAACCACGAGAAGCAGATTGTTTGTGTTTCTTCCACACGAATCCCAGAAAAAAAACATCTGGACCCCTGCACACCCTGACATCACCCACTAGATGGCATGACTACAGTGGCAAACCCCCCGAAACCCTAGATGTCACCTGACGCGATTCACAGACTCCAAGGACAGAACTTTTTTACTGCCTGTCTGCCTTTCCTGCTTCTGCTTTGACCTGTCACGTTTTGGTGGTTCCAGCTCACTCTCTACAGAAAAGCAGAATTCCAGAGGCTGACCTTCCTCATGCAGCATTTCATCCCCTGCCATTTCTCCCCCTAGTCGCCTACTTTGGACTGAGACTTTTATCGAACTTGCTGGTATACCCTTTGGACACTTTAGACAATTTTACAGCAGCTTCCTTCCCTTCATGTTGCTGGTTTTTCATAGACTGACCCTGAGTAGTTCACAGACTTTACACACTGTTGCCCTGGGCATTAGATAAAAGGAAAGGGGGAGATGCTGGGAAATTATGCCGATGCAGTCACATCTGCCATGTTGTCTCCTCAAGCTACTGCTAGTTCCCGTGCGAGAGTTGGGACATTCTGGGAGTGCCTGTTCTGCCATGTTATGCCCTCAGGGCATTGTCTATATCCCCGCGATATCCCAATATCCGGAGTGCTTTGGTTACTCCTCCTCCCTGCCATTCTCACGAGAGGTATCATCCTATCCTGGAATGCTATGGTTACTCCTCCCCCTTCCCATTGTCACGAAAGCTACTCCTATAAAAGCCTTTCTTCTTCCACACCTCTCTCTCTTGCCAGCACTTCACTCCGGTGTTCAGACGCAGGAAAGGTTACTGCCTGAGGCGGCCATTTTCGCTACCTCCACATGGCCCAACCTGCTTCTCTAGCACCCAACTCTAAGGTGCCAGTGCAAATAAAGATTTGTGTTTCCTCTTCGCTCCGGACCCCCTCTCTCTTCTCCGCGGCCCCCGCACAACAACATCTGGTTCAACAACATGCAAGGACCTAGGTTTGAATCCCCAGTCCCCACCTACAGGAGGAAAGCTTTAGGAGTGGTGAAGCAGTGCTGCAGATGTCTCTCTGTCTCTCTTCCTCTCTATCCCACCCCCTTCCCTCTTGATTTATGGCTGTCTCTATCCAATAAATAAAGATAATAAAAAAATTTTTTTTAAGTCATTCTGATCATTTTCCCCAGGTGACTCAGAGTCACTTGGAGGAGACAGAATCATGATGTAGTAGGGGAGCACATGAGTGTTCTGTTTCCTTGGAGGGCTGAGTGGAGTCTTAAAGGATCAATGGGAATTGACATGGGGAACGTAGGAGATAGAACCGAGAAGGTGAGAGGACAAGCTGGGCTGCATATTGGAGGGGTAGAACAGGAAGGAGACTTTAGTGGCCATGGCAATGGTGCATCACTTTATCTTACTATTTTATTTTATTAAGATGGGGGAGGGAGAGAGAGAGAAACCACAGCACCAAAACTTTCTTCAATGTGGTGGGTGCCAGGTTGGAACATGGGCCAATCAGATGACAAAGCAGCACTCTGTCCAAGGGAGTGATCTGACGGGTCCTGTGGCGTACTTGTTACCAGAGTTCAGTCTTGCAGGTAAGGAGCTGGCTCTAGGTGTGTGTATGTGCAGGTGTTTATTCAGCTTCACAAGGACATGATGACGTCAGTGGAAAGAGGCAGGCAGTGAGGGAATGGAGAGGTTCCGGAAGGAGGAAATCACTCATAATGCCAAATGCGGCAGAGAACACCCATAATATGTCACTGGTGACCTTTACAGTCGTTTCTCAGGAGCAGGAAGACCTGAGCCAATTTCTGTGACACTGAGAAGTAACAGGGAGGTTAGGAGTAGAGACTAGAGTGATAGTTCACATTTTATATTCTGACAGCATTCTGTGTTCATACACTTCATTCTCACAACCAAACACCCTAATATCCATAACCATAATTTACAGACCAAGAAACTAAGGTGTGGAAAGATTAAATAACTTGTCGAAGATCAGATAGAAGTGACACAGTGGAAGTTTCCTGGTCTAGGCTTGTGGTACACTGGTTGAGAGTTACCATACTTGAAGGCTTGGGTTCAAGCCCTGAGTCTCCACCCACGGGTGTGTGTGTGTGTGTGTGTGTGTGTGTGTGTGTGTGTGTGTGTGTGGAGGGGCACTTCACAAGCGGTGCATCTCTCTTTCTCTCTCCCTTTCTATCCTCTATTTCTCTCTGTCTCAATAATAATAATAATAATAATAATAATAATAGTTACTAAGAAAGGTGAACTCCTTACACCAGGCCCCAACAATAATTATGGTAGAGAAAAAGAAAAGTTCCATAATTCAAATTCTTGATCACTAAGAATCTAGGATTTCACTAATTTTTGATGAGCCTGATAGCTAATATGCAGGGGGTTAAAAAAAATGTCAGGGAGTCGGGTGGTAGCACAGCGGGTTAAGCTTCACAAAGATTGGCGTTAAGGATCCCGGTTCAAGCCCCTGGCTCCCCACCTGCAGGGGAGTCACTTCACAAGTGGCGAAGCAGGTCTGCAGGTGTCTTTCTCTCCCCTCTTTGTCTTCCCCTCCTCTCTCCATTTCTCTCTGTCCTATCTAACAATGATGGCATCAATAACAACAGTATCTACAATCATATAAACAACAAGGGCAAAAAAGGGAATAAATAGGTAAATATTAAAAAAAAAAAAAAGTCTGGTAAAGAATAGGAGAGCTTCCAATGGAGGGAATGGGACATGGAACTCTGGTGGTAGGAACTGTATGGAATTATATCCCTGTTATCTTACAATATTTTAAAGCTTTTTAAAGTATTTAATTATTTTTACCAGAGCACTGATCAGCTCTGGCTTATAGTGGTTCAAGGGATTGAACCTTGGAGCCTCAGGCAAGAGAGTCTCTTTGCATAACTATTGTGCTATCTATCCCCACCCCTGTTATCGTACAGTATTTTTAATTATTATTATGTCACTAACAAAAAAATTTTAAAAGAAGCAAAGATTTAGGAAATGTGGCTTTTGATGTGAGACTAAATTTAAGAAAAAGTTCAAGTCATTTAAAAACCTGAAATAATTATTAATTCATTGTAGAATCATGAGCAACTTCATGCTCCAGGTCACTTTTTAAAAATTTTTTAGGGAGTCGGGTGGTAGCGCAGTGAGTTAAGCGCACATGGCACGAAGTGCAAGGACCGGCAGAAGGATCCCGGTTCCAGCCCCCGGCTCCCCACCTGTAGGGGAGTTGCTTCACAAGTGGTAAAGCAGGTCTGCAGGTGTCTATCTTTCTCTCCCACTTCTGTCTTCCCCTCCTTTCTCCATTTCTCTCTGTCCTATCCAACGACAATGACAACAACAACAGCAATAATAACTACAACAATAAAAAACAAGGGCAACAAAAAGGAAAATAAATAAATAAAGAATTAAATAATTTTTAAAATTTTATTTTAATTATTTATTTTGCCTCTGGGGTTATTGCTGGGGCTTGGTGCCTACACCGTGAATCCACTACTCCTGGAGGCTATTTTTTCCCCCTTTTGTTGCCCTTGTTGTTTTATCGTTGTTGTTATGATTGTTGTCATCATTGCTGTCATTGTTATTGGATAGGACAGAGAGAAACTGAGAGAGGAGGGGGAGACGAGGAGGGGGGTTGAGAAGGATAGACACCTGCAGACCTGCTTCTGAGCTTGTGAAGAGTACTCTTTGCAGGTGGGGAGCCAGGGCTCGAACCAGAATCCTTCTGCAGGTCCTTGCGATTTGTGCCATGTGCACTTAACCCACTGTGCTACTGTCCAGCACCCCCCCTTTTTTGCCTCCCCTGCTCCTGGAGGCCATTTCCCCCCATTTTTGTAGCCTTTGTTGTTGTTATTATTGTTGTTGTTGGACAGGACAGAGAGAAATGGAAAGAGGAGGGGAAGATGTGGGGTGTGGAGGGGAGAGAGACACCTGCAGACCTGCTTCAACACCTATGAAGTGATACCCCCCCCCCCCCGCTGCCACAGGTGGGGAGCCAAGGGCTCAAACTGGGCTCCTTACACCAGTCCTTGCACTTTGCACCATGTGTGCTTAACTCGCTGCACTAGTGACCTGCCCCAGGTCACTTTTTTTTTAATTCAGATACAGACACACACACACACACACACACACACACACACACACACACACACACACAGACATCACAAGGTCAGAGTTTCCCTCAGTGCTGTAGCATCTCCTATGGAGTATTGGGGCAATGCTGCATGGCAAGGCATACACACTACCTGGTGAGCTCAAAATAATTGATTTTGAGGGGGCTGGGTGGTGGCACACCTGGTTGAGCACACATGTTACAGTGCGCAAGGACCCAGGTTCTAGCCCCCAGTCCCCTCCTGCAGGGGGAAAGCTTCACAAGTGGCGAAGCAATGCTGCAGGTGTGTCTCTCTATCTCTCACCCTCTCTGTCCCTCCCTTCCCTCTCAATTTCTAACTGTCTCTACCCAATAAAAAAATTAAAAGATAATGATAATTGATTTTGAGGCCAGCAGAGATTGAAGCACATGTACAGGCTCTAAGAAAGGCAGCTGGAGCCATGGAGGGAGTTATAGTTAATAGAGCAAGGTCTGGGAAGTTAAACCCAGGGTTTGGTGATAAGCCACTGGTCACGCCAAGGCACTAGAGTCAGCATCATGTTGGGGGTAGGAGACTGAGAAGTGGAAAAATGAGGAAAGCAAGGATGTAGGAGCTTCTGTTAGAGGCCAGGCAGCGGTGCATCTGGGTGACCATGTGCAAGGCCCCAGGCTCAAGCCCCCAGTTGTCACCTGTAAGGGGAAAATTTCATGAGTGACAAATCAGTGCTACAGATGTCTCCCTGTCTCTTCCTTTCTCTTGTATATTTATTTATTTATTATAGGATAGAGGCACAGAGAAATTTAAAGGGGAGGGGGAGATACAGAGGGAAGGAAACAGAGAGACACCTGTAGCCCTGCTTCACCACCTGTGAAGCTTTCCCCCTGCAGGTGGGGACCAGGGGCTTGAACCTGGATCCTTGCACATTGTAATGTGTGTGCTTAACCAGGTGTGCCATTGCCTAGTCCTCTCTTTATTCCTCTCTATCTTCCCTTTTCTTCTGGATTTCTCTGTCTCTATGAAATAAAGAAATAAATAAAATAAAATATTATTTGAAAAGCTACTTTTATGGGGTCCAGAGAGGTAGTTTGGTGGATAGAGTGAAGGCCTTGAATTCGTGGGGACCTAGGCTCTGGGCTCAACACCAGGCATCAGTTGACAGACTGGTGCTTTGTTACCTCTCTTTTGCTCCCCCCTCTGTCTCTATAAATCCGCATTTGGGAAAATAGACAGTAAGAAGCTGATAAGCCAGACCTTAGTCTGGTTGGTAACACACATGCATTAAATATTGAAATAGCTTTAGCTGGCTCCCTGAGCACCACCTCAACCTTTCCATTTTCAAATCTCTTCCCAAGGATTAGTGCTTAACTCTCCCTAGTCAATCATTTCCCATCTTTATCAGTAGTCCCAAAGTTCTGTGGTGGGCATCTAACTAGTCTCACTTATGTTCTGTTGATGAAAGCCATTTGCTAACCACAGGAAGGACCCTGTGTCAGCATCTGCACACAGTGTTCAGCCAGGGGAAGTCTGCCTATCCTTGGGCCATCTCGCACCCATGCTTGAATCAGGCTGGGCCTTGCTGGCCTGTGTGACACCTGTCTCCTAGCCAGCAGGCTTGGCAGTCAGGATATAAACTCACATTTAATATCATCTAAATCTAATAGCCTTAAACACACCCTTAAACACACCTGGCCTTTAATATTTGCATCAGACACCCTTTTTAAAGGTCTGAGAAAAGGATGTTTAGGTGTCAGCAGAATAGCTCACTTGGATAGTGCATTGCTCACCACTCACAAAGCTTTCCCTCCGCTGGTGGGGACCAGAGGATCAAACCCAGGTCCTTGTGCATTGTAATATGTGCATTCAACCATGCAGCCCCTCTTCCATCTCTATATTAAAAATGAATTACATCCACCAGGTTCCAGATGCTAACATGATGCCAACTGGACTTCCCTGGGCAGACAGCCCCACCAATGTGTTCTGAAGCCCTGCTTCCCCAAAGCCCCACCCCACTAGGGAAAGAGAGAGGCAGGCTGGGAGTATGGATCGACCTGCCAATGCCCATGTTCAGCGGGGAAGCAACTACAGAAGCCAGATCTTCAGCCTTCTGCACCCCATAATAATCCGGGGTCCATACTCCCAGAGGGATAAAGAATAGGAAAGCTATCAGGGGAAGGGTTGGGATACCGAGTTCTGGTGGTGGGAATGTGTGGAGTGGTACTCCTCTTATCCTAAGGTTTTTGTCAGTGTTTCCATTTTATAAATAAAAAATTTAAAACATGAACTGTTGGTATGCTTCTAGTTCTGCTTCTGGGATCCCTTCTGTTACATTGCTTGAAGTTGTGGTCTATTTACATGATCATTCTGTTACATTGGTTTGGTCTCACTCCCCCTGCCTCCGGGAGATTTTGGTGTAGCCCTTGGCTTTTCTCGCTTCTTCCTTCTCCCCGCCCCCTATCCTACATACTTTCTTGGTTCCTGACACTGCCGCCTGAGGAGAGGCAGCACAGAATTGGGTTGAGATTAGATTAGATTAGTTTTTTGAAATGTTCACTTGTGAATAAAGAAATACTGCTTATCCGCTCAGCCATGTGTCCCTGGTCGTCTGTCTCCCACCGCAAAGCTAGCCCAGCATACTAGCGCCCTGAACTCTGACAATGAACTACATTTAAAAGGAAATTTTCATATTTCCCTTATTGGGACCTGGCCACTCTGGGTCCTCCACTCCCCTGGCCAGCAGAGGCAAGGGTCAGAGCGGCCCCCTAAGAGTCCTGGGGTGGCTCCATATGTAAAGATGTCCAGGGCAAAATGCTCAGAGAGACAGAGCAGTTAGGTCTGGGAGAATCTCAGTGGGGCAACTCATTTATTGAAAGAGAAAGCAAGTACATATACCCATTACCCAGGTAGAAGGTCAAGGTAATCATTAACCCAAACACAGAGCACACAATGCATAGCTGCATTTTGACCTACAAACTATTTCATCACAAGTGAAGAATTACCATACAAGGTTTAATCACAAGCTTCACAATGTATAGTTCCCCAGGGGTAAATTACAGGCACTTCAGAGGAAGGGGGAGGAGAAGGGGGCAGTTGAGCAAGAACTTATGTGGTGGTTTTTAAGTTTGGCCAAACACAATGTACAGTAATTCATGGCCTTTGTTTTAAGGAGAGCAGAGAGGCATGTGCAGAAAGGTAGCCCCCATTCCAGAGAAGCCATCCATCATTAGTTCAGGAGGTCAGGGGAACCTGCCCTTGTCTCGACCCGAAGGGAGAGTTGGGGGGCAACTCACTTGGACCTCATGGAAACAACAGCCTGGACTTTCTGGGACAGTGGGCTCCATCCTCTAACACCTTATTATTATTTTGTATTGGTTACAATGCTATAAAATTCCAGTATAGCTTCATGCCCCTGTACAGGTATGAGCCTTTCCACACCCACTGCACTTCTAGGGTCATCTTCCTGTCAGAAGGACCCCTCTCACTATTGTTACCACTCTTCTTTCCCTTTCTGTCCAGTAATGATAGTTTCTACCAAGCATAAGAGTTAGTATTATTGTTCTGCCCATGGATTTGCTTCATATAATCTGCATATCAGGGATACCATCTGGTAGTTGTCTTTCACTTCCTGACTTACTTGACTGAGTGTAATCACATTAAGTTATTTTCCTGTTAACACAAAATACATGACTTCACTTTCTTTTTCTTCCTAAACTAAACAGAAAATTAATAGTCCACTGAGTACTTAGACCACAGCCTAACTTTACCCAACAATCTGTTGGTAGATTTGTAGGTTGAGTCCATGTTTAAACTATTGTGGGTAATGCTGCTCTTTCTTTTTGTAAAGGTAGAAGTGTCCTTTCAAATTCCTGTTTCTGTAGCCCCAGACAGACACCCAGGAGTGGCATAGCTGGATCGTAAGGTATTTCTGTGTTTGTTTGTTAAAGGATTTCATACTGTTCTCCCCAAGGACTGCACTACTCTGCACTCCCACCAGCAATGCACCAGTTCCTTCTTACTCTTCACCTTTGCTAATACTTGTTTCCAATTAGTTTTTCATAGAAAGTTTTCAGAGGTCTGAGGTGATGTCTCATTATGTTTTTTTAATTTAATTTAATTTGATTTATTATTGCATAGAGATAGAAACTGAGAGGTGAGGGGGAGACAGAGAGGGAGAGAGACAGAGACAACCGCAGCCCTGCTCCACTACTCATGAAGTGGGGAGAGTGGCTTGGACCCGAGTCCTTGTGCATTGTAATGTGTGCATGTAACTAGGTGCACCACTACCTAGCCCTCTCATTGTGTTTTTGATTTGTATTTGTCCTACTTAGGGGTAATGTTGAACTTATTTTCCTGTGTCTGTGATCACCCTGATGACTTCTTTGGAGAAATGCTTTAGGAAGACTTTTACATGAAGAGCTTATAAAACTTCTCAAGGAAACAGAATAAAGGGGGTGGGTGGTGGTGCACTTGAACAGGTTATAATGTGCAAGGACCTGGGTTTGAGCCCCCAGTGCCGACCTGTAGGGGAAGCTTCATGAGTGGTGAAGCAGTGCTGTAGATGTCTCTCAGTCTCTCTCCTCCTTCCTCTCGATTTCTGGCTGCCTCTGTCCAATAAATAAAGTTAATGGGAGTCGAGCAGTAGTGCTGCCGGTTAAGTACGAAGTGCAAAGGACTGGCGTAAGGATCCCAGTTCGATCCCCCGGCTCTCCACCTGCAGGGGAGTTGCTTCACAGGCGGTGAAGCAGATCTGCAGGCGTCTCTCTTTCTCTCCCCCCTCTGTCTTCCCCTCCTCTCTCCATTTCTCTCCGTCCTATCTAACAACAATGACATCAATAACAGCAACAATAATAACTACAACAATAAAACAAGGGCAACAAAAGGGAAAATAAATATAGCAAAAAATAAATAAATAAAGTTAATACCAAAAAAATTTAAAAATAAAACAATATATTTGTCATTTTTACATTGTTTTGGTTCAAAACAGATAATATGCCTTATACTTAGAATTCAAGAACTTTTTTTTAAATTTCTTTATTGGGGAATTAATGTTTTACATTCAATAGTAAATACAATAGTTTGTACATGCATAACATTCCCCAGTTTCCCATTTAACAATACAACCCCCACTATGTCATTTATCATCCTTCATGGACCTGTATTCTCCCCACCCACCCACCCCAGAGTCTTTTACTTTGGTGCAATACGCCAATTCCATTTCAGGTTCTACTTGTGTTTTCTTTTCTGGTCTTGTTTTTCAGCTTCGGCCTGAGAGTGAGATCATCCCATATTCATCCTTCTGTTTCTGACTTATTTCACTCAACATGATTTTTTCAAGGTCCATCCAAGATCGGCTGAAAACGGTGAAGTCACCATTTTTTACAGCTGAGTAGTATTCCATTGTGTATATATACCACAACTTGCTCAGCCACTCATCTGTTGTTGGACACCTGGGTTGCTTCCAGGTTTTGGCTATTACAAATTGTGCTGCCAAGAACATATGTGTACACAGATCTTTTTGGATGGATGTGTTGGGTTCCTCCCCAGGAGAGGAATTGCAGGGTCATAGGGTAGGTCCATTTCTAGTCTTCTGAGATCAAGAACTTTTTTTTTTTTTTTTTTGATCAAGAACTTTTTGTTAGAGATGGATTTCATGTGTTCACTTCAGATAAGTGAAAGTAGTGATGACACAATCACAACGAGTTAAACACAGCCTCTCCCCCAGAGTGTCTATAAGCTTATCATGAGAATATGTGTATGTTTCTCTTGACGGAATGTCATCGTGAGCATTTGAAATACTTGTTGTTTGTCTTGTTCCCTCACTAATATTATTTTTTCTTTTATTTTTCCTTCTGTTATCTTTTTTTATTGGCTAGAGACAGCCAGAAATCGAAAAGGTAGGCAGAAATAAAGAGGGAGAGAGACAGAGAGACACCGGCAGCCCTGCTTCATCACTTGCAAAGCTTTCCCCCTCTAGGTGGGGACTAGAGGCTTCAGCCCAGGCCCTTGTGCATTGTAATATGTGCGCTCAACCAGATGCACCACCACCCCACTAAATTTATTTGTCATTGCTAAATGTCATCACTCATATTTGCTTAAAGAAATAATATTTTTTTATTTTAACAGTTTAAATTTGTTTAGATTTCCCTCATTGTATTTTTCCCCTTTATTGGGGGATTAATGTTTTGTATTAGACAGTAAATACAATAGTTTTTACATGTATAACATTTATCAGTTTTCCACATAATAATACAGGATATATCAATTTTTTGTTTGTTTGTTTGTTTGTTTTTCCTCCTCCAGGGTTATTGCTGGGCTCGGTGCCTGCACCATGAATCCACCGCTCCTGGAGGCCATTTTTTCCCCCTTTTGTTGCCCTTGTTGTAGCTTCGTTGTGGTTATTATTATTGCCCTTGTTGACACAATTCATTGTTGGATAGGACAGAGAATTGGAGAGAGGAGGGGAAAACAGAGAAGGGGAGAGAAAGATAGACACCTGCAGACCTGCTTCACCGCCTGTGAAGCGACTCCCCTGCAGGTGGGGAGCCGGGGGCTTGAACCGGGATCCTTATGCCGGTCCCTGCGCTTTGCGCCACATGCGCTTAACCCACTGATTATCAATTTTTTTTTTTTTTTTTTTTTTGCCTCCAGGGTTATTGCTGGGGCTTGGTCCCTGGACCACAAATCCACTGCTCCTGGAAGCTACCTTTTTCCTTTTGTTGCCCTTGTTGTTTTATCATTGTTGTGGTTATTATTATTGTTATTGATGTTGTTGTTGTTGTATAGGACAGAGAGAAATCGAGAGAGGAGGGGAAGACAGAGAAGGGGAGAGAAAGATAGACACCTGCAGACCTGCTTCACCTCTTATGAAATGACCCCCCCTGCAGGTGGGGAGCCGGGGGCTCGTACTGGGATCCTTACGCTGGTCTTTGTGCTTCGCACCATACGTACTTAACCTACTGTGCTACTGCCTGACCCCCAGGATATATCAATTTTTATTATTTCTTTTTTTTCATTAGTGATTTAATATTGACTTATAAAATTGTAAGATAATGGAGGTATAACTCCACAGTTTCCACCACCAGCCACTGGAAACTGCAGTAGTTCTCCCAAAGTAAAAAATATGGGCTGCTTCTATAGCTATCTATATCTATAGCTATCTCTCTATATATCATGTATATGTATACATTTCCCCATTTTAGGCAATGGTCCTGCCTTCACTTCCTTTCTAGTTCACCCCTACACCTATTACATGTACGTGTACACATGTACCCAATATCCTGGGCCCTAGCCTGTTTCTAGTATCTGTTACTTTGTTAGAAAATATGACATCTGAAATGGAACTTAGTAGTTCTACATGTTAGGAAAGCTCTCACCAGATTAGAGAGTTGGAAGGTTAATCTCTGAGGCTTGTTGTCTCTGGTGACAATCTGCAGTAACAAGTCAGTAGCAGAATAATGTGGTCTGGCAGCACTGGTATCACTGGTTGATTTAGTTGAGGTTGACAGAGGCAGTTTAACAAGGTAGGGATCAGAGAGAAGAAACATTAAGAAATACAAGCAGTGTTTCAGAGGGTCCAGGACTAGGAGAAATAGGAATTTTAAAGAGAATGGGAAGGGTTCCTTATAGTCTTAGAAAAAGTAGGGGCCAGGTGATGGGGCACCTGGTTAAACACATACATTACAGTGCACCAAGGACACAGGTTCAAGCCCCTGGTCCCCACCTGCAGGAGGAAAGCTTCAAGTGGTGAAACAGGGCTGCAAGTGTCTCTCTCTCTTTCCTTCTCCACCTACCCCTCCCTTCTTAATTTCTCTTTATATCCAATAGTAAATGCATAAAAGTTACAAAAGAAAAAGTAGCAATACATTATTATTATTATTATTATTATTATTATTATTATTATTATTATTATTATTATAACCAAGTTAGTTGGGAGCTTGGTTTTCTTTGTTTTTATTTATTTATTTATTTATTTTTTACCAGAGCACTGCTCAGCTCTAGCTTATGGTGGTGAGGGGGATTGAACCCCAGACTTTGGAGCCTTAGGCATAAAAGTCTCTTTGCATAACCATTATGCTATCTACCTTCCTCAAGCTTGGTTTTCTTTGAAAAGCCAATTACTAGGATTTACCATAAAGAAATATATAATTTTGACCACTCAAGAACCAAATAAACTTTAGTGAAGAAATTACATTTTTAGGGGTCAGGCTGTGTTGAGTGCACACGGATCTGGGTTTAAACTCCTGGTCCTCATCTGCGAGGGGAAGTTTCATGAGTGGTAAAGCAGTGCTGTAGGTATTTCTCTTTACCTCTGTCTTTCTTTTTCTTTCCTTCTTTCTTTCTTTCTTTCTTTCTTTCTTTCTTTCTTTCTTTCTTTCTTTCTTTTGCCTCCAGGGTTATTGCTGGGGCTCAGTGCCTGCTTTACGAATCCACTGCTCCTGGAGGCCATTTTTTCCCATTTTGTTGCCCTTGTTATTATTGTTATTGTTGCCATTGATGTTTTTGTTGTTGGATAGGACAGAGAAATCAAGAGAGGAGGGGAGACAGAGAGGGAGAGAGAAAGATAAACACCTGCAGACCTGCTTCACCGCTTGTGAAGCGACCCCTTGCAGGTGGGGAGCTGGGGGCTCGAACTGGGATCCTTATGCAGTCCCTGCACTTTGCTTCATGTGCGCTTAACCTGCTGCGCTACCGCACAAGCCCCCCCCCCCATTTCTATCTCCCTCTTCCCTCTCAATTTTTTTTTGGTTTATATCTCAAATAAATATATATTTAAAATATTTATTTATGTATTCCCTTTGGTTGCCCTTGTTGTTTTATTGTAGTTATTACTGTTATTGTTATTGCTGTCATTGTTGTTGGATAGGACAGAGAGAAATGGAGAGAGGAGGGGAAGAAAGAGAGGGAGAGAGAAAGATAGACATCTGCAGACCTGCTGCACCACTTGTGAAGCTACTCCCTTGCAAGTGGGGAGCCGGGGGCTCAAACCTGGATCCTTACGCCTGTCCTTGTGCTTTGTGCCATTGCACTTAACCCACTGCGCTACCACCGACTCCCTCAAATAAATAATTTTCAAGAACTCATCTTTTTATTTTTTTAATTTATACTTATTTATTACTGGTTAGAGACAGAGAGGAACTGAGAGGGGAGGAGGAGGTAGAGAGGGAGAAAGACAGAAACACCTGCAGCCCTGCTTCATCACTCTTGAAGCTTTTTCCCTGTAGGTAAGAGCTTTAACCTGGGTCCTTGTGCATTATAACATGTGCACTCAATCAAGTATTTTTATTTTTAAAATACTTTTATAGCAGATTTATCTGGGCCACAGTATGCTTGGGGAGAGGCATGATTATGAATAAGAATGTTTGGTAACTTTTTCAATAGATGCTATAGGTAAATCTGTTGTTGAGCCAGATGTTGTTGTGCGCGGGCCACAGAGATGAGAGAAGGGGTCTGGAGTGAAGAGGAAACACAAATCTTTATTTGCGCTGGCACCTCAGAGTTGGGTGCTAGAGAAGCAGGTTGGGCCATGTGGAGGTAGCGAAAATGGCCGCCTCATGCAGTAACCTTTCCTGCATCTGAGCACCAGAGTGAAGTGTTGGCAAGAGAGCGAGGTGCGGAAAATGAAGGGTTTTTATAGGAGTAGCTTTCACGAGAATGGTAAGGGGGAGGAGTAACCATAGCACTCCAGGATAGGATGATAACTCTCGTGAGAATGGGAGGGGGGAGGAGTAACCAAAGCACTCCAAATATCACGGGGATATAGACAATGTCCTGAGGGCATAACATGGAGGGACAGGCACTCCCAGAATGTCCCAACTCTCATGGGAACTAGTAGCCTGAGGGGAAAACATGGCAGATGTGAATGCATCTGCACAATTTCCCAGCATCTCTCCCTTTCCTTTTATCTAATGCCCAGGGCAACAATGTGTAAAGTCTGTGAACTACTCAGGGTCAGTCTATGAAAAACCAGCAACGTGAAGGGAAGAAAGCTGCTGTAAAATTGTCTAAAGTGGGGAGTCGGGCTGTAGAGCAGAGGGTTAAGTGCAGGTGGCGCAAAGCACAAGGACCGGCATAAGGATCCCGGTTCGAGCCCCAGCTCCCCACCTGCAGGGGAGTTGCTTCACAGGCGGTGAAGCACGTCTGCAGGTGTCTATCTTTCTCTCCTCCTCTCTGTCCTCCCCTCCTCTCTCCATTTCTCTCTGTCCTATCCAACAACGATAATAACTACAATAATAAAACAGCAAGGGAAACAAAGGGAATAAATAAATAAAATAAATATATATAAAAAAAATTGTCTAAAGTGTCCAAAGGGTATACCAGCAAGTCCGATAAAAGTCTCAGTCCAAAGTAGGTGACTAGGGGGAGAAATGGCAGGGGATGAAATGCTGCATGAGGAAGGTCAGCCTCTGGAATTCTGCTTTTCTGTAGAAAGTGAGCTGGAATCACCAAAACGTGATAGGTCAAAGCAAAAGCAGGAAAGGCAGACAGGCAGTAAAAAGGTTCTGTCCTTGGAGTCTGTGAATCAGGTTCTTCATATCACGTCAGGTGACATCTAGGGTTTCGGGGGGTGTGCCACTGTAGTCGTGCCATCTAGTGGGTGATGTCAGGGTGTGCAGGGGTCCAGATGGTTTTTTCCGGGATTCCTGTGGAAGAAACACAAACAATCTGCTTCTCGTGGTTAGCAGGGAATCTGATTTGAATGCTTTATAGAAAAAGAGGTTTGGTGCCTTGACCAACTGAGTATTGGGGGATGTATCTTTCCTATTCATTTATGATTATATTTTTTATATTCATGGGGAAAAAAGAACTTATCTTTTAACAAAGACTCTAAGGTGTAGGGAAGCGGGAACTATCTTATCCCTTTTTTTTTTTGTATCTTGCCTTTTGTTGCCCTAGTTGTTTTATTGTTGTAATTATATTGTTGTTATTGCTGATACTGTGGTTGTTGGATAGAACAGAGAGAAATGGAGAGAGGAGGGGAAGACAGGAGGAGAGAAGGACACCTGCAGACCTGCTTCACCGCCCGTGAAGTGATTCCCCTGCAGGTGAGGAGCCGGGGGCTCAAACTGGGATCCTCAAGCCAGTTCTTGCACTTAGCGCCACCTGCACTAAACCCGCTGCGCCACCGCCCGATTCCCAGGAACTATCTTTTAACATAAACTCTATGGCCATGCCAATAGCAACCTTGAGGGCACATGTGGCTCCCCACATGTCCCCCTGTCTTATGTCATGTTTTGATGTTTGGCGGACTTTGTTTTGTGGCAGGGTGGACTGTGCCTGTCTTAGGTTGGGGATCAGCCTTCCGTCTTACCCGTCATTGGAACACCTGGTCATTTTTGCCCAGTAGTACCAGGTGCCCTGTCTTAGGTTGACTGGATAGCGCTAGTTTCCTCTTACCCGTCATTGGCTAGCCAGCCCTCTACATGGTGGAAGTTCTGATGGGGGGGGCAAATCCTCCACAGAAACTCAATATTCTGCCATGTCCAGCCTATGATAGTGAGTTTGTATAGGTTGCATCTTTATGGCATCAATCTGTTGCCGCAAAAAGGCCATGAGCTTGTTAAGAATTATAGGACCGTGGTCTGGGAGGTGTCGCAGTGGATAAGGCGTTAGACTCTCAAGTGTGAGATCCCAAGTTCGATCCCTGGCTGCATGTGTACCAGAAAGAAATCTGGTTCTTTCTTTCTCCTCCTCTCTTTCTCATTAATAAATTAATTAAAATGTTGAAAAAAAGAATTATAGGACCTATTGTGAGCAGAAGAAGTAAAACAAACTAGGGTCCTACAACTAAGGGTAGACAGGTAAGGAAGGGGGAATGTATCTATTGGTATGAAGAGGTAGGATCATATCTTAAGCCTAAGGGAAGCAGTCAGTGGATGTGATGTCTAGGGGAACAGCCATTTGTCTTTGAGGGTAGTAAAGGATGTCCGTGGCATGGGTGATGTTATAAAGGGAAACATCTTTAAATTGTTGGCTGACAAAGGCAGGCCTATGGTGGCAAGACAAGATACACCAGTTAAGTGTACAAGAATATGTGAATGTTGTTAATTAACATAGGTTGGATATGGAGGAACTTCTTACAGTTTACTACCTTACTATATGAACAGATGATTCTTCATATGAAGGCTTGATAGCTGTAATCACTTACTTGTGAAAAACAATAAAACTTGTAACAAGTTAGAGGTTTACTATAATTGACTTTGGACTATAAACAGACTCAGGTTACTTAGAGAGTTAACGCATGTTAGTGACAATGGTTTTAACATTTAGAGTACTCTGAGCAGATGGGTCATAAAATTTTTTTTGGTCATTCAACACGCTCACTCACAAAACACAACTGGCCAGTCATAACATAAGACATTCAGGGAAGGGGTAGGAGAGAGGGCTCTGTGAGCCAACTTTTGTAGGTTCTGCCATGTCATATTATGGATCCTGGGATGTATCCTGTGGCTAGTCCTCTTGTATTTTTTGTTCTTCAGGGATAACAATGCCATCATGAGGGTATTGTCGGACATGGCAAGCAGGAACCCAGACAGGTTTAGAGTAATTATGTGGGAAAATGAATGCAAAACCTCTTCTCATGGTCAATAGAGGGGCAGGCCCTTTCCAGATTTTATCAAGTGGGTCTCTCCATTTGACCTTAATAGATGGGAGAGTAGATGGTGTTTGCCAGTGAAGAATAATAGGAGGTAAGTTTGGTAACTTTTTCAATAGATGCTATAGGTAAATCTTTTAATTTTTAACTTTTTGTGTGTGGTTTATATTAGAGTGATCTGTTTAGTACAAACTGGGTAGAAAGAGATAAAAGAATCAAGTAACCCTATCTCAGATGTTAACTATTTAGATTTGAATTCCAGCTTCCCCGCCCCCATATACTAGCTGTATAACCTTGAGTGGAGTGTTTATCTTCTCTGAGTCTCAGTTTCCTGACCTGTAAGAAGAGGAGTAATAATGTCTACATTAAAGAAAAAAGTGCTGGGGAGTCAGGCGGTAGCACAGCGGCTTAAGAAAGCACAGGGACCCGTGTAAGGATACTAGTTCGAGCCCCCCCACTCCTTCCCACCTGCAGGGGGGTTGCTTCACCGCTTCTGCAGGTGTCTCTCTTTCTCTCCTCCTCTCTGTCTTCCCCTCCTCTCTCCATTTCTCTCTGTCCTATCCAACAACAACGACATCAATAATAGCTACAACAATAAAACAACAAGGGCAACAAAAGGGAATAAAAGGGCAACAAAAGGGAATAAATAAATAAATAAAATTTTTTTAAAAAAGTGTTTAGCACAGTACTTGGTTCCTAGTAACATTCAATCCATCTTTGCATTTCAAGATCCATTCATTTGTTTTTTGTTTAGTTTTTTAAATATTTTATTTATTTTGTATACTTTTAATTTTTTTTTTTTTTTGCCTCCAGGGTTACTGCTGGGGCTTCGTGCCTGCACTACAAATCCACTGCTCCTCCAGTCTATTTTTCCCATTTTGTTGCCCTTGCTGTGGTTGTTATAGCTGTTATTGTTGTTGGATAGGACAAAGAGAAATCCAGAGAGCACGGGAAGACAGAGAAGAGAAGAGAAGAGAAGAGAAAGATAGGCACCTGCAGACCTGCTTCACTGCTTGTGAAGCGACCCCCCTACAGGTGGGGGCAGGGGGCTGAAACCAGGATCCCTGCACCGGTCCTTACTCTTTGTGCCACGTGTACTTAACCCATTGTGCTACTGCCCGACCCCCATTTTTAAAAATATTTTGTTTATTTATCATTGGTTAGAAACAGAGAGAAATTGAAAAGAAAGGGCAAGGTAGAGAGATAGAGAGACACCTGCAGCCCTGCTTTATCACTCATGAAGCTTTCTCCCTGCAGATGGGGCTTAAACTTGGGTCCCTGTGCACTGTAATGTGTGTACTTAACCAGGTGCACCACTGCCAGGCCCCAAGAACCATTCATTTGTAGGATGTGAATGTTGGAGTGGCTGAATCATATAATCAAACAAGCAAACCAAAAAGATCCAGGACTATTGAACACAGCTGAGACAAGACAATCTGCAGTGCTATTTTTCTGGACTGGGCTAGGGACTCCATACTTCACAGAACTCTACAGGCACGTGAGTCTTAGTACTGACTAGGCTTATGGACCACTAGCTTAGAACACTGGATATAGCTGAACAGAAGTTAGATGGTACGTGCGATCAGAAAGATCAAGAACATCGAATCCAAGACAGTCCTACCCAGATATACATGCATCTTTGCTATCAGCATAACAGGGCAGTGTAATAGTCACAACTGGAGCTTTGCTGGTAGTAATTGCAGTGAAAGGGGGGAAAAGCGACGAAGAGGTAGAAGAAATCTGCAGATAGAACAGGTTTCTTCACTAAGTTATAGACATTTCTTTCTCTCTTTCGTTCTCTCTCCTTCCCCCCTCCCTCCTTCCCTCCCTCCTTTATTTCCTTCCTTTCTTCCTTCCTTCCCTCCTTTATTTCCTTCCTTCCTTCCTTCCTTCCTTCCTTCCTTCCTTCCTTCCTTCCTTCCTTCCTTCCTTCCTTCCTTCCCTCCCTCCCAGAGCACTGCTCAGCTCTAGTTTGTGGTGGTGTGGGAGATTGAACCTGAGACTTTGGAGCCTCAGGCATGAAAGTCTCTTTGCATAACCATTATGCTATCTACCCTACCTTGGACCTTTCTGTTCTTTCTTTTACCTTTCTTTCTTTCTTTCTTTTGCCTCCAGGGTTATTGCTGCTTCTGTGGCCATTTTTTTTTAATATGACAAAGAGAAATTGAGAAGGGAGGGGAAGGTAGAGAGGGGGAGAGGAAGACAGAAAACCTGCAGACCTGCTTTACCACCTGTGAAGTGGCAGCAGGTGGAGAGCCAGGGCTCGAACCAGGATCTTTGGTGGTTCCTTGTACTTCGTTCTATGTATGCTTAACCCAGTATGCCATTGCCTGCACCCCCCTTTCTGTGTGTGTGTGTGTCTCTCTCTCCCTCCCTCCTTCCTTTCCTGTCTCCCTTCCTTCCTACCTTTCTTTGACTTTGTGTAGCTTATTTTAAAAAGGATTTATTTCATTCTGTGATATAAGATAGTGGTATAGGAATAGATGAGAGAGAGAGAGAGAGAGAGAGAGAGAGAGAGAGAGAGAGAGAGGATCCTAGAACATCCCTTTGACACACGCAGTGCCTGCTGATTGAACTGGGAACCTCAGGCATGCAAGTCCCATGCTGTACCAAATGAACTATTTTCCAGGCCACCCTAGCTTATTTTTCAAAGCCTTAATAGACACCTTTTCCCTTCTACTAATAACATCTAATGTTTATTTAGCATGTGCTGGGTGCTGTGCTAGCAGTTTCTTAGGCTTTGTTCCATGTCAGCCTCCCAGACAGTTCTACGAGGTCTGCGCTGTTGTTCTGATTACAAGTGGGGGATGGGGTGGGTGGGAACCACCCAAAATTTGGAGAAGTAATTTGTACAACATCTGTGTTCCCTTTCTTCTGTAGTAACAAAGAACCATGTATACTTGAAGTTGTAATATCCCCAACAGAAAAACTACATTTCCAGCGTCCCCTAAAGCCAAGTGTGGCCTAAGCCCCAAGAGTCTCCTGGGAATGTTCCTTGTTCCTTGAATGTTATCTGTGCTCTGAGGTATGTCCTTTTCTACCTTTTTTTTTTTTTTTTTTTTTTTTTAAGATTTTCTTTATTAATGTGAAAGATAGGAGGAGAGGGAAAGAACCTGATATCACCCTGGTACATGTGCTGCTGGGGCTTGAACTCAGGACCTCATGCTTGAGAGTTCAGTGCTTTATCTACTGAGCCATCTCCCAGACCACATCCTTTTCTATCTTTCTCCGTTCCTTCTTTCTTTATTTAAATTAATGAAGGTGAAATGTATTGGATTCTTTTTAATTTTTTTTTTTCATAACACAGAGAGGAATTGTGAGAAGTAGGGTAGAGCCAGATACTTTCCTCAGTATTTGTTACATACTGACTCTTTTTATTTATTTATTTATTTATTGGGGAATTAATGTTTTACATTCAACAGTAAATACAATAGTTTTTACATGCATAACATTCCCCAGTTTCCCATATAACAATCCAACCCCCACTAGGTCCACTGTCCTCCTTCTTGGACCTATATTCTCCCCACCCACCCACCCCAGAGTCTTTTACTTTGGTGTAATACTCCAATTCCATTACAGGTTCTACTTGCGTTTTTTTTTCTTTCTTATCTTGTTTTTCAACTTCTGTCTGAGAGTGAGATCATCCCATATTCAACCTTCTGTTTCTGACTTATTTCACTTAACATGAATTTTTCAAGGTCCATCCAAGATCGGCTGAAAACGGTGAAGTCACCATTTTTTACAGCTGAGTAGTATTCCATTGTGTATATATACCACAACTTGCTCAGCCACTCATCTGTTGTTGGACACCTGGGTTGCTTCCAGGTTTTGGCTATTACAGATTGTGCTGCTAAGAACATACGTATACACAGATCTTTTTTGATGGATGTGTTGGGTTCCTTAGGATATATCCCCAGGAGAGGAATTGCAGGATCATAGGGTAGGTCCATTTCTAGCCTTCTGAGCATACTGACTCTTTTAACTACTTTTCAACCCTGTGAAGGAGGGTTTATTCCTATTCTTATTTTACAAATATGTAAATGGAAACAGAGAGGTTCAGTTACTTGTCCAAGGCCACACGGATAGATGTGCCAGAGAATGGAAGTAGAATTTAGGTTATACTGACACCCAAAGCCATGCTTGTAGTAATTACTTTATTATTTATTTTTAACCATTCTTTTTTATTAATTTATTAATGGATAGAGACAGAGAGAAATTGAAAGGAGAGGGAGATAAAGAAGGAAAGAGACAGACACCTGTAGCCTTGCTTCATCACTTGCAAAACTTTACCCCTACAGGTGGGGACTGGGGGCTTGAACCTGGGTCCTTGGGCACTGTAATGTGTGCGCTTAACCAGGTGCACCACTGACTGGCTCCGTAACAATTACTTATCTATGAGTGTACCTGTGAGTGTACTGTGGACTGTGAGTGTGTACATGTGAGTGTATTATACACAAGTGTACTGTGCTTTGTACATTTCCTTACCCAACTTTACCTAGTGCCATAATTCACATAATGGTGAACTACTACCTGGTGGCCATTGGAAGCTTGTTCCAGAAACCCAGAACAACCTTATTAGGATCCACCTTAAAGCCCAATTTCCTTAGGAAAACTTCCAAAGGAAATATCATGGATGGATTCCAAAAAGTTAATAACTTTAAAAAGCATCTTTGGAATCTCATTTTCCATTACAAAATGTCCTTCCTTCTTTTACCAAGCAGAACTGGAGAATGCATAGAACCCAGCCATTTATCTATCCACTCATCCAGCAAACACTCAGTACCTGTATTTCTGAGCCAGCCCCTGTCCTAAGGCAGAGAGGGAGAGGTCCTGCAGCACTGAAGAGCTGGCATTTATTTGGGGCAGGGGAGGCAGAAGCCGATCCTTAACAAACACAGTGGGAAACACCAGGTACAGACAAGGGCTACAAAGGACAAACAGCATGTGGTGGGGGCTCAGGGGTTCTTTGAGGAGGAAATGTTTGAGCTAAGACTTGGTGATGAGGAAGCAATGCTTTGAGCAGAGCAAAGAGGGTACTCCAGGTACAGGCCACAGTGGTTTCCTGTGGCATGTTCAAGAGACAGACATTCTGCGTAGTGGGAGCATGAGCAAGGGAGGGAAGCACAAGATCGGGGCTGAACATGCCAGCCCTAAATGCCAGGTTTGGGGCTTTTACTCCAAGGGCTGGGGAAGCCCTTGGAGCGTTAAGTGCTGCATGATGGTACATATTTACTGCTCTAGTGATCAACATGAAAATGCTTTTCCTATACAGAGGAAATTATAAGACTGATGAGAGGAGCTGAGGAGATGGCATAGTGGTTATGCAAAAACAAACAAACAAACAAAATGTCATGCCCAAAGCTCAGAGATCCCAGGTTTAATTTCCAGCACTACCATAAGCCAGAGTCAAGCAGTGCTCTGATGTAAAAAACAAACAGATGGAAGTTCCCAGTTCCTACTATGAAACCAAAGGTTTATATTTATTTAATTTATTTATTCCCTTTTGTTGCCCTTGTTTTATTGTTGTAGTTATTATTGTTGTTGTGGTTGGATAGGACAGAGAGAAATGGAGAGAGGAGGGGAAGACAGAGAGGAGGAGAGAAAGATAGACACCTGCAGACCTGCTTCACCACCTGTGAAGCAACTCCCCTGCAGGTGGGGAGCCAGGGTTCGAACCAGGATCCTTATGCCGGTCCTTGTGCTTTGCGCCACCTGTGCTTAACCCGCTACGCTACAGCCCAACTCCCTGAAACCAAAGGTTTAAAAGAAGCTATTTTCGGGCTGGGGAGACAGCTCGATGGTTATGCAAAAACTCATGCCTGAGGCTCTGAGGCCTCAGGTTCAATCCCCAACACCATCAGTCAGAGCTGAGAAGTGCTTTTTATCTTTGTCTCTCTCTGTATCTTTCTCTGTATCTCTCTCATTAAAATAAAAAGTAAACTATACATATATTTATAATATATATATAACATACATATAATTTTTTTTAAAAAGCTATTTTCTTCTCTTGGCCCCTGGCATGTGGAATCAAGCCAATCGTATACTCCTAGGACTTTGGATCCTGAAGGTGTGTCTCAAAGAGGGTGGATTGATTTGAAATTGTTTGAATGACTCTAGTACCTGAAGCTGAATGTGCCGGTACAGCAGCAGCCAGCATCTGGTGGCCAGTATCCACTGGCGTGTGACTTCCCAGGAGCTGCCTATGGCAACATCTCTGGGGCAGCATCCTTCAGAAACCATCCCAGGAGCTTTCCCATGGAAGCTTTCCTTGGATCCTTACTCTCCAGAGCTCCTCCGACACTTTCAAACAGTTCCTCTTCTGTTTAAAAAAGTCAGTCACTTGGACTGGGGAAACAGCATAATGGCTATGCAAAAGACTTTTATGTCTGAGGCTCTGTGGTTCCTGGTTCAAATCCCAGCACCACCGTCGCCAGAGCTGAGCAGGGCTCTGGCCTCTCTAACTCTTTCCTTCTGTTTATCTCATGAAAATAAAATGTTTTGATGAGTTATTTGTTGTTGTTGTTGTTGTTTTAGTATTTTATTTTTATTTTACTTTTGAGAGAGATGTAGAGAAAGAGAGAGACAGACAGAGAATCACCAGAGCACTGCTCAGCTCTGGCTTATGGTGGTAAGGGGATTGAACCTGGGATTTTGGAACCTCAGGCATGAGAGACTTTTTGCATAGCCATTATGCTATCTACCCCTGCCCATGAGTTGTTTGTTTGTTTGTTTGTTTATGACAGGGACATAGGAAAACAGCCAGATTCACAAAAAATAAAACAAAACAAAATACTGGCCAATCACAGTCAAAGAGATTGAAACAATAGTCAAGAACCTTCCCAATAATAAAAGTCCTAGGCCAGATGATTTTACAATTGAATTCTACAAAACCTTCAAGAGAGAATTAATACTTCTATGTTTAAAACTTTTCCAGTGGTCCGGGAGGTGACACCGTGGCTAACGCACTAGACTCTCAGGCATGAGGTCCTGAGTTCAATCCCCGGCGGCACATGTACCAGAGTGGTGTCTATTTCTTTCTCTCTCTCCTCCTATATTTCTAATTAATTAATAAATAAAATATTAAAAAAAAACTTTTCCAAAAGTGAGATTGAAGACACAGGAATACAGATTGGAAGAAAAGAAGTCATCTTGAATGAGCTTAAAGGAATCATGTTAAGTGAGATAATTCAGAAACAGAAGGATGAATATGGGGTGATCTCACTCATAGACAGAAATTGAAAAATACCACCATGACGTCAATCTGCCTTCCCTGGGCAGATGACCTCACCAATGTGTCCTGGAACTCCACCTTCTCAGAGTCCTACCCTACTAGGTACAGACTGGGTGGAGGTATGGATTGACCTGCCAACACCTATGTCTACTGGAGAAACAATTATAGAAGCCAGACCTCTGACTTTTGTGCCTCATAGAGCTCTTTGGTCCATACTCACAGAGGGATAAAGAATAGGGAAACTTCCAATGGAGGCGATGGGATATGGCACTCTGGTGGTAGGAACTGTATAAATTGTACCCCTCTTATCCCACAATCTTATTGACCATTATTAAATTATTAATAATAAAAAAGAAGTTGAAAAATAAGAAAACACAAAGCAGAACTTGGACTGGGTTTGGTGTCTTGCACCAAAGTAAAAGATTCTGGGGTGGGGTGGGGGGGTTCAGGTCCTGGAACATGATGGCAGAGGAGGACAGAGGAAGGGCTTGAATTGTTATGTGGAAAACTGGGAAATGTTACACATGTACAAACTACTGTGTTTTATGGTTGGCTATAAACCATTAATCCCCCAAAATAAAATAAAAAGAAATGGACATTTGCATATGGACAGATTCTTAGAGTGTGCTCTGGAACTTGGGGAAGGGAGAGACTGGGTAAAGTAAGACTGGGTAAAGGAAGGAGCTGAACTATTATTTTTTTAAATTATTTTTATTTAATATTGGCTAGAGACAGAAAGAAATTAAGGGGGGAAGGGGAGATAGAGAAGGAGAGAGACAATGAGACACCTGCAGCCCTGCTTCACCACTCATGAATCTTCCTTCTTCCAGATGAAGAATGGGGGCGTGAACCTGGGTCCTTGCACACTGTAATGTGTGTGCTTAACCAGGTGCGCCACCACCTGGCCCCCAGAGCTGAACTGTTCAAACAGTACAGCAGAGGCCTAGTGATCTCACAAGGTCTGGGACTGAGGTGACCTTTCAACTTTATTACCATAGAGGCAAAGAGGCTGGCTTGTGTAGCCTTCCAATGAACAGACTGCACCCAGCTTTTAATGTAAGAACCTGGGGCTAGGTGGTGACATTCCCAGTAGAGCACACTTCTAACCATGCTCAAGAAGTTGAGTTCAAACCCCAAGTCCCCACCTGCAGAGGGAAACTTCACGAGCAGTGAAGCAGAGCTGCATGTGTCTCTGTCTCTATCCATTTCCCTCTTAATTTCTCATTATTTATTTATTTATTTATTTATTTATTTATTTATTTATTACCAGAGCATTGCTCAGCTGTGGCTTATGGTGGTGCAGTGGGACTTTGGAGCCTTAGGCATGAGAGTCTCTTTGCATAACTATTAAAAATTTTTTTAAAAATTATTTTCCCTTTTGTTGCCCTTATTGTTTTGTTATTGATGTCTTTGTTGTTGGATAGGACAGAGAGAAATAGAGACAGGCGGGGAAGACAGGGGGAGAGAAAGACAGACACCTACAGACTTGCTTCACCGCCTGTGAAGCCACCCCCTTACAGGTGGGGAGTCGGGGGCTCCAACCGGGATGCTTAAGCCTGTCCTTACACTTTGCGCCACATGAATTTAACCCACTGAGCTACTGCCCAACTCCCTCTTTGCGTAACCATCATGCTATCTATCCCTGCCTGTGACCTTTCAAGTTATAGAGGAAAGAGACTGGCCCTTGTAGCCTTCCAGTGAACAGACTGGACCCAGCCTTTAAGGTAAGAACCTGGGACCAGGTGGTGGCATGCTCCTAACCATGCTCAAGGTTTTCCTAACCATGCTCAAGGTTTTTGTTTTCTATTTTTAAAATTATCTTTATTTATTGAATAGAGACAGCAAGAAATCAAGAGGGAGAGAGACAGAGAGACACCTGCAGCACTACTTCACCACTCACAAAGCTTTCCTCCTGCAGGTGGGGACGGGGGCTTGAACCCTGGTCCTTGTGCATTTTAATGCGTGCGCTCAACCAGGTGAGCCACCACCCAGCCACCCTGCTCATTTCTGGTTGATGGTGGTTCTGGGGGTTGAACCTAGGACGTCAGAGCCTCAGGCATGAGATCTTTTGCACAGCCATAATTATGCTGCCTCCCCACCCCCTGATGGATCTTTATTGTTTTGATTTTCCACAACAGCAGCCTCCCTTCTAGGAAAATTTCTGTTGAATTTTCCCATCACTTCAGTAGGTAGGGACCAAAAGACTCCTTGACCCCAGGGTTACAGTGATTGGTCCATGGCTGAGCACGTGACCCAGGCTGAACTAATCGTAGTTCTTCACTGGGAATCATTATTTTACCTTGGAACAAATAGAGGGAAGGGAGAGAAGCTGGCAGAGAAGAGGTTTTTTTTCCCCCCAAAGTAAAGAATTTTAATAAACACTTAAAAAGTAGATTTATGTTTTTGTGAGTGAGGAAAAATGAGTAACTACCAACTGGGTTATGAATTTAGCTACTGCAGTGAGAGAAAGAATGAATTTTTGTTTCTTTTTTTGTTCTTTATTGGGGGGATTGATGATTTACAGTAAAACACAGTAGTAGTTAGTACATGTGTAACATTTCACAGTTTTTCACATAACACTCTAACTCCCAACCAAGGTCCTCCTCTGCCATCATGTTCCAAGTCATGAACACATCCCCCACCCCATAGTCCTTTACTTTGGTGCAATTCACCAAATCCAGTCCAAGTTCTGCTTAGTGTTTTCCCTTCTGTTCTGATTTCTCAATTTGTGTCCATGAGTGAGATCATCCCATATTCATCCTTCTCTTTCTGGCTGATCTCACTTCACATGTTTCCTTCATGCTCCATCCAAGATGAGGTGAATAAGGTGAATTTTTAATAACTGAGTAGTATTTCATTGTGTATATAGACCACACCTTACTCAGCCTCTCATCTGTTGTTCTGGATACCTGGGTTGCTTGCAGGTTTTGGCTATTACAAATCGTGCTGCTTGGGGCCAGGTGGTGGTGCACCTGGCCAGCATCCAGAGCTGACAAGTGCTCTGGAAACAAAAACAAACAAAAAAAGGGGGTGGGGTGGTAGGTGTGGTGCACCTGGCAAGGACCGGTGTTCAAACCCCTGGTCCACACCTGCAGGGGGGACTTTTCACGAATGGTGAAGCAGGCCTGTAGGTGTCTCTGTCTCTCTCCCTCTCTCCCTCCTCCTCCCCTCTCAATTTCTCTCTGTATCTACCCAATAATAAAATAAATACATACAGGAAGGTGGGGGAGAGTGCTTTGTATGAAAGAGATCACAGCACCAGAACTTTCTCCTCTGTGGTGGGAGCCAGACTCAGCCTGAGTCAGGCACATGGCAAAGCAGCTCCGTAACCAAGCCTGAGTTATTGTGGCAGCCCTGAGAGAATGTACTTCTGTTATCTCCTCCTTGCTTTTTCATCTGTGCAATTTGCACAATGGTGAGATGAATCCTATAGACATGAATGAACTTTCAAAGGCTTTGTGCTGTAAACCTAAATTACAGGTGAGGACACTGAGTTTAATGACCCCACCAAGACAGCTGTTACCCTTCCTTACTTAGACAGCCCTCACCGTGCAGTCACTTCCTGGGGTTCCACATACAGAAAGTGATTGCACAACCTCATATTCCTTTCAGTTTTACTTAACTTTTTTTTTAAATTACCACTAAGGTTATTGGTGGGGCTTGGTGCCGGGACTATGAATCCAAGTGCTCCCAGTGGCCATTTTTTCCTTTTTTTTTTTTTTTCTATTTTATTTGATAGGACAGAGAGAAATTGAGAGGGGAGGGAAGGTAGAAAGACAGACACCTGCCGACCTACTTCATCATTCATGGAGCATCCCATCCTTGTGATGGTGGTATGTGAACTTTAACTGGCCTCTGTAACTGTGTGTATGAGGCTGTGAGACAGAGGAGGAGGCGGGAGGGGGGAGGGCTGCTCTACTATTTGTGGTGGCTTCATTTGGTTGTCTTTTTTATTTATTTAGAAAAGGAGACATTAACAAAATCATAGGATAAGAGGGGTACAACTCCACACAATTCCCACCACCAGAACTCCGTATCCCCTCCCCTCCCCTGATAGCTTTCCCATTCTCTATCCCTCTGGGAGCATGGACCCAATGTCATTGTGGGTTGCAGAAGGTGGAAGGTCTGGCTTCTGTAATTGCTTCCCCACTGAACATGGGCGTTGACTGGTTGATCCATACTCCCAGTCTGCCTCTATCTTTCCCTAGTGGGGAAGGGCTCTGGGGAAGCAGAGCTCCAGGACACATTGGTGGGGTCGTCTGTCCAGGGAAGTCTGGTCGGCATCCTGCTGGCATCTGGAACCTGGTGGCTGAAAAGAGAGTTAACATGCAAAGCCAAACAAATTGTTGAGCAATCATGGACCTAAAGGCTGGAATAGTGCAGATGGAGTGTTGGGGAGTCCTCCATTTTGTAGATAGCTAGAAGGCATATTTTAGTTATATTTCAAAGGGCCTGTAGCTATACAATTTTGTTTTGTTTTGTTTTTGTCTTTTTATGAGGTGTTAGAAATCATACCCAGGACCTCATACCTGCAAAGCATGTCCTTCACTATTTTGTCACCTCCTGAGCCCCTGGTTTACTTTCTGATTTTTAAACAAATATTATTTCTAATTTTTTTATTCCTTTTTCTTCCTTATGATAGAGACAGAAAGAAGTGGGGAGAGGGGGTGCCAGGTGGTGGTGCACCTGGTTAAGTGCACACATTACAGTACATAAGGAACCAGGTTCAAGCCCCTGGTCCCCACCTGCAGGGGGAAAGCATCCCAGTCAGTGAATCAGGGCTGCAGTTGTCTCTCTGTCTCTCTCCCTCTCTCTTTCTCCCTTTCTCTCTCTCTCTCTCTTTCTCTCTTTGCCTCCAGGGTTATTGCTGGGGCTTGGTGTCTGCACTATGAATCCACTGCTCCTGTGGCCATTCTTCTCAATTTTTTGGATAGGACAGAGAGAAATTGAGTGGGGAGGGGAAGACAGAGAAGGCAAGAGAAAGATAGACACCTGCAGACCTGCTTTGCCACTTGTGAAGTGACCCCCACTGCAGGTGGGGAGCCGGGGCCTGGAACTGGGATGTGCTCTTAACCCAGTGCGCCACAGCCTGACTCTCCTCTTTCTCCCTCTCTATCTCCTTTTCCTCTAAAGTTTCTCACTGTGCTTTCAAATAAAATAAATAAATAAAAGTTAAAAAAAGAAAAAGAAATGAGAGGGACAGTTAAGAGAGATTCCTGCAGCACTGTTCCACCACAGGTGAAGCTTCTGTCCTGCAGGGACTGAGGACTTGAACTGGGATCCTTGCACATGGTGATGTGGATGCTTTATGAGGTGCACCACACCTAGCTCCAACAAATACTTATTTTTTAAATTTCATGACCTTTACCACACTCAATACCTTCTTTTCATCAATGTTTGTTTGTTTGCTTGCTTCTCTGTATTTTTTTTCCCCCAGAGCTCTTCTCAACTTTGGCTTCTGGGGGTGCTGGAGATTGAACTTGGGCCCTTTGGCGCCTCAGATATGAACGTCTTTTTGCATAAACATTATGCTATCTCCCCAATGTACTTCTTTTAAAAATCACTTTGTTGGTAGATGCTGGAGGGAAGAGTAGGCGTTAAGAGGAAGAACAAGGATAAGCACAGCCCTGAAGGGCAAGGGGAAGGAGAGAAAGTTTCTGAGAATTCACTTATTATTACACCCACATAGTGGGACTGTCCTACTACAGAAACAGTTGGCGGTATGTTTATTTTTTCTGGAATCATCTCTTCTTTATGGAAGCAGGGTTAATTATTATCAACCCACGGTTGAGCTCTTCCTGGTTTGGTGAGGGCATGCTCTAGCCTCCCTTGTAATTGCAAAGCGCTATAATAAATGCTTGCTATTTTTTTGGCCTGGACACAAAACAAAAGGTCTTCCTGAGTTCTGAAGGTCAGGAAATTAGAACTCTCTCAGAATGGTAGAAGAGGGAAAGCAAGGCCTCTTTTTTCTTAAAAAAAAAAAAAAAAAAAAAAACCAAAACTTTATTTATTTAATTTGATAAGACAGAGAAATTGGGAGTCAAGCAGTAGCACACCGGGTTAAGCGCATATGGCGCAAAGCAAAGTGCAAGGACCTGCGTAAGGATTCCGGTTCGAGCCCCTGGCTCCCCATCTGCAGGGGAGTTGCTTCACAAGCGGTGAAGCAGGTCTGCAGGTGTCTTTTTCTCCCTCTGTCTGTCTTCCCCTCCCCTCTCCATTTCTCTCTGTCCTATCCAACAAGGACGACATCAACAACAATAATAACTACAACAATAAAAAACAACAAGGGCAACAAAAAGGAAATAAAATATTTAAAAAAAAAAGAAATTGAGTGGGAGGATAAGAAGAAAGACAGATGCCTGCAACACTCTTTTACTGCTTGTGAAACTTCCCTTTTGCAAGTGGGGACCTGGGGCTTGAACCTGGGTCCTTGTGCACTGTTACGTGTGTACTTAACCAGGTACACTACTGATCATCCCTCTTTCTTTTTTTTCTAGGAGAATCTGTTGGTGGATCTATAACTGGTGCCCTGCTTCCCACCTGGGTACCTGTCAACCTCTTTACCTGACTTTTCTGAGCCTTAGTTTTCACTTCTTTAATATTAACTTACAGCAGAGGGACCTCAATTTTGTAGAACAACTGAAATGAAAGCAATATGGTTGGGTGTAAGTTTTAGAAATGCTATAAGGGGAGGGGGTGCAGGGGGGTGGGCAGTGGCACACTGGCTCACCAGGTTAAGTGCACATGATGCAAAGCACAAGGACTGGCTCAAGGAACCAGGTTTGAGCCCCCAGCCCCTACCTGCAGTGAAGCAGGTCTGCGGTTGTCTATCTTCCCCCCCCTCTATCTTCCCTTCCTCTCTTAGTTTCTCTCTGTCCTATCCAACAACAAAAAAAAAAAAAAAGAAGAAAGAAAGAAAAATGGCCACCAGGAGTAATGGATTAGTAATGCAGGCATTGAGCCCCAGAGATAACCTTGGAGGAAAAAGAAGAAGGAGGAGGAGAGAAGGAGAGGAGGAGAAGAAGTGGAGAGGTAGAGCACAGGACCTGCATGTGAGGCTCCAGGCTGGGGCATAGGCCCCTGTGTTGCCTGTGCTGGAGCAGAGCTGCTCTCAGGCCATTCCTTTTCTCATGCTCTCTTGCTCACGAAACAAATCTTTTTTTTTTTTTTTTATTTCTTTATTGGAGGATTAATGGTTTACAGTTAACAATAAAATACAATAGTTTGTACATGTGTAACATTTCTCAGTTTTCCACATAACAATTCAATCTCCCACTAGGTCCTCCTCTGCCATCATTCCAGGACCTGAACCCTCCCTCCCCACCCCACAGTCTTTTCCTTTGGTGTAATACACCAACTCCAGTCCACGTTCTGCTTTGTGTTTTTCTTTCTGTTCTTATTTTTCAACTTCTGTCTATGAGTGAGATCACCTCATGTTCTTCCTTCTCTTTCTGGTTTATCTCACTTAACATGATTAACTCAAGCTCCATCCAAGATGAGGTGATGAAGGTGAACTCACCATTTTTAATAGCTGAGTAGTATTCCATTGTATATATAGACCACATCTTTGGCTATTACAAATTATGCTGCTAAGAACATATGTGTACACAAATCTTTTTGGATAGGTGTGTTGAGTTCCTTAGGATACATCCCCAGGAGAGGAATTGCAGCATCATAGGGTAGGTCCATTTCTAGCCTTCTGAGAGTTCTCTAGACTGCTCTCCACAGGGGTTGGACCAATTTACATTCCCACCAGCAGTAGAGGAGGGTTCCTTTGTCCCCACAACCTCTCTAGCATTTGTTGTTGCTACCTTTTCTGATGTATGACATTCTCACAGGGGTGAAGTGGTATCTCATTGTTGTCTTTATTTGCATTTCTCTGACAATCAGAGACTTGGAGCGTTTTTTCATGTGTTTCTCGGCCTTTTGAATCTCTTCTGTGGTGAATTTTCTGTTCATATCCTCTCCCCATTTTTGGATGGGGTCATTTGTTTTCTTGGTACTGAGTTTTTAAAAAATTTTTAATATTTATTTGTTTATTCCATTTTGTTGCCCTTATTGTTTCTATTATTGTAGTTATTATTGTTGTTGTTGGATAGGACAGAGAGAAATGGAGAGAGGAGGGAAAGACAGAGAGGGAGAGAGAAAGACAGACACCTGCAGACCTGTTTCACCACCTGTGAAGCAACTCCCCTGCAGGTGGGGAGCTAGGGGCTCGAACCAGGATCCTTGTGCCGGTCCTTGTGCTTTGCGCCACCTGCGCTTAACCCGCTGCACCACCACCCAACTCCTGGTTATTAGCCTCTTGTCTGATGTATGGCATGTAAAGATTTTCCTCCATTCTGTAAGGGGTCTCTTTGTTTGCATGGTGGTTTCTTTTGCTGTGCAGAAGTGTTTAAATTTGATGTAACCCCATTGGTTTATTTTTGTTTCAGTCTTCTTTGTAATTGGATTTTTATCATTGAAGATGCTTTTAAAATTCAGATGAAAAAGAGCCCTGCCAATATTTTCCTCTTAAGTATTTGATCGTTTCTGGTCTAACATCCAAGTCCTTGATCCATGTGGAATTTACTTTCGTGTTGGTTCAGTTTCGTTCTCCTGCACTTTTCAACCCAATTTTTCCAATACCATTGTTAAAGAGACTCTCCTTTCTCCATTTAATAGTCTGGGCACCTTTGTCAAAGATTATATGTCCATAAGTGTGGGGGCTTATTTCTAGACTCTCAATTCTGTTCCACTGGTCAGCATGTCTGTTTATGTCCCAGTACCAAGCAGTTTTGATTACCATGGCCCTATAATACAATTTGAGATCTGGGAGTGTGATACCTTCAGTTCTGTTCTTTCTTCTTGTTGGATAGGCTCAAGCTCCCCCACCCACCACATGGAGATTATTAAATCCTAAACACATGCCTCAACAGAGCTCTGTGGAAACAGAGAGAGGTGACTAACATTGCCCAAGGAAGGGAGAAAACTTGACAAAGACACTGATTGGAGAGTTAAGTCCTACAGGCACACGGCAAAGGGTTGGGAAGGAACTGGGCTCCCTGTCCCCCATGGAGGGAACTGTCTGTGCCTTGGCAAAGGCAAGAAAGAGCTTGCCAGTGCTCAGGAAATAGCTGGTAGCTTGCTCCAGGGGGATCGAGGACCGCGCGGGTGGGGGCTGCCGCTGCAAGAGCAGGTAAGGAGCCACCCAACGGTTCACTTGCAGAGTGCATTGCCTTGTCGTGTGAACAACTTAGGATGGATCTTGGTTCCCACCACATTGAAGAATGAGACTGAGACAGAGACAGAGATAGAGCTTCAGTGCTGTGGCATCTCTCTGACTCTGTCTTTGTCTCACTCTTTATATTTGAGAAAACAGAACCAAAAATTAATTAATTCAAAAGGTGCAGAAGAGTTCCCTGGAGTCAGGACCCTGCTCAAGCCTCCTCTCTCCTCCAGAATCTATGAAGACATGGAACTCTGGTAGTAGGAACTGTATGTAGTTATGTCCCAGTTAGCTTACAATCTTGTTAATCATTCTTAAATCACTACTAAAAATAAATGTTGTTTTCGCCGGGCTGGCTTCACGGGCGGGTAACGGACGACCCGGGACTCATGGCTGGGTTGTATGCAGTATCTCTTTATTCATGCAGGACGCAGCGCAATCTAAGCCGAGCTAGACTATAACACTACAACTTCAATTTACCACCCCTAAAAGGAACAATGTTGTTCTTATATACTTTCCAACTAGGGTGTAAACAGGATGTGATGTAGAGAGGGTGGAGAGAAAAGTGACTGGTGAAAATCAGGGTATGACAAGGAGAGGGGGTGGAGCAGGCAAGAATTCTACCACTGAACCACCAATGCCCTGGAGGGAGGGTGGTGCTTGTTAACAGAGGTTATGTAAATAGAATACAATGTTATGTAAATAGAATGCAGGGGGGATTAAACCAAATGAAACAGAAGGGGTTTTTAAAAGCAGAATTAGAAGCATACCAACAAATAAAAGAAATAAAAAGAAGGAAAAGAAAAGATAATGGCTTTGCTATGTGCTCTCTGCTCTGGCCTGCCTTTGACAGTTCAGAGTGAGCTCCCCATCAGCCTCCTGAGAGGCGAGGGGGCTTCTTCTCCCCTGTTTCTTTGAATCTCCACATCTCCTCTAGTCTCCCCGGGACAGAGAGGCTCATGTGCAGGTAGCAGTTTGGTGGTCTATGTGACAGCCTAGGATCACTGAGGTCTGTATTCAGAACTGGGCATCACCTCTCTCTTTTTCTCATCACCATTGTTTATTTTTCTCATCATCATTGTTTATTTATTTTTTATTGGATAGAGACAGACGTTGAGAGGGAGAGAAACAGAGACACACTTGTAGCCCTGCTTCACCACTCATAAAGCTTTCCCCCTGCAGGTGGGGACTAGGGGTTTGAACCTTGGTCCTTGCACACTGCAATGTGTGTACTTAACCAGCTGTACCACCACCTGGCCCCTCTTTCATTTTTTTTTCTTTTTTTAAGAGTTTATATTTATTTATTATGAGAAATGATAGGAGAGAAAGAACCAGACATCACTCTGGTACATGTGCTGCTGGGGATTGCACTCAGGACCTCATGCTTTAAAGTCTAAAGCCTTACCCACTGCACCACCTCCTGGACCACGTATTTATTTATTTATTTATTTATTTCCTGTTGTTGCCCTTGTTTTATTGTTGTTGTTGTAGTTATTATTGTTATTGATGTCGTCGTTGATGGATAGGACAGAGAGTAATGGAGAGAGAAAGGGAAGACAGAGAGGGGGAGAGAAAGACACCTGCAGACCTGCTTCACCGCCTGTGAAGCGAATTCCCTACAGGTGGGGAGCTGGGGGCTTGAACCAGGATCCTCAAGCTAATCCTTGTGATTCGTGTCACCTGCGCTTAACCCTCTGCGCTACCACCAGACTCTCTACCCGACATTTTTTTTAACCCCGTGCATATTAGCTATCGGGTTCCAACCAGGATCTTTATGCGGATCCTTGCGCTTCGTGCCACATGTGCTTAACCCGCTGTGCTACAGCACGACTCCCTTTTTAAAAAAAATATTTATTTATTTATGAGAAAGACAGGAGGAGAGAGAAAGAACCAGACATCACTCTGGCACATGTGCTGCCAGGGATCGAACTCGGGACCTCATGCTTGAGAGTCCAAAGCTTTATCACTGCGCCACCTCCCGGACCACTTATTTTATTTTATTTTATTTTAAGGATAGTGGATTTGTAGTGCTGGCACCGAGCCCCAGCGATTACACTGGAGGCAAAAAATAAATAAATAAATTAATTAATTAATTAAATTAAATAATAGGTCACCTAAAAATATTTTTAGAAAGGAGTTGGGGGAGTTGGGCAGTAGTGCAGCGGTTAAGTGCAGGTGGCGCAAAATGCAAGCACCAGCATAAGGATCCCTGTTTGAACCCCTGGATCCCCACCTGCAGGGGAGTTGCTTCACAAATAGTGAAGCAGGTCTGCAGGTGTCTTTGTCTCCCCCTCTCTATCTTTCCCTGTTCTCTCCATTTCTCTCTGTCCTATCCAACAACGACAACAACAATAATAATTACAACAATAAAAACAAAACAATAAAAGAAGTCGGGAGGTAGCACAGCGGTTAAGCACAGGTGGTGCAAAGCTCAGTTGTCTTTCTCTCTCACTCTCTATCTTCCCCTCCTCTCTCTGTTTCTCCCTGCCCTATCCAACAACATCAGTAACAACAACAATAATAACTACAACAATAAAAAGCAACAAGGGCGACAAAAAAGGGAATAAATAAATATCTGAAAAAATTTTAAAAATAACAGAAAAAGTGGGAGGAGGGGGAGGGGTGGGTGGTAGCACCGCCTGCCGGTTAAGAGTAAGTGGCTAAAGCTTAAGGATCTGGGTTTGCCCCCCCCTTCTCCCCACCCGCAGGGGTGTGCCTTCACGGATGGTGAAGCAAGTCTGTAGCTGTCTGTCCTTCTCTCCCCCTCTGTCTCCTCTCCTCTCCTCTCTCGATTTCTCTCTGTCCTATCCAACAACAACAGCAATGACAACAAAAATAAGGACAACAATATGGATAACAACAAGGGCACAAAAAAATAAAAAGTACTTCATACATTACCATGTGTGAGACCTGGGTTCAAGACCCCATCCCCACCTGCTTGGGGGGAAGCTTCATGACTGATGAAGTAGGGCTGCAGCTATCTTTCTCCCTCCCACTCCTTCTATCTCAGTTTCTCTCTGTCTCTGTTCAATAAATAGTAAAAACAAAACAAACACCAAAAGACCACTGGGCACTATTGAGTCATGCACTGGTGGAGCCCCAGCAATAGACCTGGTGTCAAAAACAAAGTTTTTAAAAAATATAAATAAAGTGCTTTGTCACTTTCCTTGTATTTATTATGAAGCTATGTCATACTCTTTTGTCAGCATTCCTTTTAGCAAGGAACAAAGTAAGCCTTACCAATGATATTTTTAACTGTTCACATTCTTCTTAAAAAACTTATTTATTATAGATACAGAGATAAATTGAGAGAGAAGGAGGAGCTGGAGAGGGAGAGACACCTGCAGCTTGCTCTCAGGAACTGTTTTTGTTTGGAGAGGTAGTTTCGTCTCTCTCTCTCTCTCTCTCTGTCTTTCTCTCATAGAAATACTTTGTCATAAAAAGCCAAAATAGAGGGTCAGGCAGTAGCACAGTGGATTTAGCGCACATGGCTTAAAGCTCAAGGACCGGCCTAAGGATCCCAGTTCAAGCTCCCGGTTCCCCACTTGTAGGGGGGTCGCTTCACAAGCGGTGAAGCTGGTCTGCAGGTGTCTATCTTTCTCTCCCCTTCTCTGTCTTCCATTTCTCTCTCCATTTCTCTTTGTCCCGTCCAACAACAATGAATCAATAACAACAACAATAATAACCACAACAATGATAAAAGCAACAAGGGTAACAAAAGGAGAAAAAATAGCCTTCAGGAGCAGTGGATTTGTGGTGCAGGCACTGAGCCCCGGCAATAACCCTGGAGGCAAAAAAAAAAAAAAATTATATAAAAAAAGCCAAAAAAATAATGTCATTAAATTCTAGCTAGACACCATTGCTGACTTTGGGTTTTATTTTTTGTTTAATTTTCTTTTCTTTTCCTTTCTTTCTTCTTCTTCTCCTCCTTTTCTTTTGATTTCTTATCTCTTTTCCCCTTTCTTTTTTTGACCAAAGCATTGCTCAGTACTGGCTACTAGTGGTACTGTGGATCAAATCTGGGACCTCTGGCATGCTAACTCCTTATATTACCTACCACTGCACAGTCTCTCTCAGTTCTCTATTTTTTTATGCAGAAGAAAGAAAAGAAGAGAGAGACAGACAAAGAAAAAGAAGTCTTCAAGGTAATGACTTCTTTCTTAAGCTATCAGAAAGGGATTGAAAGGATTTTTCCCCCAAAGCCCTGCTCAGCTCTAGCTTATAGGGGTGCAGGAGATGGAACCTGGGATCTCTGATGCTTCAGATATGAAAGCTAAGTTTTCATAAGTATTATGCTATCTCCCCCACCCAAAAGGAAATCTTAACAGTGATATATAAGACTATAGGTTGGAGTAGGGCACCAAAGTAAAAATCTCTGGGTGGAAGGTGAGAGTAGATGTTCAGCTACTGAAGGAAGGAGAGACCCAAACAGTCCTTTGGTGGTGAGAATGGTGTTGGTGTACACTCCTATTAACTTGTAAGTCTCATAAATCACTGTTTAGTTAATACGAGAGGGGAAAAACTGATTGAATGTCTCAAACCTTTTAGTGCACAGACCACAGGCTGAGTATGTGTTTCTTCAGTCTAAGCACTTAAGACTTCAAACATGTAATCAGACTGAATTTTAACACTGGTCTCAAATTGTTAATATATTTCTAATAATGACTTGTTCTGGTGGTGGGAATTGTGTGGAGTTGTATCCCTCTTATCCTATGGTTTTTGACCGTGTTTCTTTTTTATAAATAAAGGTTTATAAATAAAGACTATAGGTTAATAGGAGTATAGATTAGCACTGTTCTCACCACAACAGATCTGTGTCCCTACACCCACGACCTTACAAGGAAGGTTAAAATCTAACCCCTATAGTTCTTTACTTAGGTGCAATACTCCAAACCCAGTCCAAGTTCTGCTTTGTGTTTCTCCTCCTGTTCTTAATTCTTACTTTCTGTTTATGAGTGGATTCTTCCCATACTCATCTTCCTCTTTCTAGCTTATGTCATTTAACATAATTTCTTCCAGCTCCATCCAAAATGGGTCAGAAAAGGTGGATTCATTATTCTTAATAACTGAGTAGTATTCCATTGTGTATATCGACCACAGCTTCTCAAGAAAACATGCCTACAACAACAATAAAAACAAGAGCAACAAAAAGTAAATAAATAAATATTTTTTTTAAAAAATGCCATAGGGGTGGAGGTAAATAGCATAATGGTTATGCAAAGAGACTCTCATGCCTGAGGCTCCAAAGTCCCAGGTTCAATCCCCCACCCCACTATGAACCAGAGTTGAGCAGTGCTCTGGTAAAACAAACAAATAAAGGAATTGACAGTCTCAGGGCCAAATCTAGTCCTGTTGCCTGTTTGTGTATGGCCTTCAAGCTAAGAGTCATTTCTATGTGTTTAAACGGTTGTAACAGTTAATTTTAACATGGTGCCTGGTCTTCCACACGCAGGATAGCACCATTTCCAGATGTCAACTGTTTGTATTAGTCAGCTATGTTTAACATATGGGCAAAACCATTCAGTGATTGTCCTTCACCTCTTTATTTTACGGGATGCATTGGATCGACCTTCCCGTGGTGCATCCCGTGAGTACCCATTCATTGGGGAAACCGACGATCCTTCCTAGCCGAGGCAAATGCTAGAAGAAGAAGAACCTCTTTATTTATTCCACTAAATGTAATCATCTCCAATTCTATCCATTTTGTCCCAAACAACACACATACACTTCCATTCCTTCCTTCCTTCCTTCCTTCCTTCCTTCCTTCCTTCCTTTCTTCCTTCTTTCCTTCTTTCCTTCCTTTCTTCCTTCTTTCCCATCTTCCTTCCCTCCCTCCCTCCATTTCTTTTTCCTTTCCTTTTTCTTTATTTCTATCTTCTTTCATTCTTTCCTTTCTCCCTTCTTTTCACCAGAACACTAATCAGCTTTGGCTTATGGTGGTACAAGGGATTGAACCTGGGACTTTGGAGTCTCAGGCATTAGAATCTCTTTGTACAAATATTATCCTATTTCTCCTGCCCTGTTCCAAACTATATAATCTCATTTTTAGATGATGTCATGGCTGGACTGTTGTACACTTTTACTTTAAGGTATATATTTTCCTTTAATTTATGAATACATGTGTACATATGTCCTATCTCTTAGGCCCTGGTCTATATCTAGGTTTTGAGGCTTTTTTTTTTTTTTTTCCTAGGAAGTGCAGTACCCAAAATGGAATTAAGGAGTCCTATAAACTAGGAAAGGTCTTACCAGAGTTATGAAGCTGAAAGGTTGACATTCCAAGCCTGATGTCTCTGGACACAGACTGAAGTGAAACATGCTGAGGTGGTACTGGTTACATTGATAAAAATTTATTTTATTAATTTTTTTCCAACCTACCTCTGCCAATAAACATTTATTTTCATGTGCTTATGAGATAGACTAGAGCACTGCTCCACCATTATTGTTTTCTCTTGTCTTTGTTGTGGTGGTGTTGGTGGGGACTGAACCTGGAATCTTTTGTATCATGCATAGTATGAGCTCAGCTACTGAGCTACCTCCCTGGCACCAGGGTATATATCTTTGATGAACAGATTTATTTTATTTTATTTTATTTTTTACCGGAGCACTGCTCAATTCTGGTTTATGATGGTGTGAAGGATTGAACCTGGGATTTTGAACCCTCAGGCACTACACTCTCTTTGCATAACCATTATGCTATCACCCCCACCCTGGGTATATAGCCTTTTAAACACTCTAACTCCCAGCTGCAGACTGCTAAGTGTTTATCATGCTAAGCCTAGTCATCATTAGAAAATTCACTTAATTTCTGAAACATAAAGGTGCCTGAACCTTAGAAATATAAAAATGAGAGGGATGGTTTCTATGGAAAAACAAATTGCTTCCATTACAGAAGCCAGACCTTCTACCTTCTGTAGCCCCACAATGTCCCTGGGTCCATACTCCCATGGGGTTCTTCTTCTTCTAGTGTTTGTCCTTCTTCCGTAGCCAGTCAACAGCATCAGGTTGAGCCTGATGTAAAGTTTTGAGACCTCCTTTGAATCTGGAGAGGTGGCAGTCGTTGACTATGTGGGTCATAGTCTGTCTGGAGCCACAGGGGCAGTTCCGGTCGTCTCTGGCTCCCCAGCGATGGAACATAGCAGCGCACTGGCCATGGCCTGTTCGATAGCGATTGAGGAGGGCCCAATCATAACGTGCTAGGTCAAAGCCGGGTTGATGCTTGCAGGGGTCTGTGATGAGGTGTTTGTTCTTGACCTCAGCTGACTGCCAACTCTGTTTCCAAGAGTCTGGAACAGAGAAGTTCAGTGTAGGCATAGGGGACCAGATTGGGTGACGAGACGTCAAGCGTTGGACAGGGTGGGCGAAGATATCCGCGTATATTGGCAGGTCCAGTCGAGCGTAGACGTGGGAAATGAACTTAGATGATGCTGCATCCCGAGGAATATTTGGCGGGGCGATGTTGCTAAGAACTGGCAGCCATGGAACTGGGGTGGAACGGATGGTTCCAGAAATTATCCTCATGGAGGAATATAATTTGGAATCGACCAAGTGGACATGGGGTCTACGGAACCATACTGGGGCACAGTATTCTGCAGTGGAATAGCATAATGCCTGAGATGATGATGGTAGTGTGGAAGCGCTCGCGCCCCATGAGGAGCTGGCCAGTCTTGCAATGATGTTATTCCTCGCGCCCACCATTGCTGCAGTTTTTATGAGATGTTCGTGAAATGACAGAGTGCGATCGAGAGTAACGCCAAGATACACTGGCTGGGCTTCATGCCGGATTCTCGTATCGCCAAGCTGCACATTAAGCTCATGCGAGGCCGTGGCATGGTGTAGATGGAAAACAGATGATACCGTTTTTGCAGTGCTAGGGATTAGTCGCCATTTTTTACAGTAATCAGATATCAGAGACATGTCTTTCGTGAGTGTTTCCTGGAGGATGTTGAACTTGGATGCCTGAGTTGCACAGCAGATGTCATCGGTGTAGATGAACTTCCTTGAAGAAGTTTCTGGGAGGTCATTGATGTAAATATTAAATAGCGTAGGAGCCAGAACAGAGCCCTGGGGGAGGCCACTTGAGACAAGTCTCCATCTGCTAGACTTGTCACCCAGATGCACCCGGAATCTTCTGTTTTGGAGAAGAAATGATATAGTGTTGGCCACCCATGGAGCCAGGCATCTTGAGATCTTGACTAGGAGACCACGGTGCCAGACCGTGTCATAGGCTGCTGTGAGATCAACAAAGACAGCACCCGTCTTTAAATTCTTCTGGAATCCATTTTCAATGTAAGTTGAGAGGGCCAGGGCTTGTTCGCAGGTAGATCTTCCTGGGCGGAAACCAGCTTGGGCGGGTGATAGGAATTTCTCTGTAAGAGGAGAAATTCGTGACAGAAGCAGCCTCTCAAGGAGTTTGTAACACAGGGAGAGGAGAGAAATTGGTCTATAGCTGGCGGCCAGTGTTGGGTCTTTCTTTGGTTTCAAGACTGCTATTATCTTCGCACGACGCCAAATTTTGGGCATAGATTCGGATTCCAAGATGTGGGACAGGAATGTAGTGAGCCACTTCTTTGCCGCAGGGCCCAAGTTAAGAATGAGTTCTGGGGTGATGTTATCATAGCCAGCAGCCGTTCCCGGTTTAACCCTCTTCAAAGTGTCTTCCAGTTCAGACAGTGTAAAGGGAGAGAGTTTTGGAGATGGACAAGATAAGTGGGATGACCACTCATGGGAAATTTCTCTTTTCCAGACTGGGTCGATCTTAGCACGACCAACTTGAGTTAGGTGACTGGCCACTGAGTTTGAAGATACGGGAGGATGGGAGATAGGAGGGGGTTGGCTACCGGCACCCAGACTATGAAGAAGCTTCCAGGCCTTCCTACTTGAGTGGGTGAAGTTCAGACTTTCCGTGAGTTGTTGCCAGTGGGCTTGGCGTGCTGCATCCAGGGAGGCAATGAGATGGTCAGCCACATCTGGGTCGCCCGACTCATCGTACTGCTTTAGTAGTTGCTCGCATTCAGCATCAAGACAAGGCGTACAGTTAGCACATCTCCCACGAGGAATGGCTTGGGAAGCTGCTTTGAAGATGGCTTGGCGGAAGCGCCTGTAGGAATCTTCAGAGGGGATAGAGTTAATTGGAATTGCAGGAATAGATTTGTTGGTAAGATCACTGAACAGACGCCAGTTTGCTTTCCGAAAGTTCCATCTTAGTTTCTCCGAGCACAGAATCAGTGGGAGCTCGAGACCAATGTGGATGATAGCTGGGTGGTGATGACTGTGCGGGAAGATCTTGAGAACGTGTCTCGTAGCGGGAAAGGTTTGGCCATTGACTGTGCTAATCCAGCACAGGTCGGGTGACGAGTCTTTATTCCATCTAGCACTGTGAAAAGAGCCTGGCTGTTTGGGATCGTATAATAGGGAGAGATCATTCGCTGAAGCCCAGTCGGCTAAGATAGAGCCGTCAGCACGAGTGGAGGAATATCACCAGTCTTGGTGATGACTATTAAAGTCTCCAACGTAAACGGCTGGGTGATTTGGGCTAGGCAGGACCTCATTATCCCATGAGGCACTGGGAGTTAAAGAATAACCCATGGGGTTAAAGAATAGGAAAGCTATCAGGGGAGGGGATGGGATATGGAGTTCTGGTGGTGGCAATTGTGTGGAATTGCACCCCTCTATGGTCTTGTCAGGGTTTCCTTTTTATAAATAATTAAAATTTTAAAAAATGCTTCCTATTTCCTGATCTCTAATGCGAAAAATCAGTCATCTCAAGCAAATTGTCTTATGGGAACCCCAAACCACATACATGAGCCTTCTTTCCTCTAAGGAAACCTTGATATGTCAACCCTAAGTTGCGCCCTTTGACTGAAAACCCTTACTGAGTGAAGACCCCAGGATACCATGCAACTATGGTAGTTACTAGGACTTGGAGCTGAGGGGTTTAAAAAAAATTTGTTTTTATTGACAGGGTTAATGCCTTCCAGTGCAGTCGTTGATGTATGTATACAATTTCACTGTGTACTAGGTCCTCAAGGTTTTCACCCTTTCCTTCCTCCCCAGATTCCTTTGCTTTGGTACAATACAACATGGTCCATGTTTCACTTTATGCTCTCCTCCCCATTGCTACTTTATTAAGTCCCACTAATAAGTGAGATCATTTGGTATTTGTCCTTCTCTTTTTGGCTTATCTTACTCAACATGATGTCCTCGAGTTTCATCCAGGAGGATGCAAGGGAGACGACCTCATCATTTTTGACAGCTGAGTAGTATTCCATTGTGTATATGTACCACAGTTTCTCTAGCTACTCATCTAATGTTGGATATCTGGGTTGCTTCCAGATTCTGGCAACTACAAATTGTGCTGTTATGAACATAGTATACACAGATCTCTTCTGATAGTTGTTTTTTTTTTTTGTTTGTTTCCTTTGGGTAAATCCTCAGGGGAGGAATCATTGGCTTGTAGGGTGGGTCTGTTCCTAGTGTCCCAATAAGTCTCTAAATTGCTTTAAACAATCCTTGGACCATTTTGCACACCCACCAGCAGTTCAGAAGTGTCCCTTGGGGCCAAAGGACTTTTAAGGAAGCTCAGCCAGAGACATCCCTAAATTAGTCCATGTCCATTCAAGTGTCACCTCTTTATACATCCCACTGCCTTTTCCATCCTCTGCAGCTTCCTTTAACCAAATGAGGGGAATATATATTTGACCCAAGTTCCAGCCTGAGCCCCCCCACCAAAATGAAGGAAGCTTTTTTCCTTTTATTTATTTATTTATTCCCTTTTGTTGCCCTTGTTGTTTTATTGTTGTAGTTATTATTATTATTGTTGTTGTCGTTGTTGGATAGGACAGAGAGAAATGGAGAGAGGAAGGGAAGACAGAGAGGAGGAGAGAAAGATAGACACCTGCAGACCTGCTTCACTGCCTGTGAAGCGACTCCCCTGCAGGTGGGGAGCCGGGGTTCGAACCAGGATCCTTATGCCAGTCCTTGTGCTTTGCGCCACCTGCGCTTAACCCGCTGTGCTACAGCCCGACTCCCATGAAGGAAGCTTTTTAAAAAAATTATCTTTATTTATCTGATAGAGACAGCCAGAAATTGAGAGAATAGGAGGAGATACAGAGAGAGAAAGACAGAGAGACACCTGCAACACTGCTTCACCGCTTGTGAAGCTTTTTCCCTATAGGTAGGGACTGGGGGCTCGAACCTGGGTTAGAACCTGGGTTATTGTGCTTAGTAACATGTGCTAAACCAGATGCACCACTACCCAGCCTTCTGAAGGAATCTTTGATACTATAATCTCTTACTCTGCTTCTGCCTTTCTGTCTCTATTAAAAGAAAATGATAGAAACAAACTCGGGCCAGGCAGTGGCACACCTGGTTAAGAACACATCTTACGGGACTCGGGCGGTAGTGCAGTGGGTTAAGCGCATGTGGCGTGAAGCGCAAGAACCGGCATAAGGATCCCGGTTCGAGCCCCCAGCTCCTCACCTGCAGGGGAGTCACTTCACAGGCGGTGAAGCAGGTCTGCAGGTGTCTATCTTTCTCTCCCCCTCTCTGTCCTATCTAGCAACAACGACATCAATAACAACAATAATTACGACAACAATGAAAAACAACAAGGGCAACAAAAGGGAAAATAAATAAATATAAAAAGTCAATCAATAAATTTAATTTAAATAAAAAAACACACCTTACAGTGTGTAAGGACTGGGGTTCAGGCCCCTGGTCCCCACTCACAGGGGGAAATCTTCATGGGTGGCGAAGCAGAGCTGCAGGCGTCCCTCTGTCTCTTTCCCTCTCTATCTCTTTCTCCCTTCTTGATTTCTGGCTGCTATCCAGTAAACAAATATATATATAAAACAGAAAGGTAGAGGGCTGAGTGGTGGTGCATCTGTTACCATGCCCAAGGACCTAGGTTCAAGCCCCTGGTCCCCACCTGCAGGGAGAGAGCTTTGTGATTGGTGAAGCAGGGCTGCAGGTGTCTCTCTGTCTCTTTCCCTTTTTATATCCCCCACTCCTCTTAATTTCTGTCTCTATCCAATAAAGATTGAAAAGACAGAAAGAAGGGCAGGGACAGTTAGCATAATGGTTATGCAAAAGGACTTTTGTGGGGGGCCGGGTGGTGGGGTACCTGCTTGAGTGCACATGTTGTAGTGCACAAGGGCCCAGGTTTGAGTCCCAAGTCCTCACCTGCAGGGTAAAGCTTTGCAAGTGGTGAAGCAGTATTATAGTTGCCTCTCTCCCTCTATTACCCCCTTCACACTTGATTTTTGGCTCTCTCTATTCAATAAATAAAGATAATAAAAAATATATATTTTTGTGGCTGAGGCTTCAAAGTCCCAGGTTCAATCCCTGGTACCACCATAAGCCAGAGCTAGGCAGTGCTCTAGTAAAACAAGGAAAAAACAAAAAACAACAACAAAAAAAGAAAATAGAGGAGGGCGGGGAGAAAGAGAAAGAAACTCAAGTTAAACTATTATAATAGAGTTGTAACTCGTATACTATAAAACTCACCTTTTAAAGTGCCCCACCCAGTGGCAAGTAATATATCCACAGAGTTGTGAAACTGTCTAACTTTTTAGAATATTTTCATCATCCCCTAAAGAAACCCCAAATCTATCCCATACCCAGTCTCCTCCATCACACCCCTGCGTCATCTACTTTTGCCTCTGTGGAATTGAAGAACATTTTTATAGTTCGAATCCTGGGTGTTGGTTCAGTCCTCAGCACCACCAGGAGCCAGAGCTGATCAGTGCTCTGGCATTTAAAAAAAAAAAAAAGGGAAAAAAAGTAAAGTAAATAATGCAAATCAGACTCTCAAACCATGCCCACACACACCTGCACAGACTCCCCAGGTAAACTTCCCCGTGCATGTGGATGTTTGCAAAATCCTGCTCTAACTTTCCCTCTTGTCTTAACAGCCTGCAGCTTGACTATCTCTGTTCCTACCTTCCTGGGACACCAGGTGACTTTAGTACTGGGCTTCCACAAACCAGAGTTTAACACACATTGGAAACTTGGCTCTCTGTGTGCTTGCTGAACAGGATCTGGAATATGCCACTGGCAATAACCTTACCAGAGGTTTGCTCAGTGATAGTTAATTACACAGTCATTTGGAAGAACATCAAGTCATTTTTAAATTGCTTTATCTACTCTCCAGAAACAAGGGGTGGGGTGGGGGGTATTTAGTCTACAGCCTGTGACCAATTTACAGGTAATCAGTACTTTGCAAAAATCACATGGCGGACAGGCCATCTTGGTTCATTCTAAAGTAGTATCAGCAGTTTCTCAGTTGCTACAGCTCTTGGAAATCACTTGGGGAGCTTTAAAAACAGATACACAAGGGGGGGGGGCGGGTGGTGGCACACCTGCTTAAGTGTAAGGACCAGAGTTTGAGCCCCTGGTCCCCACCTTCAGGGGAAAGCTTCACAAGTGGTGGATCAGGCCTGCAGGTGTCTCTCTGTTTCTCTCTCCCTCTCTTTTCTCAGGTTTTAAAATTTTTATTTGCACATTAAAAAACTGTGCATTCCAATAATTAAAATCATTGAACAAAAAAATGGCACTCTGAGGTAACTGCATTTTCTAGCCTGCAGGCTACCTTAGACCAACTGGATTTTGACTCTAGATTTTACAGTCTCCCACCAGCTTCCTCCTCTACCAACATGCAAGTTCTTCCCCTTCCCTGCCAGCCAAGGGGTGGGAGAGGCAGGCTCGGCCATCGTTGTCAGTAGTTCTTGGATGTGAAAAGGGGCAGCACAGTCATTTAAACTTGATCCAATCTCTTTGCATCTTACAAAGTTAAACAGATAAAAGAAGTAAAATAAGAAGGCAATGCTTGTAAAATGTACAGTGTGCATATTGGCGACGCCTGCCTCAATAAGATTCACCGGCTTGCTTCTCCTGTTCATGCATCTCTTTTGAAGTCAGGGGGTTTACTCTTGCATTTCTGTCTTCTTCAATTTCAACTTAGCGAATTTCTCAGTCTCAGCCATATCAGGTATGACTGACATGGTTGCGGAGGAGAGCGGAGCGAGGCAAGAGCGGACCGGAGAAGTTGACCTGTGCTGGTGCCACCGCCAAGTCTGTCTCTCTTCCTCTCTATCACCCTCTTCCCTCTCAATTTCTGACCATCTCTATCCAATAAATAAAGATAATAAAAATAAAAAACAACAGATACCCAAGGAGCCAGTGGTGTACCTGGTTGAGCACACATGTTACAATGCACAAGGACCCAGGTTTGAGCTCCCGGTTCCCAACTGCAGGGAAAAAGCTTTGCAAGTGGTGAAGCAGTACTGCAGGTATCTCTCTGTCTCTCTCCCTCTATATCTCCCCTACCCTCTCTATTTCTGGCTGTCTCTATCCAATAAATAAATAAAAATAATTAAAAATACTTAAAAAACTAAAGTGTGGCAGTAAAACAAACAAACAAACAAAACAATACCCATGAGGGCTGAGAAGTATTGGGGGTACGGGCAGAGTGGTTAGCTAGTAGAACGCACAATTCAATACTCACAGATTCAAGGTTCAGTCTCCAGCACCACATATTAGGGACTGGAGTGCTGTTCTGGACTCTGTCGCTCTCATAAAATAAGCAAACAAAAATCTAGCTCACCCCCAATTAAAACTCTCTGATATCCAGCCCCCATCCCACCCTCCACTCAGACCAACATTTATTGAGTGTGCAAACAGGCACATTCTTTCTTTTATGTTTTTTTTACATTTAAAAATTTTTAAAATTTATTATTGGATAGAGACAGAGAGAACTTGAGAGGAGAGGAAGGGAGAGACAGAGAGAAACCTGCAGCCCTGCTTCACCACTTGTGAAGCTTCCCCCCTGTAGGTGGGGGTTGGGGGCTTGAACCCAGGTCTTTGTGAACTGTAGTGTGTTCACTTAACCAGGTGCACCACCACCTGGCCCCCTAAGGGGTTCTTCTCTTTATTTTTTTTAAATTAGGGCCCCCTAAGGGGTTCTTCTCTTTATTTTTTTTAAATTTGTGGTTAATATGAGTTATAAGATTGTAAGATTATAGTGTATAGCTCCATCCCACACCCACCACCAAAATTCTGTGTTCCCACCTCCCAAATATAACCACCAGAGTTCTCATAAGTTTTACAGCTTGCTTGCTCCTTCTTCTCCTCCTTCTTCTTTGAAATGTAATACATTTTATGGAGGTAATGGTTTTTAAATTCCTTTTTTATTATCTTTATTTATTTATTGGATAGAGACAGCTAGAAATCGAGAGGGAATGGGGATGATAGAGAGACAGAGAGACACCTGCAGCTCTGCTTCACCACTCACAAAGCTTTCCCCCTGCAGGTGGGGACCAGGGGCTTGAACCCGGGTCCTTGCACACTGTAGCATGCGCGCTCAATCAGGTGCGCCGCCACCTGGCCCCTGCTTGCTCCTTCTTCTCTTCCTCCTCCTCCCCCTCCTCCACAAGTTCATGTGTATCAGATCTCTAGATTCCACCTATGAGTGAAATCATCTATCTGGTAGTTGTCTTTCATCTTGTTACTCGTTTTGCTAAGTGTAATACTTTCAGTTCCATCCATTTTGTCCCAAAGGACACATGATCTTTTTTGATTGCAGAATAATATTCCATGGAATATACATGTATATGACAGTAACCACAGGAACTTGGGGCATGCTCACAGAAGCTGCACTTCATCTGCTGGGCCAGTATTGCCCAGGGAGCTGGAGCTATCAATAGGGAGCATAGCTATCCATCAGTCAGCAGACAGAGCCCTGCTGGGCCAGTGGCCTGGAGTTATCATTCAGGTCAGGGGATGTTGGGTAGTTGCCACCTCCCCCTGGCTTCTGCTTAACCATATGCCTATATAGGGATTTTACTGATCCAAAGCTTTGGTCTATTTACATAAATCACTTTTACATAAAGCACTCCAGGGCATTGGTGGTTCTATGATAGGATTCTCTCCTGCTCCACCCCCTCCTTGTCACACACTGATCCCTTCTTTGTCACACTCTGATTTTCACCAGTCACTTTTCTCTCCACCCTCTCTATATCACATCCTGTTTCCACCCTACTTGGAGAGTATAAAAACAGCTGCTCTTCTGATTAAAGACACTTGGAAATTGCTTTCCGGCTCCGAGAGTTCCAGAGTGTATCTCCTGCGGAAGTTGGTGCAGCACGAGTTCCTGATCCCTCTCCCACACAGCAGCCTAGATCAGCTCCAGTTGAGTTCTCTCCAACCCAGAGAGCACTAGCTCGGGAAGAAGTACCCTCAGGCTATCCCGGCAAGGGGACCTGTGAAAATGTGAGCTGAGTTCCACATCAAATGCCAAGGAAATGTGGCCCAGTACAACAAATAGGGACGCTGCAGCTGCAGAAACAAACTTTCCTTTAGTCAAAGTGAGTGGACACTTGCCTAACTGAATGTAAGGGAAATATAGAACAAGTGTGCGTGGTGAATGGTGCGATGAAGAGGTGATGGAATTAGCAATAAGAAGATAAGCAAGGGGCCAGGTGGTGGTGCACTTAGTTAAGCGCATACTAGAGTGTGCAAGGGCCCTGGTTCAAGCCCCTGGTCACTCACCTGCAGGGGGAAAACTTCACGAGTGGTGAAGCCGTGCTGCAGGTGTCTCTCTCCCTCTATCTCCCCTTCCCTCTCAGCCTCTGTCCAGTAATAAATAAATATTTTTTAAATTTTTATTTATTTATTCCCTTTTATTGCCCTTGTTTTATTGTTGTGGTTATTATTGTTGTTACTGATGTCATCATTGTTGGATAGGACAGAGAGAAATAGAGGAAAGGAAGACAGAGAGGGGGAGAGAAAGACAGACACCTGCAGGCCTGTTTCAACACTTGTGAAGCAATCCCCTGCAGGTGGGGAGCCAGGGGCTTGAACCGGGATCATTATGCCAGTCCTTGTGATTTGCGCCACCTGCACTTAACCCGCTGTGCTACATCCTGACTCCCAATAATTTTTTAAAAATATTTATTCATTTATTCTCCCTTTTGTTGCCCTTGCTGTTTTATTGTTGTAGTTATTATTGTTGTTGTTATTGATGTTGTCGTTGTTGGATAGGACAGAGAGAAATGGAGAGAGGAGGGGAAGACAGAGAGGGGGAGAGAAAGACAGACACCTGCAGACCTGCTTCACTGCCTGTGAAGTGACTCCCCTGCAGGTGGGGAGCCGGGAGCTCGAACCGGGATCCGTATGCTGGTCCTTGCACTTTGCACCACTCCCAATTTTTTTTTTTTAAAGAAGATAAGAGGGAGTTGGGCAGTAGCGCAGTGGGTTAAGCGCATGTGGCACAAAGCACAAGGACTGTAAGGAACCCGGTTCGAGTCCCCGGCTCCCCACCTGCAGAGGAGTCACTTCACAAGCGGTAAAGCAGGTTTCTCTCTTTCTTTCCCCCACTCTGTCTTCCCCTCCTCTCTCCATTTCTCTCTGTCCTAGCCAACAATGACATCAATAACAACAACAATAATAACCACAACAATAAAACAATAAGGGCAACAAAAGGGAATAAATTAAAAAAAAAAAAAAGATAAGCAAAGAGGGGACAGGTGGTGACACACCTGGTGAAGTCCACACATTACAGTGCACAAGGACCCAGATTCCAGCCCCTGGTCTCCAGGTTGGGGAAAGCTTCATGAGTGGTGAAGCCGGGCTGCAGGTGTCTCTCTGTCTCTTTCCCTCTTTATCCCTCCCTCCCCTCTCAATTTTTCTTTGTCTCTATGCAGTAATAAATAAATAAATATTTTTAAAAATCTCTTTTCAAGACTATTTTGAAAATGTATTAACCTATTCCCAATCTCCCTGTCTTCTGACCACTCCCATACTGCTAGCGGAGCTAGCCCTCAAATGCATAGATAAGTTAGGTCACTGTCAGTTGCATATAAGAAAATTGCAAAGGCTGAGGACCACGAAGTGGTATAGTACTTAAGGCACTGGGCTCTTAAGCATGAGGTCCTGAGTTTGATCCCTAGTATCATGTTTGACAGGGTAATGCCCTGGTTCTCTTTCCCTCAACTGCTTTCTCTCTCTTATAAATAAATAGATTAAAAATAGGTCTTAAAAGAAAGAAAGAAAATTGCAAAAATTAATGCCTTTTACAGTCTTTTCCCCAGAGGTCAGGTGGTGGCGCACCTGGTTAAGCACACACTATAGTGCACAAGGACTTGGGTTCCAGCTCCTGGACCCCACCTACAAGGGGAAAGCTTCATGAGTGGTGATGCAGGACTGCAGGTATCTCTCTTTTTCCTTCTCTATCTCCTTCTCTCTCAATTTCTTTCTGTCTCTATCCAATAATAAATTTAAAAAAACAATCTTCCCCAACTGCCTTGCACATTTGTCTTTTTTTTTACTTCTTTTTATTATTATTTCACTTTATTTTTATTTTTTTAATTTATTTTTTATTTAAGAAAGGATAAATTAACAAAACCATAGGGTAGAGGGGTACAACTTCACACAATTCTGACCCGACCAGCGGGGCGGTGAACAGGGGCTAGGAACCTAAAGACCTGGAATGACAGGAACAAGAGACACAAAAGAACGACAGCAAGACAGGTTTCTGATCAAGCTGCAAAATTTTATTGTGTTCACAGGCATTTTAAGGCTTTAGGGAAGGGGGAGCATAGGGGGAAGATGCTGGAGGAGGAGGAGGGGGAGCAAACTTCAAAGTAGTATGTTCCTTTCAACAAACAATGGCCGAAACCATGTTTGTTACCACAACTATGTGTTGTCTCACTTGATTACTGATAAATGGTTTACCTGAGGGGAAATGGCCTGCCCAGGGGGGAAATAAAACTTGTCTTGAGGGCTTCCATTGTTTCAAAGCTTATCATCTATCAAGCAGAGAAATGGTTCCTGGCACAATTCCCACCACCCAATCTCCATATCCCATCCCCTCCCCCGATAGCCTTCCTATTCTCTATCCCTCTGGGAGCATGGACCCAGGGTTGTTGTGGGTTGCAGAAGGTAGAAGGTCTGGCTTCTGTAATTGCTTCCCCGCTGAACATGGACATTGACCGGTTGGTCCATACTCCCAGTCTGCCTCTCTCTTTCCCTAGTAGGGTGGGTCTCTGGAGAAGTGGAGCTCCAGGACACATTGGTGGGGTCTTCAGTCCAGAAAAGCTTGGCCAGCATCCTGATGGCATCTGGAACCTGGTGTCTGAAAAGAGAGTTAACATACAAAGCCAAACAAATTGTTGAGCAATCATGGACCCAAAGGTTGGAATAGTGGAGAGGAAGTGTTGGGGGGGGGGGGTACTCACTGCAAACTCTAGTGTACTTCTGCTTTCAGGTATATATTTTGCAGTAGTTTATGGATGTGTGTGAACATATGCTCTCTCTCACAGAACCTGATCTATATCTAGGTTTTGGGACTTTGTTAGGAAGTGATCCACCTGGGATGGAATTAGAGAATGCTATGAAAGGAAAGCTCTTACCCGAGTAATGAAGCACATTTGTCTTTTTTTTAAATAATATTTATTTATGAGAGAGACAGGGGGAGACAGAGGAAGCACCAGGCATCACTCTGGTACATGTACTTCTGGGGATTGAACTCTATACCTCATGCTTGAGAGTACAATGCCTTTTCCATTGCACCACCTCCCAGACCGCCACATTTGTCTTTTTCATCACAAGCCTTCTCTGTGTGGATCACCTGGTCCAGACTGTGCATATGTCCCCGTGCCCATCTTTTCAAGCCACTGTCCTCTCCTCTGCAGGACCAGAGCCAACAAGTCACCAGACTTGCCCTGCTGTCACATGCACTTCTCTGTTCCTTTGTTCTCTCTAGTGGTGTGTGTTCTCACTAGCTCATGAATACCCATTTCTCAACTCAGTTCAATAATATCACATTGGTAACTTGAAATCTTCCACAGCGTCGACACGATAGCAATTGACATGCACTTCTTACCTTATGTGAGACCCTGTGGCTTTGAGCCCTGCTACCACATGGGCCCACCATGGCACCAGGGGGAGCTCCAAGGATTGTGGAACAGTCTGGCAGCATTTCCCCCCACCCCACCCCACCCTTTCTGTTGCAATAACTATTTGAAATAAAATAATGACAAAAACTCTGCCCAGGAGTGGTGAAATCATGCATGTGTGAGGCCCCAGTGGCACCAAGAAAATAAAAAAGCAAGAAAGAAATTGGCAGGCTTTATACTCAACGTTTTATTTCCTCTCCTGCAGTGCCAGTTGTTAAACATTTACCCTTTGCCTGAAAGATTCCTACTTCTTCTCCAAGACAGTCTGCTTCTCTGGGAAACTTTCTGTGACTCCCACAGAGGAGCAAGGAAGAAAACAACTCCTTCGTTGGCACACATAATCCTCATGCCTCTATGAAAGCGGCTGTATCTCATAACTCTCTCTAATGGTCTCCTGAATAAGTGCTAAGACCAAGATTGAAATCCATATTGATTTTCAAAGCCCCAGAGACCTGAAAAATGTCTTTTAAGTGGTGGTTCTTGGCATTTAGTTAAATAAGAACAAGGAAGGAAAAACACATAGTTTTGTTCCTGCTAATTCTGCTCTCCCAGAGAAGTCCCCCCAACACACACACATTAGCAAAGGGGAGTATTTCCCCCAAGATCTTCTGTTGGGCGACTTACTCAAATCTACACTAAGCACATCCTTTTATTCTTGTGCTTTGTATTTCTCCATATGGTTTCAGGTTACTGCCTGGTGTTCTTTCATTTCAGTCTGAAGTTTTCCTTCCAACAATTCTTGTATGACAGAGCTACTAATAACAAATTCCTTTAGATGCTCTTTGTCTGGAAAATACTTAATTTCTCCTTGATGGGGGAATTGATATCCCAGATACAGAATTCTTTGTTTTTACCCTACCATTTTACATATGGCATCCCACTGACTTCTCTTCTTCGTGGTTTCGATAAGAAACCAACCATTAATCTTAGGGATGTTAGTTCCCTATATGAGAACAACTTGCTGCTTTCAAAATTTTCTGGTTTTTGGCTTTTAACAATCTGAATTTTACATATCTCAATGTGGAATTCTTTGAGTTTCCATATTTGAATTTTTTTATATTTATTTATTTATTTATTTATGTATTTATTTCTCCTTAATTTGTTGCACTTGTTTTTTATTGTAGTTGTAGTTATTATTGTCATAGTTGTTAGATAGGACAGAGAGAAATGGAGAGAGGAGGAGAAGACAGAGAGGGGGAGAGAAAGATAGACACCTGCAGATCTGCTTCACTGCCTGTGAAGCGACCCCCATGCAGGTGGGGAGCCCTGGGCTTGAACTGGAATCCTTACACCAGTCTGTACGCTTCGCACCATGTGCATTTAACCCACCGTGTTACCATCCGACTCTCTTGGATCTTTTTTTTTCTTGGTGAAAGGAAGATTCCTTTAAAAGCTGTTATTTATTTATTTATGCCATTTTAATTAATTTATTATTTTTTATTGCTACCAAGGTTATTGCTGGGCCTTGGTGCCTGCACAATGAATCCAATACTCCCAGTGGCTTTTATTATTATTATTCTTTTTTACTTGAGAGAACTTGAGAGGGGAAGGGGAGATAGAAAGAAACCTGCAGCACTACTTCACTGCTCATAAATCTTTTTTTTAAGTTTATTTATTTATTTTATTTGTTATTGGATAGAGACAGAGAGAAATTGAGAGGGAAAGGGGAGGTAGAAAGGAAGAGAGACAGAGAGACACCTGCAGACCTGCTTTACCACCTGTGAAGTGACGCCCCTGCAGGTGGGGAGCCGGGGGGCTTGAACTGGGATCCTTATGCTGGTCCTTGCATTTTGCACCACGTGCATTTAACCTGCTGAGCTACCACCTGATCCCATTTATTTATTTATTTATTTATTTATTTATTTATTTTTTAACAAGAGCCCTGCTCAGCTCTAGTTTACAGTGGTGCATGGGATTAAACCTGGGACACTGGAGTCTGTGGCAGGAGAGTCTCTTTGCATAATGATTGTGCTATCTACTCACCCCCCCAACCCCGCACAGCTCATGAATTTCCCCTCCGGCAAGTGGGGGCCAGGGACTAGAAACAGAGTCCTTGCACCCCATTTATGTTTTTTTTTTTTTTTAAGGATTTTAGTTATTAATGAAAGAGAGAAAGGAGAGGAGAGAGAGAAAAGACCAGAGGGCTATTCTAGCACACACAATTCCGGGGCTCGATGGTGGCACATCTGGTTAGGTGCACACATTGCAGTATGCAAGGACCCAAGTTCAAGTCCCTAGTCCTTGCTTGTAGGGTGAAAACTTCACAACTGGTGAAGCACAGCTGCAGGTATCTCTCTGTTTCTCTTCCTCTCTGTCTCCTCCTTCTCTCAATTTCTGGCTGTCTGTCCAATAAATAAAGATAAGGGAATCGGGTAGTAGCCCTGCGGGTTAAGCGCACATGGTACAAAGTTCAAGGACTGGCCAAAGGGTCCCAGTTCGAGCCCCCGGCTCCCCCACAGTTGCTTCACAAGCAGTGAAGCAGGTCTGCAGGTGTCTATCTTTCTCTCTGTCTTCCCCTCCTCTCTTCATTTCTCTCTGTCCTATCCAACAATGATGACATCAATAACAACAACAATAACTACAACAACAATAATAAGCAACAAGGGCAACAAAGGGAAAATAAATATATATAAATAAATAAAATAAAATAAAATAAAAATAAAGAGATCAGAAGCCAGGCCTTCTACCTTCTGCACCCCATAAAGAATTTTGGTCCATACTCCCAGAGGGATAAAGCATAGGGAAGCTTCCAACAAAAGAGATGGGACACAGAATTCTGATGATGGGAACTGTGTGTAACTGTATCCCCAGACTGTTTCTATCTATCTCTAGTGGAGTAGGGCTCTAGAGAGGTGAGGTTGTGGGACATATTGGTGAGGTTCTCTGCCCAGAGAAGTCAGGATGGTGTGTGTCATGGTAGCATCTATAACTTGGTGGCTGAAAGACAGCAAGATATAAAGTAGGAAATTTTTTTTTTAATTCTTTATTGGGGAATTAATGTTTTACATTCAACAGTAAATACAATAGTTTTTACATGCATAACATTCCCCAGTTTCCCATATAACAATACAACCCCCAATAGGTCCTCTGTCATCCTTCATGGACCTGTATTCTCCCCACCCACCCACCCCAGAGTCTTTTACTTTGGGGCAATATGCCAATTCCATTTCAGGTTCTACTTGTTTTTTTTTTTTTTTTCTTTCTGATCTTGTTTTTCAACTTCTGCCTGAGAGTGAGATCATCCCATATTCATCCTTCTGTTTCTGACTTATTTCACTTAGCATGAATTTTTCAAGGTCCATCCAAGATCGGCTGAAAATGGTGAAGTCACCATTTTTTACAGCTGAGTAGTATTTCATTGTGTATATATACCACAACTTGCTCAGCCACTCATCTGTTGTTGGACACCTGGGTTGCTTCCAGGTTTTGGCTACTACAAATTGTGCTGCTAAGAACATATGTGTACACAGATCTTTTTGGATGGAAGGAAAAATTTTTTAATAAGCAGAACTCAATGTTAGGAATAGAGCCAATGAAACTAGGGGTCTTCCTGTGGGAAGAAGCTAGGAAGTCTATTTTAGATATGTTCCAAGGGCCCATGACTTTGATAATTTTTGCCAGAGCCTGATAGCTAATATGCAGGTGGACTAGAAATATTGTCTGGGAAGACGGTGTCAGAGTTGAGAATAGACTAGAAAGCTGGATCAGGGAAGAGAATAACTCCCAAACATGAGGAAAGTATGTAAGTACCATTAACTGTTTACAGCATCAATCTGAGTTAGGGCCCATATCTATTCATATTTAGCACAGGAAGCCTGTGTGACCTCTGCATCCCCATCAGTCTGAGCTCACAGTCCATGGTCACAACTTCAAAAAATCAGAAAAAAAAGAGAAGTGATTCATTATAGTCTGTGATTCAAGCAGAGGCTTGAGCAGCCTAGCCTTCAGAGCCAGTCAAGGTAGCACGGGAATTGGAACAGAGTCTTGGGAAGTCCCAGAGGCAGCTCATAATGTGACACACTAGTCTTCTCATTTTCATCTACAAACAACACAGTTCCTGTTAGTGGGTGAGATGAAGTATTTGATATTAGGAATCTCCTATTTCTTGCAGTAACTATGGAAAAGGAGCCTGGTAATTTTGGGGCAGGTAGTCAAGAGGAATATGAACTTCAGAAGAAGCATCTAGTGGTAGCGAACAGGAAGTATCACCAGTGTTCAAATGTTTCTGAGCAACAGAAAAATTACCAAGTAATTTCAGTACTTAGAATCTCTTCTCCACTTGGAAACTTTTCACTTCCTTCAGAAAGTAAGTGATTGTGAAAGCTCTCTCAGTACTTGCTGGACGTTCATAGAGACAGTGAGAGCTATGTTTCCAGGCAAAGTGGGTGACAGGACATGCGGTTTCAGTTGGAACAGTGGAAAATATGTGTTCAAAGAAAAAGAGGAAGTTCATCTTTTTCAAATTTGCTTTTGAGATATGATTGACATGTCATATTAATTTCAGGAGCACAACACAATTATCTGACATATATGTTGTGACATGATTGCCTTGGTAAGACTAGTTAAGATCTATCAACACACACCACTAACATTTTTCTCTTGACATAAGGCCTTTTATCAGATTTGATTTATTATTGTTGTTATGTTCTTTTTTAAAAAATATTATTTATTTATTATCACACAGAGACAGAAATTGAGAGGGGAGGGGGAGATAGAAAGGGAGAGACAGAGAGACACCTGTAGCCTTGCTTCACCATTCATGAAGCTATCCCCCTGCAGCTGGGGACTAGGGGCTTGAACCCAGGTCCTTGCACACTGTAATGTGAGCGGTTAACCAGATGCACCACTGCCTGCCCCCTGTTATATTCTACCAGAGCACTGCTTAGCTCTGGCTCAAGGTGGTATTGCGGACTGAACCTGGGATTTTTGGTGCCTCAGGCTAGAAAGCCTTTCTGCATAATTGTAATGCTGTCTCCCCAGCCCTCAGATTTAGAACACTGCTCTGTTTAAGTGGAACTAGGGGTCATATCTCCAGCCCAACATGTGCACGGTATTTATTATTCCCTACTGCTGAGCTTCCTTCTGGTCACAAGATGAGAAGTTTTACAATCTATTCTCTTAGCAATTTTTTAAATACACAATACAGTGCTATTAGCTAGAGTCACCTCGATGTGCCCTACACCTCTGTAATTCATTGATTTCATCACTGGGAATGTGCACCTTTTGCTCTTGTCCCCACACCCCTACCCCTGCTCTGTTTGCCTTTCCCTCTCCTTGCTCCCCTGCCTCTGGAAACCCATGCACCGTCTGTAGCTATAAACATCTTTTCTTCTTTAAGAGAAGATTTCTTAAATTCCAACATTACATGTATTTGTCCTATCAGAATATGAGACCACACAAGAAGCCCAAAATTTGATGGGAGCAGAAAACATGTCACTAGGGACCCCAAAGCTTCATTGCATTCATTTATCTCACATTAAGGTTTTAGCATAGTTGAGAATCTGATTTTCTTGAAGGGAAATTAAATAAAATAATAATAATAGTACTACTAAATTACTATTGATGGCATAATACTAAGCATGCTTCTTAAAGTGCATTAAATTATTTTATATTTAAGGAAAAAGTATATTTCATTTTTTATCTGTCACCGTTGTTTTATATTTTTTAAATTTATTTATTTATTTATTAGTGAGAAAGATAGGAGGAGAGAGAGAAAGAACTAGATATCACTCTGGTACATGTGCTGCTGGAGATTGAACTCAGGACCACATGATGGAGAGTTCAATGCTTTATCCACTGCACTACCTCCCGGAACGCATTGTTTCATATCTTTAAAATTCTTCTTTAAGTGTTTTATTTTTAATGAGAAAGAGATATAGAAAGAAAGATGCAGAAAGAAAGATCAGAGCCCTGCTCATCCCAGGCTGATAGTAGAATGGGGGATTGAACCTGGAACCTCAGAGCCTCAGTAATCAGTCAGGCTTCTGCAGAACCATTATGCTGTCTCTCCCTATATTTTACCATGTATTTTTATTATTACTTATTTTGAATAGAGACAGAGAGGAATTGAGAGGGGAGGGTGAGATAGAGAAACAGAGAAACTCTGGCAACACTGATCCGACACTCATGAAACTTCCCTCAAGCCAATAGGGGTCAGGGGCTTGAACTGGTTTTCTTGTGCAGTTATGTTTGCACTTCTTCTTCTTCTAGCGTTTGCCCTTCTTCCGTAGCCAGTCAACAGCGTCAGGTTGAGCCTGATGTTTGCTTGTTGCTGGCTTTGAAAGTGACTGGGATCCATGTGGATTCAGTCGGCTAGGAAGGATCGTCAGTTTCCCCAATAAATGGGTACTCACGGGATGCACCACGAGAAGGTCGATCCAATGCATCCCAATGTATGCACTCAACCAGGCAGGCTACCACCCAGCCCTTGTTACCATTGCTTCAATCCCTAGTTTTCTTCAATGCTGTAGGGGCTGGGCTTGAACGTGTGTCATATGCATGGCAAAGCAAGCTCACTATCCCCATGAGCTATTTTGTTGTTCCCTAAAGTATATTTTACACTTAAAGTCTTCTTTACATTTAATGTATGTATTTAAATGTACTTTAGCAAGTATAGTTAATGTCATACTAACTTGCTGCATATTGAAATATGCTAATGTAGAGATTAAGTAAAAAATATTCTACACAGAGAATTTTTAATTGCGAGAAATGAAAGTGATTTGTTGCTGGTTTAAAATGTCATCTCTAGAGATGCAATACCAGCAAAAAAGCATGCTGATGCCCCCCCAAAATCTCACCATCTGTCTGTGAAGACATATGAAAAAATTTGTGAATAAAAATACAGCTCTGAATTCACTATTGTCCAAGTGCTTTAAATCATCCTTCATGTACTGCTCCAGAAGACCAGAAGATTCCCTGAGTGCCCCCTCCCCAGGCCCACAGCAAGGAGCGCTTCTCAGAACAGTGCAGCTGGGCTTTGTGTCTGTTCTAGGGATTGACCCACAACACACACTTAAGAGCTAATAGTTCTGGGACTCAGAAGCTAAAAATATCTCTCTGGGATAAAGTCAAAGTACTGATTGGGTTGAAAAATGCAGAAGAATGAAACTGAACCACCTTATCTCACCAGAAACAAAAATCAACTTCAAATGGATCAAGGACCTGGATGTTAGACCAGAAACTATCAAATACTTAGAGGAAAACATTGGTAGAACACTTTCCCACCTACACCTCAAGGACATCTTTGATGAAAGAAACCCAATTGCAAGGAAGACTAAAGCAGAAACAAGCCAATGGAACTATATCAAATTGAAAAGCTTCTGCACAGCCAAAGAAACTATCATACAAACAAGGCGACCCCTCACACAATGGGAGAAGATCTTCACATGTCATACATCAGACAAGAGACTAATCACCAAAATATATAAAGAGCTCAGCAAACTTAGCAACAAAAAAGCAAATGACCCCATCCAAAAATGGGCAGAGGATATGAACAGAATATTCACTACAGAAGGGATCCAAAAGGCTAACAAACACATGAAAAATTGCTCCAGATCACTGATTGTCAGAGAAATGCAAATAAAGGCAACATTGAGATACCACCTCACCCCTGTGAAAATGGCATACATCAAAAAAGGACAGCAGCAACAAATGCTGGAGAGGCTGTGGGGACAGAGGGACCCTTTTGCATTGCTGGTGGGAATGTAAATTGGTCCAATCTCTGTGGAGAGCAGTCTGGAGAACTCTCAAATGGCTAGACATGGACCTTCCATATGACCCAGTAATTCCTCTCCTGGGGATATAACCCCAGGACTCCATAACACCCAACCAAAAGGATATTTGTACACCTATGTTCATAGCAGCACAATTCATAATAGCTAAAACCTGGAAGCAACCCAGGTGCCCAACAACAGATGAGTGGCTGAGAAAGCTGTGGTATATATACACAATGGAATACTACGCAGCTATTAAAAACAATGAACCCACCTTCTCTGATCCATCTTGGATGGAACTAGAAGGAATTATGTTAATCAAGCTAAGTCAGAAAGATAAAGATGAGTATGGGATGATCCCACTCATCAACAAAGTTGAGACAGAAGAACAGAAAGGGAAACTAAAAGCAGGATTTGACTAAATCTGGAGTAGGGCACCAAAGTAAAAACCCTGGGGTGAGCGTGGATATTCGGCTTCCCGGGGTAGCAGGGGGTGGGGGGGTGGGGTGGAGGGGTGGAGGGTGGGATGGGACACAGTCTTTTGGTGGTGGGAATGGTGTTTATGTACAATCCTATTAATTTGTAGTCATATAAATCACTATTTAATTAATATGAGAGGGGAAAATTGATTGTATGTCTCAAACTTTTTAAATCACAGACTGAGTCTTTTTAATACATGGGCTGAGTCTTTGATATGTTGACTCTCTCAAAAGCCTAGACCAAGGAGAACAGAAGCAACTGGTGGCACAGCTAAATACAAATAATGTCAAAGGACATAAATTATGGTGATGTTGGGTATTATACAGCAAATCCTAACAAAGGGATTTTTCAAAGTTAATCCAATTACCAAATAATGTGATTATAACAATAACTATCTACTGTCTTCTTGAATCCTAAGACAGCAGGAATCTCACATTTCCTCTATAGAGCCTATATTTTCCCCAGTCCTGAAACCTCTAGAGTGGAGTGCACTCCTGCATGCTTCTCTCAATTCATACCAAATAATATTGCATCCACCGATCCCAACCTAATCAATGCAATGAGTACCACCTCAGCATGCTTCACTTCAAACTGTGTCCAGAGACTTCAGCTGTGGAATGTCAACCCTTCAGCCTCATTACTCGGTTAAGAACTTTCCTTTCATAGTATTCTCTAATTCCATTCCAGGCGGTTCACTTCCTAACAAAGTCCCAAAACCTAGATATAGACCAGGTCCCATGAGATAGAGCATATGTTCACGTGTATCCATAAACTAGGGCAAAATATATACCTGAAATCAAAAGTACACAATAGTCTGCAGTGAGTCAGTATAAAGTTCCTAATGAAACAGTATCTAATTAGACTTAGATACCCTCCTCACCTACTTCCTATTACAGTTCTCTCACTCACTCCAAAGCTAACCTCAGCAAAGCAAGGACTGCAAAAGCTGAATAAGGACAAGAGACAGGCATACTTTAACGATGACTCTTTAGTCACTATCAGGCCACCCCATCAGCTGGGGCCCTAATCTGGGAGTCCTGAGATTCCTAAACAGACATGATGGGTCTAGACCTCCCATAAATCCCTCTCTCCATTGTTACCGGTCATCTCTATCAGGAACAACAAAATAGACCCCTTTGTGGGACCCCCATAGGACCTTGCCATCAACTTGGATCAACAACGGTACAGAATGTTCCATCTTCCGAAGGAAGGATGCACAACATACTCTGTGCTACACCTGAGGAAAATGGGTCGATATTGGGGCAGCTTGGAATGTGCCTACTCATGACCACAGAATATGAGTTCAGATCTATAGGGATGCAGAGGTCACATAGGCTCCTAAGCTGATATGAGCCCCAGACCAAATCAAATCGCTGGGGTTTACAGTCAATAATATTTATACCCCTTTCCTATATTAGGGATCTACTCTGTTCCCTGATCCAGCTCTCTGGGCCTTTTTCCAGCCATGACATCATCTCCCCAGACAATAACTTGGATCCACCTGCATATCAGATTTCAGGTTCAGGGGAAAAAAAAAAAAAACTAGTATAGCCACAGGCCCTTTGGAATATAACTAAAATATGCCTACTAGCTACAAAATAGAGGACCCCCCAACACTTCATCTGCACTATTCCAGCCTTTAGGTCCATGATTGTTCAACAATTTGTTTGGCTATGTATGTTAACTCTTTTCAGCCACCAGGTTCCAGATGCTAGCATTATGCCAACCAGACTTCCCTGGACAGACGACCTCTCCAATGTGTCCTGGAGCTCCACTACCCCAGAGACCCACCCTACTACGGAAAGAGAGAGACAGGCTGGGAGTATGGATCAACCAGTCAACGCCCATATTCAGCAGGGAAGCAATTACAGAAGCCGGATCTTCTACCTTCTGTATCCCACAATGACCTTGGGTCCATACTCTCAGAGGGATAAAGAATAGGAAAGCTGGGAGTCAGGTGGTGGCAGCAGGTTAAGCGCACGTGGCACAAAGCTCAAGGACCAGCTTAAGGATCCGGTTCCAGCCCTGGCTCCCCACCTGCAGGGGAGTTGCTTCACAGGCAATGAAGCAGGTCTGTAAGTGTCTATCTTTCTCTCCCCCTCTCTATCTTCCCCTCCTCTCTCCATTTCTTTTTGTCCTATCCAACAACAACGATGTCAATAACAACAACAATAATAACCACAACAATGTTAAACAAGAAGAACAACAAAAGGGAAAATAAATATTAAAAAATTTAAAAACGGGGGTGCAGCAGGTTAAGTGCATGTGGCACAACACACAAGGACTGGCAGAAGGATCCGGGTTCAAGCCCCTGGCTCCCCACCTGCAGGGAAGTCGCTTCACAAGCGGTGAAGCAGGTCTGCAGGTGTCTTGTCTTTCTCTCCCCGTCTTCCCCTCCTCTCTCCATTTCTCTCTGTCCTATCCAACAACAACGACATCAATAACCACAACAATGTTAAACAACAAGGGCAACAAAAGGGAAAACAAATATATATATAAAAAAGTTTAAATAAAATTAAAAAATAAAAGAATAGGAAAGCTATCAGGGGAGGGGATGGGATATGGCATTCTGGTGGTGGGAATTGTGTGGAGTTGTACCCCTCATTTCCTATGGTTTTGTTAATGTCTCCTTTTCTAAATAAATAAATAAAAATTAAAAAGATCTTATTTATTTATTTATTTATTTATTTATTTATTTATTTATTTATTTATGAGAGAGATGCAGAGAGAGAGAGAAACACCAGATTACTGCCCAGCTGGGATGCATTGCATCGACCTTCCCGTGGTGCATCCAGTGAGTACCCATCCATTGGGGAAACTGACGATCCTTCCTAGCCGACTGAATCCACATGGATCTTAGTCACTTTCAAAGCCAGCAACAAGCTCCTGACAGCTTTCAAGCTGTTGGTCCTGCTCTTCGAGTCCACCCTGTCCAACGTTTGACGTCTCGTCATCCAATCTGGTATCCTATGCCTACACTGAACTTCTCTGTTCCAGACTCTTGGAAACAGAGTTGGCAGTCAGCTGAGGTCAAGAACAAACACCTCATCACAGACCCCTGCAAGCGTCAACCCGGCTTTGACCTAGCACGTTATGATTGGGCCCTCCTCAATCGCTATCGAACAGGCCATGGCCGGTGCGCTGCTATGTTCCATCGCTGGGGAGCCAGAGACGACCCGAACTGCCCCTGCGGCTCCAGACAGACTATGACCCACATAGTCAACGACTGCCACCTCTCCAGATTCAAAGGAGGTCTCGAAACTTTACATCAGGCTCAACCTGACGCTGTTGACTGGCTACAGAAGAAGGGCAAACGCTAGAAGAACTGCCCAGCTCTGGCTTATGATGGTGCGGGGGATTGAACCTGGGACTTCGGAGCCTCAGGCATGAGAGTCTCTTTGCATAACCGTTATGCTATCTACCCCCACCCCTGACTTGATTAATTAATCAATGTATTTGTTCTTATTGCCTCCAGGGTTATCACTGGGGCTCAGTGCCTGCACTATGGATCTGCTGCTCCTGATGGCCATTATTTTCTTTTTAGTTTTTTTTATATATATATATGTACAAAGGAAACACTGACAAAAACCATAGGATAAGAGGGGTACAACTCCACACAATTCCCACCACCAGAACTCCATATCCCATCCCCTCCCCTGATAGCTTTCTTATTCTTTATCCCTCTGGGAGTATGGACCCACGGTCATTGTGGGATGCAGAAGGTGGAAGTCTGGCTTCTGTAATTGCTTCCTCACTGAACATGGGCATTGGTGGGTTGATCCATACTCCCAGCCTGCCTCTCTCTTTCCCTAGTGGGGCAGGTCTCTGGGGAGTGGGGCTCCAGGACACATTGGTGGGGTCATCTGTCCAGGGAAGTCCGGTTGGCATCATGTTAGCATCTGGAACCTCGTGGCTGAAAAAAAGAGTTAACATATAGAGCCAAACAAATTGTTGACTAATCATGAAACTAGACTGAAATAGTTCATATGAAGATTTGGAGGTCTGCGTTTTGTAGATAGTTAGTAGTCCTATTTTATTTTATTTATTTATTTTTATTTATTTATTTTTAATTTTTTAATATTTATTTTATTTATTTTTTCCCTTTTGTTGCCCTTGTTGTTTTATTGTTGTAGTTATTATTGTTGTTGTTGTTGTTGGATAGGATAGAGAGAAATGGAGAGAGGGAGGGGAAGACAGAGAGGAGGAAAGAAAGACAGACACCTGCAGACCTGCTTCACCGCCTGTGAAGTGACTCCCCTGCAGGTGGGGAGCTGAGGTTCGAACCGGGATCCTTATGCTGGTCTTTGTGCTTTGCGCCACCTGCGCTTAGCCCGCTGTACTACAGCCCGACTCCCAGTAGTCCTATTTTAGTTATATTCCAAAGAGCTCTGTTTTTCCTTTCTTAACTTCTGTTAATGAGTGGAATCATCCTATACTAGTCTTTCTCTTTCTGGCTTATCTCACTTAACGTAATTCCTTCTAACTCCATCCAAGATGAGACGAAGAAGGATTCATTATTATTAATGGCTGAGTAGTATTCCATTGTATATATATATATATATATATATATATATATATATATATATATATATATATATATATATATATATACCACAGCTTTCTCAGCCACTCATCTGTTGTTGGACACCTGGGTTGCTTCCAAGTTTTAGCTATTATGATTTGTGCTGTTATGAACATAGGTATACACAAGCATTTTGGGATGGATGTGATTGGTTCCTTAGGACATATCCCCAGGAGAGGAATTGCGGTATCATAGGGTAGGTCCATTTCTAGCCTTGTGAGAATTCTCCAGACTGCTTTCCACAGGGGTTGAGCCAATTTATATTCCGACCAGCAGTGCAGAAAGGTTCCTTTGTCCCCAGAACAACTTCTCCAGCATTTGCTGCTGCTACCTTTTCTTATCTTTTTTAAAAAATATTATTATTATTTTAGTTATTGAATAGAGAGAGCCAGATATCAAAAGGGGCGGGGGTGGTAGAGAGGAAGAGAGACAGAGGGATACCTACAAGACTGCTTTACCACTCACAAAGCTTTCCTTCTGCAGGTGGGGACTGGGGCCTCAAACCTGGGACCTTATGCACTGTAACATATACACTCAACCAAGTGTGCCACCACCTGGCCCCGCTGCTACCTTTTTTTTAAAAAAGATTTTATTTATTTATTAATAAAAAAGATAGGAGAGAGAGAGACCCAAGAACCAGGCATCACTCAGGTACATGTGCTGCTGGATCTAACTCAGGACCTCATGTTTGAGAGTCCAGTGCCTTAGCCATTGTGCCACCTCCCGGACCACACTACCTTTTCTAATATATGACATTCTCACAGGGGTGAAGTGGTACCCCATTGTTGTCTTTATTTGCATTTTTCTTTTTTTTAATTTTCCCTTTTGTTGCCTTTGTTGTTTTTTATTGTTGTAGTAATTATTGATGTTGTCGTTGTTAGGACAGAGAGAAATGGAGAGAGGAGGGGAAGACAGAGAGGGGGAGAGAAAAAGACCTATAGACTTGCTTCACAATCTATGAAGCTACTCCCCTGCAAACAGGAGGGGATGGGGGGGCTGGGATCCTTACCAGGTCCTTGCATTTTGCGCCGTGTATGCTTAACCCACTGCACTACCAGAGTCCCTATTTGCATTTTTCTGACAACCAATGACTTGCAGCAATTTTTCATATGTTTGTTTGCCTTTTATATCTTTTCTGTTGTGAATATTCTGTTCATATTTTCTCCGTAAGTTTGAATTGGATCATATGCTTTTCTTGTTGCTAAGTTTGATTGTTTCTGTCTAAAACTTTCAGGTCCTTGATCCATTTAGAGTTGACTTTTGTTTCTGGTGAGATATAGTGGTTCAGTTTCATTCTTCTGCATGTTTCAGCCCAATTTGCCTAGCACCATTTTTTGAAGAGACCCTCCTTTCTCCATTTAATAGTTTGGGCCCCCTTATCAAAAATTAGATCTCCATAGGTGTGGGGGTTGATTTGATATTTCTTAGTTTTCTTGGTTCCCTGGGTTGACAACTCTCCCAGCTGGGGTCACCTCAGACACCTCAGTCATATCATCCTATAAAACAAGAGGGCACTCACGGGCTCTCTCCTTAGGAGAGGGCAGGGAATTAGTAAGAAGCGGATCTGGGGAATCTGATGGTAGAGCAAGGGCTTAAGCGCACATGGCACAAAGCACAAGGACCAGCATAAGAATCCTAGTTCGAGCCCCCCCCCCCCCCCGCAGGGAGGGCCCTTCACAATCGGTATAGCAGGTCTGCAGGTGTCTATCTTTCTCTCCCCTTCTCTTTCCATTTCTCCCTTCCCCTCCTCTTTCCATTTCTCTCTGTCCTATCTAACAGTGACGACATCAGTAACAATAATAACTACAACAACAATGAAAAACAACAAGGGCAACAAAAGGGAAAATAATAAATAAATATAAAAATAATAAAAAAGAAGTGTATCTGTTGTTTTCATGAAAAAAGGAATGAGAGGCTGGCAATTTTTTCATCATGGTAGGTGAAGACATTCATGAAGATGATCTAGTAGAAATTAGAAATTCCTGAGTATTAATTCATGTTCAAAAGTTCTGTTGGTGCTGGGAAGGAGAGGCTGAAGATAATGATGCCTGTTTCTAGAAATGAGTTGTTTTAGAAGTTGGACCCACTAGAAGAAGCAACAGTGGATGTTGTGTATGAATACACATTAAACTCATCATTGTAGGATTCTTAGCCTCCTCAAGGAGCTTGTCCCAAGGAACATCCAGTAAAGCAAGAATTAGGGAGACCAGAGTAACCTGGAAGCAACCCAGGTATCCAACAACAGACAAGTGACTGAGAAAGTTGTGGTCTATGTACAGAATGGAATACTGCTCAGCTATTAAAAATGGTGAATTCACCTTCTTACCTCATCTTAGATGGAGCTTAAAGGAATCATGTTAAGAAAGAGAAGGATGAATATGGGATGATCCCAGTCATTGACAGAAGTTGAGAAATAAGAAGAAAAGGGAAAATACAAAGCAGAACTTGGACTGGAGTTGGTGTATTGCACTAAAGTAAAAGACTTTGGGTTGGGAGGGTGGTGTCCAGGTCCTGGAACATGATGGCAGAGGAAGATCTATGGGGGAGTTAGATTGTTATGTGAAAAACTGAAAAATTGCTTCTCCACTGGACATGGGTGTTGGCAGATCAATCTATACTCCTAGCCTGTTTCTTTTTTTATATTTATTTTATTTATTTTTTCCCTTTTGTTGCCCTTGTTTTATTATTGTAGTTATTATTGTTGTTGTCGTTGTTGGCTAGGACAGAGAGAAATGGAGAGAGGAGGGGAAGACAGAGAGGAGGAGAGAAAGATAGACACCTGCAGACCTGCTTCACCGCCTGTGAAGCGACTCCCCTGCAGGTGGGGAGCCGGGGTTCGAACTGGGATCCTTATGTCAGTCCTTGTGCTTTGTGCCACGTTCGCTTAACCCGCTGCGCTACAGCCCAACTCCCTCCCAGACTGTTTCTATCTTTCCCTAGTGGGGCAGGGCTCTGGAGAGGTGGGGTTCCAGGACAGATTGGTGAGGTCAACTGTCCAGTAAAGTCAGGTTGGCATCATAGTACATCTGCAACTTGGTGGCTGAAAAGCATTAAGATATAAAGCAGAATAAATTGTTTAATAATCAGGAATCTAAAGATAAAGACTATAGCAGATGAGATTTGGGGTCTCCATTTTGGAAAAGGCTAGTAGGTCTATTTTAGGTATATTCCAAGGGGCCCATGCATATTAGCTATCAGGCTCAGGAAAAAATTACTAAAATCATAGGCCCTTGGAACATACCTAAAATAGACTTCCCACATGAAGACCCAAGTTTCATCTGCTCTATTCCTACATTTGGGTTATTGTTTATTAAACAATTTGTCCTGTTTTATACCACCACCACTTTGCAGGCACTACTGTGGTTCCATCTTGACCCCCGGCCCCTAGGCAGATGACCTCACCAATATGTCCTGGAACCTCATCTCTCTAGAGCCCTACTCCGCGAGATAAAGAAAAACAGGCTGGGGGGTATCCACCTGCCAACACCCATGTCCAGAGAAGCAATTGCAGAAGCCAGACCTTCCACCTTCTGCACCCCATAAAGAATTTTGGTCAAGGGTGTTGGGTGGTAGTGCAGCGGGTTAAGCGCACATGGCACAAACACAAGGACCAGCTTAAGGATCCTGGTTCGAGCCCCCGACTCCCCACCTGCAGGGGGGTCACTTCACAGGAGGTGAAGCAGTTCTGCAGGTGTCTATCTTTCTCTCCCTGTCTCTGTCTTCCCCTCTTTTCTCTATTTCTCTCTGTCCTATCCAACAACAATGACATCATCAACAACAGCAATAATAATAACTACAACAACAACAAAAGAATTTTGATCCATACTCCCAGAGGTATAAAGAGTAGGGAAGCTTCCAATGGAGGGGACAGAACACAGAAGTCTGGTGGTAGGTCCTGTGTAGAATTGTACCCCTGTTATCTTACAATCTTGTCAATAATTATTAAATCACTAAAAAAAAAATTAAAGAAAACACTGAAAAACAGGGAGATAGGGAAGGAGAGAGTCAGAGAGACACCTGCACACTTCCTTCACCTCTTGTGAAAATTTCCCTTTTCAAGTGGGGAGTGGGGGCTTGAACCTAGGTCCTTGAGCACTGTGATGTGTGCACTTAACTAGGTGCTTTACCACCAGCCCCAGTGACCAATTTTCAAGCCTCAACTTTATTAACTGTTTTGGGGATCCCTCCCAGTACCAACTGTTGCAATTCTGATTATTTGAGATTCATTAGATATGCGGCTACAGACAGACTATGACCCACATAGTCAATGACTGCCACCTCTCCAGATTCAAAGGAGGTCTCGAAACTTTACATCAGGCTCAACCTGACGCAGTTGACTGGCTACGGAAGAAGGGCAAACGCTAGAAGAAGAAGAAGCACTTGTAATAAGAATGTGGGTGGAGGGGTCAGGCAATGGTGCACCTGGCTGAATGCACGTCTTACAATGCACAAGGATTTGGATTCAAGCTCCTGGTCCCAATCTGCAGGGGGCAGATCTCTTTCTCATTCTCTCTCTCTGGTGGCTCTCTATCCAAAAGAACTGCAGATTATCCTACAACTTGAGTAGCAGCCTCACAGCATAAATCCCTTCCTGATCCTGGAGAGAGAAAAAAAATGAGTCATTCACACATTGTAAAGGGGAAAACCCACACTTGCTGTTTCTTTGTTACAGCAGGAGCACTCACCAAGAAAATATTCACTTATGTTTCCCTCTGCTAATCCTATTAACAAAACAAAATCTCAGATGATTTTTTTCCTTTCCAGTATCACAGGCAAAGTAGAATCATCTGATAAAGTCTGTTACTAATACACAACTCAGCTGCATGAAATTAAACACATCTCACATGATTGTCATCGGTTCCCTCCGAAGGGCTGAATCACATGGAGAAAAGCCAACTCCCCTAGAAGAATAACAGAAACATGGAATGTGAGTCTGGCTGATGGAGACCCAGCAGGGAGGGAGCTTGGAGGCTGAACTTGCTATAAATTCCCCTGTGCTGCTGACATATTGCTATGACTTGAGACACTAAAATGACTAGTCAACCAACAAGTGTTTACTTAGCATCTTAAAAAAAATTTTTTTAATTGATTTAGTAATGATTGACAAGATTGTGGGATAAGAGTGATACAGTTCCATACAATTCCCAAAACTAGAGTTCTGTATCCCATCCCCTCCATTGGAACCTTCCTTATTCTTTATCCCTCTGGAAGTACAGATCAAAGATCTTTATGGGATATGGGAGTTCTGGCTTCCGTAATTGCTTCTCCACTGGACATGGGTGTTGACAGATGGCTCCAAACCCCTGGCCTGTTCCTATCTTCCCTAGTGGTATAGGATTCTGGAGAGGTGGGGTTCCTGGACATATTGGTGAGATTGCCCAGGAAATTCAGGTTGGTGTCATGGTACCATCTGCAACTTGGTGGCTGAAAAGCATTAAAATATAAAGCAGAACAAATTATTTAATAATCAGAAACCTAGAAGTAAGAATATAGCAGGTGAAATTTGAGGTCTCCATTTTGGAAAAGTCTAGGAAGTCTATTTTATGTATATTCCAAGGGGCCCATGACTTTACTAATATTTGCCTGAGCCTGACAGCTAACATACAGGGGGGCTAAAGGTTTTGTCTGGGGAGATGGTGTCAGAGTTGGAAATAGGACTAGAAAGCTGGATCAGGAAAGAGAGTAGCTTCCAAATATAGGAAAAGTATATAAATACCATTGACTATAGACACCATCGATCTGATCTGGGGCCCATGTTTATTCATATTCAGCACAGGAGCCTGTGTAACCTCTGCATCCCTGTAGGTCTGAGCTTGCATTCCATAGTCATAGCTAGGAACATTCTAGGCTGCACTCATTTCAGGACCCATCTTCCTCCAGTGGCAGAGTATGTTGACCTGGCCTCCCTTCAGAGAGTGGGACAATTTCTACCACTGTTACTCTATTTTTTAAAGCAATTAAAAAATTTATTATCTTTATTTATTGGATAGAGACAGCCAGAAATTAAGAGGGGAGGGGGAGACACACACACACACACACACACACACACACACACACACACACAGAGAGAGAGAGAGAGAGAGAGAGAGAGACCTGCAGCACTGCCTCACCACTCGTGAAGTTTTCCCCCTGCAGGTGGGGACTGGGGGCTTAAACCCAGGCCCTTGCAGACTATAACATGTGCACTCAATTAGGTGCACCACCATTCAGCCCCCTGCTGTTACTCTACATTGAAGTCAAGGTCCTTTAGAGGCCTACGAGAGGGTTTATGATGTTGTTCCTGATAGAGATGATCAGCAGTGGTGGAGAGGGGGATCTATCAGAGGTCTAGGCCCATCTTATCTACGTGGGAATCCCAGGATTCCTTGACTAGGGCCCTGGATGATGGGATGATCCAGTAGTGACAAAAAGGGCCATCATTAACATGTGCTGGTCTCTTGCCCTTACCCAGATTTTTTAGTCCTTACTTTATCTGACACAGTTGGACTTAGAGAGTGATTGAGGGAAGTGAAATAGGAAGGAATACAGATTGGAGGAGAAGACGTCAAACTCTTATTTGCAGATGGTATGAAAAAAATACATAGAAAAAAATGAAAGAGTCCAGCAGACAACTTCTGAAATTTATTAAGCAATATATGGTAAGGTGTCAAGTTATAAAATTAACATACAAAAATCCTGTACCTCTCTTATCCTATGGTACTGTCAGTGTTTCCGTTTTATAAATAAATTCATTAAAAAATAAATAAAAAATTTGTGGCATTCCTTTATGCAAACACTAAGTCAGAACAAGAAGATATCCAAAAATCACTCCCATTCATTATAGCAGTAAAATCAATAAAATACCTAGGAATAAACTTAACCAAAAAAGTCAATGACTTGTATACTGAAAACTCTGAGTCGCTATTCAAGGAAATAGAAAATGATACAAAATGATCTGGGTGGTGGTGCAGTGGATAAAGCATTGGATTCTCAACCACGAGGTCCCAAGTTCGATCCCTAGCAGTACATGTACCAGAGTGGTGTCTGGTTCTTTCTCTTCTTTCTCATGAATAAATAAATAACTTCTTTTAAAAAAATGATACAAAGAAATAGAAAGGTGGCTGAAGGGAGTCGGGTGGTAGCACAGCAGGTTAAGCGCAGGTGGTGCAAAGCACAAGGATCAGTGTATGGATCCCGGTTCGAACCCCCGAACAGTTCGGCTCCCTACCTGCAGGGGAGTCACTTCACGGGCAGTGAAGCAGGTCTGCAGGTGTCTATCTTTCTCTCCCCCTCTCTATCTTCCCTTCCTCTCTCCATTTCTCTCTATCTTATCCAACAACGACAACAGCAATAACAACAACAATAATAAAACAACAAGGGCAACAAAATAGAATAAATAAATAAATAATAATAATTTTTTTTTTTTTAAAAGGAAGGTGGTTGAGTAAGTTGTGGTCTATATACACAGTGGAATACCACTCAGCTATTAAAAATGGTGAATTCACCATTTTTATTTATTTATTGGGGGATTAATGTTTTACAATCAATAGTAAATAAAAAGTTTGTACATGCACAACATTTCCCAGTTTTCCACATAACAGTGCAACCCCTACTAGGTCCTCTGCTATCATGTTCCAGGACCTGAACCCCACCCACCCACCTACCCCAGAGTCTTTTACTTTGGTACAATACACCATAAATTCACCTTCTTTAGCCCCATGTTGGATGGAGCTTGAAGAAATCATGTTAAGTGAGATAAGTCAGAAACAAAAGGATGAATATGGGATGACCTTACTCATTGTCAGAGGCTGAAAAACAAGATCAGAAGGGAAACCACTAAGCAGAACTTGGACTGGAGTTGGTGTATTGCACCAAAGTAAAAGTCTCTGAGGGGAGAGTTCAGGTCCTGGAACATGATGGCAGAGGAGGATTTAGTGGGGGTTGTATTTGTTGTTGTTGTTGTTAAACTTTTTTTTAATTAGTTAATTAATTTATTTTCCCTTTTGCTGCCCTTGGTTAACATTGTTGTGGTTATTAATGTCGTTGTTGTTGGATAGGAGAGAGAGAAATGGAGAGAGGAGGGGAAAACAGAGAGGGGGGAAAGACAGACACCTGCAGACTTGCTTCACCATTTGTGAAAAGACTCCACTGCAGGTGGGGAGCCGGGAACTTGAACTGGAATCCTTAGTCCTTGCACTTTGCACCACGTGCGCTTAACCGCTTAACCCGCTGCGCCACCAACCAGATTCCCGGGGTTGTATTGTTATGTGGAAATGTTACACATGTACAAACTATTATATTTTACTGTTGATTATAAATCATTAATCCTCCAATAAAGAAATAAATATAAAAAAGGCTTTTGCATAACCACTACTATGCTATCTCCCCAGCCCTTATTATTATCTTTATTACATGTATCCTTTCTTAGAAGTGAGCATTGGAAAATCCTGGATTGATCCACTACTGGTTGACTTGTTGTTTGCTTTTAGACAGATTAAAGAGCTTCTTGGATCTAATTTTCTCTTGTGTAAAACATGAAAAATAATCTTTTGACCTCTCTGTGTTTGTGTCTGCCTCTAGGATGTGAAGTACTTTTGTGTAGCAGTGGGTTTGGGTCTGTACTCAATATTGGGAAGGGGGCCAGGCCAGTATCTTAGTCCGTGGAGGGGCTGTCACTGATGCCTGGAATCACAGAGAGATGAAAATTACTTTTCCACATGGACTTAACAGTGGGGTACAAAACACAATGCTCTCTGCATCACTCTCTGCACACAGGTCACAGAGGGGTTTGTTAGGGTGTATTCAGAGTGCTGAGCACAGCTAGGTAGCTCCCAGAGCCAATGAGCTGTCTTCAGGGAATGTGGTGGAAAGTAGAAGCTGAGGGGGAGGGAGAGAATAGCACAGGCTGCAGATAAAGGTGAGTGGAGAATGAGGATTCCAGAAGAGAGTGAGAAGGCCTGGGGGCATAACCAGAGGAGATGGAAGCTCAAGGCAGAGACTTGCCAGAGATTTTAGCACTTACTGAGTGCTAGGCCATGGTGGGGAACAGTCAGAGACTAACAACTAATAATTCCAAAACACCCCCTATTTATGTAAGAAGAGCCTGCATTGGCCTGCTGCAGTGATGACTAGAATTCTCACTACTAATCAAGTCCTTAGATTACAGCAAGATGTCTTAACTGGGACCCAAGGCCCAGTGACCTCAATGGCCTCAATGGTGTACCTGGGGAACACACATTCCAGTGTGCAGGGACCCAGGTTCAAGTCCTTTCTCAGCAACTGCAGGGGGGAAGCTTCACAAGTGGTAGAGTAGTGCTGCAAGTCTCTCTCCAGAAAAGAAAATGAGGAGGAAGTCCCAGCTATAACCTTGGTGGCAAAAAAAGGGAGAACAGAAAGGTGCTTTTTGTTTTTAATTGAAAGGTTAATGGTTTACAGTATAGTTTTTACCACATAGGCATAACTTCTTGTCTCCCTTTGATTAGTGTTTAGGAAGCACAACTGGATTCCAGTGTCCCTTCATCTTGTCACCATCACTCTCCTCACTTCCCCACAGTCCTTTGGTACTATATTCCACACCAGTCCAAGTTTCCCTTTACTATGGTTTACAGTAAATATATATGTTTTCATACACATGTAAAAATTTCTCAGTTTTCTGCAAAACACTCTCCCACTCACAGCCTAGGTCCTCCTCCACCGTCATGCACCAGGACATGGACACTCCCCACCCGAGTCCTTTACTTTGCTGCAAGACACCAACTCCAGTTCAAGTTCTGCTTTGTGTTTTTCTTTCTGTTCTTATTTCTCAACTTCTATCCATGAGTGGGATCATCACATATTTATTTCCTTCTCTTTCTGGCTTATCTCACCTCACAGGATTCTTTCAAGCTCCATCCAAGATAAGGTGAAGAAGGTGAATTCATCATTCTCAATAACTCGGTAATATTTATATATATCACAATTTACTCAACCCACCTGGGTTGCTTCCAGGCTTTGGCTAGTACAAATTGTGCTGCTATGAACATAAATATACACAGATCTTTTTGGATGGGTGTGTTTGATTCCTTAGGCTATATCCCCAGGAGAGGAATTGCAGGGTCATAGAGTGGGTCCACTTCTAACCTTTTGAGAGTTCTCCAGACAGCTCTTCACAGGGGGTGAACCAATTTACACTCCCACCAGCAGAGCAGGAGGGTTCCCTTGCTGCTCCCTTTTCTGATGTATAACGTTCTCACAGGAGGGAAGTGGTATCATTGTCATCTTTATTTACATTTCTCTGACAATCGATGACTTGGAGCATTTTTTCATATGTCTGTTGGCCTTCTGGATCTCTTCGTTGGTGAATATTCTATTTATATCCTCTCCCTCCCTTTTTGGGTGGGGTCAAATTTTTTTTTTTTTGCTAAATTTGGTGGATTCTTTGTATATTTTGGTTATTAGCCTTTGTCTGATGTATGGAATGTAACGATATTTTCCCATTCTGTAGGGAGTCTCTTTGTTTAGATGGTGGTTTCTTTTACTGTGCAGAAGCATTCCAATTTGATATAGTCCCATTAGTTTATTTTTGGTTTTGTCTTTCTTTACTATTTTTATTCTTTTTGCCTCCAGGGTTATTGCTGGGTGCTGGGAAATTGTGCAGATGCAGTCACATCTGCCATGTTGTCCCCTCAGGCTATTGCTAGTTCCTGCTAGAGTTGGGACATTCTCGGAATGCCTGTTCTGCCATGTTGTGCCCTCAGGGCATTGTCAATTCCCCGCAATAGTTGAAGTGCTTTGGTTACTCCTCCCCCTTCCCATTCTCACGAGAGTTATTATCCTACCCTGGAGTTCTATGGTTACTCCTCCCCCTTCCCATTCTCCTGAGAGCTACTCCCATAAAAGCCCTTCTTCCGCACCTCTCTCTTCTTGCCGGCCCTTCACTTCGGTGGTTAGACGCAGGGAAGGTTGCTGCATGAGGCGGCCATTTTTGCTACCTCCACATGGCCCAAGCTGCTTCTCTCTCACCCAACTCTGAGGTGCCAGTGCAAATAAAGATTTGTGTTCCCTCTTTGCTCCGGATCTCCTCTCTCTCTTCTCCGCGGCGCAGCTTGACAGCTGGGGCTCAGTGCTGGCACTACAAATCCACTGCTCCTGGCAGCCTTTTTTTTCCCATTAGATAGGACAGAGAAATTAAGAGTGGGGGGAGAGGTAGAAGGGGAGAAAGACAAACACCTGCAAACCTGCTTTACCACTTGTGAAGAGTTCCCCCCCCCCACAGGTGAGGAGCAGGGAACTTGAACCCTGATCCTTACACGGGTCTTTGCACTTAGTCCCATGTGTGCCTAACTGGGTGTGCCACTACCTGGTCCCATATTTATTCTTAAGTTTCACCTATAAGTGAAATAAGTCATTACTGGTGTTTTCCTTTCTGGCTTACCTCAGTCAACACGATGCTGTATAATACCCAACATCACCATAATTTATGTCCTTTGACATTATTTGTATATAGCTGTGCCACCGGTTGCTTCTGTTCTCCCTGGTCTAGGCTTTTGAGAAAGTCATCATATCAAAGACGCAGCCTATGTATTAAAAAGACTCAGTCTGTGATTTAAAAAGTTTAAGACATACAATCAATTTTTCCCCTCTCATATTAATTAAATAGTGATTTATAGGACTACAAATTAATAGGCACCTTAGGGTGGGGGGCACTTTCCTGCATGCTTCTCTCAATTCATACGAAATAATATTGCATCTGCCGATCCCAACCTAATCAACCACCCCAGCATGCTTCACTTTAGACTGTGTCCAGAGATTTCAGGTGTGGAATGAAAACACTTCAGCTTCATTACTCGGGTGAGACCTTTCCTTTCATAGTATTCTCTAATTCCATTCCAGGTGGTTCACTTCCTAACAAAGTCCCAAAACCTAGATATAGACCAGGTCCCGTGAGATAGAGCTTATGTTCACACGTATCCATAAACTAGGACAAAATATATACCTGAAAGCAAAAATACAAAATAGTCTGCAGTGAGTACCCCCCGACACTTCATCTGCATTATTCCAGCCTTTAGGTTCATGATTGTTCAACATTTTGTTTGGCTTTGTATGTTAACTCTCTTTTCAGCCGATTTGAGCCCCCGGCTCCCCACATGCAGGGGAGTCGCTTCACAAGCAGTGAAGCAGGTCTGCAAGTGTCTGTCTTTCTCTCCCCCTCTCTGTCTTCCCCTCCTCTCTCCATTTCTCTCTGTCCTATCCAACAACGACATCAATAACAACAATAATAACTACAACAATAATCAACAAAGGCAACAAAAGGGAATAAATATAATTTTTTTTAAGTTTTAAAAAAAGTAAAATAAATATTTAAACGAAAAGATGTATGTATTTCTTTGATGAAAGGGAGAAATAAGGAAGTCGGGCTGTAGCACAGCGGGTTAAGTGTAGGTGGCGCAAAGCACAAGGACCGGCATAAGGATCCTGGTTCGAACCCCGGCTCCCCACCTGCAGAGGAGTCGCTTCACAAGCGATGAAGCAGGTCTGCAGGTGTCTAGCTTTCTCTCCTCCTCTCTGTCTTCCCCTCCTTCTCTCCATTTCTCTCTGTCCTATCCAACAACGACAACAACAATAATAACTACAACAATAAAACAACAAGGGCAACAAAAGGGAATAAATAAATAAAATAAATATAAAAAAAAAGAAAATCTTTAAAAAAAAAAAAAAAAAGGAAGAAATAGTGAGCGAGAGTGAGAACTAGAGTGAGAGAAAGACCAGAGCTACCCACTGACACAAGCAGTCCTGGGTTTGAACCCAGGACCTACTTGGGTGCCAGGCAGTGGTGCAGTAGGTTAAGTGCACATGGCATGAAGCGCAAGGACTGGCATAAGGATCCCAGTTTGAGCCCCCGGCTCCCCACCTGCAGGGGGGGGGTTGCTTCATATGCTATGAAGCAGGTCTTCAGGTGTCTTTCTCTCCCCCTCTCTGTCTTCCCCTCCTCTCTCCATTTCTCTCTGTCCTAAAAAAAAAAAAAAAAAAATGAACCTAGGACCTGTTCAGGAAGTCCTGCACTCTCTACTTGCTAATCCACTGCCCTGGTCATCCATTTTAAGTTTTACAAATACTTATGAAATGAAATCGCAGGGTCCTGACTTTGGTGTCATGGAGTATAGCTTTCTGGGGAGTAGAGTTCTGAAGACTAAATGCACAGTGTGATTCGAAAAGAGATTTACATTTCTAATTCCCCCAGCACTGGACTATGAGGAAGGATTGTCACTGATTCAAAAGCCACATACTTAATATTCTTAAGTGGCTGCCAGCATTTGAATTGCATTTTAGTTGGAGAAACAGCAAGAACGAATTCAGCCAAGAGGTAAGGAGACTTAGTTGCTTATTTTAAAGGGAATGAAAATGTATGAAGAGCATTGTGTGCCAGGTGAAAAGAGATTTTTCTCTTTAGCCTCCCACACGACTTTGTACTTTGGATCACATCAGAAAGAATATACTCCCCACCCACTTCCCTCTTCACCCTTATCCCCCCTCCTCCCACAATACTGCCCATCTAAGTTCCACATTTTGGCACCTAGAACAAGGAAATAAAGGGAGACACACAGCAGGTCTTAAAGAATCAGCACTTTACTGGATAGCAGGTGTAATTTGACTAAGGGCATTTTGATTTGTCTAAGGCTTAGAAGGTCTTGTCAAGAGGCTGTGAGGAACTGAAACGGGTCTCTCCTTTCCCAAACCCAAGACCTCCCGCCCCTTAGTCATTTCCTCAGTGCTCACTGGAGCACTTCCAGGGCATAATGAGTGTCCATGAAGCCAAGTATTACCAGGCACCTGTCACATCCTCCAGGGGCTGGGCTCAGCCCTTTATGTCCCACGGCTCATTGACTCCATGAAGTAGGTTCTTCTGTTCACATTTGACAAAAACAAGGGGGAGGGGATTTCTACAGTGGCTGTCATGGAGTCAGTACCTATTAGAGTGGCAGCTATTGTTTTAAACCATCGTTATTCCTTTTACAGATAAATCCCACATGAAAAGCAGGACAGTGCTAGGCTTTAACTTGGGCCTGGGAAAACAGGTCTGATTTTGATATCTGGAGGCAGGGGAAAGAGCCATTTGCTAGGAGCCAAAAAGTGGAAGGAAGGAAGGAAGGAAAAAAGGAAGGAAGGAAACTATAAGAAATAATGAGTAGTAAACTAGCTTATTTGAATTGGATCTATCTGGAATCTTACCTAAACGAGGACTTAGACCTAACTTTGGAGCCTTGCTAGGTCAGGGGAGTTGGACATGAACTTAAAAGTCAGATTTCACTAAAGGTTTCTGGCTGGGAAGTGGTTGACCTGTGGAAGAGGAACAGAGTAGCATGCGTTTTTTTTTTTTTTTTTTTAAGATTTTATTTATTCATGAGAAATGATAGGAGGAGAGAAAGAACCAGACATCACTCTGGTACATGTGCTGCCAGGGATTGAACTCAGACCTCATGCTTGAGAGTCCAAAGTCTTATCACTGCACCACCTCCCAGACCACAACTTTGTGGTACTGTGGGCCTGAAAATGATAAAAGGCAGAGCCAGGGTCAGGGGAGAGGTCGTACAAAAACAGAAAGGGAAGGGGTGTGTGTGCTTGAGAGAAAGTAGACAAAAAGGCTTGTTAGGACTTGGAGCCTGGTAAAAATTATTATTACTGTTATTATTATTATTACTTCCAGGGTTAATTGCTGATGCTCGGTACTGGCACTACAAATCCACTGCTCTTAGTGGCCATTTTTTTCCACTTTATTAAATAAGACAAAGAGAAATTGAGAGAGGAGGGAAAAATAGGGAGACAGACAGAGAGACACCTGCAGACCTGCTTTATGGATCACTTATGGATCCAAACCAGATCCTTGCGTGCGTCCTTGCACTTAGTACTATGGTCGTTTAACTGGGTGCACCACTGCCCAGCCCCTGTCAGGTAAAAATTATGAGAAGATGGAGATATCAAAGTGGGTCCCAAAGTCTTAATCCTGCAGGGGTTATAGTATTATTTCCACAGAAAGAAGGTGGTGATTATTGGGTGACTTTTGTACATGTGTATTTTGATTAGAGTGAAACATCTAGATGAAACCTTTCCACTAAGGCTGCACATGTGAGATGCGTGAATGATTTAAGCACCCGTAAGAAAAGAAGAGATAGAATGGAAACTCTATCCCTTGGGGAGACTCCTCTTGTGAGTAGAAAGGGAGAGAGCCATTGAAGGGGAAAGAGTGTGGGTTTGACATGTAGGAATAGAAGCAGCATCACGAGCAAGTGTCAGGTAAGTAAAGAAGCAAGGCATTTAGATATGGGGGTTGGGAGGGGGACTGGATTAAACAACAAAAAGAGGTCAGTGGCAGCTACTATACATGTAATCACTCACTTTATTCTGACCTTCCTGCTTCTGAACAGCACATCAGGCCATAGACACTTAGGAGGTATAGGGTCACTCTGTAAAGATCACAGGTCTTACATGGCCATTTGTATTCCCAACCCCACAGATAAAGTCTCACACAAGGTCAGCAGCCCCACGTTTGAATACGATGGGCTCATCACCTCATTTTTCTCATCAACATCTACATCATCTTCATTGACATCTAATGAGGTTACTTTGGCTACTGGTATAGAAACAGACATGAAATGATGTGAAAAGTAAATCATGAGTCTTTTGACAGAGTAGACACTGAAGCTGGCTGATTGGTGGCTTAACAAATAATTAAGGACCCACGAGTTTTCCATTTCTATTCTCTGATCTTCCTGGTTGAAGGTTTTCTCAGGAAAGTAGCAAGCTGATTCCCTTAGTGCACACGTGTGTGTGTGTGTGTGTGTTTGTGTGTGTGTGTACGTGCGTGTGCGTGTGTGTGTGTTCTACTTCATTCATTCACTTTCAATGAATGTACTGGTATTGATATGCCATTTTGGATCAGATACTGAGAAATCCTAGTGGATGATGTGTAGAATAGTTATGATCATAATAGAAATTATATAGCAAGTCCTTTGGGATAAAGTGGATGGAACTGGAGAAGATGATGCTCAGTGAAGAAGTTAAGAAGGTGAAAGACAACTACAGAATGGTCTCATTTACATGTGGAATATAGAGAATTGAGTATATGAATGTGAAAAAAAATGTCAACCTCTTTTCAAGCCTGTGGGAGACCTATAGTGGTTATTATGAGATGGGGAGGGGGACACAGACCTTTGGTGATGGAAGTGGTGAGGAAAAAAAAAAGAAAAATATATAACAAGTATATTTTCTTTCATTCTTTTTATTTTCTCCAGAGTATGCCCTGCACTTGCTTATGGTGGCTGCATGGAGATTGAACCTGTGAATTCAGAATTTCAGGCCTGAAAATATTTTTGTATAACCACTATACTATCTCCTCTGCCCACACATAATATTTTGCAGAACTCTTACTTCCTCAGAGAGAAGGAAAGATAGACACCTGCAGACCTGCTTCACCACTCATGAATTGAGCCAGTGCCTCAAACCTGGGTCCTTACACTTAACTGGGTGCTCCACCACCTGGTCCCTCTCATTACAAAATATAAAATAGGGACCAGGCAGTGGTGCACGTGGTAGAGTGCACACATCATTATGTGTGAGGTCCTGGGTTCAAGTCCTTGGTTCACTCCCCCCTCCCCGGGAGGGAAGCTTCACGAGTGGTGGAGCAGTGCTCTATCTCCCTTTCTATTTCTCTTTCTCTCTGTTCCTTCAGAAAAAGAAAAAAAAATAAATGCAGAAACAGTGGAGCTGTGGTGTAGGCACTGAGTTCCAACAATAAGCCTAGTGGGGGGAGAAAAAAAAGAAAAAAGAATATCCAGTCAAGTGGTAGCACAGCAGGTTAAGCACAGGTGGTCCAAAGCGCAAGGACCAGCATAAGGATCCCGGTTCGAGCCCCCAGCTCCCCACCTGCAGGGGATTCACTTCACAAGTGGTGAAGCAGGTCTGCAGGTGTCTATCTTTCTCTCCCCTGTTGGTATGCTTCTAAAAACCCCTTCTGTTTCATTTGGTTTAAATCCCCCCTGCTTAACACTACATTCTATTTACATAACTACTGTATTCTATTTACATAACCACTGCAGGGCATTGGTTCAATCCCCACTGGTTCATGATATGTTTTTGCTCCGCCCCCTCTCCTTGTCACACCCCGATCTTCCACCAGTCTCTTTTCTCTCCACCCTCTCTGCGTCGCATCCTGTTCCCACCCTACTGGGCTAGTATATTTATAAAGACAAGATTGTTTGTAGTTAGTTTAGTTTAGCTTAGCTTAGCTTGGTATAGATTGTGCTGCGTCCTGCATGAATAAAGAGATAATGCGTACAACCCAGCCATGAGTCCCTGGTCGTCTGTTACCCGCCCATGAAGCCAGCCCATCGAAAACAACATAATGGCGCCTGAACAAGGGACTGACATAAGCCCTGAAACAGGGACCAGCACCAATGTGGGACCTAACCCGCCCATTGCCCAGATAGTAAACTTGGCTACCCATCCACCATGGGTTGCCTTTCTACTTATGAAGAGGTTTGCCAAAGCCTCTACTGTTTCATCATGAGACAGTTACTCTGTCTCTGGAACATTTTGCTCTGGGCCACACTTCGGTTCCCTGACCGGGAAGTTTGGTTTCTTGTGACCCTAATCATAGAGCTTGGGAGATGCACGGAGATTTCTCCTTGGACTTTCTGGATTCCCTCGCCCATGTTTCCTGAGGAGAAGGACTGCATTTTGCTCCAGGCCACAATTTGGTTCTTTATGACCGTGATCGTAGACCTTGGGATATGCATGGGGATTTCCACTGGGACTTTCTGGACTTCTTCTCGCATGTTTCCCATGGAGAAGGACTACTCTAATTTGAGGAGCGTTCTCCAGTACCCTGGCAGTCCCCAAGAATGGAGACACGTGGTTAGTTCTACTCTCCTGATTGGATTCTTTCTTCGATGGGAAGACGCTTTTAAAAGTAGATGCCTGAAGCAATACAGTAAGAACAGTCAGAAGCACCCTAAATGGAATTTCGAGGAGCTTTTTGGACTAGGACGCCCTCCGGGGACTCTTGATGCTACATGGTGAGATCTGTTTCGTAAGAGAGTGATTTGAATGACTGAATTTTTGTTTGACATTGACTTAAAAAAAAAATGCTAGATGCAGCCATGATTTCTAGAGACATCCAGAAATAATCCAAAAAAATTGTTTTTTCCTCCTTTGATTTCTTTTTTTTTACGTCTTGGCATAAATCTGAAACGTTTAATCCTGAAACGGTATGAGTTATGGGCGGGGCAGATAGTGCAATGATTATGTTAATTATTCTCATGCCTGAAGCTTCTACCATGATTCTTCTGTTTACCTTTCCACATTTTATTGAGTTCAAACTGTTTCAACAACTTTGAAATCATACTAGAAAGGACTTCCAATTATAATGGAGTTATCAATTATAGTAAACTTCTAATCTGCTACAAGTTTTGTTTGACAAGTAAGTGAATTTCAGCTGTCAAGTCTTCACATGAAAAAGCATCTACTCAAATGGAATTCCTGGAAATCCATTTGGATCCTGTTCTCTGACTTCACCCACAAGATGGAATGACTACAACACACCCCTGGAAACCAATGATGTGACCTGGCACGACCTGAAGAAACAGATTCACAGACTCCAAAGATCACTCTCTACAGAAAAGCAGAATTCTGGTGGCTGACATTCCCCATCGAGACAGACATGCAGCGTTTCATCCCTTGGCATTTTCTTCTGTGGTCAGCTATTTTGGACTGACACCTCCATCGGACTTACTGGTACACGCTGCTGTGTTTCTCAAAGACTAACTTCAGCCAATTGCCTTGAGACTTTATAGACCATGTACCCTCGCCTGCAGGCTCTTCCCCAGAGGCAGAAAACTCCCCCTCCTTACTAGGTTATGCCCACAGAGACATGAAGTGCCCCAAGAGGCAAGAGATGCCCACAGAGGCATGAAGCACCCCAAGAGACAAGAGATGCCCACAGAGGCAGGAAACGCCCTTTGAGGCAAGAGATGCCCCCAGAGGCATGAAGCGTTCCCAGTGGCAAGAAATGCTCTTTCGCCTGCTAGGCCTTGCCCTTTGAGGCAAGAAACGTTCCCCTTGGCATCACACTGGTTATTGCTGCTCGCCTATTTTTTTCCATGTCTTATGCCAGTTCTTTTGAAAACGCCTGTACGATATAGGTTTCTGTTCACCCCACACTCCTAATACTATGGCCATGAGTTTAAAAGAAAGGGGGAATTGTTGGTATGCTTCTAAATACCCCTTCTGTTTCATTTGGTTTAAATCCCCCCTGCTTAACACTACATTCTATTTACATAGCTACTGTATTCTATTTACATAACCACTGCAGGGCATTGGTTCAATCCCCACTGGTTCATGATATGTTTTTGCTCCGCCCCCTCTCCTTGTCACACCCTGATCTTCCACCAGTCACTTTTCTCTCCACCCTCTCTGCGTCGCATCCTGTTCCCACCCTACTGGGCTAGTATATTTATAAAGACAAGATTGCTTGTAGTTAGTTAGTTTAGTTTAGCTTAGCTTGGTATAGATTGCGCTGCATCCTGCATGAATAAAGAGATACTGCCTACAGACCAGCCATGAGTCCCCGAGTCTCTGTACACCGCTGCGAAGCTAGCCCGGCCTGCTGGAGCTCCCGAACGAAAACAACACTCCCCCTCTCTGTCTTCCCCTCTTCTATTTCTCTCTGTCCTATCCAACAACAATGACATCAATCATAACTACAACAATAAAACAACAAGGGTAACAAAAGGGAATAAACAAATAAATAAAAAAGAATATCCAGTGGTCCAGGAGATGGCACAGTGGATAAAGTATCGGACTCTCAAGCATGAGGTCCTGAGTTCAATCCTCGGCAGCACATGTACCAGAGTGATGTCTGGCTCTTTCTCTCTCCACCTATGTTTCTCATTCAGAAATAAATAAAATCTTTTTTTATATATTTATTTTACTTATTTATTCCCTTCTGTTGCCCTTGTTGTTTTATTGTAGTTATTATTGTTGTTGTCGTTGTTGGATAGGACAGAGAGAAATGGAGAGAGGAGGGGAAGACAGAGAGGAGGAGAGAAAGATAGACACCTGCAGACCTGCTTCACCGCCCGTGAAGCGACTCCCCTGCAGGTGGGGAGCTGGGGTTCGAACCGGGATCCTTATGCTGGTCCTTGTGCTTTGCGCCACCTGCGCTTAACCCGCTGCACTACAGCCCGACTCCCTAAATCGTTTTTTTTTTTTTTTAAAAAAAGAAAGAATATCCAGTGTGATAACTCCTCGTGCTGTGCTTGTATTGTGCCATGGGGGTCAAGCCCCACCCTCCTAGGGGAGGTGCCATAGCACTGGAGTAGTTCCGTACTGTCTCTCCCTTGCTATATTTACCTGAATGAAAAACATTGTTAGGGAGCAGTAGAATCCCACATGTGCAAATCCCTCAAAGTAAAAATAAAAAACTAGGCTGGAGAGTGGCTCAACAGTAGAGTCCATGTGTGAGAACTTGAATTGGAGTTCTGGGACCACACTTGAGAAACAAATAAGACACCCAGGACTCCCAGGGCTCCAGCTTGAAGTGCACTGACAGGAAAGAAGAGTTCCCCTGGGTTCCCCAATAAAAATGTGAAGCCCAGGCGCCTGGAAGGTAGAGTGCATGCTTTGCTATCAATAACCCAGGTTCCAGCCCCCAGCGACCATATAGGAGCACCATGCAGAGGAAGCCCCAGGAGAGGTGGAGCACTGCTGTGGCATCTCTTCTCCTCTCTCCCACCCTCTATTAAATAAATAAGAAAGTTTGCCAGGAATGTGGAGTGGTGCAGGCTGGAAAACCAAGCCAAAATCCTAGTGGCAAAAAACAACCAAACAGACAACAACAAAATCAAAGTGAAACCCATAAAAATTGAAATAGTAATTAAAGAAAATCCCTTGGTGTATTTACTGCAAGGATGTAACAGCACTCTAAGGGTAGGACGGGTGAAAATAAGCAAACGATGGGTTCTATGATGTGTAGTAATGATGGTGTCAACTAGCTAGATACTGTGTTAGTTGCATACTTTATTTAAACCTTACCATTCCTCTCCAAGGTGTTACTACCACCATTTTACACACGAGACTTTATTATATACATTTAAATTTTATTTTTTAAGATGGAGAGGCAGAGAAAGAGTGACCACAATACTACTGAAGCTTTCTTCAAAGCGGTGGGGGGCAGGCTCCACCCTGGGTTGCACACATGGCAAAACAGTGCACTATCCAAGTGAGCTATTTTGCTGGCCTTGGAAGCTTTAAAGGTCAAAGGTCACATAATCAGTGAGCCACCCAGGCAGATTTTAAAGTCAGGTATATCTATCTATTACCATGCTAGACAGATCTGTGACTTCTGCTCTTTGTTTTTATATTCTTCAATCTGTAAGGATTAAATCAGAAAAATGACCAAGTTCTCTCCCGTCTCTGAAACTTCTCAGTGAAAACAGCACCTCTTTCCAAGCCAATGACACATAAAGTTCAAAGGATCAGCTTGCTTCCCTCACCTCTTGTCCGCCCCAAAGAATATGCTCTTTTGTCCAAAACTTGAGTTCTGAAAACTTCCTTGGTTTCCTGTGACCGCATGGGGTTTCCACTTACTGAACTAGATCACATGCTCTCAAGGAATGACTTGCTCCAGCAGATAATTCCTTTTTTGTTTTGCCTCCAAGGATTTTTTTTTTTTTTTTTTTTTTTGCCTCCAGGGTTGTTGCTGGGGTTCCGTGCCTGCACTGGGAAGCCACTGCTCCTGGAGGCTATTTTTTTCCTTTTGTTGCCCCTCTTGTTTATTGTTGTTGTTATTGTTATTGCTGTCGTTGGATAGGACAGAGAGAAATACAGAGAGGAGTGTAAGACAGAGAGCGGGAGAGAAAGATAAGGCACCTACAGACCTGCTTCACGGCTTGTGAATCGAGCCCCCTACAGGTGGGGAGCTGGGGCTCCAACCAGGATCCTTGTGCTGGTCCTTGCGCTTAGTGCCGCCATATGTGCTTAAACTGCTTGTGCTACCGCCCCCCCCCCCCCCAGATAATTCTTTTTTAAAAAGGAACCAACCAAGATACTAGTGCAAACTAAGGGTTCCAGGAACATTTATGGAATTAACTTGAAGGAGGCTGAATGGAAAACGTGAATCAATGGGGTGAGGGTAGACAGCACAGTGGCTGTGCAGAGACTTTTATGCCTGAAGCTCCAAAGTCAGAGGTTCAATCCCCTGCACCACCATAAGCCAAAGCTTACCGTCTGGTTAAAAAGAAAACGAAAAAGAGGGGCCGAGTGGTGGCGCACCTGGTTGAGTGCATATGTTGCAGTGCACAAGGAACCAGGTTCAAGTCCTCGGTCTCCATCTGTAGTGGGGAAGCATCACGAGGGGTGAAGCAAGTCTGCAGGTTCCCGCCCGTCTCTTTCCCTCTCTATCTCCCCCTTCTCTCTTGATTTCTGGCCGTCACTATCCAAAAAAATTAAGATAATAAAAAATAAAGAGAATTAAAAAGAAAAAGAAAGGGTGGGGGCCCGGGCAGTAGCGCAGCGGGTTAAGTGCACATAGCACAAAGCGCAAGGACTGGGGTAAGGATCCAGGCTCGAGGTCTCTTCGCAAGCGGTGAAGCAGGTCTGCAGGTGTCCCATCTTTCCCCACTCTGTCTTCCCCTCCCCTCTCTATTTCTCTCTGTCCTATCCAACAACAATAACAACAATAACAGTAACAACAAGGGCAACAAAAATAGGAAAAAATGGCCTCCAAGAGCAGTGGAGTCGTAGTGCAGGCATCGAGTGATAACCCTGGAGAGTACAAGGTCCTGGAAAAGAATGACAGAGGATGTAGTGGGGGTTGTATTGTTATGTGGAAAACTGAGAAATGTTATGCATGTACAAACAGATGTATTTACTGTCAACTGTAAAACATTAATCCCCCAATAAAGAAATTTTTAAAAAGTGCTAAGCTACCCAGAGATTAATGCAACTGACACAGTGGTTTATGCTTGAGGTGCATAGCTCCCAGGTTCAATCACCACCATAAACTAGAGCTGAGCAAGAATGAAAGAAAAAGGAAAAAAGAAACCGTCAACCAGCGAGCCTGCACTACTCAGGAAAGAGAAAGAGTCAGCGCAGATTGCATAGGGCTGGAGGTGCAGACCGACCCGCAGAAGCCCGAGGCCGCTAGGCAACGCGATGGATGACGCCGTGCACGCACACCCGCGGAACCGCGCGGCCGTTCCCAGTCGGAGTCCCGGGACTGTGGAATACGGGGACTCCCAGAGTTCCCAGCGCCGCCTTTTCGGCGGCGGCGTCCGCAGCTGCGCCTGCGCAGTGGCGCGCGCGTAGGCGGCGCACGGCGCGCGCCGGTCAGCTGACCGCCCCGGCTGGCACGTGACTCGCTCGGTGGGCGCCGGGCTGGAGGCAGTAGGGAGGCCGGCGCCGGGGCCGGGCGGGGATGGAGCGCTGAGCGGTTAACGTCTGCCCTGCCGCCGCCGGAGTGACACCGTCCTATCCCGGGTCAGTGAGCGACGGCTGTGCCCCCTGGGGACTCTGCAGCCGGGGGTGGGGGGAACGGGCAAGGCCGGGCCTGGGGACAGACTGAATGTCTGTCTGTTTTGTACCTGGGCGCTGCCAGGCAGGGCCTGTCTGTAAGAAACAGAAGGCGGGGGACAGAGGGCCCAGGAAGCACCCGAGGACACATGGCTGCAGCCTGGTCGTCACATAACCTCGTCCTGGGCTGGAGAGGACGAAGGTGACATGGCCCTGGGGGTGGGGTCACAGGGAGCCCTGGAGCCTTCAGGAGGGGGACCAGCCCGGGGTGGGGGTGGGGTGTCACAGGGAACCCTAAACCTCCAGGGGTGACCCTTCCAAGGGTAGTGTCACCGGGAGCCCCAGAGCATTAAGGGGCAGGGGTCACAGGGAGCCCCAGAACTTTCAGGAGGAGACCAGCCCGGGGGAGGGGTGTCACAGGGAAGCCCATACCTTCAGGGGGGACCATCCAGGGTGGAGGGGGGGGGTGACAGGGAGCCCCAGAGCCTTCAGGAGGGGGCCCCGCCGTCTGGTTGGGGGATGGCATTTTGAAGGGACGAGTGGCCCCTCACTGTAGGCAGGGGACCCTCCCAGAGCACCTGGTACAGGTTCTTGCGGAACTGGAGAGCAAACACCCAGAAAACTCAGGCTGATTTGTTTCATACAATTATTATCTATTTTATTTTAAAATTATCGTTATTGCATAGAGACAGCCAGAAATTGAGGAGGGGGGAGGTGGAGAGAGAGACATTCAGAGGGGAGGGAGATAGGGAGAGAGACAGAGAGACACCTGAAGCTTCACTGCTTCACCACTTGCAAAGCTTTCCCTCTGCATGTGTGGAGCAGAGGCTTTGAAACCCCCCCTCTCCCCCCATTGTAACATTTGCGGTCAAGTAGGTACATCCCCAACAAGTCATCTTTTATTATTATTAGAATGGACTAAGAGTAGGCAAGAACATCCTGGAAAGGAACTGGAAAGGAGAATTGCATAAAGCAAATTGAATCCTCTGAGTAATAGTGCTGAGTGGAAAACTGATAGTCTTTTCAGAAGGGAAAAAAAAAAGATATGCAAGGAAAAAATCAAATATTTCAGTTTGAGCTGAGTATTCAGTGCTGCTCTAAGAGGAGGGGGTGTAAACTGTCTAACCTTCAGATTTTGTATTGACATTTGGGAGATAGGTCATACACAGAGACACATTAAAGTACTATGTGGTTATAGATATTTATGAAAAGGAGTGTTAAGTAGAGGATCAGGCAGAAGCACAGCCAGTTAAGCGCACATGGCATGAAGTGCAAGGACAGGTGCAAGGATCCCAGTTTGAGCCTCCCTGGCTCCCCATCTGCAGGGGGTTGACTTCACAAGCAGTGAAGCATGTCTGCATATCTTTCTCTCCCCCTCTCTGTCTTCTCCTTCTCTCTAGATTTCTCTCTGTCTTATCCAATGACAGCAATAACAACAAGGGCAGCAAAATGGGAAAAATGGCTTCCAGGAGCAGTGGATTCATAGTGCAGGCACTATGAGTCCCAGTGATTACCCTGGAGGCAAAAAAAAAAAAGAAAGAAAGAAAGAAAAGTGTTAAATAGTCTATGATGAAATTGTGGAGCAGGGACACATATAGGATTCTGCACTATCAGAAATGTGGCCTTGGCAAGCCAGTGGGATTTGAAATAGTGAGCTATGGGAACAGTTTAGTAGGCAGGGAAATCCACAAGATTTGAAGGCCTGAAAAGCTCACCAGGGACATGACTTCAAAGAAGGCTTTTGGGGAGGATATGACTTTTGAATGAACATCTGAAAAGGTTGTGAATGTGTAAGTGGAAATATTTCAGACTGAGGGACCTGTGGATGACCTCAGAGACTGGGGTGGGGAGATAAAGTTTTTGAGAAGATGTAGTGAGTATGGTGGGACAGGGGAAGGTGAGAGCTATGTGAGATGGGGGAGTGGGCCCAGCAGTATCTTCATCTTGAGTGAGATCTGCTTTTTGAGAAGGTAATTTTGTAATTTTTTGACAATGGCAAAAACAAATGAGGGAAGACCACTTCAAGGAGATGTGTGATCCTGCCTAAAGCCAGCAAGGTAGCTTGAATTGTTTGGAAGTGAGTTGTTTGAAAGCAGGATACTTTTTCTCTCCGTTGAGAAATTAAGGAGACTGTTTAGTAGTACTCACACTTAGAGGGACTAACAAGTGGAGGGATGGTAAGAATCATTGAATTCTGTTTGCTATTACTCACTGTGGGGAGTTGTATCTACTCCCTAGACAGTTCTGAATAACCTGGGTGGGAACCTGGACAAGAATTGGCCTTGACCTTCCAGACTTAATTTTTTTGGTAATGCCATCTGCTTCAAGTAGCTTTTATTGAACTAGAGTCACAAGGAAGACTCAATTACCTTTTATATTTACTTTATTCTCCCAGGTTTTTGAGAGAAGGTAAGTGAATATACTATTGTGTAGATAGGAACCTACCAGATATTAGAAATGCAAAACAAAATGATTTGTCTAAGTCCAGTTTAACTTCCCTGGTCTTCTGACTGTGGGGGGATAATCACTCTTGCTGACGATTACCATAGTCATATCTGGAGAGCATGTTCATTTTCCTGAAGAGCTTTGTAATCTTTTAGTCAGCACTTAGGGTGGACTTTTTCTAGTGGGACAGCTTGCAGGGACTTGAAAGTGGTAGTCAGTGCTTTAATAACTGCTTTTCTGGAAATTTGGGTAAAGCTATTTAATTTACAGTTCCTTTGGAGGAGATCATTAGCAGCCAAGATGAGCTGAAACACTCAGGCTTTGAATCACAGTTCTTTGACAATAAGCAAGTTTTAAATTATGCTGAAGGCTGAGCCTCAGGGTGATGCCCGAGAACTCGCAGATCTTCACTTTTAGTATACCTTGCAGGAACTAGATACAATCTAAGGAAATAGTACTCCATATCTAGTGCAGTAAATGCTTGCAGAGCTGGGTGGTTACTGTAATTCAGCTGTTAAGGCTGGCGGGGAAGGACTCACTTTTTAGATTTTGCTTGTCCCTCCTTTATATTAATTTTTCCCCCAACCTAAACATTTCTGGAGATTCCAAAATTCAGAGTCTGTGATTATTTCCACAGCTTGTGAAATAATTTCTTTGGTCAAAAAACAAGACTGCAGTGAGAAATTAAGCCTTTGGAAGAGAATCTTCGTGTAGTTCTTCACTTGCTTTAAGTCAGCCTTCTTTTAAACCTCCCAGTTGAAAAAAATTCAACCACTTTATAAGTATATGTATTATTATTACTGTTTTTAAAAACTTCTTTAATAACACCAGAGGCAGAGAGAGAGGGAGAGGGAACCAGAGCATCACTCAGGCATTTGTGATTCTGGGGCCTGAACTCAAGACCTCATACTCCAGTGTTCAGTGCTTCACCCACTGTTCCACCTCCTAGGCCACCTTCTTAGGTAAATGTTGATCTTGTATATATTCCGACCTGTCTGAAAAAGTAAATCTTTTTTAGTCTTCGGATGTGGAATTTGATGGCATTATAGTTGTAAACTTACTTCCTTTTAGATTCCCATGTCTTCTGGGCCCCCCCCCCCCTTTACTATAATGAAACAAAAGCCTTCTTCAGTAGGGAAGTAATTACAGCATCATGTCATTGTGCAAATCTGCCACACATTTGAGTTGCAAAAGGAGCCAGATAGGTATTGAAGACATTCTCTTGGTTATACGAAGGATAAAAGGTGGAGCATAGACTCTGTATCTGAGGCAAGTGTCTGTGTAGTGGAAGGTGAAATAGGGGTCAGATGGTGTTGCGACTGGTGAACAGCACAAGCTGCCTTGTGCTGGGACCTAGTTTGAGCCCTGGCCCCCATCTGCAGAGGGAAGCCTCACAGACAGTGGAGAAGATACAGGGGTATCTCTCTCTCTCTCTCTCTCGTCCCCCTCTCTGGCCCTATTTCTCTATCATAATAAAGGAGGAAGGAAGGGAAGGTGGGAGGGACAAAAACAATGGCTGCTTGGAGCAGTAGATTCGTTGTGCCAGCACAGAGCTCCATCAATGCCCCTGGTGGCAGAAATAAATAAATTAATTAATTAAATAAAATAATGATAGATATATGCAAAATGACATTTTATAGACTGGTGAATGCTTTAAGTCAATTGTCAGTGAGTAGGAAGTTAACTTGTAAATGATTTATGTAATCATTTATGAGAAAGAGATGGGAAGGGGGAGAGAATATCAGAGCATGGCTCTGGCACATGTGGTGCTGGGGCTCAAACTCTGCAACCCATGTTTGAGAGCCCAGCACCCTATCCACTGGACTACCTCCTGGACTGATGTGGTTAACAGGTGGATTAACTTTCCCATGGGGAGATTTTGTTTGTGAAGCAGCTTTCAGCTTAGTCTCTTCATGGGCTGTGGATATTTTGTGTAGGTTTGTCCCCTGCCTTGCTCCCATTTGTTTGGTGCAGAGCACCACGTTGGGACGAATCTCAAACATCCCGTTGGAGAAGAGAGGTACTACTAGGCAGTGAAATACTGAACAGGACACTGTAATTTACCTGCCAGAAAGATACTGGGGTACTTGTTAAGTGACAGGCACCCAGCTAGATGTTGGGGATAGAGAGGTTGAGAATGGTATTTTAATAAATCAGTATTAAAATGTATGTTTTCACTGTGTCACCATGACATCTAACTGTTGTCTCTGCAAATGAAGGTGATGTGACATCACTTTGAAGGAATTTAACAATGAATTGTTTAGTATATTGAAGTACTATCATTGAGCACAGCACACAGTACATTTAATTTTTTATTAACATATCTTATTGTATTTTAATGAGAGAGAAATGCACTGTTCAGCTCTGGTTATGGTGGTGCTGAGGAGTGAACCTGGGACCTGAGAGCCACGGGCATGACAGTCCTTCGTATGTCCATTATTGCTGTCTCCTCAGCCCCACACAGTGCACTTTTAATAAGTGGTTGTCATTAACAGTAAGCAGAGTCTTAAGCTGACTGGTTTGATGAGCTGGGAACAAATGTTTTGAGTCTTTACGCTGCTTAACTTTAGGCTAGAATACATTGTGTTGGAGCTCTCTGCACCCTCTAGGAAATGTGGACACTTGTTCTATTCACTATTAGAAAATACCAACCCCCAGAGGAAAGGGAAGACACACTTTGGGAGCCATGAATGTAGCATCAGAGAATACTCTGCCTTGGAAGTAATTATTTGCCCTGTGGGTCACTGCTAAGTTTCCCCTGGCAGAGAGGAAGTTTCTGAGAGCTGAGATTCTGATGACTATTTCATTAATGTGTAGATACAATACCTTTCTTACCTTGTCCACCCAGTGAAAGGACCTTTACCAGAAAGGACAAATTTTCCAACATTAAAAAAAAATTATAAGGATTTATTTTAATGGGGTGAGGGAGAGAGAAAGAGATCGGAGCTCATTTCTGGCTTATGGTGGTGCTAGGGATTGAACCTGGGACCTTGAGGCCTCAAGGCATACTGACTAGCACTGTGCTCTACCAAGTGGAGATATTACCCAGTCTGACTTTTAAAAAAAAATTTTCTTTATTGTGGGATTAATGTTTTTACATTTGACAGTAAACACAATAGTTTATACATGCATAACACTTTTCAGTTTTCCACTGAAAACTAATACAACCCCCACTAGGTCCTCTGTCATCCTTTTTGGACCTGTATTCTCCCCCCCACCCCCCACCCCAGAGTCTTTTACAATTTGGTGCAATACATCAACTCCAGTTCAGGTTCTACTTGTGTTTTCCCTTCTGATCTTGTTTCTCAACTGCCTGAGAGTGAGATCATCCCATATTCATTGTTCTGTTTCTGACTTATTTCACTTAACATGATTTCTTCAAGCTCCGTCCACGATGGGCTGAAAATGGTGAAGTCACTGTTTTTAATAGCTGAGTAGTATTCCATTGTGTATATATACCACAACTTGCTCAGACACTCATCTGTTGTTGGACACCTGGGCCAGCCTGACATTTTTCAATGTTACACCATGTGCTGTTTTCTTCTTAACCATGCCTTACCGGGAAAACGTTGTTCTAGACTCAGTGATAGGCATCAATGTGGAAATAAGGCTTGACTTATTACATGTTTAACTTTAGCTAACTGTGGAAGACGAAGATGGTACTTGTTCATAAAATACATCTATTAGAGATTAACTACTTATGTATACTTACAGCATGAACTTCAGGTTGTCTTGAGTAGGACTGTAGAGCATTTATAAAGTTTCAGTTGAAAATAATGCTTGCAAAATTAAGGATTATTTAAAGATAACGTCTGACAATTTAAATTTTGTTAACCTGTCCAGACACACTTGCCCAAAGAGATCTGTGTATACCTATGCTTATAGCAGCCAATATCTGGAATAAGCCAGGTGTCCAAAAACAGATGAGTGCCTGAGATAGCTGAATTCACCTTTTTCACCTCATCTTGGATGGAGCTTGAAGGAATCATGTGAAATGACATCAGCCAGAAGGAGAAGAATGAATATGAGATGATCCCACTCACAGACAGAAGTTGAGAAATAAGAACAGAAAGGGGAAACATAAAGGAATATTTCACCTTTCAAGAAATAATTTTCAAAATTCTGGCTTGATGTATTACACCAAAGCAAAGCACTCTGGGGAAGGAGGCTGGGGAGGGGTGGGGGGAGGAGGAGCTTCCAGGTCCTGGAACAAGACGATGGACTTAATTTGGGGGTGGGGGTGTTTTGCATCTCACCTATATCCTGGTGAGATGAGAAGTTGTACCCATGTGCCAGCAACTACTGTAAACCATTAACTTTCCAGTAATGTGTGCACTTAACCAGTGTGACACCACTCAGCCCCTCCATTAACCTTCCAGTAAAAAAAAAAAAAAAAGAAAAAGAGAGAGAGAGAAAAGAAAGTGTTTAAGTAGTCTGTTAAGGGGAATACTAATGAGCTATTAAAATAACATTACCAAAATATTTCCTCAAATTATTGGAAACTTTTTTTTTTAGCAACTTATGAATAAGCTCCTTTCACAATCCTAATTCAGATTCTTCTGTTTTGAAGGACAGAATTTTAACATTCAAAGAGGTAAAAGCAGTTATTCTTTTTATTTGTATGGTGTTATCAAACAATTTCTAGAGTAAGATATGGCAGCCTTTTTAGGTGAGTTGTATTTTGCACTGACTACAAGACTGATATTTCACAGATACCTGAGGTATACTTTGTTTTGCTTTTTGAGAGCTTGTTTGGAGGTTCTAGCAAAGGAGTGCAGCTATTCATATACCCTCGACCAATGGCCGGTCCGTCTCTATTGGGGAAGGCCGTCCTCTTCTGACTGAGCGCGCAGCTTCAGCAGGGACGCACTTGGAGCGGTGAGGGAAGAAGGGGACACCCGCCTAGCCAGCCAGATCAGCCGAAATCAACCCTGGCGATCAGTGGGGTGACATGTCACAGCCGGATCGCCCTCACATCTTGTTTTGCTTTTTGAAATAAGCCGCTTAATTAGCTATGTCTTTTCAAGGACTGAAACAAAAGTAGCTTTGCTTGTAGATCCCCTTTAGTTCTAACTTATTATTTGTTATGTTGCATTTCAGAGATAAATTTCTGGTTTCTTCAAAGTATTGAAATTGGTAAAGTATTGGATTTAAGTGCTGAACCTGCTTAAGTAATTAAAATCAGTTATTTATTTATTTATTTATTTATTTGTCACCAGGGTTATTATTGGAATTTGGTGCTGGCATGACAAATCCACTGCTCCCAGAAAGGCCATTTTTCCCTCATTTTTCCCTCTACCGCCACCTTTTGTATTTGGTAGGACAGAGAGAAATTGAGAGGAAAGGGTGAAGTAGAGAGGGAGAGAGACAAACACCTGCAGTACTTGCTTCACCTCTTGAGAAGCTTCACCCCTGCAAGTGGAGAGCAGGAGCTGGAACCTGAGTTCTTGTGACTGGGGATGTGTGTGCTTACCCAGGTGCACTACTGCCAAACCCCTAAAATCAGTTAAGTATTGATAGGGCCAATAGAAGAGCTCACCTGGATTGTGTACCTGCTTTGCTATGAGCTAGACCAGTAGTCTAGCCTGCCCCCCACTATATTGGTGGAAGTATCATTGTTGGGGTGTCTTCCCCTGCAACCTCCTTCCAGTCAGCCAGGAGTGCTGCAACCCTGATGATGACAAAAAGAAAAAAATCAATTGACCTATTTAAAGTTTTCTATGGCTACCTGATCTTGGGCCACCCTCATACCTTCACAACACACACACACACACACACACACACACACACACACACACACACACACACACACACACACACACACTAGCTCTTCTATTACTACCACCCCCCACCCCCCATTCAGTTTCGTTGCTTTTTTTCTTTTTCCACTTGATTGGGGAGTTTACAGTGCAGTTATCGACACACAGGTACATCTTCTCATCTCCCCTTATAGGTGTCCGCAAGATACTCTTTCCTCCAACGTAGGTCCTTCCCCACCATCCTGCACCAGGACCCCAGAGCCCCTCCACACACCCCTCTCCCTCCTTCCCCAGAATCCTCTGCTTTGGTGTGATATACTGTCACTCTTGTGTTATAATAGTTACTGTTTTTATTTTACTTTATTTTCAAAACAGTTGTTGTAGGAAGATAATCCATCGCCTTCAAGTTCCCATAAGTAGTGGTACAGCGAATAATAAATGGTCTTAGAGCTTTGGCATCTGGTTTTCCTTCCTTCCTATTTTGAAAGTAACTGTCACTGATTTTTTTTCCCCTCTTCTTTTTAATGTTTTCTTTCCTCCTTACCTCACTCCAACCCTTCCTTTCTTCGATGGTTTTTGTTGTTATTGAATTTTGTGAGTCCTTTATTTTATTTATTATTAGATAGAGACAGAAATTGAGATTGGAGGGAAAGTAGAGAGGGGAAGAGACAGAGAGATAACTGCACCCCTACTTCACCACTCATGAAGCTTTCCCCTACCGGTGGGGACCAGGGTGTTGAACCTGGGTCCTTGTGCACTGTAATGTGTGTGCTTAATCAGATGCACCACCACCTGGCCCTGAGTTCTTTATATATTTTGGTTGTTAGCCCTGTGCTATATGGTGTGTAAATACCTTATAACTCTTAGTAAATGCTAGCAACCTATGTCCTAGAAATACTCCCCTTTTTAAATTTTTTATTTAATTTATTTTTTTTTTTGGTACCAGAGCCATGCTAATGTGGGGGGATTGAACCTGGACCTCAGAGCCTCAGGCAGGAGAGTCTATTTGCATAGCCATTATGCTATTTTTCCCACCTTGTCCCTTTTTTTTTTTTTAATAGTTGCAAAACTTTTTGGCATTCTCCTGTGATATATAATTTCTTTTTTAGATTAGGAAAATAGTAACAAGTTAGATCTTTATAATCCTTTTGACTTTATAATAGTATGTTATGTATTTGTGAGTTCATGTTATATGTAACTTACACCATACTTACTTGCTTGAGATAGACAAAAAAACTAAAGGGGGGGGGGAAAGCTGTGATAGAACCACTTCTCTCAGGGGTTTGGTGGTGGCACATCTAGTTGAGCACAGTTGTTATCTTGCAAAGGACCTGAGTTCCCACCCTCCCTCCCCACCTGCAGGGGGGATGCTTCACGAGTGGTGAAGCAGGTCTACAAGTGTCAGTCTTTTTCCTCTTCATCCCCTCTCAATTTCCCTCTGTCCTGTTAAGTAAGAAAAAGGAAAGAAAAAGTGAAGAAGAAAAAAATGGCCTCTAGGAGCAGTGGGTTCTCATTTCCTTCACTGAGTCCTAGAGGTAACCCAAATGGCAATTAAAAAACAAAACAGGTAGCACAGCGGGTTAAGTGCATGAAGGGCAGAGTGCAAGAATCCCAGCTCGAGCCCCCGGCTCCCCACCTGCTGGGTGGTCACTTCACAGGCGGTGAAACAGGTCTGCAGGTGTCTGACTTTCTCTCCCCCTCTCTGTTTTCCCCTCCACTCTCCATTTCTCTCTGTCCTATCCACCAATGATGACATCAATAACAACAATAATAACTACAGCAACAGTAAAAAAAAAAAAGCAAGGGCAACAAAAAGGAAAATAAATAAATAAATTTATATAAAAAAAAAAACGGAGTCAGGCGGTAGCGCAGCGGATTAAGCACAGGCGGCACAAAGCGCAAAGACTGGCGTAAGGATCCCGGTTCGAGCCCCTGGCTCCCCACCTGCTGGTGAGTTGCTTCACAGGTGGTGAAGCAGGTCTGCAGGTGTCTATCTTTCTCTCCCCTTCTCTGTCTTCTCCTCTCTCCATTTCTCTCTGTCTTATATAACAACAACGGCACCAATAACTACAACAATAAAATAACAAGGACAACAAAAGGGAATAAATAAATATTTTTTTAAAAAAAGACTAAATGCTTCTCTGTTGACCAACAGGTAATATAGGAACTGAGAGACAGGTTATAAGTGAAGTGGACTCTGATCCCTCTGGTTCTCTGCTTGGAGTGCCTTCTGGGCCATGATTTAGGAAGGAGAAACCAAGCAAAGGCTTTTAGTTTGACTGAATTAGATTGTAACCGAGGAAGCTGTAACCTGGCTGAAATTTCAGGTCAGACTGGCAAAGAAGAAATAAACAACCCACTAGAAATTGACTTAGGGGGTCTCTGCAGGAGGACCATCAAACAATATCTAGAGAGTTTTAAACTTAACATATATCAGGGCTCAAGGGCCTGGAAGGAATTTGGACTACTGTTCAGTACCCAAGACATTTAGTAGACCTTAGCAATAAGACTATTTTTATTCCTGAGTAGAGTGTCAAATGCATCCTAACAAAGTTTTAAAAAACAAGTCTTTTTAAAAAATATTTTTTATTTATTTCTTATTTATTTATTTATTTATTAGATAGACACAGAGAGAAATTTATAGGAAAGGGGGATAAGAGAGGGAGAGAGATGCCTGCAGCCTTGATTTACCACTCATGAAGCTTTCCCCCTGTAGGTAGGGACCAGGGGCTTGGACCCAGGTCCTTGCATGCTATATATAATGTGTGTGCTTAAGCAGGTGTGCCACCACATGGTCCCCCCAAAATTTATTTTTTTGTTTTTTTTACTGGGTAGAAGCAGAAATTGAGAGGGAAGGGGAAATAAGGAGAGAGGAAGAGAGACCTACAACACTTCATCAATGTGAAGGTGTTAACTGGGAGCTTGAACCCGGGTTCTTGGGCATTATAGTATACATTCAACCTGGTACCCCACTGCCTTGCCCTAAAACAAGTCTTCATAGATCACACTGAACCTCCGAGACCTGTATGCTGGGCCTCAGGGCTTCAGAGAAGAGGGTCAGATTCTGACCTTTCAGGTTTCCAAGTCATTTGGAGAGGAAAGTAAGTTATGAAAACCAAGGGAGGATAATTTGTAAGTGCACAGTCATGGCATTTATAAATAAACAATATTTTCTACCTGGGTTAGTCTTCATAAGTAGACTGGGCTGAGTCAGCAGTTACTTTAGTCATTCCCAAGAAGGGAGACTGAGTGAGAGGGAGGTAGAAAGTCTAGCTACATCATTCCCTCCTTCCCTTCCTCCCTTCCTTCTAGTTCTGGTTTATGGTAGGGCTGGGGATTGAATCTCAGTCTTCAGAGCCTCAGGCATGAAAGTCTTTGCATAATCATTATGCTATCCCTAATCCTTCATTCCTTCCTACAGTTCTGTTAAGGGATTTGTATTAATATTACACTCTAGAAATTGGGGAGTTAGGGGCTGGTTGGTGGTACACCTGGTTGAGCACATGTTACACTGCACAAGGACCGGGGTTCAAGCTCCCAGTCCCCAACTGCTGGAGGGAAAACTTTGCAAGTGGTGAAGCAGGGCTGCAGGTGTCTCTCCCCCTCTCTATCATCCCTTCCCTCTCGATTTCTGGCTGTCCCTATCCAATAAATAAAGATAATTAAAAAAAAATTAAAATGAAATTTAAAAGTGTATTTAATAGGGGATAAAGAGACAGGCCAGGCAGTGGCACACCTGGCTAAGCACAATGGTTATGCAAAGAGACTTTCATTCCTGAGGCTCCAAAGTCCCAGGTTCAATCCCCCACATCATCATAAGCCAGAGCTGAGCAGTGCTCTGGTTAAAAAAAGAAAAAAAAAATTCTGTTATGCCATGCTAAGGAAAATGGCCTGCATCCAAGTCCTCCTGGTTTTTCAAATAAAGGAGTGACTACTTTAAGAGAGATTCACTCATAACCCTGGGACCCCTGTACTCAGCTTCATAACTCAGGAAGCCTTGCAGGCCCAATAAATTCTGCTAGATGAGGCGTCTGAACTTCTTTTTTTTTTTTTTTTGCTTTCAGGGTTATTGCTGGGGTTCTGTGCCTGCATCATGAATCCACTGCTCCTGGAAGCTTTTTTCCCCTTTTGTTGCCCTTGTTTAACGTTGTTGTGGTAATTGTTGTTGTTATTATTGATGTCATTGTTGTTGGATAGGACAGAGAAATGGAGAGAGGAGGGGAAGACAAGAGAAGTGGAGAGAAAGACAGACACCTGCAGACCTGCTTCACCGCTTGTGAATCAACTTTCCTGAGGTGGGAAGCCGGGGGCTCCAACTGGAATCCTTATGCCGGTCCTTGCACTTTACACCATGTGCGCTTAACCCACTGCACTACCGCCCGACCACTGGAATCTGAACTTTTCCCCGCTTTTCTTTGCATCTAGAATCACATTGTGCTATCCACCCCCCCCCCCCACCCCCCAAGAACCTGGTCTTTAGTCAGAGGGATTGGAGTCATCTGCCTTCTGTGTGGCATTGAGCATTTGGACCTCTTGAGTGCTGCTGTCCGGAGGTTTAAGTAGATAAATGTACGCACCACCATAAATTTGATAGAAGGCATTACTTCCTCCTTTCTTTTCAGACAGTCAGATTCTAAAGAAGGTCCTCGTAAAAAGGGAATTTTTTTTTTCGTAATTTTTCACCCATTTTTCCTGGAATTTCTGGCCTCTAGTTTTATTGAGAATCTTCCTGCCATTATTTCATTTCCTTCTGATCAAAGCTTAGTAGGTGGAACATGTATGTGTAAGATGAGAGAATGGGGGAGTCGGGCAGTGGCACAGTGGGTTAAGCGTACGTGGCTCAAAAAGGACCAGCGTAAGAATCCTGGTTTGAGCCCCCGGCTCCTCACCTGCAGGGGAGTCGCTTCACAAGTGGTGAAGCAGGTTTGCAGGTGTCTGTCTTTCTCTCCCTCTCTCTGTCTTCCCCTTCTCTCTCCATTTCTCTCTGTCCTATCCAACAACAACAACAACATAAATAACAACAATAATAACTACAACAATAAAAACAAGGGCAACAAAAAGGGAATAAATAAATATTAAAAAAAAAAAACAAGATGAGAGAATAGGACCCTCCTTAATTTCTTGAAATGCTTTGAAAATCTGTTGGATTGTAACGTTTTCTAGAATGTAGGTGGTATAGTAGTGCCATCTGCTGTAATAGCTCATATTACTACTGTCTTTTAAGAAGCTGCAGTTTTAGATCATTTAATATTGTTACCAGGACAGAATTTTTTTTTTCTAATTTTAGAGCTTTATTGAGTAATGGTTTATGGTATACTCTTTTTCTTTTTTTTATCACTGCTGTCACCAAAGGTCTGTTTCCCCACCCCCAACCCCCTAGATAACCACTAGAGTTCTCCCACAGTCTTGGGAACAGGTTGACATTTTTTTTTCCACATATGTCATCAGAACAAATTATAAATTGATTTCAAGTGTCTGGAAATAGCTACCAGGCAAACCCCCACAGGTGTGTGCCTGATACAAGGGGAAGCGCCCTAATGGGCAGTGCTATGACACCTCACTTTCCCTCTTCCCCCCAACTCTCTCTCTCCTTCTTGCTTTGTCTTTATATACAGTGAAATAGATGGGGGGGGGAATGGCCTGAACTTGATGGAATCATGCATGTGCATAAAAAGCCAGCACCACAAAAGGAGAAAAAGCTTATTTTGTTATTTGGCCATGTCTTGAGTAGAGAGAGATAAAAATGTATCATTCAATAAATGTTCTATGCAACAAAACTTCTATTTGCAAAACTACCATCAGCTTGAAGAGCTGGATTATTAAAAGAGATATAATGATGTTATTGGAACTCTGTAATCAGCTGAGGATTTTTTTTATTAGTGATTTAATAATGATTGACAAGATTGTGGAATAAAAGGGGTACAATTACCATCACCAAAGTTCCATACCCCCTCCCCTCCATTGGAAGTTTCCCTATTCTTCATCCCTCTGGGAGTGTAGACCAAAAATCTTTATGGGGTCAGCTGAGGATTTTAAGGCTCTGAGTAGTCCGGTGATTGGTAGATAGGCTGAAGTTCTATATTTGGTAAGTGCAAGGACCTTTGATGGAAGAAGTAGGGAAACATCCAAGGCTGCAGTAGCCAGAAGGAAGGGAAAAGGTATTAATCGTTGATGTAGCTTTGGCAAGAGGACCCAGGTGCAAGAGAGAAGGGGCCAGGGTGACCAGGAGGCAGATGCGCTACCAGGGCTCAGCAGGTGACTCAGCGCTGGATGCAAACCTGTTTGTGTGGCCCTCGGTGTGACCTCTGGCACTGTGTATAACAGTGCTGTGCTTACAAAACACAATGATAACTTCCCAAGATGATATATGCTATTGATTCTGAAGTTAGTACAAGGATAGCCCAGCCCCCAAGCCTAGCAACATTACACAGCTAATTTTGTTGACTATACTGACCCTTTTAAATAAAACATTTTAAAAAAAGATACCCTGCTTTATTAATGAGAGAGAGAAAGAACCAGAGCAGCTCTCTAGCACATGCAGTGCTGGGGATCAAATTCGGCTTCAGCTTCCAAGTTCTGTGTTTTACTGTTGGGCCATCTCCCTAGTCTTTTTTTTTTTATTTTTTATGAGAAAACATGCTAGAAGGACTAGCACATTTTAAAGACACGATTAAAGTTCAAATTGGTTTTTTTTTTTTAAATAATTACATTTAAAAATATTTTACTTATTATTTTAATGAGAGAGATACAGACAGAAACACTGGAGCACTGCTCAGCTCTGGGTTATGGTGGTACTGGGAATTGAATCTGGGAACTTGGAGCCTCAGGCATCAAAGTCTTTTGCATAATCATGCTGTCTTCCCAGCCACCCCCCATAGGTTTTTAATTAAAAGTAATCTGAGTAAATAGCAGTTGTCTGTATATAACTTTCCTAAGGTGATTTTTTTAATACAGTTTAGGGAAAATAACCTTGAACTTCTCAAAGCAGGTATCAAAAACTAAATTATCTAGAGTAGTCTCTAGGAACGCTACAGGCTTCTTTTACTATGCAAAACAGATGTTTATACAAGATATAAAAAAATTTCTTTATTGGGGGACTAATGTTTTACATTTGACAGTAAAACACAGTAGTTTGTACGTGTGTAACATTTCTGTTTTCCACATAACAATTCAACTCCCACTAGGTCCTCTGCCATCATGTTCCAGGATCTGAACCCTACCCCCTAATCCCAGAGTCTTTTACATTGGTGCAATACACCAACTCCAGTCCAACTTCTGCTTTGTGTTTTCCCTTCTGATCTTGTTTTTCACCTTCTATGATCATCCCATATTCACCCTTCTCTTTCTGAATTATCTCACTTAACATGGTTCCTTTAAGCTCCATCCAAGATGGGGTAAAGACAGTGAATTCACTATTTTTAATAGCTGAGTAGTATTTAGTAGCTGAGTAGTATTGTCTGTATATACCACAACTTAGCCACTCATAAAACAGATGCTTATAAGATTTACACTATTGGTTCTCCAACACTGTGGAACAGGCACTGAACACTGGTGGAGCACCGTACCAGATTATAGCCTCTGGTTTTTATCCGCTGCATACTCTAGGATTTTCTAAGTCAAAGTCTCTCTCATGATACTGAAAATATACTGGATTGTGCAAAAGAAGTAGTAGCTCTCGTCCACCTCTTTAAAGGGTGAATCACATCACTAGGCTTAACAAAGGTGGAATGCTGGCACTGTAGGGTTGGACAACTGTTTTTCAAACCTGAGTCATAGAGGATTTAGTATATTAAAGCAGCTGACATGTTGACTTTTTTGTGGGTTTTCTCAAACTGAAGTTTTCCTGTTAACTTGCCTTACTAGGTCTTACATTCATTTTTGATTTTTACAGAGAATTCGAAGAATTGTGCCATTGTCCTGCTTGATTTTGACCTTTTCCTTTCCTACAGCTCCATTATCTTGGCTCCCAAGCGGAGTCATTTGGAGATCATGAGTGTGCATTAGACCTTTGAGTCTGTCCTCACAAACTGTGCACACCAGTGGAATAGGCTGATGTTAAAGTTTTGTCTCTGCTCCATTCCCTCATCTCTGCAAATTGTTCTGTTTCTGCAGTATCCAATTGCAAGATACACTTCTGGTGCATTGATTTGTACTTGCTTTCTATAAGAATCTTCTATCATGTTTCTCACCAAAAGTTCTTTGAACAAACAAATCTACTCTGTAGTAAGAACTGATTTGCTAACACCTCCTCAGCCAGGAACCACTAGCCTATACTCAGAACTTAGAGTGGTACCTCTCACTCTGCCATCGGGTCCCTGCAGCCAGTAGAGCCCAGGCTCTCTCCGAGTCTGTCTCTGTGCTTGGTGCCACTGCCTCTTATATAAGAGCTTACCCTACTCATTTTTACTGTTTTTAATTGATTTGATAGTGGTTTACAGTGATAGAAAATTTTAGGAGTATAGTTACACACACAGACATAGACAAACACACACACATTCACTCTTTTTTTTTTTAATAATTTATTTCTTTTTTGGGGAATTAATGTTTTACATTCAACAGTAAATGCAATAGTTTGTACATGCATAACATTCCCCAGATTCCCATTTAACAATACAACCCCCACTATGTCATTCATCATCTTTCATGGACCTGTATTCTCCCCACCCACCCACCCACCCACCCCAGAGTCTTTTACTTTGGTGTAATACTCCAATTTCATTTCAGGTTCGACTTGTGTTTTCTTTTCTAATCTTGTTTTTCAACTTCGGGCTGAGAGTGAGATCATCCCATATTCATCCTTCTGTTTCTGACTTATTTCACTCAACATGATTTTTTCAAGGTCCATCCAAGATCGGCTGAAAACGGTGAAGTCACCATTTTTTACAGCTGAGTAGTATTCCATTGTGTATATAGACCACAACTTGCTCAGCCACTCATCTGTTGTTGGACACCTGGGTTGCTTCCAGGTTTTGGCTATTACAAATTGTGCTGCCAAGAACATATGTGTACACAGATCTTTTTGGATGGATGTGTTGGGTTCCTTAGGATATATCCCCAGGAGAGGAATTGCAGGGTCATAGGGTAGGTCCATTTCTAGCCTTCTGAGAGTTCTCCAGACTGTTCTCCACAGAGGTTGGACCAATTGACATTCCCACCAGCAGTGCAGGAGGGTTCCTTTGACCCCACACCCTTTCCAGCATTTGCTGCTGTTACCTTTTCTGATGTATGACATTCTCACAGGAGTGAAGTGATATCTCATTGTTGTCTTTATTTGCATTTCTCTGACAATCAGAGACTTGGAGCATTTTTTCATGTGTTTCTCGGCCTTTTGGATCTCTTCTGTGGTGAATATTCTGTCCAAGTCCTCCCCCCATTTTTGGATGGGGTTATTTGTTGTCTTGTTGAGTCTGGCAAGCTCTTTATATATGTTGGTTATTAAACTCTTATCTGATGTATGGCATGTAAAGATCTCCTCCCATTCTGTGAGGGGTCTCTTGGTTTGGGTAGTGGACATTCACTCTTAACATTACTCTCTCTGAACCTACTGCTAAAGTCCTGGTGTCATCACACCAATTAAAACTTTGACTATTTCTGCTTGACATCCCCCATTTTCTCTGATAACCACCATAGTTTTCATAAGACCCAAGAGTCTGTTTGGCTACTATTATTATTATTTTTTTTTTTGCAAGTTTGTTTTAGTTACCTACTCTACATGTAAGCAAGCTATCCGGTAGTTGTCTTTCCCTTCTTATTTCACTTACTATAATCATCTCTAGCTCCATCTATTTTGCTCTAAATGGCACATTGTCACCTTTTTGATGATCGAGTAGTCTGTCATTAAATATACTCATAATTTCATTTATCTAGCCATCTGACCCATGGCAATTAAATGTGAGTCCTCTATAATAGCTTTGATGTTGAACATCTTTAGTTTTTCAAGTCAGCAAGAATTCAGAGCTTGCTTTTATTTTAAAAATCAAAGCTGATCTTTGTGTGGCCCCCTTCGAAGTCTGTGCTAGGCATGGCCTCTCTCCCCGAGAGGCCAGTTAACTCTGTACAGTTTTTTAATTTTTTAAAATACTTATTTTCCCTTTTGTTGCCCTTTTGTTATTTATTGTTGTAGTTATTGTTGTTATTGGTGTCGTGGTTGTTAGATAGGACAGAGAGAAATGGAGAGAGGAGGGGAAGACAGAGAGGGGGAGAGAAAGATAGACACCTGCAGACCTGCTTCACCACCTGTGAAGTGATTCCCCTGCAGGTGGGGAGCTGGGGGCTCGAACCAGGATCCTTATGCTGGTCCTTGCGCTTTGAGCTGCATGTTCTTAAACCACTGCGCTACCACCTGACTCCCAACTCTGTACAGTTTTTATGGCAGGTTGAGTGCCTCGTGGATTGGCCATCCTGCCCTTCCTACCCAACTGTGTGTAGCTTATTGACCACTGCATAGAACATGGTTGTTGGTACAACTTTATTAGTAATGTTGGAATAATCTCAGGGTAATTTCCTTTTTTATTTGATAGGACAGAGAGAAATTGAGAGGGGAGGCGGCCATAGAGAGTGAGAGAGACAGAGATGCCTGAAGTGCTTGCTTCACCACTCATGAAGCTTCCCCCCCCCCCAGCTTTCTGGATGCAGGTGGGGAACAGGGGCTCAAACCCAAGCCATTTTGCGCTATAAATGCGTACACTTAATTAGGTGAGTCACTGCCTGGCCCCACAGGGTAATTTCTTGAGATACTAGTTTATTATTATCATCTAGACTTAACAGCCATTTAACTTGTCTGAGTTTCTTTGCTGTAAATAGGGGAGATCATGTGTATCACTTGGAGGTGTTGAGAAGATTGAGATAATAATGTAGAAAACATTTGGCCTAGTACCTGGTTTATGGAAGATGACAACAGAAATTAGAAAAAAAAAATCTAGTATATAGAATGGAGTCTGTGTTCGGTTTACTTTCAGTTTCAGTTGTGTAGTGACTGGATGAGATTACTGTAGTTGCATTGGGTTTCTGAAATAACGAGAGCCCATTATGACTAAAGATTTCGGAGAGGTTAAATAAGTTGGGGTACTAGAAAGTATCTAATTGTTTAAGTGAAGGCATTGGAAGTGGGAGGAATGACACTGTAGGTTTTTTTTTTTAATTTTCTTTATTGGGGGATTAATGTTTTACATTCCACCGTAAATACAATAGTTTGTACATGCATAATATTTCTCAGTTTTCCACATAACAATACAACACCCACAGAGGACCTAGTGGAGGTTGTATTGTTATGTGTACACTGTAGGTTTTCATATTTGTGAGTACTTGTGTGTTTGTGCTCCTTATCTCTCAGTTCATACACTGGGTGGATTGGACTCTGGGCTTTGTGCATGCATGTGGTGAGGGTTGTGTTGGTGGTGGAGGGAGGAAGATTGTACAAGAGGGTCAGAGTGTTGTAGTGACCTTTGGAAAGAAAGATCCATGGCTGTACTTTCATACAGCCACAGGAGTGTTGCATTTGCCCAAGGGGTGTGTACATAATATTTATTTGAGAGAGGGAGAAGGAGGAGGAGAGGGAGAGTACACAAACAGCAGGAGGTCACTCTGCCATGTGGTGCTGGAAACTGAACTTGGCCCCTTATACTTCCAGATCATGCATTCTGCTCCCTCGCTACAAACACATATTTACATCTTTTTTTTATTAGTGACTTAATATTGATTTACAAAATTAACAAGATAACAGGGGCATAATTCTACACTATTCCCGCCCTCACAGTTCTGTGTCCCCATTCTCTCCATTGGAAAGTGCAATAAGTAGTTCTCCCAAGATCACAGATAGGATTACTGCTATAACTATCTGTCTATATATATATTTGCCCATTTTCTTCTTTTCTTCTTCTTCTTTTTTTTGGTAGTATTTATTTTCTCTTTTGTTGCCCTTGTTGTTTGTTGTTGTTGTTATTGATGTCATTGTTGTTGGGTAGGACAGAGAGAAATGGAGAGAGGAGGGGAAGACAGAGAAGGGGAGAGAAAGATAGACACCTGCAGACCTGCTTCACCGCCTGTGAAGCGACTCCCCTGCAGGTGGAGAGCTAGGGGCTCGAACCGGGATCCTTATGTAGGTCCTTGTGCTTTGTGCTACGTGCGCTTAACTTGCTGCGCTACCGCTCGATTCTCTTTTCTTTCTTTTTTTTTTTTTTTTTTAAGATTTCATTTATTTATTAATGAGAAAGAGCAGACATCACTCTAGAACATGTGCTGCCAGAGATTGATCTCAGGACCTCATGCTTGAGAGTCCAATGCTTTCTTTATTCACTGCACCACCTGCCAGACTACCCCATTTTTTTCTTTAATCCTGCCTTCTCTATCTTTCTAAGTCACACTTACTATTTCAGGTGTCTTTCCTTTTTTTTTTTTTTTTTTTCCCTCTTCTTTTTCCCAGTCCTGATGGGTGGGGTTCAGAGCCCTCCTCCTCTGGGGGTATGGACCAAAATTCTTTATGGGGTACAGAAGGTGGAAGGCCTGGCTTCTGTCATTGCTTCTCTGCTGAACAGTGGTGTTGGCAGGTTGATCCATATCCCCAGCTTGTTTCTATCTTTCCTTAGTGGGATAGGGCTTTGGAGAGGGGAAGCTCCAGGACACATTGATGAGGTCGTCTGTTCAGGGAAGTTAGGATGGAATCATTTCAACAATTTGGTGGCTGAAAGGTGGTAAGATATAAAGCAGGACAAAGTGGCTAATGAACGAGCTAAAAAGTAGGGATCGAACAGATGAGAATGGGGATTTTAGGGTGAAAAGGAGCTAGCAAGTCTATTTTAGGTATGTTCTTGGGGGGGGCCCACGACTTTGGTAACTTTTGCTTGAGTTTGATATCCCAATATGCAGGTGGACTAAAAACATTGTCTGGGAAGATGGTGTCAGAGTTGAGAATAGAACTAGAAAGCTGGACTAAGGTAGAGAGTAGCTCCCAAACTTTTAAAACAATATTAACTGTTTACCATGTTGATCTGACCCAGGACTCATACTGTTCGTATTTTAGTACAGGAGCCTGTGTATCCTCTGAGTCCCTGTCAGTCTGAGCTCGAAGTCCATGGTCAAACTGGGGACATTCTAGGTTGCACTCATTTCAGGACCAGTCTTCCTTGAGTGGCAGAGTAGGATGACCCAGCCTCACTTGGGAGAGTGGGGCAGTCCCTACCATTGCTATTTCATAGTGAGGGTACAGTCCTGAAAAAGCCCACAAGAGGGCTTGTAATGACATTCCTGATGGAAGTAATCTGTTATGGTGGAGAGAGAGATCTATTAGAGGTCTAGGCCCATTGTATCTATGGGAGAATCCAAGGATTCCCTTCCTAGAGCCCCAGGTGATGGAGTGGCCTGGCAGTGACCACAAAGGCCATCATTAAGTGGGCCAGTCTTTTGCTCTCATCCAGCTTTTGTAGTCCCTTCTTCACCTGACAAGCTTAGACTTGCTCCAGTTGTTAGTGTTGAGTGTTACTTGTATCCAAATTGGTATTAGGTTTATGGGGTCTCTCCTTAAGTTAGAGAGGAAATACACCTAGGATTTTAGTGGAGTCTAAGTGAACCTCAAGTTTTACTGCATTTACTTGTTTGATGGTTGTAATAAATGTTGTAGTAGGACAATAATTGCCATTTAGTTGATAAATATTTTTTGCTAGTATATCTCTTGGCCAGTTGTATACAGTGTTTCTTCTAAAAATTATCGAGGGGTGACAGTAATGCTGATGCTGCCAGAAGAGATTAGCAGATATATCTTCTTCTTCTTCTTTTTTTTTGCCTCCAGGTTATTGTTGGGGCTTGATGCCTGCACTGTGAATCCACTGCTCCTAGAGGCCATTTTCCCCATTTTGTTGCCCTTGTTGTTATCATTATTTTTGTCACTGCTGTTATTGTTGGATAGGACAGAGAGAAAACGAGAGAGGAGGGGAGACAGAGAAGAGGAGAGAAAGACAACTGCAGACCTGCTTCACCGCCCGTGAAGTGACCCTCCTGCAGGTGGGGAGCCAGGGACTCAAACCAGGATCTTACACTGGTCCTTGCACTTCGTTACATATGCACTTAACCCGCCACGCCACTGCCCGGCCTCCTATATCTTACTTTCTTTTGAGTAGTTAGTTGAGTAGATGGAGTGATTGAGGGAAGTAAAGTAGGGGGTAGGAGAGGAGGGTGCCTAGGCCTAAGTAGTAGCTATTTGATTAGACAGTTTATGATACCATCTGTAGGTCTTTCTGCTAGATTGCCAAGCTTATTAGGTCTAAGTCTAATCACACTGGACTGTTAAGCACTTTTACTGTGAGGTATATAGCTGCCCCTAACTTATGGATAAGTTGTAGACATCTATCTGTAACTTTGTTGGAGAGTGCACCATCTGAAATGGAACTAGGTAGTACCATGTATTATGAAAGGTCTCACCAGATCATTGGAGCTGGAAGGTTGATATCTCAGGCCTGGCATCTCTGGATACAATTCAAAGCAAAAAGGCAGTGGCAGCATAATGTGGCCTGGTGGCACTGTTTGCATTGATTCAGCTGAGGTCAGTAGAGGTGGAGTAACAGGGTAAGGGATCGAGAAGAGGCTTCCAGAAACACAAAGTCCCAGAGGTTCCAGGACTGGGAGAAATAAGGATTGTAAAGAGAATGGGGGAGGGGTCAGGAGTTGGGTGGTAGTGCAGCGGGTTAAGCACAGGTGGCACAAAGCACAAGGACCGGCATAAGGATCCTAGTTCGAACCCCTGGCTTCCCACCTACAGGGGAGTTGCTTCACAAGCGGTGGAACAGGTCTGCAGGTGTCTAATTTTTTCTCTCCACCTCTGTCTTCCCCTCCTCTTTCGATTTCTCTCTGTCCTATCCAACAATGATGACAATAATGATAACTACAGCAGTAAAACAAGAGCAACAAAAGGGAATAAATAAATAAATATTTTTTTAAAATCTTAAAAAAAAAAAAAGCAATGGGGAAGGTTCCTCATGGTCTTCGAGTTTTAAAAAGCAATAGATAATTATTATAGCCAAGTTACTTGGCAGCTTGGTTTTCTTTGACAATCCCATGGTTTGGTCAAGAGGGACCCAGGGCATCACTCTGGCCTATGCAATGCCAGGGATTGAACTCAGGACTCCACACTTGCAAGTCCTACCCTCTACCGCTGGGCTACTTTCTGGGCCTGGTATGTTTTGATAGAAAGCAGACTAACAAGATTTGTTTTTTCAGTTTTGTAAATGTTTGCTGTTAACACAGTTACAGGGACTTGTGGAGACTTCCTGAGGTTGAATGTTTAATAGAATTAGCTAGTTATTTGGTTAACATTGTAGGATTTATAGGCCAATTTTGCCACATTACTGAAGTGTTCAAATGCATCAGTTCAATTTTTTTTTTTCTCAAAGAGGAGAAAGCTGGCATAAGCCCATCTTTTTGTTTGTTTCTTACTGGGCTTTGAAAGCTGAAGTAAACCTATAGATTTTCAGCTCCTCCATTTTCTTTTGTAGAGTGAAACTGCTGATAAGTGCTATTTTGGGTAGTCTCACTTCTTGAACAATTCCCACTTTAGAATGCTTTATAAATATAAAAAGATAGAACTCATTGGGAGTTGGGTGGTGGTGCAGAGCTCAAGGACCAGTGTAAGAATTCCGATTCGAGCCCCCGGCTCCCCACCTGCAGGGGAGTTGCTTCACGAGTGGTGAAGCAGGTCTGCAGGTGTCTATCTTTCTGTCCCCCTCTCTGTCTTTCCCTCCTCTCTCCATTTCTCTCTGTCCTATCTAACAATAACAACAACAATAAAAAACAACAAGGGCAACAAAAGGGAAAATAAATAATAAATAATAAAAAATTAAAAAAGAAAGATAGAACTCATTTACTATGTCTTTAGCATCTTTTTCCTCAAATAAATAAGGTACTTGTTATGATTAAATGGTTTTAGTGCCAGGTAAGTACATTTGACTTTTCCTGGATATGCCAGTATCGGACCAGTTTTGAAGCACGTTGTTTTCATTCATACATTTTGACTCAAATGCTTAGCAACAGGTGATCTTAAATTTTTCTCTGTGTTGTTTTGTTTCACATTTCAGAGTTTCTCTTGATTTGGGAAGAAATAGCTGGTAACAAACATGACTGAGTTCTGGCTTATATCAGCTCCTGGAGAGAAAACCTGCCAGCAAACATGGGAAAAATTGCATGCAGCTACTACAAAGAACAATAACCTTGCTATTTCTTCAAAGTTCAACATTCCTGACTTAAAGGTAGAGTTTATTGTGCAAAATCTGAGCTTACCATGAAGGGGGCAGACAAGTTGTGGTAGAAACACATACCCATGCTCCTTGGAGTGGGAGTGGGGGGCTGGGGGGGGAGATTCTTGCCAGGAAGTGGGGAGGGTAGCTTAGCAGGTAGACTACAGGATGGTGTGCTTGTGACCCCAGCTTAGAGCCCTAGCACTACATATGCCAGAGTGGTACAGTGCTGTGTCTTGAATAAATTAAATGAATAAATAACATCTTAAAAAAAATAATACAGAGCTTTCTTTTCTCTAGCCACTAGTACAACTCAAATACTTGTTCTTTCCAACTTTTACATGTTAGATAATGAGGCTATTTATTATTTATTTATTATTTTTTTTGCAAACACAGCCACACAATTGGTGTCTTTATTCATACATATTGACATTTCCCATGGGGAATTATTGAAGGGGGTGGGGAGAGGGCAGCTTGGTTTCCCTCCATCCAGTGGAGGAAGTGATGGGGTAGGGGGGGATATTTATTTTTAATGGTACCAGTGCCTGGCACACACACACAGTGTCACTGTTTCTGGGCTGCTGGGATGCTCTTTCATTCAGATAGAAATGCAGATAGAGATAGGGAGAGACATCATAGAACTGGAACTCCCAAGGGTTCTGTGGTCCTTCCATGTGGTGCTGGTATGTGTACCTGGGCCTGTACTTTCTTAAGTATGCTTGGAAAATTTAACTTCGTTATTCTAATGAATTTACTTAACATTTACTAAAGCCTCAGTATAAAGCAGGCTGTTGGAGCCAGGTGGTGATGCACCTGGTTAAGCGCACACGTTACAGTGTACAGGGACCCAGGTTCAAGTCTCTGCACTCCACCTGCAGGGGGAAAGCTTCATGAGTGCTGAAGCAGGGTTGCAGGTGTCTCTCTGTCTCTTACCTTTTCTATTTCCCCTTCCCCTCTTAGTTTCTCTTTGTCTCTACCCAATAATAAATAAAATAAATTTTTAAAAACTTAGAAATAAAGCAGGCTGTTAGTAGCCAGTTGAGTGAACTTTTAATTTTTTTTTTTAATATCTTTATTTATTGGCTAGAGACAGCTAGAAATTGAGAGGGAAGGGGGTGACAGAGAGGGAGACGAAGAGACGCCTACAGCACTGCTTCACCATTTGTGAAGTTTTCCCCCTACAGGTGGGGGCCAGGGGCTTGAACCTGGGTCCTTGGGCATTGTAGCATGTGCACTCAACCAGGTGTGCCACCACCCAGCCCCTTGACTGAACTTTTGTAAAGAGTGGAAAAGGTCATGATACCTGGATTTTTTAATCTATGTTAACTAGGTATGACAGTTACATAGAAGATTCACTTAAGAAATATTTATTTTATTCTACTTGATAGAGGGAGAGAGACGGCACAGCACCAAAGCTTCCTGCAGTGCAGTGGAGGCTGGGCTCAATCCTGGGTCATGCAATGGCAGAGCAGTGCACTATCCAAGTGAGCTATTTGACTGGCCTTTAAAGAACATTTTAAATTGCTGATTTATTTATAGTCTTTATTTGGGGAGTTAAACATTCCTTTGTGACATTATTACTGACTGTGGGTATTCCTTCCAAAACATGCTCATTTATACAAAATGGTTTTTCATATAAGTTCACTTACAAGCCCCTCTGGTGCACAGCCACAGCCTCCTGTTCAAGAACCACTGCTGCCCCACCATAACCAGGCTGTGCAAGCAGAGACACTTACCTGCCTTTGTGGGCTCTGCACATCTCAAGTGGTGGTTCCACCCATGAATTAGAGGCTTACCATAGGCATATAAATAGCTTGAAAGTATCTGGCAAACATTTTTAACTGCACTTGCACATTATGAGACTTGTGGGCCTTTTAGATCAAGATACTGTATCATCTTGTTTAAAAACAACAACAACACCAACAAAATATGGAATGTAGTAATAAAATGCTACGTCTACCTTCTAGGTTGGCACACTGGATGTCTTGGTTGGCTTGTCAGATGAACTTGCTAAACTGGATGCGTTTGTAGAAGGGTAATGTATTTACTGCACAGACTTGAGCTCAGTGAGGGTCACCGGCTAGATAGACATGGCTGCATGTTCACTGTCACATGGGTAGTCTGCTTATTGGAAATGTGTTAGCAAATGATTATTTTCCCCTTCATAAATAGATTAGTTGAAGGTGGCATACAATAAAATGTACCTATTTGAAGTGTGAAAATGCTGATTCTCTTTAATATCTGAGACATAATTTATATTCTTATGGTCATGTAAGTATGTAATTCTGGACCTCAGGATATGGCTCACTTTGTAAAAGTGTATTAATAAATGAGTTTTAGTACCCGTTCATTACTCTCCCCTCCCCCCCATAAACATCCTATTTCCAGTCACTTCCTGTCTCCTGCTACTCACATAGATTTGACTGTGACTTTATTGGCTCTAAGACTGCCCGACAGTATAGATTTGCCTATTGTAGGCATTCTGCACAAACGGGTGCTATGCACTTTGTGGTCCTTGTTGATGACTCCTTTTGCTTAGCACAGTGTTTTCAACACTCATTTCTTGATGCTTGGTAGCATGTATTAGTATTTATTTTTAATGATCAAATAATATTCCATTTTATAGACATACCACACTTTACTAATCTATTAGTGAAGGACATTTTGGTTGCTTTGATTTTTAGCTAATGTGAATAATGTTCCTATATACCCTATGTACAAAGTTTTTTTTTTAATTTTTAAAAATTTATGTTTATTTTTAAAAATATTTTATTTATGTATTTATCAGGTAGAGACAGAGAGAAAATGAGAGATGGAGACACTTAGAGAGAGACACATGCAGCCTTGCTTCACCATTTGTGAAGTTTTCTTCCTGCAGGTGGGGACCAGGGGCTTGAACCTGGGTCTTGCATACTGTAATGTGTGTGCTCAACCAGGTTCACCACCACCTGGCCTCCTGACCCACTTCTTTTTCTTTTCTCTTTTCTTTTCTTTTCTTTTCTTTCTTTCTCTTTCTCTCTTTTTATTATTTATTTATAAAAAGGAAACACTGACAAAACCATAGGATAAGAGGGGTACAACTCCACACAGTTCCCACCACCAGAACTCTTCCTTGATACCTTTCCTATTTCCTTGATAGCTTTCCATCCCCTCCCCTGATAGCTTTCCTATTCTTTAACCCTCTGGGAGTATGGACCCAGGGTCATTATGGGGTGCAGAAGGTGGGAGGTCTGACTTCTGTAATTGCTTCCCCACTGAAAATGGGTGTTGACAGGTCGATGCATACTCCCAGCCTGCCTCTCTTTCCCTAATGGGGAAGGGCTCTGGGGAATCATAGCTCCAGGACACATTGGTGGGGTCGTCTGTCCAGGGAAGTCTAGTTGGCATTATGCTAGCATCTGGAACCTGGTGGCTGAAAAGAGAGTTAACATGTAAAGCCAAACTATTGTTGCTTAATAGGACAGAGAGAAATCGAGAGGAGAGGAGACAGAGGGGGAGAGAAAGACACCTGCAGACCTGCTTCACCGCTTGTGAAGTGACCCCCCTGCAGGTGGGGAGCCGGGGGCTCGAACCGGGATCCTTAGACTAGTCCTTGCACTTTGGGCCATGTGTTATCCCGCGGTGCTACCGCCTGACCCCCATGTACGAAGTTTTGTATATTATTACCTTGTCAGTTCCCGCTAGTAACTAGGAGTGAGATTTTTGGGTAATGTACAATAAGTAACTTTACTCTTAACATTTTGAGACACAGCCTGTATTATCCAAAGTGGATATACTATTTTACATTCTTAACAGCAGGGTGTGAAGGTTCTAATTTCTCCATACCCTTGTCAGCACTTGTCACTATATAGTAAACATTAAAATATATACAAACAACAGCTCTTTTTCAATGCACATATTTATTAGGTACTTAAAAACTATGGTAGGGAAAATAGCAAAAGAAGGAACAGACTAGCTAGCCATGTAGCATGGGTCATGACTAACACATCTGACTCAGTAGAAGACAAGATGCAGTAGAACTGAAAGTTACCTATTGCTTTTGTCAGCTTTTCTTTTCTGCAGTGATACATAATCTTGTCTTCTTGAAAGATAATGATAATGAGGACTTTAAAAATCATATGGTTGTGGGAGTCAGGCAGTAGCGCAGCAGGTTAAGCACACTTGGCGCAAAGTACAAGGACCGGCGTAAGGATCCGGATTCAAGCCCCCGGCTCTCCACCTGCAGGGGGTCACTTCACAGGTGGTGAAGCAGGTCTGCAGGTGTCCATCTTTCTCTCCTCATCTCTGTCTTCCCCATCTCTTAGTTTCCCTTTCAGATCTTCTAAGTCAGCTTCTGTTGATGAGTGGGATCATCCCATCATTACTGGGAGCTTCAGGCATGAAAAAGTCTCTTTGTATCACCATGATGTTGTCTCCCTCACTTGAGTAGATGGTTTTATTCATAAAGTGCTTATCAAGTTATATGGGAATAACGGTTTGTCTTCTTCGATAGAAGTGAATTTTGGGGATACAGCCAAGTGTATGTGTAAACCCCTCATTAAATGTGTTGTGTACTTATGACGTAGATTTTTTTTTCCTACAGTTCTTCTCTGGCTAGGTATGAGGTATCAGACTGCCATTCATATTTCACCCTTCTTGCTTTTCTTTTTTTTATTTTCCTTGTTGGCTCATATGTTTTAGGAATTTCTTTTCTAGCCAGTGGGTTGGGGTGATTGAGGACAAAGATATGAGGATTCTTTAGTGAAAAAAAGAAATAGCAGAAGCTCAGTAGTTAGTGAATAAGTAGCATAGCACCTCCTCCTTGATTGTGGTGTTGTTTCTGTTTTGTTGCCCGTTGGTTCCCTCTGTCCTTGTGAAAGTACAGTGTTTGGCAGGCAGTAGGGACGCGGCAGAGGCTCTCTCTCTGCCCTCCCTTTGCTCTTGGTCCGTGGCAGCCAGACTCATTCCCCAGTTGGCAGCACATCGTGCCTCACCGTTTACACACTGCTGCTCACCAGCCCCACCCCCCCCCATGGGTGGACATACTGCATATCATCTTATTAAACTCTGAATCACTCAGTAGTAGAATCTTGCATTTAATAAAACCTCAGTTTTAAAACATTTATAGAGGGTAGGAGCCTGTTGGTTCTGTATTATATAGACACGTGTGATGGGAGCATATGAAGTCATTGTAGAGCATGAAATTTAGATACTTTTCCTAGGGGAAAGGAGATGTTGATTTATTTTTTTCCCCTTCTCCCAAGGGTGGTTAAGAAGGTGGCTCAGTATATGGCGGATGTCTTGGAGGATAGTAAAGATAAAGTGCAAGAAAATCTGTTGGCCAATGGAGGTAAGCTAATGTTTTAGGTGTGAGATTGTCTTAACATGAAGGGAGTGAGTGAGCTGAACAAACAGAAACAGAATGTTAAAAGATCTGTAGAAAGTCATTAAGATGTCATTATTATGACTTTTTATAATATTGCTACATTAATTTGACGATTATGCCACTTACATCTTGTCTGTAAACCACAGTCTCGTTGAAGGTAGTCTCACAAAATATATCCTTAGTTTATGGTGTCTAGATGTCAGTTCCTTCCAAAAGAAACACTTGACTATATTTCTTTCCAGGATCTATTCCGTAACACTCATTGACAAGTTTGCCCAAGTTGTTTTCTCATTGCTCTAACTGAATATTTACTGTCTTCACCAACTTCTCCTAACACCTGACCATTAAAGCCTTAGGAGAGCAGTTACTAAAACACTTTATTGAGGGCACATGGTTTCCAGTACAGCTGTTTGCACTTGAGCACAACTTCTCTTCTCCCCGGGATGCGAGTCTCGGTGTGCGGACAGGACATCCTCCTCCAGCCCAGGTCCTCTCCCCCCAGTATGCACCCTCGCACCCCATCCAGCTCAGGCCCACCCCAGCCATTCTCTTCCCCACCTGTCCTTTGCCTTGGTGCAATACATACACCACACCCAGTCCAGATTTCACCTATATTTTCCCTCACTGCCCTATGAGTGAGAGCATTTGGTATTGGTCCTTTTCTTTCTTGCTTATTTCATTCAGTGCGATACCTAGAATAGAAGTTATTTTATTGCCAAGTAATGTCTCTTCCTCTTGAAGTTGAACAATATGACTTTGTAAAGATGGTTTTTAGCCTCACTGCCATCCTTTGGACTTGAGTTTGTTTTCTCATGAAATGTCACTTTAGCATTTGCTTCCGTTTAAATTAGACCAACCTTTCTGCTATGTCACTGTAGTAAATAACCTGTTCCTTTCATTCTACATTGTTTTTGCCTACTGTAAGGTGACTTTGTGGCAATGTGACATTTTAAACTTAGCAGCTAGCTAAGGCTTCCCCATCTCTCCTCATTTGCTATAGATGGTTAGTGAGTTTACCAGGGTCAACCAAAGGCCTCAAGGAAGAGTAAAATAAGATAAGCTTATCACTGGAGGTGTGGAGAAGGCACATGGCTCACCTCAGGGAACAGCCATAGAAGGAGGTCAAGGCAGGATGTAGACAGCAGGAGTGAGGCACGACCTGGAGGCAGGTGCATTTATTAGGGTTCAAGGGTGCAGGACTTTGGGGTTTCTGAGCAAAGACTGAATTGGCCAATTCACACTGAGAATGAGTAGGGCCAGAGGATGTTATCTAAGGACTGGGTGGATAACCAAGGGAAAGGCCCTGGACAGTGGGGACAGTATTTATTCCAGGGTAACGCTGGGCCAGTCATCAGAAAAACATAAGACTTGGGACAGTAAGCTGTTAGCTGGGGCTGTTTTGTTTTGTTTTTTAAGTTTTATTTATAAAATAGAAACACTGACAAAACCATAGGATAAGAGGGGTACAATTCCTGCTACCAGAACTCCATATCCCATTCCCTCCCCTGATAGCTTTCCTATTCTTTAACCCTCTGGAAGCATGGACCCAGGGACAGGTGGTACAGAAGGTGGAAGGTCTGGATTTTGTAATTGCTTCCCCGCTGAACATGGGCATCGACAGGTTGATTCATACTCCCAGCCTGTCTCTCTCTTTCCCTCATGTGACACTGGGGAGATGGGGCTCCAGGACACATTGGTAGGGTCGTCTGCCCTGGGAATTCTGGTTGGCATCATGGTAGTATCTGGAACCTGGTAGCTGAAAAAGAGTTAAGATAGAAATTAGAGCAAATTGTTGACTAATCATGAACCTAAAGGCAAGAATATTGAGGATGACCAATGTGTCCTGGAGCTTCGCTTCCCCAGAGACCCACCCTACTGGAAAAAGAGAGAGGCAGACTGGGAGTATGGACCGACCAGTCAACGCCCATGTTCAGCGGGGAAGCAGTTACAGAAGCCAGACCTTCCACCTTCTGCAACCCACAAGGACCCTGGGTCCATGCTCCCAGAGGGATAGAGAATGGGAAAGCTATCAGGGGAGGGGGTGGGATATGGAGACCAGGTGGTGGGAACTGTGTGGAGTTGTAACCCTCCTATCCTACGGTTTTGTTAATGTCTCCTTTCTTAAAAAAAAAAAAAAAGAATATTGTGGATAGAGATTTGGGGTCTCCATTTTGGAGAAAGTTAGTAGGTCTATTTTAGATATATTCTAAGGGGCCAATGACCCAACTAGTTTTTGCCTATGCCTGACATCCAATATGCAGGAGACCTAAGCTATTGTCTAGGGGGATGGTGTGTCACAGTTGGAAAAAGGACCAGAAAGCTGGATCAGGGAAGAGAGTAGCTCCCAAATATGGGGAAAGTATATAAATACTGTTAAATGTAATCCCCATCAATCTGATCTGGGGCCCATAGTCAGCACAGGAGCCTTTGTAACCTCTGCATCCCGGTAGTTCTGAGCTCACATTCCGTGGTCACGGCTAGGAACAGCTGGGGCTGTTCTTAAGGGAGTGGTCAATACAAGGTCTGCCCCCCTACACACACACACACACACACAACCCCAGGCTACTTGGCTGCATTAAGTGGATACCAGGGCATCACTGTGAAGTGATTTGACAAAACTCTTGCCTCTTGTTAACAATAAAAATTCAGATCTGATTTCTTACTGTTTCTGTTTGTGTTTTGGGCAGAAGGACAGATGGTCTGTATGTTAGTTTAGGGTCCTTTAACTAGCTTTCTAGTATTTAATTTTGAAATAGGCAGTGACAGTTTGGTGACAGGACATCACAAATGATTTGTGGAAATGCTACCTGTATTGTTAATTCACTGTAAGGAGAAGTTAAAGAGAAAAAGATGCTTTATAAGTACGATGTTTGCCTATACGTGACAGCAGCACTGTGACCTCGAGGAGTACAGTTGCCTTGAGTATGAAACTTCCAGGGAATTAGTTGAATGTCTCTTTGGCTCCATATCTTTTACTACTCCTGAAAGTGAACATTTCATTTTGAAGACTATTTAAGTATAAACTCTTAGAAATTGCATCACATAGTTTTGATAAGAAAGTTCATTTTCAGTTTAAGTTGGCAAAGAAAGAACATACTTTTGTCAGATTGTATTTATTGAGATCATTTGAAGTAATTTCCTAGTCTTTGTGTGTCTGCTACGTTAAAAGCTTATTATGGCCATGGGCACAGCCATTGCCAAGGCATCTTTGGTGTATAAGATTTTGAGTAAGGAGAAGAGATTCAAGGTAAAATTTTTTACTAACCCGTATTACTTAATATGGTTCTACATTTATTTGATCAGGCATTCCTCACAGACAATTTCAGTGTTAAAGTAGCAAGCTGTAAAAGTCTGTTGTTCCTCTTTGATAATTAATTCATTCCTTTATTTCAGTTGACTTGGTTACTTACATAACAAGATTCCAGTGGGACATGGCTAAATATCCAATAAAGCAGTCTTTGAAAAATATTTCTGAAATAATTGCCAAGGTAAGATAACAGTTGACACAAATAGGACATAGTGATTTATGGTAACTTTTTAAAAATTAAATATTTAGCTGTGAAATGCTATATAGATTTTGACAAGACAACTTAGAGTAAGTCTTCACTTAACACCATCAGTAGGTTCTTCGAAACTATGACTTTAAGTGAAATGACTGTTGACAGAAACAGGTCTTCAAATAATACCTTCTTTGATTTGGGCATTACAATGAAGCAACACTATTTGAGAATCTGCAGAAGATGTGACTGATAAATGGTGCCCACACTACAACTCTACTAAAAAGAAAGCTCTGTTCCTGTTTTTTAAATTTGTGATTAATAGTAGGATACACGACTATAAAATCAGTGTGTAGTTCCATTAAATTTGTGATTAATAGTAGGATACATGACTGTAAGATCAGTGTGTAGTTCCACACCACACCCACTACCAGAGTTCTGTGTCGACACCCTCCTGCCTCCCCCAGAGATAACTGCCACAGTTTTCACAAGTCTGTTTGCTTCTGGTTTTTGTTTGTTTTAAAGAAATATATTCAGTAAAATACTTTAATGTGTAGATTATTCAGTTTAGTTTATTACATTATTAACTTAAAATTATATCACTACTTAAATATCAAAATAAGCATCAAGATGTGTTATTATTATTTATATAAACTTTAAGAGTAGGATCATGTAGAACAGGAAATTATAGTAGTCAGTTAAGAATGTTTACACGAGGAGTCGGGCATTAACGCAATGAGTTAAGCGCAGGTGGTGCAAAGTGCAAGGACCGGCGTAAGGATCCTGGTTCGAGCCCCCAGCTCCCCACCTGCAGGGGAGTCACTTCACAAGCGGTGAAGCAGGTCTGCAGGTGTCTATCTCTCCCCTCTCTCTTCCCCTTCTCTCTCCATTTCTCTGTCCTATCTAATAACGATGACATCAATAACTACAACAACAACAACAACAAAAAAGACAAGGGCAACAAAAGGGAAAATAAATAAATATAAAGATTTTTAAAAAGAATGTATATGTGATATAAATATTACTGATTTTAACATGAAACTTGGGGATTTTCTGACAGTCTCTGACATTCTGCCCAGAAAAATTCCTGTTTTCAGGTCCCCTCTGACTTTATGTAGTTTCATAGTGTGCACAAACCCTGAAGCTCATCTGTGAACCCACTGAGATAAGATCTTTTGCCTGTTATCAAGTTCTTGAAGGGTGGAGAGACAGCGTAATGGTTCTTCAAGGAGGCTTTTGCCTGAGGTTCCAAGGTTCCAGGTTGAACCCCCCCCTGCACTGCCGTAAGCCAGAGCTAAGCAGTGCTCTGGTAAAGAAAAAAAAAAAAGTTTGAGCTTAAGAGAAATGTAACTATAATGAGGCAAATAGATGAGAGGTAATTAAGTATTTGCTCACATTTTTAGGACCCAGCAGGGGTTAATGTTTAAATGTTTAAATAAGGCTACTTGCTTGTCTTAGTAGAAATAGATTTAGGAAAAATCTGTTTGTTTGTTTTTTTAAGGGAGTTACTCAGATTGACAATGATCTGAAGTCTCGAGCATCTGCATATAACAACCTGAAAGGGAATCTTCAGAATTTGGAGCGCAAGAATGCGTAAGCACACCAGATATGAGTGCTAAGGATTGAGGATTGAGTCAGATGCTCTTGGGGTTTAGTAAGTTACAGTGTTTGCTGACTCTTGACTTGGACTGGTATTGTCCCATTTCAAGCTAGTCAAGACAGACATGTTTCTGTGGTTGCAGGAGTGGGGAAAGTCGGATAGGGTAAAACCGTTAACTAATACTAATCACTCTCAAGCTGTGTGTATAGTAGGTTTGAATATAATTAGCCTGCCTTTTCTTTTTCTTCTTCTTTTTTTTTTTTTTAAGATTTCATTTATTAATGAGAAAGACAGGAGGAGAGAGAGAAAGAAGAGATCCAGATATCACTCTGGTACATGTGCTGCTGGGGACTAACTCGGGACCTCATGCTTGAGAGTCCAATGCCATCACAGCCTGCTATTTCTTTGCTTATGTTATGAGCTCATATTTATCATCCTAATGCCTTTTTCTTAATTTCTCAGAGGAAGTTTACTAACTAGAAGTCTAGCAGAAATTGTGAAGAAGGATGACTTTGTTCTGGACTCAGAGTATCTCGTCACGTTACTGGTTGTAGTTCCCAAGTATGTCTTTTTATTGGAAAAGGTTTTTAATTGTTAAAATAAGAGAAAAAATTATGCTATTTTAAATTTGATTTTTTTTTCATACAAACCAAGAGTAAAGGGGATATATTTTTGTTTACTATGCAAACCAACATAAAACCAAGTGGCATATACAATAGAGCTTAGTTTACAAACTGGTCAAGGAGATGTTGATAAGATATTAACTGTAAATCATGAGTCCACATCACATTGAGCAGTTTAGCTTACTTATTAAAAACCAAAGTACTGTGGGGTCAGATGGTGGCTCACCAGGTTGAGCACACACATTACATTGCACAGGGTTCAAGCCCCTGATCCCCACCTGCAGAGGGAAAGCTTTACTAATGATGAAGCAGGTCTACAGAGGTCTCTGTCTCTCTCCCTATCTTTTCCTTCCCCGTCCCCCTTCCCTTTTGATTTCTCTCTGTTGCTCTCCAATAAATGAATTGAATAACTTCAGTTATTTCTATTTCTCTCAAATAAATTTCTCTTTGTTTTTCTCCAATAAATAAATTGATTTCTGTTTCTCTCCAATAAATAAATAATTTTGGTAATGCTAAAGTACAGAGTTTTGTTGTTGTTTTTTTTCCCCCAATTCTTTGAAAGAGGACACCCTTTGCATTTGTCTTTCTGAAAAGTCTCTGGCTGGGATAAATAGAGCACTGTAAACAGCAGTAGATTAGAGGTAGCACAACAACAACAACAACAAAAATCTGTGAAAGACCAGATAGTATTTTAGGCTTTCAAGTCATTTGGTCTCTGCTACAACTGTCCATCTCACCATCATGGCTTTTGGTTAGTACCACAAGCAGCACCATTTGTAAACTAATGGGTGTGACTGTGTTCCAATAAGAGTTTATTTACAAAAGCAGTTACAAGCTCTGGACATAGTTTGCTAGGCTAGATGACCTTTTGAATTTTTCTTTTTTAATTTTCAAAATTTGGGAGTTAATGTGATTTGAGAAATATCACTGCTGGTTGTCTATGTTATGGACAACCCTTAAGAAATTGAGTCACTAAAAGTAAGATAAACTCAGTTCCTCACATTTTTCTCTTTGTCCACACACACAACAACCATCACTTTCCCCAATAAAATGACTTAATTTAAAAGAAATTTCCAGTCCAGGTGGTGACACACCTGGCTAGGCACACACATTACAGTGAGCAAGGACCCAGGTTCAAGCCCGATTCCCACCTACAGTGGGAAAGCTTCCTGGGTGGTGAAGCAGGGCTGCAGGTGTCTCTCTGTCTCCATCTCTGTCTCCCCTACCCCCTCAGTTTCTCTGTTTCTGTCCAATAATAAAAAGTTAAAATAGGGAGTCAAGTGGTAGCACAGCGGTTAAGCGCAGGCTCAAGGATCCCGGTTCGAGCCCCTGGCTCCCCACCTGTAGGGAAGTCACTTCACAGGCGGTGAAGCAGGTCTGCAGGTGTCTGTCTTTCTCTCCTCCACTCTGTCTTCCCCTCCTCTCTCCATTTCTCTCTGTCCTATCTAACAATGACGACATCAATAACAATAATAACTACAACAACAATAAAAATAAAACAAGGGCAACAAAAGGGAAAACATTTTTTTTTAGAAGTTAAAATAAATCTCCTTTTGATTAGGCCTGTTAATTGCAACTGATCATAGTTAATCTTGGTAAAATGGAATAATTGGGTATTGGTAGGAAAATTAGAAGTATGTGTGTAGAATTGTTAACATCTCCACTTAACAGCTTAACACTGCTGCCTCACTATCCTCAGGGCACTTTTGGGATGATCCAAAATGCGTTGGGATCTACAGAACACAGTAGTATTGCATGAAACCTAGTTTTGCTATGTTCCCCACTTGTATCTGACTAGGAAATTAGGAATACTGGAAAATCACTCTTCCTGGAAAGAGGTAAAAAACAACTCCACTACATTTACAATAGCCACAACATTGTGTTACTCCTGTTGGTCCCCTCTTGACTGAAGAACACAGTTTTGGGGTTTTAAATTTGACCTTCATTTCAAGTCTGTTTTGAACCAGAAGTTTTCATTATAGTATCATTAAAACATAGGACCTAAGACAGTTTACATAGCTGTTCACTGTTGGGGCCTACAGTTGTAGTATGTCTTTATTTAAAATCACATCATTAACATAACTATAAAGTGTTAGAAAAATCCCTTCCCACCCCCTAGGAAGGTTATAGCACAATGTTCCTGTGGCAGTGTGGTTTACCATTATTGCTTACTCATTACTTCCTGGTGCTGTGTACTTTCAGTAAATACTATTTTATCCAGCCCTTCATAATGGCTATTGAATAGATGTAAAAGTGGTTTTTGTCTTGGAACTTTTCCTTCTTTCTTTCTGCATCTGTCTTCCTTTCTTTCTCTTTTATGAAGTATAATGCCCATGAGCCCTTATCTTTGAATGTTTTATCTCCTTTGCAGACTTAGTTCTAGGATGCACCTCTTTTGCATCAGCTACCTCGATATAAGAGGATGAGGGATTCTCAACAGAAAACTTGAATTTGATGTTGTCGTTAAAAAATCAATTTAAAATGCAGCCAAGTTTCCTACTTGTCCCATAATTTTTTCCTTTTTGGATGTGGTAGGAAATAGCATTTTCTCTTTTCTTTTCCTGTACTTATTCTATCTTTCTACAGGTTAAACCACAATGACTGGATTAAGCAGTATGAAACACTAGCTGAAATGGTAGTTCCAAGGTCTAGCAAGTAAGTGGTCATCTTTATAAAACATGTTTTCTTTTCTAAAATTTCTTTCATATTTTGGATGTTGGTTTAGGAAAAAAATCTTTGCTTTTTTGTGGTAAACTTATTATTCTAGAATCATCTTTTTGATTTTTATAAATAGGTGGATTTTGTTCAGTCTAGTTTTCATTTTAGACCTGCAATGATCCTTGCACAATTTGACGGCATCACTCCTGCTGGTGGATGTAGAAGTTGGAGGCCACAGAGTGAAGGAGTTTGCCCAGAGTAACACATCTTATTAGTAGCAGGGCTGGAATTAGAGCCCAGGTCTCCTGTTGCGGGGCTTTTTCTGCTGCACTGTGATATCTTTCTGAAATTATCCATGTGGTATTTTATTGCATACCTACTGGGTCTCTGTAGTTCTTTGGAGAGGGAGTTTGCCAGAATGGCTACTAGGATACCATCCTGCTTGACAGATGCTCCCTCTCACTTTCAGGTGAGCATCAATGCTGTCTGATCTCTGCTGCTCTTAATTTTTTTCCCCCAAAATATTTTATTAAGCACTTTTCTACTTCTAGGTTAACATATATAGTCTAATTTGATATTTACAGCAATTCTGTGAAATAGTTTTAGTTTAGATAGGCCCATTCTGCCATTGCACATAAAAAGTTCTTTTTTTAATTGTCTTTATTTATTTATTGGTTAGAGAGAGTTAGAAATTGAGAAGGAAGGAGAAAATAGGGAGAGAGAGAGACACCTGCAGCCCTGCTTCACCACTCGCAAAACTTTCCCCCTGCAGGTGGGGACTGGGGGCTGGAACATGGGTCCTTGTGCATTGTAACGTGCACTCAAGCAGGTGTGCCACCGACCTGGCCTCCTACGTAAAAAGTTCTTAGAGAAAAAGATTTAAAATTAAATACAGATTTTATGCACCCACCACCGGGTAGTTTGAAGACACACGCCTCAGGAAACAGCAGTGTGGTGAAAGAAAGGCATAGGAGATAGTAAGGAAGTGGTACTGGTAAGGCCAGGCCCATGAAATATTTTCCAGTTTCATTGTGTCACATGGGAGGTAGCTTAGTATAATGGAAAGAGTCCTGGATCAAGAGATCTGAGTTCTGTTGCTGATTCTGCTACCAGCTTTCTCTGTTGCTTGGGGTAAGTCTTTTGCCTTCTCTGCGGCTCACTTTCTTTGTCCGTATAGTGAGCACAGTCTCTTCTGGTACCTATGGTGAGGCTGGTGGTCAGCTTTGATTAATGGCAGTGCTCAGGATTGAATCTGGGGCCTCAAATATGCAAGTCTGGTACAGTATCACTTGCTATTGCCCCTGCCCTGACCACTTCTCTTTTTGTCTGCTTTCTGCTTGTTGAAATAGTCATTTTGGGTTGGATCATTGCTTAATTTTTGTCTTTTCTCTTGTTGAAAACAGCACCCAAGCTCGCTGATGCTTCATAGATGGTTTGGTTTAGGAAGCAGTTACCACCAAAACAGAGGAGCTTAGCTAAGAAGGTCTAGAAATACTTTATCAGGGGAGAAAATTGTTTGTGTTTTGAAGTAGACTATAAAGATAATTGTTAGAAAGAACATTGAGGGGGGCCAGGCAGTGGCACACTAGTTAAGAACACACATTTGGGAGTTGGGTGGTAGTGCAGCGGGTTAAGCGCACGTGGTGTGAAGCGCAAGGACCAACGTAAGGATCCCGGTTCAAGCCCCCGGCTCCCCACCTGCAGGGGGGTCACTTCACAGGCGGTGAAACAGGTCTGCAGGTGTCTTATCTTTCTCTCCCCCTCTGTCTTCCCCTCCTCTTTCCACTTCTCTCTGTCCTTTCTAACAATGATGACATCAATAATAACTACAACAACAATAAAAAAGGGTGACAAAAGAAAAAAATAAATATAAAAAAGAACACACATTACAATGCACAAGGACCTGGGTTGAAGCCCCCAGTCCCCACCTGCAAGGGGAAAGCTTTGCAAGTGGTGAAGCAGGGCTACAGGTGTCTCTCTGTCTCTCTCCCTCTCTATCTCACCCTCCCTTCTCAACTTCTCTCTGTCTTTATCCACATGTGCCAGAGTGATGCTCTGGTTCTGTCTTTCTCTCGTGTAAATAGATATATATTTTTTTAAATTACTTTTTATTGGTAAAGTAACATTTTGCCTCTAGGGTTATCTCTGGGGCTCAGTGCTGGATAGGACAGAAAAATTGAGAGGGGTGGCGGGAGGGGGGAGAGATAGGGAGAGAGAAAGGCAGATACCTGCAGATCTGCTCCACTGCTTCCATAATGACCCCGCACGAGCTCCCCCAGCACACACACACACACACCCTCAGGTAGAGAGCAGGGGCTAGAGCCGGGATCCTTGCACAGTCTTGTGCTTTATACTATGTGCACTTAACCCAGTGTGCCATCACCCAGCCCCTTGGTGAGGTAGGATTTAATCATAAGGTAAAGCTTTGCTGCTTCTCCTGTCAGGATTTTGAATAAGCCCAAGCACTTTGCTCTGACCCAATGCTCTGCATTATAGATAAAGCACCTGTGTATTAGACACCCTGTACATTGACAGGGTACCACGTCAAGTAACAAATGCTTTTGGAAAGGCCTTCTGAATGTCAGAGTACTGTATAAAATTAACATGAGCATTGTGGAAAAAATGACTGATAAACACAGACAGAGGCAGAGATAGTGAAAGAGACCACAGCAGTAAAACTTCCTTCAGTTGGGGTAGGGGTCAGGCTTCAACTAGGATCCTGCACACAGTAGTAGAGCATCTGACTATCAAGTGAGCAGTTTTGCCGGCCTGGGTGTGGAATATTATTTATCAGTCCAAATAGCTTTCAAGTTATATTTGCCTTTGTTCCAGTCATAGCCAGCTTGGAAATCACTGGGTCAGTTCCAGGCTGATTTAAAAAAAAATATATATATATATCTCTGGGGATTCTGTCCACTGGGCCACTCACTGCCTAGTTTGAGATTTGTTCAATACTGGAAGCAAAAACTGCGGTGATGGTTTTAAGAGGACACCATTGAAAAGGCAGTTTAGACATCCTGCTTCCACAGTGGCTGCATTGCTCCCTGAGTCAGCAGTGACAGCAGCCAGCTGTCCCGGAGGTGGCCCCTATCACTGTTCCGGGACAGGGGCTGCTAGGAGCAGAGAAGGTTTGGTTCAGACTATCTTCCTACCTCTCAGGGTGTGGTTGCCTCCTGGATTTACATGGTTCAGCAGACTGAACCAGCTGCTTGTAAGCTCGTAGAAAATTAAGATTTTTTTTTCATTTTTTAAAAATAAAGTATCTTTTTTTTTAAATCTCTTAAATTTTTTAATTATTGTCTTTATTTATTGGATAGAGAGTCTCAGAAATCGAGAGGGAAGGAGATAGAGGAGGAAGAAAGAGAGATCACCTGTAGCCCTGCTTCACCACTTGCAAAGCTTTCCCTTTTGCAGGTGGGGTCCAGGGGCTCAAACCTGGGTCCTTGTGCATTGTAACACATGCACTCAAGGTGCACCACCACCCGGTCCCCAATAAAATATCTTTAAATTTCACAAACGTTTCCTCGGCTTTGCAAAAAAATTTTCCTAACGGTAGATAAAAAATAAATTAATTGAAAATATCCATACATTAGAGAGAGGAAAACCTAAGTGATATTCATTACTTTTGAACAATTTTGAGGTGTAGTTTCATAGCTGTTGTGTGTGAGATTCTCTGTGTAAGTAAGCGCAGGTCATTTTTCACGAGCCAAATTAGTATCATGAAATTCATTCTGCTTTTCCAAACAGTGGATATTCATTGCACATGCACATTGTGCATGACAGTTATGGAGCTCTGGGGGTGAGCAATGTGTGGAAATGTACCCCTCTCATCTATGGTCTTGTCGATGTTTCCATTTTATAAATTAAAAAATTTTTTAAATGTTAAAAAATACAATTTCTGACAACAGTATGAAAAGTTCTATCCATAGATATTCCTGAGAGTTGTGACAGGATAGAAATAGTAGTCAGCTGATGGACCTAGAACTCGAATAAATCCCTCTCTCCATTGTTACTGGTCATGTCTATCAGGAACAACACAATAGACCCCTTTGTGGGCCCCCATAGGACCTTGCCCTCAACCTGGATCAACAGTGGTAGAGAATGTTCCATCATCTGAAGGGAGGATGGGCAGCATACTGTATGCTACACTTGAGGAAGATGGGTCAACATTGGGGTAGCTTTGAATGTTCCTACTCATGACCACAGAATGTAAGCTCAGATCTAGAGAGATGCAAAGGTCACACAGGCTCCTAAGCTAATTTTAGGCCCAGATCACATCAAATCAGTTACCACGCGATACTTCTACAGAAATACTAGTCGAACTGAGATTGTCTGAATGCCTGAAATATCCCTGAGGTACATACAAGTTTTTGTTTGTTTGTTTGTTTGTTTTTGCCTCTGGAGTTATCACTGGGTCTTAGTGCTAGCACTACAAATCTAATGCTCTCTGAGGCCATTTTTTTCCATTTTATTGGATAGGACAGAGAGAAATTGAGAGGGAATGGGGAGATAGTGAGAGAGAAAGATAGATACCTGCAGACCTGCTTCTTGAAGTTCTCCCCTGCAGGCGGGAAGTGGGGCCTCAAACCCAGGTCCTTGGCTCATGGTGATGTTTGTGTCCTGACTCCTATGCAAGTGTTTTTTCAAAGGTTGTTAAGAGGCAATTGCATTGTCCTTTTTTTTTTTTTTTAAATTAACAGCATGATGGGAGGAGGTGCTTGCAATGCAGGAGTGGACCAGCCTTCAGCAGATCCGGCTTAAGCTGGGGAGAGGAGCAGAGAAATAACAAGCAGAAATGTCTTACTTAGCAAGAAAGCAAGGGTCTGGACCAGCTACTAGACAAGTTTGCTTTGATCAGCCTGGCTGTAGCTTGGACTGAAAAACCGTCTAAGTCTAAGGTTCTTAGAGTTTGGATGCTTTAGTTGCATTTTGTGTTTAATTTTGGTTAGGAAGAAGTAAATGTAGGGTTATTGGTGAGTCAGAAATACATCATTGAAACACATTGTCACAGACATGTCTCCAGTATTGAAGCAGTAAAGGTCAGTCTCATTGAGGAGATTCGAGAAGGACTTCCATACCCTCCGGTGCCTCCTTCACCTCCTCATTCTCTGAATCTTGCCCTGGATATGAACGAAAGCCGTACATAGAAAGTTTTTCATGTTTCTTTTTCCTTTTTCTTTTTGTCTTTTTTCCATAGTGTTCTTTCAGAGGACCAAGACAGTTATCTTTGTAATGTCACCTTATTTAGGAAAGCAGTTGATGACTTCAGACACAAAGCCAGAGAAAACAAGTAAGATTATTATTTTCCACTTTTAAATGTGTTATATTATCTGTACATGGTATGGGTAATTTTTCTTTCTTTTCAAAATTCAGATTCATTGTTCGTGACTTTCAGTATAATGAAGAGGAGATGAAAGCTGATAAAGAAGAAATGAACAGACTTTGTACTGACAAGAAAAAGCAGTTTGTATGTGTTCATGTTTAGTATTATTACACTGCTTTTCTTTGACTTAAAACAAAACTTCTCTAATTTTGCTTTTAAGACACTTGATTTTAGCACCAAGCCCCAGTGATAACCCCAGAGGCAAAAAAAAAAAAAAAAGTGTGATGTTCTGAGTTAGGTTTTTAAGATATTTTACTGAAGCAGTGTAAGCCCCTAAGTTCTCTGCAAGTTTAAACTATTTTCATAAAGTGCTATAGCCTTTTTTGTGTAAATACATCCAAATGAGCTTAATAACTAGAGAGTCAGTCCAGCAAAATGAGGAACAAAGTGGGAACTGTGCAAGTGAGAGGCGGTGTCAGCATTCCTGCCATCTTTATAGATTTAATGTGAAAGCTAAGAGCTTGTGTGGAATAGAAAGTGTGAGTAAAATTGGGTTTCTCTTGCAATACAAGAGGAGATTTAAAAAAAATCCCATTTAAAATTATTTCTGTGTTATTATAAGCCATGTCATCTCAGTTGGAAGAAAAACCAGTGAAGCCATGTTTAATAAAACCAGCTTATTGTGGTCCGGGACGTGGCACAGTGGTTAAGGCACTAGACTCTCAAGCATGAGGTCCTGAGTTCAATCCCGGGTGGCACATGTACCAGAGTGATACCTGGTTCTTTCTCTCTCTCCTCCTATCTTTCTCATTAATAAATAAATAGAATCTAAAAAAGAAAAACAAAAACAACTTATTAGGTCCATCAACCTGTCCCTTTTCATGAATAATAAGGTCAACTAAAGATTTTTCACTTTTTTTGTTATCCTTTTTGCTTGAGTTAATTTGGTTAATGTGTCCACACGAACCTAATAATGTTACCTTTTTAAATTAACTTTTAGGGGTACCGTATGCCTGGGTATACTGGGTGTATACTACTTTGTAGTATATATGTAGCTTAGTGTTAGAGAGCACTTGCTTTTCAAGTGTAAGAGCCTGGGTTAAATCCCCCCCCCACACACACACACAAAAAAAAAACCTGCAAAGAAGCAAAAAAGAATCAATCATGTATATCTTTTACATGTGAGGAAGTATTAAGTCATTTGAGTTTTTCTTCTCCTTCCCCTCTGTTTCATGTAAAACTCTAATATGTAATAAAATGAATCTTTTATAAAAAGAATCTATACTATTCTAGTAGTAGAATCACTAAAAATTTAGAATGTGAAGAGGGCTTGGAGCTCAGATCACCCCCAGATTTTATAGAGAAAATCTAGACCCAGGGCTATTGAATGGTTTCCCTCTATAGCTACTTTGTTTCTGAGAAGACTAAAAAATTGGCTTCAATTTTAAGTATATGGAATGTTTTTGAGGACTACATTATAAATTCAGATTTTTATACTTTGTTTTTCAAATTCAGGGACTCCACCCCATGTTCTGTACCAGCTTGAACTATTGTCATTAAATTCTAAGCCTCTTTTTCTGTGTAATGAATAGATTCAGTAGGTTTTAGTGTCTGTTGGAGTTACAAAGGAGTAAACCTCTACAATCTAATTTAAAGTACTCAGGAGAGCCAGGTGATAGTGCAGCGGGTTAAGTGCACGTGGCGGGTTAAGTGCAAGGACTGGCATAAGGATCCCGGTTCAATCCCCCAGCTCCCCACCTGCAGGGGAGTCACTTCACAAGCAGTGAAGCAGGTCTGCAGGTGTCTGTCTTTCTCTCCCCTTCTCTATCTTCCCCTCCTCTCTCCATTTTTCTCTGTCCTGTCCAATAATGACAACAATAACTACAACAATAAAAAAACAAGGGCAACAAAAAGGGAATAAATAAAATATTTTTTAAAAAGTATTCAAAGTAAGTAAGCGTGATGTAACTTTTTAAATGTGAATTATAATGTTTTATTCTCATAGATCCTTACGGGAGATGTACTCCTTTAAAAATAATGACTCTAGTGTCTACCAATTTTAAAACCAAATGTATGGTGATTTTTTTCTTTTTCTCCATTTTGTAGGGCCCACTTGTGAGGTGGCTGAAAGTAAATTTCAGTGAGGCGTTTATTGCCTGGATCCATGTGAAAGCACTCAGGGTTTTTGTTGAGTCTGTCTTAAGGTAAAGAAAGCTAATTGAGAAACTGGAAAATTGAGTTCTTTGTTATACTACACAGTTCAGTAATAGATGCTAATAGTTCAAAAATCAAAGGGGGAGTTATGAAGGGGGAGATTGTAATTTTCATGTGTGTCCTATGTGTATCTTAAGTGTTGTGAATTTGGAAAAAAAAAATCCTTTCTGTACTCTCATTTTTTTCCTTTTAATAAATGTATTTTTAAATATTTTTATTATCTTTATTTATTAGAGACAGCCAGCAATCGAGAGGGAAGGAGACAGAGAGGGAGAAAAACACCTGCAGCCCTGCTTCACCACTCACAAAGCTTTCCCCCTGCAGGTGGGGACCAGGGGTTTGAACCCAGTCCTTGCACACTGTTAACATGTGCACTCAACCAGGTGCGGCGCCACCCAACCCCTGATTGTTTTTTCTCATGTAGTTATGTACATTATAAAATATTAGATAATGTTTGCTTAAAGGGAACTCTTGGAAATATTTTAGATATAGTTGGTACACAGTTGAAGTCATTTTGTATCGATGTATTTTTTTGTAAGATACTTAAAAGTTGCATCATCATGTAAGCCTCTGTAAATATTATTCATATTGGAAATAGTCATAAATATTCATGTGTATCCACACTGACTATTTTGTATATTTCTTGTTATTTAAAAAAAAATCTGCTTGTTATCAGGAAGGTGTGTAATTCCTTTATTATCGTTATTTCATGAGACTATTCTTTAGATTACCTTAAAAATTGGAAAGTAGTTAAAAATAGTTCCTTCTGGGTTGATAATTGGCTCATAATGTAAAGAATTTCTACTGGATAGGAAGGGAAAGTTTGAATCATGAGTACTAGTAAACTTGTAACTTGTAAAGGTAGTCATTAAAATAAGATTTCCTCTCCCATTAACTGCTGTTTCAGAACAGAGAAAGTTTGCTTTGGAAAAGAAAAATCCTTTTATGTTTTTGATTGTGCTATAGAGTTTGTATTTCTGCTTCCTTATAAGGTATGGCTTGCCAGTGAACTTCCAAGCAATGCTCCTTCAGCCCAATAAGAAAACAATGAAGAAACTAAGAGAGGTTTTATATGAATTGTATAAACATTTAGACAGCAGTGCAGCAGCCATTATTGATGTAAGTACTTACTATATCTCCTAATAGCACTGGAAGGGGAAAACATTTCAGAAGAAAGTATTGAAATATGTGGATAGAAAAAGGGATTGTAGAGATCCAACTTCTTAATTTGAAAAATCATCATGTTGATTTGTTAAATCACAAACAGTTTACTTTGCTTTATATTAGAACTGTGCATGTGTGAGTGACAGTTTGGGCCAGGGAGATAGTGCAGTAGTTGCCTATAGACTTTCATCTCCAAGGTGCTAAGTTCAGTCCTTGGTACCACCAATATAACTGAGCAGTGTTCTGATCATAATTTTGTTTATTTGGCCACCAGGGTTATTGCTAGGGCTCAGTTCCTGCCTGGCTCCACTGACTCCGGAGGCCTTCTTTTTTTTTTCCTTTTCTTTTATTCTTTTGGATAAAGGGTGAGAGAGAGGGATGGAGAGAGACAGACATCTACAGCATTGTCCACCACTAGTGAAGTTTCTCCCCTGTACATGGAGACCTGGGACTTGAACCTGGGTCCTCCATACAGTAACGTGTGTTCTACTCGGTTAGCCATTTGACCCCTACTTATAAATTTTAAAAAGTGCTATTTTTATAAACCCTATTTGGCTTATTTTAGACTATGCTTTATAAGTCCTGTGTCCCATGAACTGAATACCTCAAACCTAAGTAAGATGAAAAAAAGTAATACAGAACAGGTAAGGCAGTGGTGCACCTGGTTAAGTATACAGATTACTAAGTGCAAGGATCGTGGTTCAAGCCCCAGCTCCCCACCTGCAGGGGGGATGCTTAATGCGTTGTGAAGCAGGTTTGCAGGTGTCTGTGTTTTTCTCTTTCCTCTCTCTTCATCCCCTCTCAATTTCTCTCTGTCCTATCTAATAAAATTAGAAAGGAGAGGGGTCAGGTGATAGCATACATGTTACAATGCACACCTGCAGGGGGGATGCTTAATGCGTTGTGAAGCAGGTTTGCAAGTGTCTGTGTTTTTCTCTTTCCTCTCTCTTCATCCCCTCTCAATTTCTCTCTGTCCTATCTAATAAAATTAGAAAGGAGAGGGGTCAGGTGATAGCATACATGTTACAATGCACAAGGACCCATGTTCGAGCCCCCAGCCCCCACCTGCAGGGGGAAAGCTTTGCGAGTGGTAAAGCAGGGCTGCAAGTGCCTTTCTGCCTCTCTCCCTCTCTGTCACCCCTTTCCCTCTTGATTTCTGCAGTTTCTGCCCAGTAAATAAAGATAATATTTTTTTTAAACTTTAAAAAATTAGAAAGGAAAAGGGAAAAAAAAGACCACTAGGAATGCTGGATGCATACTCCTGGAACTGAGCCCCAGCAAAAACCCTGGAGGCAATAAAAAGTAGCACAGAATATACAAAGAAGTATGGTAGGATCATGATTAAACACATACTAACTTCGGGGTCAGAGAAAACTGGAACCTGACTTATTACTGTCGGTATTACCTAGGGCATATGCCAACCTGAGATGCTTCCTTCATTTACAAAATGGTGACTGTAATATCTCACTCAGATTAAACTGGAATAGATACATCCATTTAGTTCAGAGTACATAGGTATGAAGGTGAATGCTCATACTTTATCTGTTTCTTCCTATAGGCTCCTATGGATATTCCAGGCTTAAACCTGAGTCAACAGGAATACTACCCCTATGTATACTACAAGATTGATTGCAACTTGCTGGAATTCAAGTAAAAATGAGACACCCCCGTCCCCTAATCTTGTCCTTGTGTTGGTGTGTGCTAACAGAAATAGGCTGCAGGACGACAGTACTTTAACTCTGTGACCCCTAGCTTGCTTCTTACCCTTTTTTCCTAGTTCCCCCATAGTGGTCCATTTCTCAGCATTTTCTTTTTAAAGGAAAATATATGTCCTGTTTCTTTTTATTGATCAGGTCTGTAAATGTGTACTAAAAAAAAAAAATCAGAGATTATTTATAAGCAAAATAGTTTATTTAAAGAGAATAGTTCTTGTCAGTTTTGTGGTATGCATTGATTCCATTTGTTATCATTGTGCACAAAAGCCGTGTTGACAAGGGAATGGTGTGAGCATTTGTACTAGTTTGTTCACTGTATTTGGTAGACATAACTGTTTAATAGTTACTGAATCATGATGTAAAGATTTGTGACAATATTCAGGTATGTGATTTCTGAATATTTCAAATTAACAACCTCTAGGCACTGTTAACACCCACAGGAGAGAATAAAATGGCCTGTGAAAAGGTGTATTGTGGCGTGTGTCCCTTTAGAAGACTGCAGTTCTGTCAGAGTCTGTCACACACATGGTGTCAGAGCTGACAGCTGTGCCACGGTCAGGGCTCAGCTACACACTGAGGTGTGACCCTGAGTGTCTGACTTGTGTGTGACTGCAGTGTGCCAAATTTTAGAGCATAAATCTGAAGACTTTTTTTTTTTTTCAGTATATGAGAGGCATTTATATACAGACATTAAGACTGTTCTCTCAGGAAGCAGGATCGATTTTAAATAAAGTACAGCCAAAATGATATAGCTCTAGTCACTTGTTTTGTCTAAGCATGCTTCTCTTTTAAGGGCTATGTATAAGCCTTCATCTGGAGACTTAGGTCATTTATGACATTAGAAAATAGAGGCATTGCTAGCCTTAATAAGTCTGAAATGAATGGCTTAGTTTAACATTCTACAAGAACTGTTGAAAACAAGTTTTATGGCAGTATTGCTGTCTCTGTCCACTCACAAGGCTTGTACATGAGAGAAAGGTTCATTTTACTTTTTTTAAATGTTTTTTATTTTACTTATTATTGTATAGAGACAGAAATTGAGAGGGGAGGGGAGATAGAAAGGGAGACAGAGACACCTGCAGCCCTGCTTCACCACTTGTGAAGCTTCCCCCCTGCAGGTGGCGACCAGGGGCTCGAACCCAGGTCCTTGCGCACTGTAATGTGTGTGCTTAACCAGGTGCCCCACTGCCTGGCCCCTCATTTTACTTTTAAGGGTATTTCCAAACTGTTCTGTTCCCTTCCTTAAGAAAATCAGTCTCCAAAATGCTTTTTCACACAAACATGATTTATCTCACTTGATTTTTTTTTTTTTTTGTATATCCATGCCACCGCTACCTCATTCTTTTTAACCAGACACCTGATTTTCAGTCTCCCTCCCCTCCCTTAATATAATGAGCTGACTGGATGGATATCCAGGCTTTTGTTTGTTTGTTGCTTTTTTCGGGGGGGGGGTGTTGTTTTTGCTCTCAAAAAGGCTTCTGTGGTAAACATTTTTGCATGAAACATCCCTGCCTGCTTGTGTTAGTATATTGGGGCAACCTCTAGAGGTGGATTGGGTAGGCCTTAGCACTGGCATATTGAAATTTTCAGTGCACACCACCAAAGTTAGGCCATAATTCTCAGTTGAAGACGCCCTTGTGATGTGGCTTGTTTTTTTCTTCTCCTTTGGAGAAAAGGAAGCTGAAAAGTTTTTGCCCCATAATCTGGGAGTTCTGTCTTCTCTTGAATTGTTCTTTTAGTTGCAGTCTCTGGTTATGCAAAGAGACTCTGAAGCCCCTGAAGTCCCAGCTTCAATCCTCCACACCACCATAAGGCAGAGCTGAAAATATTTTTAAAATAGTAATAAAGACAGGAATTACAGTCTATATAAAATGGATATGCACAACCTAGTGTGTCTTGACAAAGTCCAAAAAAATGTTTCATAAGGTCTTCTTTAGGCTTTATTACTGCTCTGGTACAAGTAGGGTAGGGATTATGATGTTAAGGTAGAAACATCCAGATTTACTAGACTTTGACTGTGGTTTCTCTCAGGGAGGAAGTCCAGGAGAGCGACTGGGAATGTGGCTCGGGAGCAGGGCCCAGATGTGCTTCTGTTGAGCTCTGTGGTCTCCACTCCCCAGGCCCTTCTAGGTGGGATAACTAGAGCATCCACTTGACAGCACTGTGTACTGAGGACAGGAGATCCCAGAGTCTTAGAACGGGGCCTGGTGCAAGCTTGACACATGTACGTACAATCCTAGAGCAGAGCCTGGAACTCCTTCCTTGTCTGTGTTTAACCTGGTAGTGTCACATTATGGTGGAGTGTGAAGGTTAGAAAGAAGTGTTTTTGTTGCGGGGTGGGTAGGGTGTGGGGCGTGTGTGTGTGTGTGTGTGTGTGTGTGTGTGTGTGTTTTACTCTGGAGGCTCACAGCACTGAGCATGTCTGAGTTTTAGCCTGTGCTGGGTTATTTGTATTCATGGTAGCCACCCTAACTGTGAGGGAACAGGTGATCCCCTGCCCCCCTTGCTTTGTGTTCCAGGGAGTCTGTTCTCTAGAATAGAGCTCAGGTAACTTAATGACACACTAAGTATTCACCCAGTGTCTTATTAGAGGTCCTTGCACTGGTGTGCTCACCCCTATCTCCTTGCCCTTCCCCTTTGACCCAATGCTGAGTCAGAGCCAGAGTTTGAATCTCTGATTTGTGACTCTTGTTATCGTACCTCCCACCCTCCTCTAGGTACTGTGTGAATGAGCCAGACACCTTCCTTAACCTCCCAAGATAGACAATGATAAAGAAAAGGCATTAGTTGTGAATAATCAGATGTTACGTCCTGTTGGTATTTGGCAGGAACCCAGGAGTCCAGGATATTTCTCCAGTGCTGGGTGATGATGTGTCTGGGTGTTGCATGCTCATTTCAGTAGCCTGGCTTACGCAACCTCAAAGGCGTTCAGACCTCTGTTAGACCTGCTGGAGTTGCCACTAAGTAGACACACTGGGTGGAACAGCTTTCCTTGCATGAGCCCGTATCAAGTAAATACTTTGTATATAACAAATTCTCAGCAAATGTGAACTGATCTTTGCTCTCACTTCAAAATTAAATAGTTCCAACTGTTGGAAATAAAAATACAAGAAATTGATGCGGATAAGAAATTACTTGCCTTTATTCTCGGCTGCTTTTTTTTTTTTTTTCAGTTGAAATTAAAAGTAACACTGGCACAAGGTGAAACACCACAGACACAGAATACATACAGAGCAGCTTGTAATGAAAACTGCTTGCTTTGGGGTGGGGTGGAGTGATGTTGGAGGCCAGGGAATAGTTCACATGGCAGCATGTGCCTTGCCACGCATGTGGCCCAGGTTGAGCTCTGGCATCATGTGGAGAAGCCATAACATGAGGGGAAGCTCTTGATGGATGTGGTAATGTCTCTCTGTGTAAAGGATGAAAGAAAGGGGAAGAAAACAAAACCAAAAACACGGAGCATTGAAAAGAGGCCCTTGCACTGCCCCAGCTCACCCCCATCACTGCAAAAAAAGGAAAAGTGATAATGTCTTATCTTCACATCAGTAAAAGATGTTTTGCCCTTGGAGGTCTGTAAAGTCTGATCCAGAGGAAATATGAAAGCTCTCCTAATGGAGTTCTTATCTCTAAATTGAAGTTTACTCATTTATATAAAGCAAAATTATCTGTGATTTTTATTTTTTCCCAGTATAGACAAGTTTAGATTGTAATTCTGGCATATATATATTACACTAAAACCTTTTTCTTGGGAGTCGGGCAGTAGCGCAGTGGGTTAAGCGCACATGGCACAAAGCGCAAAGACCAGCATAAGGATCCTGGTTTGAGCCCCCAGCTCCCCACCTGCAGGGGGGTCGCTTCACAGGTGGTGAAGCAGGTCTGCAGGTGTCTGTCTTTCTCCCTCTCTGTCTCCCCTCCTCTCTGTTTTCTTTCTGTCCTATCCAACAACAGCACCAATGACAATGACAAGGGCAACAAAATGGGAAAAATAGCCTCCAGGAGCAGTGGATTCGTAGTGCAGGCACCAAGCCCCAGCAATAACCCTAGAAGAAAAAAAAAGTTTTTTGTTTTTTTTTTTTAGTAGGCTTCTATTTAGAATAGAATTAGATTTGTGCCCCATAGCATTGCCAGGGGAAAAAGGGGTTAGTACACCATGGATATGATTAGCAGTAAGAGACTTACTGCTTGCAATTGTTTGGTTTAGAGATTCAATCAAGATGGGAGCCAGGTGGTGACACATCTGGCTAAGTGCACATATCACAGTGCGCAAGGACCTGGTCCCCACCTGTGGGGGTGGGTGGGTGGGAGCCTCAGAAGTGAAGCAGGGTTTAAGGTGTCTCTCCCTCTACCTCCTTCTCCCCTCTCAGTTTCTCTCTTGTCTCTACCCAGTAATAAATAAAAATATTTAAAGAATCAACCAAGATGAACATTTGTCAAAAAGAGAAAAAACGTTAACACAGAAGACAGCAGACACAGACATTTCCTGACCACTGCTAAATTAACTAGAGTCAGCTGTTAACCACAGTAGTGCTTTCTTGAGTGAGCTGACTTAAAAATCAGGTCACTGACAGTTTCCATGAAGATTTGCTTTGTCTTGACTAGGCCTGAGGAATGACTTTTAAAAAAATCTATTGACTTTATTAATGAGAGAGGGCCAAGTGGTGGCACACCTGTTTAAGTGCATGTTACAATGCACGAGGACCTGGGTTTGAGCCTAGGGGGAAAGTTTCACAAGTAGTGAAGCAGGGCTATAAGTGTCTCTGTTTCTCTCCCTCTCTATTCCGTCTTTCCCTGTCTCTTAAAAAATATTGTCTTTATTTATTGAATAGTCAGAAATGGAGAGAGGAGGGGAAGATAAGAGAGACACTTGCAGCCCTGCTTCACCACTTGTGAAGTCTTCTCCTTATAGGTGGGGACTAGGGGCTTGAACCCGAGGCCTTGTGCATTATAACAAGTGCACTCAACCAGGTACACCACCATCTGGCCTCAATTTCCAGCTGTCTCTATCCAGTAAGTAAATATGAAAAAAACTTGTTAAAAAATAATTTAAATGAGAGGGAGCTGGGCGGTAGCACGGTGGGTTAAGCGCACATGGTACGAAACACAAGGAGTGGCCTAAGGATCCCGGTTCCAGCCCCCGGCTCCCCACTTGCAGGGGGGTTGCTTCACAAAAGGTAAAGCAGGTCTGCAGGTGTCTATCTTTCTCTTCCCCTCTCTGTCTTCCCCTCCTCTCTCCATTTCTCTCTGTCCTATCCAACAATAATAACAGCAATGGCAACAATAAAAATAACAAGGGCAACCAAAAAAAAAAAAGGGAAAAATGGCCTCCAGGAGCAGTGGATTCATAGTGCAGGCACTCAGCCCCAGTGATAACTCTGGAGGTGAAAAATAATAATAATTAAAATGAGGGGGGAGATAAAGCATCGCTTTGGCCCCATGCCACGCCAGCGTTTGAATTTGGGATGTCGTGTTTGAGGGTCCAGTGCCTTATACTGTGCCACCTTCCAGGTCACACATTCCATATTCTAAACAAACACCCATAGGCACTACTGCAAGTCTTCATCCAGTTACACTCCCTTTCAAAAGTTCTTCTGAACACTCAGTTTCAAAAAGTTCTGAACACTCAGCTGGGGTCACTGACGTGTGATTTGTGACCCACCTGAAGGCCTCTGATAGTAATTCTAAGTCAGAGTGGGCTCAGTGGGCTCATTGTGGATCACCTGTTCTTTGCTCTGTGACAGAGAAAAGCATTCTGCCTCAGGAAGCAGTGGAAATGGATCAGGAGAGGTGTTTTTCACTCTTGCAAGGCCACCAGTAATATTTAAATATTCAAGGACTTTAAAATGATCAGGTCAGATTTTTGATCATTTAATTGATAACCCACTTTAAGTGTAAATGAACATCCCAAGCCTAGACTTGGCAGAGAATGGTTTGGGTGAAGCAACAAAGACTGTTTAAAGTGAAAGGGAAGTTGGATAGAACAAACATGATTGCTGGCGTTAACCAAAAGGGAATAAACTACATGGAAGAACACCACCTCTTGTGTTTGCACCTTTTCTTTTCTCTAATAGAGAACAAACAGACACTTGATAAACTGCAGAGAACAGCACTCATGGATTTTGCCATTTCCTCTTGAGCAACCATTTTTGGCTAGTTCTTTAACCGTGTGTGTGTGTGTGTGTGTGTGCGTGTGCGTGTGCGTGTGCGTGTGTGCGTGTGCGTGCGTGCGCGCACACACACGCGCCATTACAGCTCTAAAGTTTCCTTCAATGTGGTAGCACTGGATTTGAACCTGGGTTGTGCACATGGCAAAGTAGCATGCTATCCAAATGAGATATTTCACAAATCCAATCCAATCCATGTTTTTTTCTCTCTAATCTTTTATGGGGGGGGGGCTGTGCAGAGGTGGGTACATCCAGTTAAGTTCATATAGTACTAAGTACATGGGCCTGAACAAGGAGCCAGGTTCAAGCCCCTGCTTCCCACCTACAGGGGGGACACTTTATAAGCAATGAAGCTGGTATCTATCTTTTCTCCCTCTGTCTTCCCCCCTCTCAGTTTCTCTGTACTATGCAATAAAGGGGGAGAGTGGCTGCCAGGAGCAGAGGATTCATAGTGCTAGCACTGAGCCCCAGCAATAACCCCAGAGGCAAATAAACTTTGAAATAGTTTTAACTAAAATCACCACATTGCAATATATATCCCCATGACTGATTTATGATCTTGGTGTTACCAGTACTTCACCACTGCTTACATCTACCTACAAGAAGGCAGTTCTCTCTCACTAGCCCTGGGACATTTCTGCTGAGTCATGCATTCTGCCAGCCTACCCACGCCCACCCCTGCTTCCATCAGCAGAGTCTCCAGGGACACACTGGCACCTAAAGACTGGGCGAAACTTTTCGTTTCTCACCTCTTGGGAGCGCTATATCTGCTTACAGCTCCCAGTAATAGGGCTGCCTCTCACACTGCCCCTAGCCCATTCCTGCTGAGTAGAGGATTCCAGCAGCCTAGCCCCACGCACAATTTCCCCTCAGCAGAATCTCCAGGTGCCTACTGGTGCCCAGACAGGCTAAAACTTTTCATTTCACTCACTCCTCATGGGAGCCCTAGACCTGCCTAGGAGGCTATTCTCTCACATTGCCCATAAGCTGTTTTTGCAACAGTTAAAGGAGGCAATCATCTCTAAGCCTGCCCAGAAACTGGTTCTAAAGGGCCTCCTATCAACAACACCAAAACACTTACTATATATCAGAGCACTCAAAAAAGTACTGAATAATGGCACTGAACACCATAAATCCATATTATCAGTAAATGCCAGTGGCTTAAATCTTCCCATTAAAAGGTACAGTGTAGTAGGATAGATCAGAAGGCCTAGCCCAGCCATATGCTATATGCAGGAATCTCATCTGACTCAACAAGACAGACTCAAAGTGAAAGGATGGAAAACTATCATACCAGCTAATGGACCACAAAAAAGGCAGGAACACCTATTCTCATCTCTGACACAATAGACTTTAAAACAAAGTAGGGAGTCGGGCGGTAGCACAGCAGGTTAAGCACATGTGGCACAAAGCGCAAGGACTGGAGTAAGGATCCTGGCTCCCTAGTGCAGGGGAGTCGCTTCACAAGCAGTGAAGCAGGTCTGCAGGTGCCTGTCTTTCCCTCCCCCTCTCTGTCTTCCCCTTCTCTCTTCATTTCTCTGTCCTATCCAGCAACGACGGTGATAATAATAATAACAACAATGATAAGACAAAGGCAACAAAAGGGGAAAAAATAGCCATTTTAATACTGCATCTGCTGATCTCAGTCAAATCAATGCAACCAGTACCACCTTGACACATTTCACTTCGGACTATGGCCAGAGATACCAAGTGTGGGATGTCAACCTTTCAGCTCTATTACTCTGGTGAGACCTTTCCTAGCTCATAGGACTCCTCAATTCCATTTCAGGTGGTGCACTTCCTAACAAAACCACAGAACCTAGATATAGACCAGGGCACGTGAGACAGAGCACATGTGCACATGTATCCATAAGTTAGGGGAAATATATACCTTAAAGTAAAAGTGCACAGTAGTAGGGAGCTGGGCGATGGCACAGTAGGTGAAGCGCACATGGCAGAAAGTGCACAGACAGGCATCAGTATCCAGGTTTGAGCACCAGGCTCCCTTCACAGTGAGTCTGCAGGTGTCTGTCTTTCTCTCCTGTCTTCCCCTCCTCTTTCCATTTCTCTCTGTCCTATCCAACAACAACGACAGCAATAACAACAACAATAAACAAGGGCAACAAAAGGGAAAAAATTTAAAAATCAAGAATAAAGCAGAAAAGGGGAATTAAAGGACAAAGAAGTTCTATCAGATGTTTGTTAATCAAGATAAACTTAAAAAAGACTTTTCTAGATACACAATGCTAGTTATTACACTTATGGTAACCACAAAATAAAACAGGGAATAGAGATTTACAGAAAGTACAAGAAAAATTAGTAATTCACCACAGAAACTCATCCACACAAAAGGAAAGATAGAAAGAAATCAGGAAAGAATCAACTATTTAAAACAAACCCCAAACAAAAATTAGAACAGTTGTAAGTAAACCACATGATCACCCTAAATATGAATGGCTTAAATTCACTTGTCAAAAGATTCAGAGTAGCTAAATAGATTAAATAATAGGATCCACCGATTATATGACTTCAGGAAAACACACATCCAAAGAAAAGACAAACAGATTCTTAATATAAGAGGCTGGAGCAAGATATCCCAAACTAATAAAAAAGGACAGGGACAGCTATTCTGTTGTCTGATTAAATAGGCTCTCAGGTAAAGAAAGTAATTAGAGACAGATCTGCCACCTCTCCAGATTCAAAGGAGGTCTCGAAACTTTACATCAGGCTCAACCTGACGCTGTTGACTGGCTACGGAAGAAGGGCAAACGCTAGAAGAAGAAGAGACAGATAGGGACACTACATAATGGTTAAAGGATTAATCCAACAAAAATACATAATAACCCTCATAAATATATATGCCCCAAACTGAGGTGCACCCAAATATATGAAGCAAATACTTACTGAAGGGAGACATTGACAGCAACACAATAACAGGAGGAGATTTTAACACACCACTCACAGCAAATGTCAGAACATCTGGACGAAATATCAATAGAGAAATAGCAATCTTAAAACCAAAGATGCAATGGACCTAAAAGATACATACAGAATCTTTCATCCCAGGAGAAATGAATACACATTCTTCCCAAGTACACATGGAACATTCACAAAGATTGACCACATGCTGGGCTACAAAGACAACCTGAACAAATATGTAAATATTTAAATTATAAAATGTGCTTCCTCAGACCATAAAGGCATGAAACTAGAAATTGAAAAAAAAAATTGTCCCAAAGCTTGGAGACTAAGCACTATGCTTCTGAACAATACATGGGTCAATTAAGAACTATGTTGAGGATGCCGGCCAGGCTTCCCTAGACTGAAGACCCCACCAATATGTCCTGGAGCTCAGCTTCCCCAGAGACACACCTTACTAGGGAAAGAGAGAGGCAGACTGGGAGTATGGACCGACCAGTCAACACCCATGTTCAGCGGGGAAGCAATTACAGAAGCCAGACCTTCTACCTTCTGCAACCCTCAACGACCCTGGGTCCATGCTCCCAGAGGGATGGAGAATGGGAAAGCTACTGGGGAGGGGGTGGGATATGGAGATTGGGCGGTGGGAATTGTGTAGAGTTGTACCCCTCCTACCCTATGGTTTTGTTAATTAATCCTTTCTTAAATAAAAAAAATTTAAAAAAAAGAAAAAAAAAGAACTATGTTGATACCAATTAAAATGAAGAAACCAGCTATCAGACCCTATGAGGTGCAGCAAAAGCAGTCCTCATAGCAATAGAAGCCCACATTACAAAAGTTAATAGCAATACAGACCCACATTAATAAACAGGAGAAATCACTAGTAAGTAAACCATCTAACACCCCCCTGAACCAACTAGGGGTGGAGCAACAAAGAGACCCATCAGGAGACAGGAAATAGTTAAAATCAGAGCAGAAAGAAATCGATCAAATAGAAAATCAAAAGACCACTAGGAAGGTTAATAAAACCAAGAGCTGGTTCTTTGAAATGATAAACTACTAGCTACCCTCACCAAATGAAAAAGAGAGAATGCTATGGTAAAATTGCTCAAATTATAGAAGAGATATTACAACAGATGAGGTAGAGATACAAAGGATTATGCAAGAATATTATGGACATCTGTATGGAACTAAACTTCACAACTTAGAAGAAATGGACACATTCTTAGAGTCCTATCAACTGCCAACCTTGACACAAGAGGAAGTACATGAACTTAACACAATCACTAGTAAAGAAATTAAAAGAGTAATCAAAAACTTCCCCAAGAACAAAAGCCCAGGTCCAGATGGCTATACTAATGAATATTATAAAACATTCAAAGAACAAACACCCATCCTCCTCAAACTCTTCCAGAAAATAGAAAGGGGGACATTCCCAAACGCAGTCTATGATGCTAACATCAACTTGATCCCCAAAGCAAGAAAGGACCCCACCAAAAATGAAAACTATAAACCTATATCCCTGATGAGCACTGATGCAAAGATCCTCAAAATCTTGGCTAATCAATATGGGATGATCTCACTCTCAAGGCAGAAGTTGAAAAACAAGATCAGAAGAGAAAACACAAGTAGAACCTGAACTGGAGTTGATGTACTGCACGGAAGTAAAAGACTCGGGGGGGGGGGGGGGAGAATACAGGTCCGAAAAGGATGACAGAGGACCTAGTGGGGGTTGTATTGTTACATGGAAAACTGGGAAATGTTACGCATGTACAAACTACTGTATTTACTGTCGAATGTAAAACATTAATTCCCCAATAAAGAAATTTTTAAAAAAATCTTGGCTAATCAAATCCAACATGTTAAGAAAATAATCCATCATGGTCCAGGAGGTGGCGCAGTGATAAAGCTTTGGACTCTCAAACATGAGGTCCTGAGTTCGATCCCCGGCAGCACATGTGTCAGACTGATGTCTGGTTCTTTCTCTCTCCTTCTATCGTCTCATTAATAAATAAGTAAAATCTTTAAAAAAAAAAAAGAAAGAAAGAAAGAAGAAGAAGAAGAAAATAATCCATCAAGACCAAATGGGATTCATTCCTGGGAAAGAGGAATGGTTCAACATCTACAAGTCAATCAATGTAATCCACCATATCAATTAAAAAAGAAAGCTTAAAATCACATGATTTTATCAATTAATGCAGAAAAAGCATCTGACAAGGTCCAACACCCACTTACGATAAAGGCTCTCAAGAAACTGGGAATGGGAGGAAAATTCCTCAACATAATAAAAGCTATAAATGATAAAACCATGGATAACATTATACTCAATGGGGAATAATTGAAAGCTTTTCCCCTAAAATCAGAAACTAGGCAAGGATGCCCACTCTCACCACTTTTATGCAACATAGTCCTGGAAGTCCTTGCCATTGTAATCAGGCAAGAAAGAGATATCAAAGGAATCCAAATCAGAAAGGATGAAAAACTATTATTTGCAAATGATATGTTGATATACCTAGAGGACCCCAGAAACTTTGCCAAGAAACTACTGGAAATCACTAATAAATTCAGTAAAATAGTAAGCTACAAAAGCAATGCCCTGTGACATTTCTCTATGCAAAATATGGGTCAGAGGAAATGAAACTGAAGGAAGCAATTCTATTTACAATTGAATTAAAGTATACAAAATGTCTAGGAATAAATCTTAACAAAGAATGTAAAGGGCCTTTTCAAGGAAAGCTATGACACTTAAAAGAATAGGGAATGACGCTGAGAAAAATGGAAGAATATCCCCTGTTCATGGATTGAAAGAATAAATATTAATATGGCAACTCTGCCAAAAGCAATCTAGAGATTCAAAATAATTAAAATTAAAATCCCAATGATGTATTTCAAGGAAATTGAACAGACTATTCAAAAATTCATGTGGAACTTTGAAAAAATGCATAAAGCACAAGCACTCCTATGGAAAAAGAACAAAAATGGAGGTATCACAACACCCAACTTTAGGTTATATTACAAAGCAGTAGTAGTTAAAACAGTGTGGATGTTGGAACAAAAGTGGCCATATACATCAATGGAATAGGACAGAGTCCAGAACTTAATCCACACATGTGGATTAACAAACTGTGTTGGGAGAATTGGACAGCCACATGTAGAAAAATGAAACTAGACCACTAATTAAAACCGTACACCAAAATTAACTCAAAATGGATCAAAGATCTGGATAGTAGACCTGCAAAGTATAATATACATAGAAGAACATATCGGTAAGACATTTCATGACATTAACACTAAACACATATTTGGAGACTTCACCTCATGGACAAAGGAAACAAAAATAAGATTGAACAAATGGGACTATATCAAATTAAAAGGTATATCGAAACTCCATAAGGATAAACAAGAATCCTAGATGGTGCTAATAGTAAGACTAGTAAGTATGTAACACTCTTTAAAAAAAAACCTTTACTAAATAAACATAAAAGTGAATTCATTAAAACTTAATGACTTTCTCAGAAAATTAGGTCTTTCCTTTTTCAGATGTTTTCCCCCACACAAGAAAAGTAGCTTTCCAGGCTGGGGAGACAGCATAATGATTCTGCAAAAGACTTTTCATGTTTGGGGCTCTAAGATCCCAGGCTCATTCCTTGGCACTACCACAAACCAGAACTGAGCAGGGTCTCTCTCTCTCTCTCTCTCTGTCTCTCTCTCTCTCTCATATTAAAAAGGAAGGGAAATGAAAAGAGAAGGTTAGAAAAAGAAAAGAAAAGGAGAAAAAAGGAGAGAAACGAAAAGGGAAGAGCCCCCGCCCCCCCGAAAATCCCGAGGTCTTGCAGGCCTTCTCTGGAGCTCAGGGTATCGTGTCTGTGTGCAGATGCAGGGGCGCTGCTCCAGGCAGGTGGCAGGTGCACAGTGAAGCCAGTGAGCTGGTGTCCACCGCTGCCCCACCCTCACCCCACCTCCGTAATCCAAGCACATAATCCAGGGGTCTCACATGGGTCCAGGGTTGCTGCAAGAGGATTCTGTCCTTGATTCCCTGATTTCAACGAGAGAGAGAGGGAGAATATGAGCTCGGAGGGTGGGACACATGAGATTTGAGCCATTCGTCTCTTTAAAAACATGGCAGCTGGCGTGACGAACAAGCAAGCTACCTGCACTGTGGACTAGCGGGTACTCAGCCTCCTGGGAGCACGTGGTGGCCCCACCCACTTCAGAGGGGCGGGGCCGGGAGGAGAAGGCAGAGGGGCAGAGGCGGAATACAGATACACTCAGGGAAGAGAAGGCAGAGGAGCAGGCTGTGACTGCGCATGCGCACTGTGAGTTTGGCTTTGCAAATAATGCGGGGAGTCTTCCTGACCTTTGAGTGCTCTGCCCCATGCAGTGGTGCTGAGTGTGGTCTGGGCCTCGCTGACAGCAGTTGTGCGGTGCGGGCAAGGACTCTCCCGTGAATTCTGGGGACCCCGTTCCGTAAGGATGTTCAGAGGTGCCCGCTGAAAACTGAGCCCTTTTCCACACAGGGTTTCAGGCTCTGAGAGGGCAGGTGACAAGGACACACAAGCAGGTGTGGTCGCGCTGACCCACCCCGCTGGCTTCCGTGTGACAGCAGTAACAGTATCCTCAGGTCTTCCTGTGACCAGGACGCTGATGCTTGGCATTTTAATCCCAGGACTCGCTGACATCCCCACCCCCGTGTGTGTGTGTGTTTGGGGGGGGGGGTAGTTCATTCATGATGGAGGATTGGGACCTGTCACCGCAGTGAGGACACAAGCAGGAGCTTACAGGATCCTGTAGTCTCTTCTCAGACCCGAGTCAGAGCCCAGAGACCAGGAGAGCTTAGTGGGCAGAGCTTGATCTGGGCCCCCATGTGACCCTGGGACAACAGAGGGACACCCTGGTCAGCAGAGCTGCCCTGTGTCACTTCTCTCTTTTCTTGCTCTCTTCCTCTAAGTCGAGTACTGAGACACACTGGCCGCAGGGAGACCCTTGGTGATGTCCCTCATACACAAAATCCTGGACCACACACATGAGAAAAAAATATTGCCCGACATCACCATTTGTCACTCAGCCTAGAAGTGACCTGAACCCCATGGGCCTGGCAATTTCCTCAGGTGAGAGATGAGCCTTTATTTCAGCAGAAAAAGGGGAAAATATGGGAATATAAAAAGCACCATATTAAACCCTAAAGACATCCAGAGAATGGCAGCTTGCCTTACATAATATATATGATTTAAAAGCGGAGCAGCCCACCAGGTTCCAGATGCTACCATGATGCCAACCTGACTGACTTCCCTGGGCAGATGACCCACCAATGTGTCCTGGAGCTCCACCTCCCCAGGCCCCTGTAGGGAAAGAGAGAGGTTGGGAGTATGGATTGACCTGCCAATGCCCATGTTCAGCAGGGAAGCAGTTACAGAGGCCAGATCTTCCACCTTCTACACCCCATAATGATCCTGGGTCCATGCTCCCAGAGGGATAAAGAATAGGAAAGCTTTTGGGAGATGGTCAGTAGCTCAGCCAGTTAAACACACATGGTGCAAAGTGCAAGGACAGGCATAAGGATCCTGGTTCGAGCGCCCGGCTCCCCAACTGCAGGGGAGGTCGCTCCAGAGCGGTGAAGCAGGTCTGCAGGTGTCTTGTCTTTCTCTCCCCCTCTCTGTCTTCCCCTCTTCTCTCCAGTTCTCTCTGTCCTATCCAACAACAATGAAACAATAACAATACTAATAACAACAGCAACAACGATAAACAAGGGCAACAAAAGGGGAAAAAACAGCCTCCAGGAACAGTGGATTCATAGTGCAGGCACTGAGCCCCAGCAATAATCCTGGAGACAAAAAAAAAAAAAGGAAAGCTTTCAAGGGAGGGGATGGGATATGGAGTTCTGGTGGTGGGAACTGTGTGGAATTGTACCCCTTTTATCTTATGGCCTTGTCAATATTTCCATTTTATAAATAAAAATTAAAAAATAAAAAAAACATTTAAATAATTATGAAAGATAAAGTATATCTGGGTTTCCTGGTGAAAAAATATGCAAGGCCTTTTTATTGTATTGTTAAAGAGAAAAACAAATGACTGAACAGTATGTGTTATTACATATCATTTGTGTCTTTTCAAAACCCGTGCATTTGAGAAATACAAAATATTTAACCAGTAGTTTAATACAGGGATTAGCTGATCACAGGTTCCTGTGACCTGGATTAATACTTTAGTTGCTATAACACAGAGGTCCTGGGAAGGGGAAGAGGTGATACAAAGCAGTAATGGAGCACTGCTTGGAAGAATATGTAGAGAAATATATATATGTAAAAAAGAATTGAGGCAGGGAGATAGCATAATGTTTATGTAAAAAAGACTGTCATGCCTAAGGCTCAGAGGTCTCATGTTCAACCCCTGCCCCACCATAAGCTAGAGCTGAGCAGTGCTCTGCCGAAAAGATAAAAGAGAGGCATATACCAATTTTGACAGTGTTACAAAAAGGATAGGTTTTTTTTTTTTTTTTGCCTCCAGGGTTATTGCTGGGGCTCGATGCCTGCACCACGAATCCACTGCTCCAGGAGGCCATTTTCCCCCTTTTCTTGCCCTTGTTATATCGTTGTTGTGGTTATTATTGTTGGATAAGACAGAAATTGAGAGGGGGGGGGGAAAGACAGAGAGGGGAAGAGAAAGACACCAGCAGACCTGCTTTACTGCTTGTGAAGCGACCCACCTGCAGGTGCAGAGCCGAGACCTTCTTACGCGGGTGCTTGCGCTTTGCGCCACGTGCGCTTACCTTGCTGCTACCGTCCGACCCCCTCCCCCACCCCGACCCCGAATACTTTTACAGGTGCCCTCTAACCAGTGGCAGGCACAGACAGAAGAGCCCAGGCCCTGGGCAGGTCTCTCCTCCTGCAGATGAGGGCTGATGCTGTCCAGGATCCTTACGCCAGTCCTTGGGCATCGCGCCATGTGCGCTTAAACCGCTGCGCTACCACCCGACCCCCCCAGACTTTGTTTTTACACCACTCCATGCAGTCTTTTTGGGGAAAAAAAAATGAGGTGGCCGGGCGGTGGCGCAGCGGGTTAAATGCACATGGCACAAAGCGCAAGAACCTGTATAAGGATCCTGGTTGGAGCCCCCGGCTCCGCACTTGCAGGGGGGTCGCTTCACAAGCGGTGAATTAGGTCTGTAGGTGTCTGTCTTTCTTCCTGTCTTCCGCTCCTCTCTTGACTTCTCTCCGTCCTTACAACAGCAGCAGTGACAACAATAACAATAAATACAACAATAGGGGCAACAAGGGCAACAAAATGGGGGTAAATGAATTTTTTTTAATAAAAACTTTTATTTGGGGGAGAAATCAAGTCGGGAAAACACCAGCATGACCAGTTTTCAAAAAGTAGCATGGTAGGGCCTGGGTGGTGCATCTGGTTGATCGCATATGTTACAATGTGTAAGAATCTGGATTCAACCCCAGTCAGCGGCAAGGCCTCTCTCTTGCTCACTCTCCCTAATCATCTCTCCCTTCCATCTCAATTTCTTTCTGTCGATACCCAAAATAAATAAAAATATATAAGATATAATAATAAAAAAAAAGAAAGCTGGGCCTGCGGGAGAGCATGATGGTTATGCCTGAGGCTCTGAGGTTCCAGGTTCACCATAAATCAAAGCTGAGCTGACGAATTCTCTGATAATATCAAAACAACAGCGACAACGGAGGGAGATAAATAATTTTTATTAAAAATGAAAAGACAAAGAGCAAACTAATGCATACTGCCTTGTGGGTAACCTCCACAGTCCAGGGAAACTGAAGATCCAGGGTGTCCAGGTCCAGACTAGAGCAGCAGCCACACAATTGTTTTGTTTGCACCAAAAAAAATAAAATAAAATAAAAAGGGAACCTAGCAAATTGGGAGAAGACATCTGTACCTCACCAGTCTGACAAGAATTGATAAAAAAAATTTTAAAAAAATATATATATACATATATATATATATATATGAAGTAGTCCTTCAACAGCAAAAGGAACTAGAAGCCCAATAAGAAAGCGGCAAAAGGGGGTGGGGTAGTGGTGCACCTGGTTGAGAGCACGTGTTACAATACACAAGGACCCAGGTTCAAGCTCCCCCCCCCCCACCTGCACGGGGAAGCTTTGTGAGTGGTGAAGCAGGGTTGCAGGCATCTGTCTCTCTCCCTCTCCCCTTCCCTCTTGATTTCTGGCTGTCTCTAGTAAATAAAGATAATTAAAGAGAGAGAGACCTTTAAAAGAAAAGAAACAATGTGGCAAAATATCTGAGTGGACTGTTCTTCAAAGGAGGCATAGAGAGGGCCCAGAAGCATAAAACATGTACCATTATACTTATTATAAGAATAATCAAAATCACAATGAGATGTTTCTTCACACCAGTGAAAATAGTCTATATTAAAAAGACTGAAAACTATAGAAGTCGGGCGGTAGCGCAGCGGGTTAAGCGCACGTGGCGCTAAGCGCAAGGACCGGCTTAAGGATCCCGGTTCCAGCCCCAAGCTCCCCGCCTGCAGGGGAGTCGCTTCACAAGCAGTGAAGCAGGTCTGCAGGTGTCTAACTTTCTCTCCCCCTCTCTGTCTTCCCCTCCTCTCCATTTCTCTCTGTCCTATCTAACAACAACGACATCAATAACAACAACAATAACTACAATTAAAAAAAAAAACAAGGGCAACAAAAGGGAAAATAAATAAATATATAAAAAAAGGACTGAAAACTGTAATGTTGGCAAGGATATGGAGAGTTCCTTAAAAAATTAGCTTACCCAGCTGTGTGCACACATTATAATGTGCAAGGACTCTGGTTCAAGCTCCATCCCCACTGGCAGCAGGGAAGCATCATAAGTGGTGAAGCAATGGTAGAGCCTCTCTCTCCATCTCCCCCTTCCCTTCCCTCTATTCTCCTTCCCTTCCTCCTTCCCTCCCTATCGCCTCTCAGTTTTGCATTAACCATGTATTAGTGACAGCAGCTGAAATTTTTAAGAAAGAAAATGAAGATATAATTGATACCTTTTTATATCTTCTCTGATAGTTCTCAAGTTGCAGGAATAAGAATATTAAATATCTTAATTTTGAAAAAGTCCAAATATATATTACAGTTGAAGTAGTAATATAGATGAACCTTCAATTGTGTATGATCTGGTAAGTAGTTCTCAAATTATGACTCTGTGGCTGCATTTTTGCCCTGCCCACTGTCCTCATTCCTGACTTATTTTGAAGCATTCTAGTCATGTAATTTTATTTGTCAACATGTAAGTATATATTTCCAAAGAGAAAGGACTCTCACTTTTTAAAAAAAATTATTACTCATTAAATATTGATTTAAAAATGCAGTAGTTTACCCAAGGTCACATATGACTTGGCTATCATTTCTATTACTATATTTATATATATATATATATATTTCCCAATTTTTCTATGGTCCTGGTTATCTTCCTTTATTTTTTTAATATTTATTTATTTATTCCCTTTTGTCACCTTTGTTGTTTTATTGTAGTTATTATTGTTGTCATTGTTGGATAGGACAGAGAGAACTGGAGAGAGGAGGGGGAAGACAGAGAGGGGGAGAGAAAGATAGACACCTGCAGACCTGCTTCACCGGCTTGTGAAGCGACTCCTCTGCAGGTGGGGAGCTGGGGCTCAAACCAGGATGCTTGCGTTGGTTCTTGTGCTTTGCGCCACCTGCGCTTAACCTGCTGCACTACCACCTGATTTCCCTTATCTTCCTTTCTAAGTCATATTTATAACTATTATTACTTTCAAATGGGACTCCCATATTTAACATCACAATATCATCAACCTGAAAACCCAACAAATCTCCTTAATGATATCAAATGTCCAGTTAATGTTTAGAAGTCTAAAAAAAATACTGAGGTGTTCACTTTTACTCATTTATTTTTGTTATCACTGTTGCTTTACCACTCTAGAGTGACTTTTTCAGAAAGAGAGAAACAGAGACATCATAGTACCAAACCTTCCTCCAACATGTAGAGGCTGGGCTTGAACCTGGGTCAGACACATGGCAAAGTAGCACACTATACAAATGAGCTATTTTGTTATATATCTTACTTTGTGTGTGTGTGTGTGTGTGTGTGTGTATGTGGCACCAGGGAAAGAGGCTAGAGTTTGAACATGGGTGATACTGCTGAGCTGCCTCTAAGCCTCATTTCTTTTCTATATTTCTAGGGGAGACAGAGAAAGAGACTACTCAAGGGAGAAACCCAGGTACCATCCATCCATAGTCTTGGGGCTGCCCCACTGCCATCCATGGCCCCTCCTTGCTGTTCAGCAGATCGAACCTAGCAAACATGACTGAGACTTGCTGCACTTTCTCCCAGCTCCCCTTCCTCCCAATTATTCTAATGGGAAGAGTTTCCATTGCTGAATGGGGACAGAAGGTTTGAAGTTGGGCCTTAAGGATGTAGAAGATTCTTCATTTCTGAGCAGCCTTGGGGTTCAAAGGAAACAGAGTTTGAAAAGCTGTCTTTCTGTCTTCATTTGTGCTGCTTTCCCTCCCCTTTGGCACAGAGCTCGCACTGGCCGCATGTCCATCCATGCTGGTCTCCTGTGTCTGCACTCAATCTGAAGAGCTTTTGGCATCACCTGTGATCTGCCTGGGAGTGGAGTCTGACATGGCGGGCTGCCAGGCTGACTCAGGTGACACAGTCCTGCCCTTCCCTCTGCTTTTCACTGCAGTGCACCCTCTGCCAGAGACCTTTCTGAATTCAACGTACCTCTGGAAACACATCCAGAGGAGACATCTCTATCCATCAGAGAAGGGTGAGTCCAGGTGGCGGCTATGGGCCGGGGGGGGGGGGGGGGGAACAGCGGGAGGATCTGGGGTGTGATCAGTGTGGGGCAGCACAGGTCACACCAACACTGCCCCAGCACCTCATCATCCTGTTGATGCTGGGTGGCCCTCCCCCTCCCCACCCCCTCTGCCCATGTGTGAAGAGGAGTCATACCCGTGGGTCTGGCTTAGCTTGTCCCTTTCTGTCATGTGACCAAACTCAGTGCTTACTGTTGAGTCTCACTGTGCACAGGACAGACAGACTCCTTGTGAAGAGCCCGTCTGCAGCCTTCTGCAAACCTGCTGTCCTCTGATGCTCACTGGGGTTGATACAGGGGCCCCTGACACTGAAGAGGAGGAGGGGTCCCATCTCACTCACTCCTATGGGTCACAGAGGTCATTGGGAAGGGAGCCTGGCCCTCCTTCGTAGTGGCCCAGAGGAAGCATACGTGGGGTGGGGGTGTGCCCTGCCCCCAACAGCTATGAAAAGGCACTACTCCCCAATACCTGAGCCTTCAGGACCCCAGAAATCTTAAGTTCCAGCTGCTGCACCCCAGGCTAGACTTCCTCTGAGGCTGTCCAGTGAAGACCTGGACAGGAAGGTGGGGGCAATCATAAAGAGCATCACTGATGCCCTGAGGGGTGACTCAGAGGACACCCAGGACTGTAGGCATGGCACCACTGATCCCCTGATCCTGCCTTCTCTGGCCCTGCCCCTGCAGCAGCCCCTAAGGAATCCACACCATGGGCTCCTCTGAAAGAGGGGTGGGAGGTCTGTCCTCATCAAGGCTCCCCATCACTGCAGCAGCAAAGAGTCTGCCCTCTCAGCAACTCACAGCACACTGAGATTGAAGACCAATCTGATGTGTGTGTATGGTGAGAATGCTGCTTTTTGCAGAGATTCTCTACACCTCCAGCTGCCCTACCCTCTGCCAGGATCCTCACGCACCCACAACTCAGATCCTGGCTCTGAGCTCAACACACAGCTGGACTTACTGCTGCCCCAGCTGCAGCCACCTTGGCATAGCCATTGTCTGGGTACCTGTCAATCCCAAGCCCAGGAGACCCAGTGATGGGACTGACTGCCACTGCCCCTGAAGGCACAGAGGTCTTTCACCCCATCCCCATGTGATTCTGTCACAAGACCCTATAGTCCTGTTGCAACCCCTCTCTGGGATCCCTGATGGGAAGCAGCACAGAGCCCCCCAGATCTGATGGTGCTCCCTCTGGGAGAAAACAGGACACCACATTACCACCTAGGGTTCCCAACTTTGCTGGTATCCTGACTCTAGTCACCCTATCATTGCCTTTGCCACTGCCCCTGCCTGAGCACCAAACATGACGCAACCCACTGCTGGGGCCAGTGGTAGCAGTGTCCCTGAAAAGCAGCCTGCAGGCACCAAGCATCACTCAACCCACCCCACACAGACCACCAGGCCCTGCAGCCACATCCCAGTCCCTCACTGGGGGCCCTCAAAAGCAGGAGGACAGGACACACTCCCTCCAGCTCTGAAGGTGCTGCCTCTGGGAGAAAACAGACCACCACAGTCCCAGCTGGGGTGCCCACCTCACTCAAGCTTGGCTTCTCTTGGGCAGAACTGCCCTGCCAGGCACCAGGGGTTCCTCAGCTCAGCTCCATGCAGAGTGCCCTTGCCAGCATCCAGTCCAGCTTTGCTGCTGCTCCAGCACAGTCCCCCAGACACCGACCGCCTCAGCCTCCACAGCGTATCTGCCACTAGCACTTCCAGGGCTAGGACCAGAGAGAGATGTAACATAGACTCACTCATCACCAGCCTGCAGGCACTGTGTCACAGTCAACCAACCATACCTGGGATCATGGCCTAAGCTCTGCACTCATTTCCCTGTCCCTCTCTGGGGTTCCTGGGACACAGACACTCTCATCATTGGCCCACCAGCACTAAGCATGTAGTTCCAGATTTGAAGACAGAAGTTTCCATTTTCTCCTAATGAGTGTCAGTGGCAGTGAATTTATTGTATCTAGCATTCATTATACTGAGAGATGTTCATTCTACTTCAATTCCTGTTATGTATCTTACAACATCTCAGAGAAGTCACATGGCACTTGAGATGGTAGCTGAGAATGCCAGGAAATTACTGAGTAAATAAGCAGTGCCAGAGTCCCATCATTTCTGCAGGACACCGCTCTCCTGATTCGGAGGAGTGTACACTGATCCTGGTGCTCTCTCTTCACAGCGAGGGTCCCGCAGGATGGGACTGGAAGAGCTGAGGAAGTGGGGCTCAGACACCAGTCCCACCAGCGGCATTTCTGCCCGGGCTGCCTGAGGCTGCACTGTGGCTAATGTTCTACTTCAGGGAGCTGGGGACCCGCACGGGGAGAGCAAGAAGGACACAGTGGCTGTGGAGGGACAGAGGTGTGATGAGCTTGGCCACCCAGGATGGAGTCTGTCTGATTAATACTTGTTCCCCCACACACACCCACCACACAGTCTCCCCAGCTTTCTCTTTCCCTCTTCCCAATCACTGAGGAGGGTTTTACCCAAAAAGATGCCTACCTTGCTCTTTTTTCCCCAAGGGGTCATGATTCAAGGCTATGTGTCAAGACAGTGGCAGTCAGGACAGTCCACATCTCTCCAGCCCTCCTGCATCTTTCTCCAGACCAGCAGCTTGGAGGAAGGCCCAGAACACAGGACTCCTGCAGACCCCCCCGAACACCACAAGAGCAGACGCAGCTGCAGCCCCTCTGCTTCCCGTCAGGTGTTCTCTCCGTACCCCTAAAAGCCTAGTGTCAACTGCCAAGAGAACCACATAGCGCCTTTAACCAGTGGCCTCTCCTGCTAGGATGCAAAATGTGCAACTTGAATCTTCTCTTGTTTGGGCTCTTTGGTTTCTCCCTGAAACCTTACCAAGGGTTATGCAACACTTGGCCAGAGGCCAGCTGAGTTTAGGAGGAAGATAATTTAAAGGCATCAGGTTGAGTGAGACAAGCCAGCAAGAGAAAGACATATAGGTGGAACTTAAGAATAAAGGGCAGTGAAGAGAACAGAAGGTGAAACCTGGACTGGGTGTGGCATCTTGCACCAAAGCAAAGGACTCTGCGGAAGGAGGGAAAGGGACAGAATGAAGGGTCATTGGAGAACTGGCGTGTCTCCTAGGCACCAATCAAGGGACGATGAAAGGTTGTGCCTCTGTGTCAAAGACTATATATATTGTAAACGTCTCAATAAAATTTAAAAAGAATTATAGAATAATAAAAAAGGGGGGGGGGAAGCTGGGGTCCCAGGAAACCACAAGGCTTGGGCAGAAAGAACAAACAGAGCAGTGGGGACCCATCCATGGAGTCAGAGAACAAGCACCTGGTTGAATCAGAATCACTCCAAACTCCCTGTCCCTGGTAGTCAGTTAATTCCAATTTAAATCTTCGCAGCCTGTTAGACCCATGTGGAAGCCACCAGGAACATGAGCCTCCCTCCACCACCCCAGCACTGCATGATGGCCTGGGAAACAGTCACTTCAAAGCTTTTGACTCCAACCAGGCTCTTTGCTGGTCACTGACCAGTGTGACACAGTGGCCACAGTGATCACAGGTCACAAGGCTCTGGAGGGAACCACAGAGGGTCCCCTTTCAGGAAGGGCATGGACCATGCACACTGCACCATGTCACTCTGGTCTTCAAAGGCCCCAGTCCTGGTTAAGCCACTGTCATAAGTGAGGCTGCAGGGTCACCCAGAGGAGAGAATGGAGTGTCAGAGAGGAGGCAGCAGGCATTGTTGACATAGAAATATGCCAGGAAGGGTTAGGGTTAGAGCCAGGCTGGGGACCCGGAGAAGCAGCTTCCCAGGAGGAAAGGAGACGCATGTGAGCAGGTGCATGTGTGACTTTCCACAACTCCTACCGGCTTCCAGGAGGACATTTCTATCATGGCTGTCAGATGTTCTGCTTTTCTGGCCTGATTCTTCAAAAAATCTGCAAGTGACCAAAACATTAAGGTTCTTTTTCCTCTCATCCTCATTGCACCAAACCCTCCTGCAAGAGGAGAGCAGAGCAAGCTCTCTTACCTGGACCTGTCAGGAGTGGAACTGCCTACCTGGACCAGCTGACAGTGCTCCATGGGGCAAGTCCTTCCCCAGGATGAAGACCAAGGGGTCCTTGTACACATACAAGGGTGTAGTGATAGTGATGCTGGTTCACCTTTAGAGGGATGAAGAGGCAGGTTATCCAGTCAGTCTCTCCCCAGGGAAACCTCCCTCAGTTTTAGTAAGCACCCCTCCCAGGACGAAGGTCTGGGTGCCAGGTTTCTGTTTGGTAACTGGCTATTTATATACTTACAATTTTTATACCAAGATTTCACATGTGTGGGCTCCCACTGCCCTCAATGGATTCCTTTTAATTTCAGAGAGAGAGGAGGAGGAGGAGGAAAGAGAGGTGGAATTCTTTTATATATAATTTATTATCTTTATTTTTTATTAGATAGAGACAGCTAGAAATCAAGAGGGGGTGGACAGAGAGGAAGAGAGATAGAGAGACACTTGCAGCACAGCTTCACCACTCGTGAAGCTTTCCCCCTGCAGGTGGGGACCGGGGACTCGAACCTGGATGGGTCTTGGCACATTGTAACATGTGTGCTCAATCATGTGCACCACCACACTGCCCCCCCCCCCCCAGAGATGGAATTCTTTCGAGCAGACTGTGCCACATCCCCAGAGCGGTCAGAGGTCTGCTGGCCTGGCAGGTGTCTGTGTGGCCACTGCCACTGGTTTGGAGAGAGTCCTACAGAGTGGAGCCCAAGGCACCCTGGTGAACTAATTCTGTAAGCACTTTTCTCTTTCCTCCAAACCGCCAATAAGAATGGGGAGGGTCCTGGGGATATATCGTAAGGAACCCAACACACCCATCCAAAAAGATCTGTGTACACATATGTTCTTAGCAGCATAATTTTTAATAGCCAAAACCTGGAAGCAACCCAGGTGTCCGACAACAGATGAGTGGCTGAGCAAGTTGTGGTATATATACACAATAGAATACTACTCAGCTATAAAAAATGGTGATTTCACTGTTTTCAGCCGATCTTGAATGGACCTTGAAAAATCCATGTTAAGTGAAATAATTCAGAAACAGAAGGATGAATATGGGATGATCTCACTCTCAGGCAGAAGTTGAAAAACAAGATCAGAAGAGAAAACACAAGTAGAACCTGAACTGGAATTGGCGTATTGCACCAAAGTAAAAGACTCTGGGGTTTGTGGGGGGAGGAGGAGAAAACACAGTCCAAAAAGGATGATAAAGGACCTAGTGGGGGTTGTATTGCTATATGGAAAACTGGCAAATGTTATGTATATAGAAATTATTGTATTTACTGTCAAATGTAAAACATTAATTCCCTGATAAAGAAATTTTAAAAAAATAATGGGGAGGGGAAATAAAAAGCTTTACACAGGATTGATCTGATCCATGACCGGGACCCTTTCTGATGAGGCCCATTGGTGCAAGCCCCATGGCCCCTCTGTGGGCCGGCACCTCCCCCGCCTCACAGGAGCCACCCCACCCCATTTATAAACAGTCATGTGAGCCAAATGAAGGCGCATTCAAATACATCAAGCAAATATTAGAAGTCACGAATGTTATCAACAGCAGTCAGCTAATAGCTGGTTAAACCGAATACATAAAGCCCCATGACTAGCAGATATGACTTCCGGCCCCCACCCCATTAAAAACTGGACAGTTCCCACGCTGTCAGTTATGGGGTGGGAGATGGGCTCCGGTCATGTCATCATCAGTTTAACTGACATGAAATAGACGTTACTCCAGCCCAGGAGAAAAAAATAAATAATGCCTCAGTCCAACAAGCGTATGAAACAAGTGCTTTTCACTGTCCCGTGGATAGTGGGTATGAAGGTGGAAGTACAGGTTTGGGGTCCAGCCAGGAGGACCTGCATATCTCCCATAAGCCTGTCTCCTCCCCCCCTCACCCCCCACCCCGACAGCACCTGAGCCAGACCCTGGAGATCTAGGGCAGCCAACCCGTGGGGGCTTTTCTCCTCACTGTGCCGGTTCAGACCCCCACACCTGCTGCTCACAGGCTCCTAACAGCAGGCCCAGTCCTGGGCGTCGTCGCAGCGCTGAACTAGGCGCCCAGATCTCCTTACTCTGCACTACAGACACCTGGCCTGGTGCACCTGCTGCTTTCAGTCCTTCAGAACCTGCAGGGCTGCTCCTCTGCTCAGTAGTGTCCCTGCAGGAGAGCAGAAGCTGTGACTTGCTGCATCTTTTAGCTGGGGTCCCCGGCTGACCCCCCACCCCACCAAGAGGGGAGACCCTCCCTGGTGTCAGGGACACAGGACTTCCCCTGGACTCAGGGACTCAAGAGTCCAGGCCCTTTGGGGTTCCTTCTGGGGTTTCCTGCCTTTGCAGTCGTGGAGTTGGGGGCTCCAACAGCAGCTCCTGCTCCGCAGAAGTTTCCTGCAGAGGAGGGTGTCCTGCTTCACCCCAATACTGCCTGCCCCAGAGGCTGGGGTAGGGGGCGTCCAGGGACTGTGGCTGTCTCCCTCGGGTGAAGAAGCAATACCCACAGGGAAAGAAAAGGCTCTGCCCCTCCCCTTTTGGGACCCAAAACGGAAGTTGCGGCCACTGTGTATTAAGTGAGGGGGCAGAGGAGAGGAGCTGAGGCTGTCTTGACCCCTGGAGCTGGAGTTCCAGTGACCACTGAGGATCTGTACAGGAAGAGGACAATTGTTCACAGTATTGTCGGTGCCCTGAGAGACGACAATAAGGGCACCCTTGTTGCCCACCCCACCCTGAACTGAGCCTCCCCCCCCCCATCCCTGCAGTGGCCACTCCCATACCAAGTCCTTCTGCTCCTGCAGCGCCCCCTTAAGTGTCCACACCCGGGGCCCTCCTTCTTAAACAGGACTGGGGAGGCTTTCCTGCATCACCGCTACAGCAGATACTGGGTTTGCAAACATTCTTGAAACGAGAGTTGAAAACTAAAGATAATCAATTCCTCACCCATAAGACATTCAGAATGCAGGTGGCGCAAAGTGCAAGGACTGGTGTAAGGAGCCCCCTGGCTCCCCACCTGCAGGGGAGTTGCTTCACAAGGGGTGAAGCAGGTTTGCAGGTGTCTTTCTCTCCCCTTCTCTATCTTCCCCTTTTCTCTCCATTTTTCTCTGTTCTATCCAACAACAACAATAATAACTACAACAATAAAACAAGGGCAACAAAAGGGAATAAATAAATATTTTTTAAAAAAAGATATGCGGAATGCAAGAAATCCACACACAATTATTTCTTTTTTTTATATTTATTTTTATTTATTTATTCCCTTTTGTTGCCCTTGTTGTTTTATTGTTGTAGTTATTATTGTTGTTGTCGTTGTTGGATAGGACAGAGAGAAATGTAGAGAGGAGGGGAGACAGAGAGGAGGAGAGAAAGATAGACACCTGCAGACCTGCTTCACCGCCTGTGAAGCGACTCCCCTGCAGGTGGGGAGCCGGGGTTCGAACCGGGATCCTTATGCCAGTCCTTGTGCTTTGCGCCACGTGCGCTTAACCCACTGCGCTACAGCCCGACTCCCACAATTATTTCTTAATTATAATTTATATATAGATCTTCCTGGTGAGGCAGATAGTCCTGTGAGTGCTGACAAAAATATGCAGTAACATAGCCACTACAAGAACCAATATGAAATATTTTATTATCCCCTGAAGTTCTCATGTGTCCATTATACATCTGTGGTATTTATACACGTAAATGTCAAGTTAAAGTAATCCAATAAAACGTGGGCCAAATAACTAGGAAGTTTTCTAAAGAAGAGATACACATAGCCCACAGACACAAGAAAAAATGAAAATCTAAAATACACTGAGATATCTCACACCTAAGAGAATAGCTTACTTACATCAGCAAGCCAAAAATGGCAGATGTTAGTTTGTGGAAGAAAGGGAAATCTGTCACATTGTTTGTGGGAATGCAAATTGGTCAAAGCCCCTTTGGAAGACTGTATAAACAGTCCTTAAACAAATAAAGATGCAATTATCTTGTGACCCAGCAATACCACTCTTGGGCATTTACCCAAAGGACACTGAAACTCCAATGCAAAGAATACATGCACCCCTATTTCACAGCTGCATTATTCACAATAGCCAAGGAGTGGATGGAAGCAGCCTCAATGCCCAGCATCAGATGACTGGGTTAAGAGGTTATGGGATATATATCCCATGGGATACTATTCTGCAATTACAAAATTGATATTATGGGATATGGAGATTGGGTTATGGGAATTGTGCAGAATTGTACCCCTCTTATTCTATGGTTTTGTTAATGTCTCCTTTCTTAAATAAAAAATTTGATATTATGTCCTTTGGGACAAAATGGATGGAACTGGAGTTGGTTATGCTTAGTGAAATAAGTAAAGAGATGAAAGACAACTACCAAATGGTTTCACTCATATGTGGAATCCAGAAACTAGATACACATGAATGTGAAAATAATGTTAAAATAATAATGTTATTTTAATCTCACAGGAGAGAGAGAGAGAGAGAGAGAGAGAGAGAGAAAGATACCTACCTACAGCATTGCTTCACCACATGAAGCTTTCCCCCTGCAGGTGGGGACTGGGAGCTCAAACCTGGGTTCTTGTGCACTGTTAATGTGTGTGCTCAGCCAGGTGTGCCACCACCCAGCCCTATAAACTTCTTCTAAGACTTGTGAGAACATGTTTGGGATGTGAGAGGGTGAGGATACAGAACTGTGTGGTGGGTGTGGTGTGGAGCTAAGTAAACACTATAATCTTGTAACCTATTTTTTTTTCTAGTCAGAAGGAGATTTTTTTTTAGTTAGTGATTTAATAATGATCAACAAGATTGTGGGATAAGAGGAGTACAATTCCATACAATTCCTACCACCAGAGTTTCCTATCCCATCCCCTCCATTGGAACTTTCCTATTCTTTATCTCTCTGGGAACATGGAACGAAGATCTTTATGGGGTGCAGAAGGTGGAAGATCTGGCTTCTGTAATTGTTTCTCCACTGGAAATGGGCATTGACAGTTTGATCCATACTCCCAGCATGTTTCTATTTTTCCCTAGTGGGGTAGGGTTCTGGTAAGGTGGGGTTGCAGGACACATTGGTGAGGCTGTCTTCCCAGGGAAGTCAGATTGGTGTCAACATAGCATTTGCAACTTAGATCTTCTCAGGAGGTAGAGAGGTGGGACTGTATAGTGGGAGCCCTTCCACATTGCTCTCCTGATGAATTTGGAGACATGGTGAATAATTGCCACAGAACCCACAGAGTACAAATGTGACTTGTCTAGAAACTTACAGGGCCACGGAGTACTGCCCGACTTAGCTCTGGCTGCTGGCAGAGCAGCTGAATTGAGCTCAGGACCCTGGGTCCTCAGGGCCTGGGAGCCTCTTTTGTAATCTATTATTAATAGCAATTAAAAAAAACCCCAGAGTAGTGCTCCTGTAAAATAAACATATCTTTAAATAATAACATTAAGTATAATTTTGTTTAAAAAATAATCACACATAACTGGGCATTTAGATGACAAATTAACCAAAATCATATAATAGAAAGAGAGGACAGAAAGATGGTATAGGGAAATCTGGACAGCCACATGAAAAAAAAAGAAACTAGACTATTACTAATACCCTTCACCAAAATAAATTCAAAATTGTTAAATAGTTGATAGACAAAAACTAAAGTACACAGAAAATAGTGCTTTTTAATTTTTATTAGTAATTTAATAATGATTGACAAGATTGTGGTATAAGAGGGGTACTATTCCATACAATTTCCCCTGCCAGAGTTCCAAAAAATTTTTATGAGGAGCAGAAGGTGGAAGGTCTGGCTTCTATAATTGCTTCTTTCCTGGACATGGGCATTGACAAGTCTACCCCCAGTCTGTTTCTATTTTTCCCTAGTGGGGAGGTGGGGTTCCAGGACACATTGGTGAGGTCATCTGCCTAAAGGTTGGTGTCATAGTAGCATCTGCAACTTGGTTGCTGAAAAGCATTAAGATATAAAGCAGAACGAATTGTCTCATAATCAGGACTTACCTAAGGTAAGAGTACAAAAAGATGAGATTTGGGGTCTTCATGTTAGAAGGGGCTAGGAAGTCCATTTTAGGTTTATTCCAAGGGCCCCCGTGACTTCACCAATTTTTGCCTAAGCCCACCAGCTAACATACATAGGTAGGCTTAGGAGTATTGTCTGGAAAGATGGTTTCAGAATTGAAGATAGGACTAGAAAGCTGGATCAGGGCAAAGAGAAGCTCCCAAATATGGGGAAAGTATATAAATACCATTAACTGTAAACCCCATCAATCTAATCCATGTTTATTCATATTTTTTCTTTTTAAAATTATTTCTTTATTGGGGAGTTAATGTTTTACAGTCAACAGTAAATACAACAGTCAACAGTAAATGCGGAACATTTCCCAGTTTTCTGAATAACAATACACCCCCCACTAGGTCCTCCTCTGCCATCATGTTCCAGGACCTGAACCCTCCCCCCCCCACCCCACCCAACCCAGTATATTACTTTGGCACAATACACCAACTCCAGTTCACATTGAATTCTTTTTTTTTTAAGGTGTATCTTTCTTTTATTTTTTTTCCTTTTTAAAAAATTTTTATTTATAAAAAGGAAACATTGACAAAACTATAGGATAAGAGGGGTATAACTCCACACAATTCCCACCACCAGATCTCCATATCCCCTCCTCTCCCCTGATAGCTTTCCTATTCTTTAACTTTCTGGGAGTATGGACCCAAGGTCATTGTGGGATGCAGAAGACGGAAGGTCTGGCTTATGTAATTGCTTCCCCGCTGAACATGGGCATTGACAGGCTGATCCATACTCCCAGCCTCTCTCTTTCCCTAGTGGGGAAGGGCTCTGGGGAAGCAGAGCTCCAGGAACATTGTTGGGGTTGTCTGTCCAGGGAAGTCTGGTTGGCATCATGCTAGCATCTGGAACCTGGTGGCTGAAAAGAGAGTTAACATACAAAGCCAAACAAATTGTTGACCAGTCATGAACCTAAAGGCTGGAATAGTGCAGATGAAGTGTTGGGGGGGGGTTCCTCCATTTTATAGATAGCCAACACAGTAGCCTCTGTAACCTCTGCATCCTTGTCAGTCTGAGCTCACATTCCATGATCACAGCTAGAAATATTCCAGGCTGCACTCATTTCAGGACCAGTCTTCCTCAAGTGGCAGAGTATATTGACCCAGCCTCCCTTCAGAGAGGAAGTCAGGTGATTGAGGAACGTGAAAGAGGAAGTAGGTGAGGAGGGTGTCTATGTCTAAGTAGAACTATTTGACTAAGTACTTTATGTGTCTTTTTAAAGTCTTTCTACTTGTTTTTTGCACTTATTGAGTCACTATAGACTATTGCACACTTTCACTTTAAGGTGTATGTTTTCCCCCAGCTTATGGATACGTGTGCACACATGTCCTATCTCATGACCCCTAGCCTATACCTAGGTTCTATACCTTTGTTAGGAAGCACTCCACCCAGAATGGAACTAAGGAGTCCTATGAGCTAGGAAAGGTCTCACCCAAGTATTGTAGCTAGAGGGCTGACCTTCCAGACCTGGCATCTCTGGACATAGTTCCAAGCGAATCATGTCCAGGTGGCACTGGTTGCCTTGATTTGTTTGAGATCAGCAGATGCAGTATCAAATGGTATGGATCAAGAGAAGCATGAAGGAAAATAAGAAAAGCCCAGAGGATCCAGAACTGGGAGAAATATGGGTTTTATAGAGAATGAGGAAGGTTCCTTGCCATCTTAGAGTTTAAGAAGGCAAAAGATAATTATTATTGTAACAAAGTTATTTGGGAACTTGATTTTCTTTGAAAACTCCATGGTTAGAACTATTTACTGTACCATAAAAGACTTCACCATGATTTTAAAGCTATCTACAAATAACTATGTCCTATATACTGACAAGACCAGTTACTTCTGGTCTAAGATTATAGGTGATTTAATTTTTCAAAAAAAAAGTTTCATTAGAAGTGCATTAACAGTTTAAGCCCAATGTTATCCTTGTTTTGTATGAATTACTTTGTAGACTTCTGCTTTTACCCTTTTATTTTAACTAACAATGACCTCCAGATATCTGCTTAGCTCTTCCTTTAGTATGCACATTTTTACTTGGTATGTTTCTTCTTGCATGGGTTAAACTTTTATTTTGCAATATTGTGTACTATAATTCTTCCACTTTGCAGCAACTCTTTAAAGTATATTTTCTTTTTTAAAAAAGTTTTTATTTATTTATTTCCTTTTGTTGCCCTTGTTGTTTCATTGTTGTTGTTATTGATGTCATTGTTGGATAAGACAGAGAGAAATGGAGAGAGGAGGGGAAAACAGAGAGGGGGAGAGAAAGATAGACACCTGCAGACCTGCTTCACCGCTTGTGAAGTGACTTCCCTGCAATTGGGGGGCTGGGGGCTCGAACCAGGATGTTTACGCTGGTTCTTACGCTTTATGCCATGTGCTAGCTTAACCCACATTTATTTTCTTTGTATACTGGGGCTGCAACTATCTTTCTTATAATACATAGTATCTTAGGGGGCAGGTGGTGCCTCACAGTGGTGAAGCAGGTCTTCAGGTGTCTGTCTTCCCCTCCCTTTCTGTCTTCCCTTCCTCTCTCAGTTTCTCTCTGTCCTACCTAACAACAACAGCAATGGCAGCAATAACAGTGACAACAGGGGCAACAAAATGGGGAAAATGACCTCCAGGAGTAGTGGATTTGTAGTGCTGGCACTGAGCCCCAGCAGTAGCCCTGGAGGCAAAAATAAATAAATATAATAATAATACATAGTATCTTGAGAGCATTATGAACTCAACTTTGGTATCGTTTATATTTGAATATTAATGTTTTCTGGGATAAACTACTGTAAGGATGAACTCAGAGTTCTGGGAAGTGGGGAACAACTTACTCAGTAGACCACTTGCCTTACCGTGTATGAAGGTGGAGGTCTGAGCTCTGTCTGGCATTGTAAGGGAACAGGGAAATGGAAGGTACAGGGGGAGCTCCAGGGATGGTGGAGCAATGGTGTGGTGTTTCAAATATCCTTTCCCTCTCCCTCTATTTATCATTATTTAAAAAAAAAAAAGGAGGAGGAAGAGAGAAGGAAGGAGGGAGTCGGGCAGTAATGCAGCAGGTTAAGCGCAGGTGGCGGCAAAGCACAAGGACTGACTAAGCATCCTGGTTTGAGCACGCTCCCCACCTTCAGGGGAGTCGCTTCACAAGTGGTGAAGCAGGTCTGCAGGTGCCTATCTTTCTCTCCCCCTCTGTCTTCCCCTCTTCTCTCCATTTCTCTGTCCTATCCAACAACGACAACATCAATAACAACAATAACTACAACAATAAAATGACAAGGGCAACAAAAGGGAGTAAATAAATAAATAATTTTTTTTTAAAAAAGGAGGAAACTGGTCCATGAGACACTTAGTGGTATACTGTATCCAAGAAACAATGAGCTTTTACTCTGCTGCTTATTTGTTTGTTTGTTTCATTTTTGTTGCTCTGGTTTTTTTGTTAGTTTTGTTTTTCTTCCTGTCTTTTTTTTTTTTTTTTTTCCTTTCACTGGAGCACTTTTTGGTTCTGGCTTATGTTGGTGTCTGGGATTAAACCTGAAACCCTGTAGTGTTGGGCATGAAAATCTTTTGCATAATGATGGTATGACTGTGAAGCTTAAAAATATGTGTGGAATCATGTTACTTGAGATAAGCCAGAAAGAGAAGGATAAATATGGGATGATCTCACTCACAGATAGAAGTTGAGAAATAAGAATAGAAACACAAAATAGAACTTGGAGTGGGTTTGGTGTATTGCACCGAAATAAAGGATTCTGGGGGTGATGATGCAATGATGGCAGAGTAGGACCTTGGCTCGGGGTGAAAGTGTCTTTCAGAAAATTGAGAAATTTTACACATGTATCAAAAATTGTATTTACTGTAAACCTTTAATCCCCCCAATTAAAGAAAAAAATGTATGGAGGAGGGAGAGATAAATTCAAGGAGTTTTATCCTTCAGTTTTTTGTGTTTTATTGCTATAGCTTATATCTGTACCAAATGACCTGTGTTTCTCACAATCCTTCAGCTTCATTACTCGGGTGAGACCTTTCCTTTTATAGTACACTCTAATTTCATCTCAGGTAGTTCCCTTTCTAACAAAGTCCCATAACCTAGATATACACCAGTTTCTGTGAGAGAGAGCTTATGTGCACACGTATCCATAAACTACTGCAAAATATATACCTGAAAGCAGTAGTACACTAGAGTTTGCAGTGAGTACCTCCCTAACACTTCCTCTCCACTGTTCCAAGCTTGGGATCCATGATTGCTCAACAAATTGTTTGGCTTCGTATGTTAACTCTCTTTTCAATCACCAGGTTCCAGATGCCACCAGGATGCTGGCCAGGCTTCCCTGGATTGAAGACCCCACCAATGTGTCCTGGAGCTCAGCTTCCCCAGAGACACACCCTACTAGGGAAAGAGAGAGGCAGACTGGGAGCATGGACCGACCAGTCAACGCCCATGTTCAGCGGGAAAGCAATTACAGAAGCCAGACCTTCTACCTTCTGCAACCCTCAACGACCCTGGGTCCATGCTCCCAGAGGGCTAGAGAATGGGAAAGCTATCATGGGAGGGGGTGGGTTATGGAGATTGGGTGGTGGTAATTGTGTGGAGTTGTACCCCTCCTACCTTATGTTTTTGTTCATTAATCCTTTCTTAAATAAAAAATAAAAAAAAAAAGATAGCTATTGGAAGACTTTGCTCATATGTGTAGTATAGAGACTTAAAACATGAATATATAGTGTGGAACTATACCCCAGTAATCTTATTACCTTGTGAACCATTATTAAAACACTACTAAAAATTAAACAAAAATAAAATAAAGGTCATGAAAGCACTAATTTTTATTAGTGATTTAATAATGATTGACAAGATTGTAGGATAAAGGGGTACAATTCCATACAATTCCCACCACCAGAGTTTTGTATCTCATCCCCTTCACTGGAAACTTCCCTTTTCTTTATCCCTCTGGTAGTATGGAGCAAAATTCTTTATGGGGTGCAAAAGGTGGAAAGTCTGGCTTCTGTTAATTGCTTCTCCACTGGACATGGACCTTGGCTGGTTGGTCAACACCCCCATCCTGTCTCTATCTTTCCCTGGTGGGATAGGGCTTTGGGGAGGTGGGGTTTCAGGACATATTGGTGAGGTCGTCTACCCAGGGAAGTCAAGTTGGTGTCATGGTAGCATCTACAACTTGTTGGTGGAAAAAGCATTAAGATACAAAGCAAGACAAATTGTTTGATAATCAGGAACATAAAGGCAAGCAGAGAGCAGCTGGAACTAAGGGGTCTTTGTGTGGAAGAAGCTAGGAAGTATGTCTAGGTATATTCCAAGGGGTCCATGATTTTAGTATTTTTTTTCTTTTATTGAGGATTAATGTTTTACATTTGACAGTGAATACAATAGTTTGTATATGCGTAACATTTCTCAGTTTTCCACATAACAATACAACCCCCACTAGGTCCTCTGACATCCTTTTCTAGGACCTATACTCACCCCCATTTTTCCTCTTTCCCTCTGTCTCTGTATGAATTCTTTTTATTTAAAAAAAGGCAGCCTGGGGTAGTGAAGCCCTGGCAACAACAACAAAATAAATAAGTAAATAAATAAATAAAGTTTTCCCCAATTTTGCCAAAGTTGTGATGCTTTTTCTCACTGTGGACCTGCTTCACCACTGTGAGGCTATACTACCACCCGGCCCCCAAGATACTATGTATTATAAGAAAGATAGTAGCAGCCCCTGTATACAAAGAAAATAAACTTTAAAGAGTTAGTAATTTTTGCCTGAGCCTGATAGCTAACATGCATGTGGGCTAAAAGTATTGTCTGGGAAGATGGTGTTAAGAGTTGAGAATAGGGGAGCTGGGCGGTAGTGCAGTGGGTTAAGCGCACATGGTACAAAGCGCAAGGACCAGTGTAAGCATCCCAGTTTGAGCCTCCAGCTCCCCAACAGCAGGGGAGTCACTTCACAAGTGGTGAAGCAGGTCTGTGGGTGTCTAGCTTTCTCTCCCCCTCTGTCTTCCCCTCCTCTCTCCATTTCTCTCTGTCCTATCCAACAATGACATAAATAACAACAATAATAACTACAACAATAAAACAACAAGGGCAACAAAAGGGAATAAATAAATATTTAAAAAAGAGTTGAGAATAGGACTAGAAAGCTGGATAAGGGCAGAAAAAGTAGCTCCCAAATATGAGGAAAGTATATAAATACTGTTAGCTCCATGTACATTGGGGAAGCAATTACAGAAGCCAGACCTTCCACTTTCTGCACCCCATAATGATCCTGGGTGCATACTCCCAGAGGGATAAAGAATAGGAAAGCTGGGAGTCGGGCTGTAGCGCAGCGGGTTAAGCGCACATGGCGCAAAGCACAAGGACCGGCATAAGGATCCCGGTTCGAACCCCGGCTCCCCACCTGCAGGGGAGTCACTTCACAAGCGGTGAAGCAGGTCTGCAGGTGTCTAGCTTTCTCTCCTCCTCTCTGTCTTCCCCTCCTCTCTCCATTTCTCTCTGTCCTATCCAACAACGACTTTTGTATGCTTTACATTGGGTTCTAGTTCTCCCCCGCCAAGAGAATTGGATCAGTCCAGTTAGTTTTCACGGCCCGCTTGGCCCCGCCCCGAGGAACCCCGAGAGAGGGTTCCTGAGTTCCAGAGTTGAAGAGTTTCAGAGTTCGAGAGTTGAAGAGTTGCAGAGTTCAGAGGGTTCCGGAGTTCGAGAGTAAGAGAGAGTGCTTGCGCCGCCGCAAAGAGACAGCAGAGTTCTGTTTGGTGATTAGTTTGTCTTAGTTTATGAATCGTTGTTCCTGAATAAAGAAATACAGCTTCCCTGCCCAGCCATTGTCTCCGCGTCTCTGTTACCCGCCCGTGAAGCTAGCCCGGCTGGCTAGAGCCTCCGAATTTTAACAACAAACGACAACCACAATAATAACTACAACAATAAAACAACAAGGGCAACAAAAGGGAATAAATAAATAAAATAAATATTTAAAAAAAAGAATAGGAAAGCTGTTCAATAAAGATTTTTTGCATTGCTTCAAAAAAAAAGAATAGGAAAGCTATCAAGGGAGGGATGGGATACAGAGTCCTGGTGGTGGGACTTGTATGGAAATGTACCCCTCTTATCCTATAGTCTTGTCAATATTTCCATTTTATAAATAAAAATTTTAAAAATACAATTAACTATAAACCCCATCAGTATTTAGTACTGGAGCCTGTGTAACCTCTGCATCCCTGTCAGTCTGAACTCACAGTCCATGGTCACAGCTGGGAACATTCTAAGCTGCACTCATTTCAGGACCAGTTTTCCTAGAGTGGCAGGGTAGGATGACCCAGCCTCCCTTCAGAGAGTGGAGCAGTCTCTACCACTGCTATTCTACATTGAGCGCAATGTCCTGTAGAGGCCCAGAAGGGAGTTATGATGTTTCTGATGGACATGACCAGTGATGGTGTGCCAGTCCCTGTTCAGGTGCCAGATGCTAGGCTAGCTTTGTGGGCGGGAAAGAGGAGAGACAACCAGGGACTCATGGCTGAGCTGGGAAGCAGTGCAATGTTTATTGAGAAAAGAATCTGCATTTATAGTTTCCAGGAAGGAAGTGGTAGGGTGGAAAACAGGATGTGACTAGGAGAGGGGGCAGAATTAGAAGCAGACCAACAATGGTGGAGAGAGGGATCTGTTTGAGGCCTAGGCCCATCATCTCTATGTGGGAATGCAAGGATTCCGTGACTAGAGGCCCAGATGATGGGGTATCTTGGTAGAGACCAAAATAGCCATCATTAAAGTGAGTCAGTCTCTTGCCCTTATCCAAGAAAGCACTAATTTGAAGGGGTATATGCACCCAATGTTTATAGTTTCATCATCACAATATCCAAGGGCTGGAAATAACCTAATTTCCCATCCATATATGACTGGATAAAACTTTTGGGGAAATATATTCAGGGGAATACTACCCTCCAGTTGAGAAAGATAATGTGTCTTCCAGGAGAAAAGTGAATAGAAACTTCTCCAGGAGCTTTGAGTTCACTTGGTCTAGTGCTTATGTAGATATTTAAAGGCAATGAGCTTAATTCACATTCATTGGAAAGTTGCAGGGAAGTAAGAAGTAGAAAATACATCTGGAGAACAGGCATACAACTCAGCAGAACAGAGCATGGGATATGCACGCATGAAGGCCCAGCCTCAACCCACACATCCTGAGCTGAGCTGTTCTTCTCTTGTTTATCTGTCTAACTCTTAAAGACGAATGTTTTTTTAAAAAGCTAAAGTAGAAAAATGAAGGAAACACATCTGACACAGGTGTTAGAAACACTCCTATGGACATGTGTATAAAAGACAAAAGACCTCCAAAGACCTCAGGGGTACAGTAGCCCTCCAAGATTCCCCACACACACACAAACTCACACACACACACACACACACACACACACACACACACACACACACACACACACTTTAGCAAGAAATAGAAAGGAGTCTTCAGGTGGTCCTGAAGAAAGGTCTTGGGAGCCAGGCGATGATGCACCCGGATAAGCACATAGGACAAAGTGCAAGGACTCATGCAAGGATCTGGGTTCGAGGACCCACTCCACACCTGCAGGGGGAATGCTGCATGAACCATGAAGCAGGTCTGCAGGTCTCTCTCTCTCTCTCTGTCTTCTCCTTCCCTTCCAATTTATCTATGTTCTGTCCAATAACATGGGGGGAAATGGCCTCCAGAAACAGTGGATTTGGAGTTCTAGCACAGAGCCCCATCAATAACCCTGGAGAAAAGAAAGAAAAAATTTTAGGAGACTTGTTAAGTAAGGGCCAAGGGTCAAGGAGTTAGGGGCAGAGAGCCTAGGTTAATACCATTTAGAAGATCTCACTTATTTTTGAGTAGTGTGGCATAGTTATAGTAGTTATTTTTATAAGAAATCATTTTAGAAATGAATGTTGAAATACCAGAGCACCCAGCCTTCCTAAGACCCAGATAATGTGAGAGAAGAAAAGGATAAGTGCAGAGGGACTGGAAGAGGACTCTTTAGGCTAATAAGAGACTTAAACGTGAGTAAGAAAATAGAGGAACTGTGACTACTTGACAACATTTAGAAGATCTCTTTTACTTTTGTTTAGTGTGGCAGAAGGCTAGTAGTTATTTTGGTATAAATTCATGCTGAAATACTGATAGATATGATGATATAATTTCAGAAGACTTGGCAAAAAGTTTATGGGAATCAAGAAATGGCCTGTGTTTCTAGAGGACTATGACTAAGAACATCTGGTAGTCATCCTTCCCCATCTGGTTCATCTCACTTGACATGATTTTGTAAGTTCCATCCAATATGAGGCACAGGAAAAGATGTCATCATTTCTTAGAGATGAGTAGTAGTCCATTGTGTATATAGATTACAATATTCTGAACCACTCAGCTATCACTGGACATTAGGTTTGCATCCACATTTGAACCACTACAAATTATGCAGCTATGAACATAGAGGTGCACAGATATCTTTTAAAAGGTACTTATGTCTTCTTTGAAACTAAAGAAATAAGGAAAGGGGGTCAGGTGGTAGTACAGCGGGTTAAAAGCACACGTGGTACAAAGCACAAGGTTCAGTTTAAGGATGCTGGTTCAAGCCCCTGGCTCCCCAACTGCAAGGGGGTTCACTTCACAGGCAGTGAAGCAGGTCTGCAGGTGTCTATCTTTCTCTCCCCCTCTGTTTTCCCTCCTTTCTTCATTTCTGTCTGTCCTCACCAATAAACAAACAAATAAATAAAAATTTTTAAAAAAGAAATAAGAAAAGACAGTGAAAACACAAGGTAAAGCTTAGACTGGGCATGGCCTGTTTTAGCAAAGTGAAGTATGCTAGAAGGGAGGGAATTAGAAGAACACTGGGACCCAGTGCATGATGGTGGCAGAGGAATTAAGTTGACAGTGGGAGTTGTGTGCATATACCTATCACAGGGAGATAAGAAAATGCACACCTATGACAACTATCTTATAATTCATCATTTACCTAGTAAAACAATTCCAAAAAGGGTTGCCCTGTATTAGAGTTGTTAAAGTGGATCAGTGAGAACACCAAGGCTGTTTTACATATATATATATATATACATATATACATATATATAATATATTATACTATCTATGATCTACTCTGTACCATATGCTACATGTTGTTCTACTACACAAAAACAAATCTACATAGTTATATATCCATTGTTGGAGGAATCCTGAGTTGACCACAGACACATTCAAACACTTCTGACTACATCTATGATGCTTGATAAAAATTTAGAAAACAACCTTTTCTTGGAGTTCCATTTCTGATCCCAAACTTCTCCAGGAATTTTTTATCACTCAAGTAACCACTTGTTACCCTCTTGTTGGCACTGTTCCTTGGGTACATATTTTGAGTTGTAGTGACATTTTGATATGAATGCTACAGGAAAGCAAGAAATACTAGAACAGAAAATGCAGTGCGTCTGACTCAAGAGCTGTGTTCCCAGGGTGGACAAGGGGATAGGCATGAGATGGGAAGTCCTGCTCTTGTATTCTCCTCCTGTTCCTTCTCTCTGAGACCCAGCACCAGACACCTGGAGGTAGTAATTTCAAACTCTCTTGGTTCCAGATGTGAGGGCCATCTGGCTGCGATATCTGTCACCCCATTGATCGCCAGGCTTGATTTGGCTAATCTGGCTGGCTAAGCGGGTGTCCCCTTCCTCCCTTACCAATCCATGTGTGTCCCTCCCTAAGTTGTGTGCTCGGTGGAAGAGGACGTCCTTCCCCGAATAGAGATGTCTTCAGTAGAGGGTATACGAGTAGCTGCCCTCCCCTGCTAGAACCTCCAAACAAGCTTTCAAACCCTCTTGGTTCCATAACAAAAATGAAGAAGTGATCTTTGAAAAGTCCTATACAAGATACTCTTATAACTTAATTTTGTCCAGTTTTTTTTTTATAAATTTTTATTTATTTTTAAATTTTTATTTATTTATTCCCTTTTGTTGCCCTTGTTGTTTTATTGTTGTAGTTATTATTATTGTTGTCGTTGTTGGATAGGAAAGAGAGAAATGGAGAGAGGAGGGGAAGACAGAGAGGAGGAGAGATAGACACCTGCAGACCTGCCTCACCGCCTGTGAAGCGACTCCCCTGCAGGTGGGGAGCCGGGGTTCGAACCGGGATCCTTATGCCAGTCCTTGTGCTTTGCGCCACCTGTGCTTAACCCGCTGTGCTACAGCCCGACTCCCCAGATTTTTTTTTAACTGACACTGATATTGATTTCATAATGAGATTGCTGAACTCTATCTCCATCATTTATTTCTATATCTGTTTCTGTCTGGTCATTTGGGGTTTCTGTCATTACTATCTGTGCATTTCTCAGTTTCCTCATTTAGTGTGGATTTCCTTGTGTCAGCAGGAGGCACTGTGGCTAAGGCATTCAATTTCCTTGTTTATATAAATTGGTGGGGAGATTTTTATCCTGAGGCACCAGGCTGGTTCTGTGACCTTTATGTCAATATAAGGTCTCCCTGCTTTTGTTCCAGCCTCTGTGGGACAGCAGCAATGGAAACTCAAGAAGTCACAGTTGTAAATTGAAGTTTTAAGTTTTTTTTTTTCTTTTCAATAGTCTTTTTATTGCTAAAACTCAAACCCAGAAGTGGTACCTCAGCCATCAATCTAATTTGGTGCCTGCCATAACTGAGCCCTGATTTTTTTTCCTCCAGGGTTATCACTGGGAGTCAGTGCCTGAACGAGGAATCCACTTCTCCTGGAGTCCATTTTTCCCATTTTGTTGCCCTTGTTCTTGTTATTTTTGTTATTGTTGCTATTGCTGTTGTGGCCTTTCAGTCCTGGGAATCACTCCCTCACACCTTTCTGTTCATGACCCCCAGGCTAGGGCATGTGAGTGGCTCCTCGCTCTCACTGTCCCCATGGAATTCACTTCAGGCAAGGGATTCTCTACTGATTCTGAGCTGGGGTTCTTCAGGAGAAGGGGGATGTAGATCAAGTGAAAATTCTCCTCTTACCTCTGCATTGGTTTTATTCTTGATTTTACTCTATGTTAAAATGCTAGAACAGGGAGTCCGGAGGTAGTGCAGCTGGTTAAGCCCATGTGGCGCCACATGCAAGGACCTGCGTAAGGATCCTGGTTCGAGTCCCTGGCTCCCCACCTGCAGGGGAGTTGCTTCACAGGCGGTGAAGCAGGTCTGCAGGTATCTATCTTTCTCTCCCCTTCTCTGTCTTTCCCTCCTCTCTCCATTAAAAAAAAAATGCTAGAACAGATCGAATAGATTCCTGGACTCTTTTTTTTTTTTTCCCCCTTGTTGTTATTGTTGTTGGATAGGACAGAGAGAAATCAAGTGAGGAGGGGAAGACAGAGAGGGGGAGAGAAAGATAGACCTGCAGACCTACTTAATGGCTTGTGAAGCAAACCCTCTCCCCCGCAGTAGGGGAGCAGGGGGCTCAACCTGGAATCCTTTCCGCTCCTTGTGCTTCCAGCCATGCTCTTAACCTGCTATGCTACTGCCCTGCCCCGGATTCCTGGACTCTTTTAAGCAGATCCTGATCCACAGATGGCTTGAGAGCTGGGACATTTCTCTCCACCATTATGACAACATTAATTCTACCTTCCATTTAAAGATTTGACCACATGTAATTTATTTTTGATTATGAGATAAGAGTCCTATTTTGTTTATATCTGTTAATGATCTACATATCTGAACATTTTTCTTTAACAAGCCTTCACCCTACAAGTTAACATCCAGGTTTTCTCTTAGAATCCTGCATTCTATACATTCACTGCTGCTCTGTCTGACCATAATCCTTAGCACCTCAAGTGCTATTTATGGGCTCCACTTGCTACTTTAAATTTTTTTTATATTTTTATATTACAGAATCACATATCGACTGCGGTTTGAATCCATACCATTCCCACCACCAGATTTCTGCAGTCTGCAATCCACCACAGTTCCTTCCCCTAAAGTTGTAGACATGGGCCAACCATCTTCTCTACAACTATCTGCCCACATATATACACAGGTGCCCCTTCTTTTCCTGATTCAATCCTCTCTTTCCTTCTAAGCCACTCATGACATCATAACTAACTCCATATGTCCCTCTCTTTTTCCTTCTCTCTCTCTGGGTGCTAATGGAACTGGAGTGCAGAGTTCCCTTATCTTCATCCTATCACTTCTCCCCCACTGGGAGGATGGATCAAGGTTGTGTATGGGGAGCAGAAGGTAGGAGTTCTGGCTTCTGTAGCTGCTTCTCCGATGAGCATGGGCATTGACAGGTTGATCCATACCCCCAGCCTGTTTCTATCTTTCCCTAGTGGACCAGAGCCCTGGAGATGCAAGGGCCCCGGACACATTGGTGAGGTCATCTGCCCAGAAAAGTTGGGTGGAGTCATGGTAGCATCTGCAGCCTGGTGTCTGGAAGGTGGCATGACCTGAGTTGAGACAAGATGGTTAATGAACAGGAACCAGAAAGTAAGATCAGAGCAGATGAGGTTAGGGATTTTAGGGTAGAAGAAAGCTAGGAGAACCATTTTAGGCATGTTCCTGGGGGCACACAACAATTGTAGTTTTGCTTGAGTTGGGTAGCTAGCCTGAGGCTGGATGAGAATATTGTCTGAGGGAATGGTGTCAGAGTGGAGAAAAGGGCTAGAAAGTTGGATTAGGGAAGGGAGTAGCTCCCATTCTTATACAAAAAAAATTTGTGGCTAAAATGAACTATTTACCTCCATCCACCTGCTCCAGGGCCCATATGTACATGCATATTTATATTTAGTGCCAGAGCCTATGTAACCTCTAAGTTCCTGTTGGTCTGAGCTTATCACTCATGGTCACAGCTGAGGAACATTGCAGGCTGCACTCATTTCAGGACCAGTTTTTTTCAAGTGGCAGGGCAGGATACCCCTCAGCCTCCCTTCAGAGACTGGGGTTATCCCTATCGTCATTGCTTTATGGTAGAGCCAAGGTCCTGAGAGGGCCCATAAGACGCTGTTCCTTATGAAAGCAGCCATCTACTTGCTACTTTTTTTAAAATTTCTTTACTGGGGGATTAATGTTTTACATTCAACAGTAAATACAATAGTTTGTACATGCATAACATTTCTCAGTTTTCCCCATAGCAATACAACCCCCACTGGGTCCTCTGCCATCCTTTATGGACCTGTACTCTCCCCGCCCCTCCACCCACCCCAGAATCTTTTACTTTGGTGCAATACTCCAACTCCAGTTAGGTTCTTCTTGTGTTTTCTCAGCTGATCTTGTTTTTCAGCTTCTGCTTGAGAGTGAGATCATCCCATATTCATCCTTCTGTTTCTGACTGATTTCACTTAACATGATTTCTTCAAACTCCATCCAAGATGGGCTGAAAACGGTGGAGTCACAGTTTTTAATAACTGAGTAAGTAGTATGCCATTGTGTATGTAGAGCATTCTCAACAAGACATTTAAAACTAAGGAGCAGGGCAAGGCCTTGATGCTCCATCCTTCCTCTCTCTCTTCAGCACCCCTGTCCTTCAGTCCCCGCCTGGACTAACTGGCACAGAGAGTGTTGCTGACACTGTTCCTACTGCTTGTCCCATCAGCAGAGGAGACCCTCTGTGCACACAGCAGTATCTGGACTGTGGACGTGGCCTTCAGACCATCTGCTCTGAGCCCACCTCCCTTTTTATTGCTGCTCCATTCTTCAGTGTCCCTTCTGTTCCTCCATGAGGGCTGTGAGTACCCCTCAGGGGAATGTCTCTGTGTCTCCCATTCCAGCTGGCATGGCTGCTGTGCTCAGGGGACCCCTGTTGTCACCTGGGTCCAAGGGGGGAGCTGGGCAGCTTGGGAAAAGCATACAAACCCATAGGTTTGTGAAATGAGCTTTTGAGAGGTGTTTCCCAGCTCACCCCTGCCTCCCATTTTTTCTCCTGGGAGCTGCAGGAATTCTAGGTTCTGAGGTGGACTTGTCTCCTCAGACCCTGAGACTTTCTCCTTGCTTCCCCCAGGCTGGCGAGGGCCTGCACACCTTGAGGCCTCACAACCCAGCACCTAGGACCATGGCCAGGACTCAGTAGGGCACGCACCTACTGGTGAGAGAGAGACTGAGAATGACAAGGGCCCCCTTTCCCACCCCAACTTCATGCTTTTCCCATGGATAGAGAGCCTGCTAATGCCCAAGGCAGAGACTTCCTCTCTTTTTTTTTCTTTTCCCTCCATGTGTGTGTTGGCCATTTTTGTGTCTTCTTTGGTGGAGTATGTGTACAGCTCACTTCTCCTCTTTATGATGGAGTTTTCAGTGAGTGTGTGTTACGTTTAGTTTTGTGAGTCTTGGCTGTATTTTCAGTGTTAACTCCCTGTCAGTTGGATGTCATGTGACTTTCCCCCATTCAGTAAGATATATTTGAGGTTTTTTTAAACTTTTAAAAAAATATTTATTTTCCCTTTGTTGCCCTTGTTGTTTTATTGTTGTAGATATTATTGTTGTTATTGATGTCATTGTAGTTGGATAGGACAGAGAAAAATGGAGAGAGGAGGGGAAGTTTTAATATTTGAGTTTTTTAAAAATTCTTTTTATATTTATTTTATTTTATTTTTTCCTTTTGTTGCCCTTGTTGTTTTATTGTTGTAGTTATTATTGTTGTTGTCATTGTTGGATAGGACAGAGAGAAATGGAGAGAGGGAGGGGAAGACAGAGAGGAGGAGAGAAAGATAGACACCTGCAGACCTGCTTCACCGCCTGTGAAGCGACTCCCCTGCAGGTGGGGAGCCGGGATTCGAACCGGGATCCTTATGCCAGTCTTTGTGCTTTGCACCACCTGCGCTTAGCCCGCTGCACTACAGCCCGACTCCCTAATATTTGAGTTTTAATGATACTTTCTTTGGAAGTGCAGACCCTTTCTAGCTCTTTGGAATCTCACTTGTTTATTCTCACTTCTGCTTCCTTCATCCTTTGAGTAAAGTCTCAGAGACATGCCTGATGCCAGTACCTGAAGTGATTTGCCTATATTTCTTCACATGCATTTTCTGGTTTCTGTAGTAACATCTTGAATTCCTTTGACTTACTGCATAGGAATGGTGAGAGAGCTATCCAGTTTCACTGTGTTATATATGACCATCCAGCATTCTCCACACTAATTCTTGAAGGGAATATTTTTACCATCATTATATTTATTTCATTATTGTCTAGAGACAGAGAGGGGAGAGAGACACCCGCAGCACTGCTTCGCTGCTAGGGAATCTTACCCCCACAGTTGGACACCCAGGGCTTGAGCCTGGCTCCCTGTGCATTGTAACCTGTGCCCCCAACCAGCGCACACCCACCCGGCCCAAAGAGAATTTCTTTTCTCCATTGTGTGCTCTTGACTTTTTTGTCATAAATGAATGGGCCACCTGTGTGAGGCTCTATTCCGGGGCTCTTGGTTGTATTCTGTCCCTCTGTGAGCCGATACTTACACCATTGCTCAGTTTCCTAAATCCCACATGTAAGTGAGATCTTAGGAGATGCGTCCTCTCCAGGCTCTTTTCACTTAGTGATTCCCTGCAACTGCAGCCACGTTGTAGCAAAAGGAAAGAACCATCTTGTCCTCTAGCTGAGTAGCCCCCCCTAGTGGACACTTGGCTGATTTCCAGATGTGGTCATTGTAAATAGCACTCAGCCAACAGCCATTCTACATCCTTACAGATTTCTGTTTTTCAGATGAGCAGAATAACATCGAGCCTGCCAGGCCAAAGAAGGTGAGAGCATTTCTACAGCCAGGTGCACTAAGCTGGGAGGGTGCCCTCTGTTCCCCCAGAGCCAGCTTGAGTCCTGGGTGGGGCTTCAGAAGGGCAGGGAGTGTCAGCCTCCACCCTAAAGGACAGCTTCTCCTCTGCCACTGTGATTTACACATGTGTGAAACCTCAGCAAGACCTTATCTGCTGAGGTTTTTTTTTTTCTTGGATGGAGAGAAAGCACTGCCTTTCAGGGATATTTAGGAGGAGTTTCTGCTGGCCACTTCAGTGAGCACATGTAAAGAATTATATACAGGGGCCGAGAGGAGGTGGATCCAGTTAAGTGCACATAGTAAGAAGCACAAGAAAGTGTACAAGGATCCAGGGTTGAGCCTCTGCTCCCCACCTACAGAGGGGACACTTCACGAGCTATGAAATAGGTCTGCAGGTGTCTGTCTTTCTTTCTCCCTATCTCCCTTCTCTCTCAATTTCTCTATGTCCTATCAAAAAAAAAAAAAAAAAAAGGCCACCAGGTCAGTGGATTTGTAGTGCCCAAGCTTAGTGATAACACTGATAGCACCAAAAAAAAAAAAAAAAGGGTTATATACAAGATCAAGGGTCAGCTACCTCCATGCCCCGAGGTGAACACTTGGAAATGCTGACTTGCTTCCATGTGATCATAGGAAAGGGGAGGATAGTGAGAGTGGTAACAGCTCCTGCTCCTCTGTGCTCCCCATTTCTTTTATCCAAGACCAGCATCAGACATGGGTGTGTGTGTGTGTGTGTCAAACTCTCCTAATACCATTAGTAAACCAGGGCAACTTCTCTGCGGTGTCCTGTGTGCAGATCAAGATGCTCTTGCAATGTAAACTTTTTGTTTTGTTTTAAATATATTTTGACAGCTCATACTGCATTTATTCCTAGCATCACATGCGGCTGCTTGTGCTCAGGGAACAAATGCCCCCCCATCCCCCATGTCTGCTGGGTCCATAGTCCTCACTTTGGGCCCAGAGCACTGAGCTTCGGGGGAGGGGCCAGCTGGTGTCCTGGGGGCAGGGCGGTCCCCAGGGTCTGTGGCCAGGCTCTTGCTGAGACTTCCCCCGCCTCTCAATGTGGACAAAGTCTCCCATGACCTGGTTTGGGTGAGGGTGCCCCTTGCACCAGGGAGAGGCTGCTCTTGTTCCCAGGCTGAGGTCTGGCCTCCCTCAGACTTTCAAGGACTCTGCCCTTACCTCACCTAGTGAAATCCTCCCTGAGTTTCCACTCAGCCTCCTCCCCTGCCTTCCACATCCTGCCCCTGTGCTCTCCCAACAGGGAAGCCATCAGTGTGGTCAAGAGCAGGCATCTGGGGCTGGCTAAGTAGCTCATCTGGATAGTGTGCTGCTTTGCCATGTGATCAACTCAGGTTCAAGCCTGGCCTCCTCCACATTGAAGGGGGCTTCAGTGCTGTGGCCTCTTTCTCTGCCCCCCCCATTTCTCTCTCTGTCTTACAGTATCCATTTAAAAAATAATCAAATTTGAAATCTAGACCCCTCCTTCCCCATGTGTCATGGTGCCTGAGTCCAGTAGACGTCTCCACAGAGATAGTGAAGTGAGAGAGAGACATGGGGGGGCTGGATGAACATGTCTTTATGGCTTTCATTGTCTCAAAAGGCAACAGATTCCGGAAAAGAGCCAGAAGAAGAAGAAGAAAGCCAAGTGGCGCGGAGACCGGGCCACCAGCACCCACAAACTGCAGTGTGTGATCTTGTGACAGAGCTGAGGCTCCGGGCGCAACAACTGTGAATGGGCCAGGCTCTGGGACCCTCCTAACCTAACCACACCGAAAACCATTTCTAACCGGGACCCTGGCCTGAGGACTTGGCACAGGAAGGGAGGGGAGGAAGAGGTAGGCAGGAGGAGAGGGGTCTTGGCTTAGCTCACAGAGCATGGGCTTCCCCACCTCTCACAGAGACGAGGGACCACTGGGTAAACTGAGGCAGCCTCCAAACCCCTCGTGCATTAGTTGTACCCGGTTCCTCCCCCTCTCCTGGTGACTGTGCCATTGCTTTGAGCTGCCCAGTGTGGGTGCACTGTGGAAGAGTTTCTCCGTGCGCAGCGTGCAAAACAAGCCATCAACATGTCCTCCCCTTTGGCCCTTGGCCTACCTGCGTCTTAGCATGGGCGTCTTTGGTAGATCTTTAAATTATTTCCAGTTATTATTTTATTCAAGGGGTCACAGCCCCCTGCCAGGTGAAGCTTCAAATCATCAGCACACACACAGAGATGCTGGGTCTGGAATACGGCTGCTTTCCACTGGATTTTCCCAGCAGTGCCAGAACAGTGCGGTAGGAAAGTGAGGTGACTGAGAGGCTGGGAGGTCACGGGGCTAGAACCAGAGGCCTGAGGAAGCAGTGTCCCCACTCAGGGCCTGGGAACTGGAGAGAAGTGTGTCTACGCATAGAGCATTTTCAGGTGGGAGGTGATGGTGTGGGAATGTGAGTTCCCAGGATGGCAGGGAGCCACTGAACTGGGGTCTGCACCCAGCTCTGCCTCCCATGTCTGAACATGACTCCCCACCACCCTGCTGCTCACTCTGGTCACAGTGTCAGTCTTTGGAGGAAGACTGTTCAAAGCCTTGCCTTATTCCTGCCTTCTTCCAAGTGAGCTCCAGGCTGATCCACTATGCTGTGAACTCAGCAGCAGCACCCTGCACTAGGTCTCTATGTCATTTGCCAGAGTCATCCCCTGCCCTGGGCCGGCTCCCCCTCCTGTCATCCCAGCCTCGTCTGAGCCACCAGCCCAACAGGCAGGGGATGGCTCACACCTCAGAGGCCTCTGCCCTCCAGCCCAGGGGAACATCCCAGAGCAGGGGTCCCCTGGCCCCCTCCCCCAGCCTGCTCCCCTGAAGGTGGCCTGTTGGGACCCTCCTTGCTGAATGCTGCCAGTGCTTTTTGTCAGTGGAGCCATTCCTCCCTTCACCCAGCACACCAGACTTCCTGCACCCTCTCCGTGGCTGTCTGCCAGGACCCTGGTGCTGTGGGTCCAGACGGGGTGTGTGGAGAGCATGGTGTGAGCTCTGTCCAGCTGTGCTGCTCGACGTGAGCCTGGGATTCCTCGTTTGTCAGCCTGACTCAGTGATAAGAACTGTGCTTTATAGGGTTATTAGCCTACTTCTAGATTTGCAATATACATTTATATACATGTATATATTTTTCTTAATTATATATAAGAATGTAATTTTATTTTCAAAAAAAAACTCAGAGGGAAGGGGGAGATAGAGAGGGAGAGACACCTGCAGTACTGTTTTACCACTTGTGAAGCACCCCTGCCACACAGCAGAAGTGGGGACCAAGGGCTTGAACCCAGGTCCTCACTCACTGTAGTGTGCCCGCTACTAGGGGCACCACTGTCTGGTGCATCAATATTTCTTTTCAGAATAACAAGAGGGAGACTGAATTTCCATTTCCATGTGAGGCTGGTAGGCTGGGGAGATAGCCTACCGGTTATGCAGAAAGACTTCCATGCATGAGGCTCCAAATGCCCCAGGTTCAATCCCCATCACTGCCATAAGCCAGAGCTGAGCAGGGCTTGGTTAACAAAAAGAAATGAAATGTGAGCCGGAATGCCAGACTGAAAGCAGCAGAGGCTCCTGCAGCTCCTGGTAGGAACTGCAGCCACACCACGGAGCCCTTCATGTACCGCCTCCCCCAAGCTTGGGAGGGCTCAGAGAGGTGCCCACACACAGTCCAGACAGGGGTCACCTCAGCAGGCAAGAGTTTCTCAGTCTGGATGCCCTCTCCTGTCGGGCAGACCCTGGCTAGTTGGTATAATACCAGGAAGGCTCTTTCTCATTCAGATATTATTTTCTTCTAATACATTTATTTATTTTTTCATTTTTGCAAATGAGTTCTAATCCATTAAATAACAATATGGAGTTGTCAACAGCAAATGTCGTTATAGCAAGGATTAAATGACTGAATGCACAGAAAGACTGAGAAACAATGAGTCACATCCTATGCTCACTGCTGTTGTTAGCTATTAACTTCAGCTTTATTTCCTTGGAAAGCTGTTTTGGACTTGGGTGTGAAACAGGTGTTTGCTTTATGTTAAGACCATTGTCCCTACATGCCTCCATCAGTAGCACATTCTGTCCTCACCAAAACTCAGCTTTACTGAGTGACAACTTGAGGGAGGGGTTGTGGTCACTGCAAACTCACTGCTCAGCCTCGCACCCAAGGCTCCCCTCTAGCCCAGTTTAAGGCCTCTGCCGCAAGGATTCTGCCTGTCTGGAGCACAGATAATGTTAATCACTCCTCCTTCTTGGCATTTCCCACTGTAAGGACACTCTGCAGAAAAGACGCAATGGTGGCCATAATGTCAAAGGTCATAGGGTTCATGGAAACTGTGCTCAGGCAGGGGTAGCTAGCATAATGGTTATGCAAAGAGACTCTCAAGTCTGAGGCTCCAGAGTCCCATGGTCTAATTCTCCACACCACCATAAGCCAGAGCTGATCAGTGCTAAATTTGGTGAGCTCTTTATACATTTTGGTTATTAGACTGTCTGATATATGGCATGCAAAAATTTTCTCCCATTCTGTGAGGAGTCCTGAAATAAGAGCAACCTAGAATGTTCCTAGCTGTGACTGTGGAATGTGAACTCACACCTACAGGGATGCAGCGGTTACACAGGCTCCCGTGCTGAATATGGGCCCCATATTATATCAATGGGGTTTATAGTTAACGGTATTTATATACTTTTCTGACATTTGGGAGCTACTCTCTTTCCTGATCCAGCTTCCCAGTCCTATTTCCAATTCTGACACCAGACAATACTTTCATCCTATGTGCATATTTGCTGTCAGGCTCAGGTAAAATTAGTAACATCATGGCCCCTTGGAATATACTTGAAATAGACTTTCTAGCTTTTTCCAAAATGGAGACCCCAATCTCATCTGCTACATTCTTACCTTCAAGTTCATGATTATTAAACAGTTTTTTTCTGCATTATATCTTAATGCTTTTCAGCCACCAAGTTGCTGATGTTACCATGACACCAACCTGACTTCCCTGGGTAGATGACCTCACCAGTGTATCCTGGAACCCCACCTCTGATGTTGGGAACTATGTGGATTTGTACCCCTGTTATCTTACAAACTTGTTAATCATTTAAATCACTAATAGAAAAAAGTTTCTTTAAGTATTTATTTTAGGGGGCCAGGCAGTGGCGCACCTGGTTAAGTGCTCACATTATAGCACACAAGGACCCAGGTTCAAGCCCCCATTCCCCACCTGCAGGGAGAAAGCTTCACCAGCGTTGAAGCAGGGCAGCAGGTGTTTTTCTGTCTCTTCCTTTATCTCTCCCTCCCCTCTTAATTTCTCTCTCTCTCTCTTTTTTTTTTTTTTTTGTCTCCAGGGTCATTGCTGGAGTTCAGTGCCTGCACCATGAATCCACTGTTCCTGGAGGCTATTTTTTTCCCTTTTGTTGCCCTGGTTGATTTTTTCCCTTAATCATTGTGCTTATTATTATTATTTTTGTTGTTGTCATTGTTGCTGGATAGGACAGAGAAATGGAGAGAGGAGGGGAAGACAGAGAGGAAGAGAGAAAGATAGACACTTGCAGACCTGCTTCACTGCCTGCGAAGCAAACCCCCCTGCAGGTGGGGAGCTGGGGGCTCAAACCGGGATCCTTACACCAGTCCTTGCACTTTGTGCCACGTACACTTAACCTGCTGTGCCCCAATTTCTGCCCAGTCCCCAATTTCTCTTTTTTTTTAAAAAAAGAAACTGCCTCATTTTACTAGGCAAAAACCCATTGTGCCTATTTTTCATTTAATTTTTATTGTAGTAACATTGGTTTAATCATATATTCTGGGGGTTCAGTTCTATGCCTCTTCAGTGTATACTACTGCATGGCACTCACTGCCAAAGTACCAACAGCCTCCACCAGAGTTTATTGGGGTCCTTCTCCTCCATTTTCATTTTTTTTTCCTCTAAGGTTATCACTGGGGCTTGGTGTCTGCACTATGAATCCCCTGCTCCTGGAGGCTGTTTTTTCCCTTTTGTTGCCCTTGTTGTTTATTGTTGTTGTCATTATTACTGTTGTTGTTATTGCTGTTGTTGATGCTGTCCTTGTTGTTGGATAGAATAGAGAGAAATAGAGAGAGGAGGAGAAAACAGAGAGAAGGAAAGATAGACACCTGCAGACCTGTTTCATCACCTGTGAAGTGACTCCTATGCAGGTGGGGAGCCGGGGGCTCAAACCAGGATCTTAAACCAGGATCTTTGCGCTAGTCCTTTCGTTTTGTGCCATGCGTGCTTAACCTGCTGTGCTATCGCCCGCCCTTCCCATCTTCATTTTATTTATTCTATTTTGTTAATGAGAGAGGGAGAGCCAAAGCATCATTCTGGCACATACATATTTTTTACTGGACATTAAGTCCAGTTGAGTAGTGTGGCTACTTGGGCCATCCCTGTTCTAGACCCTTTTTGTCACTGCACGTGTGCTGATGTCCCCATAGACTAAATTCTTTCTGTATGAGGTCACTGGATGGCCCTATCACTGTGGAAGGAGCATTAGCATTCCGTCTTCTAAAGTTGAAGATTTTGCTTCTCTTTGGCCAGGTAACCACAAACACATAATCTGCTGTTTTAGACAGTGCTGGGGCAGGAACACATGGCCTGGGGTACATGTGATACTGCTGAGTGGCCTCCTGAGCACAACCCTTCCCCTGTTCACTTAGAGGAGAAAGGGAGGTACAGGGCTGGGAGAAGACACCACAGTTCCGTCACAGCTCCCAAGGGTTGCTCATGGTCCTCCCAAGGACTGGCCACTCTGGAACCCAGCACCTTGGTGAAGAAGAGAAAGAAGCTTCTAGACTTCATCTGTAGAGCAGAAAGATCAAACAAAGACACCAGACCATTTTGCTTCAGACGTCTTTGCTTCTTCACAAGATCATCGTCCACCCCTCTATCCCCGACCTTGTTTTGCATTGTTTGCTTTTTCTCAAGCACAATCTTTTGAGAATCATACCTCTGTTATCCTGTTTCTGTCCAAACCAAGAGCTCACTGGATCACCTGTGTTGTGAGTTTCTTTGCATTTGTTCCCACTAGAGTATAAAGAAGCTGCATTGGCAAACCTCCCCCCCATCTCTCTCTCTCTCTCTCTCCTAGAAAGCTTAGTGTCTCCAGTTTTCTAGAAAAAGAGTCAAAATAGTATGATGTTTACTGTAGTCAGTATATTTGTTGTATCTCCAACTTTGCCTGGTGAATTTCTCTCCCCGTCACTTATCATCATTATGATTGACTTGCTTTTATAATTTCCTCTGGCTGCTCTCATTTGACATCTGTTTGCCATCTCCACTGCCACATAGTATGGATGATAAACTACTTGGATGATTGGGTTCTGTCTTCTTTCCTCTTTGAATCCAATGATTCTGATTTTGTTTCATCCTCTACATGGTTCCATTTGTTTGTTTGTCTCCAGATTTATTTCTGGCCTTACCATGAGCACTGACTCCACGTAGGAGTATCACAGCACTGAGGGAGACTCTATTCTGTGGCGTTTCTCTCTCTCTCTCTCTCTCTCTCTCTCTTTCTATATATATTCAGCCCAGGAACAATGAGATCATGTACACACAAAGTTCCAGTACCGTACACACATTTAATAAAATCACACACATAAAACAGTATTCATTTTTTTTTTTTTTGCCTTCAGGGATATTGCTAGGGCTCGGTGCCTGCGCTATGAATCCACTGCTCCTGGAAGCCATTTTTCCCATTTTTGTTGCCCTTGATGTCCTTACTGTTATTGTTGGATGCGACAGAGAGAAATCGAAAGAGAAGGGGAAGATGGGGGGGCAGATAGACACCTGCAGACCTGCTTCACCACTTGTGAAGTGACCCCCCTGCAGGTGGAGAGCTGGGGGCTTGAACCAGGATCCTAACACTGGTTGTTACACTTCGCATTATGTGTGTTTAACCTGCTGCCCTACCACCCAGCCCCCAATTTCAGTTTTTCTAGATGAAAAAAATTTCTGGAGAGGGATAGTGATGGCTACATACATGATATTTAGCACCAGTGAATCAGGCAGTCAAACTGGCCATGAGAGCAAATGGCATGTTCCACATATTTCATTGCATTTTTAATACTACAAACAGATACACTCTTGCTGTCAAAAACCAAGCAATATTGACAAAAGTCTTCTTTGAACTCTGTGAGAACTACAGTGGTTACAGAGGTGGGATCTGGGGAGAGCACAGAACTCTGGTGGTGTATGTGGTGTGGAAGGATAACCCTATAATCTTATAATCTTGTAAGCCACAAGTAACAATTATATACATTTTTAATGCCTTCCTAGACAACTCCCCATCTGGATTCACAGCTTTGGCCTCACTGTGATTTAGTTAATCCTATAAGAAGCCTATGATTTAAGCATAACCAGGTGCCTCCTTTGGCAAATGAGTAGACTGAACTTGGACAACAAGGAGCTCCCTTGTGGCTAGTGAGCGCTTATGGCAGATTCAGATGCAGGCAAAGGAATGGGAAAACCAAGCTTTTAGCCAGCAGCACCCTGCCTTCTGGCTCCTGGCAGACTCTGCTGGGCACTGAGGACACGTCATACAGTTGCCGAGATCTATTCTAGCCCACAGGAGATGCAGAAGTGAAACTAGTAAATCTACACAACAGAGACCACCTAGTGATTTATCCTTTCATTCCAAAGGACAGAGGTTCTTATGAGATATTCAGGTACACTGAAAAATGAGTTTTTACCCTAGAAGGAGAGGGGAATCTAGGACTCACTTGCATGAGGCCACTGGTTCCATCGCCAGAACGGCACAGCACCACACATGCTGGAATGTTACTCTAGGTTCATGCTCTCCCCTCTCCCCATAAAACAAATACATAAATTATTTAAAAGATGAACATGTACATCCCAGGAGGTAGCACAGTATATAAAGCATTGGATTCTAGAGCCCAAGGTCCCAAGTTCTATCCCTGGCATTGCATGTGCCAGAGTGATACATAGGTTCTCGCTCTCACACACATATAGATAGATGATTTTTTTTAAAATATGAAGTTGTATATATGATTGTAGACTTTTTAAAATTTTTATTTATTCATTATTGGATAGACTGAGAGAAATTGAGAGAGGAGGGAGAGGTAGAGAAGGAGAGAAACAGAGACACACCTGCAGTTCAACTTCACCACTTATAAAGCTTTCCTCCCTGCAAGTGGGGATCAGGGGTTTCGTGTGTGCACTTAACCTGGTGTGTCACCTCCTGACCCCTCTTGTAAACTTTTTTATTTAGGTCTCAAACTTACTTTCCACATTCCCAGTGATCATCCCAGCTAAATAGCATTCCATCTATGCCAGGTCCTCTCATACCCTGACAGCAATTGTCTTCATAGCCCTTTCTTTACCTACTATTTTCTTGTTCACTTGGTGTGTGTGTGTGTGTGTGTGTGTGTGTGTGTGTGTGTGTGTGTGTGTGTGTTGGTGCCATGGGTTGAATCCAAGACTCACACATGTAAAGTATGCACTTTGCCACTCACCTAGGCTCCCAGTCATGTTGCTGCGCCCCCCCCCCCCGCCCCAGTGTACTCCCTTCCCACATCACTACCACGAGGTTAGAGGTCCCATCTGTTCTGTCCACCCTGAATCTCCCAGAGATTCTGTGCCCAGAACAGAGCCTGGACTTTAGCAGGAGGCTGTATGTTTCCAAGGGATGCCACAGAAAGTAAAATGAACAGGAGGCTTCTGACAGTAGAAATGCCCTCCTCACTGTTCTGCAGACTGGAGGCCTGAGGCCAAGTGCTGGCAGACCCAAACTCTGCAGAGGGGCTCAGAAAAAACCTTTCGCATTTCTTTCCAGTGTAGGTGGAGGCCAGCCACCTGGGCCATGCTTGCTTTGCTGCTGCCTCAGTCCAGTTTCTGCATCTGTCTCCAAACTTCTCTCTTTGACACCAGTCATTAAATTTCAGGTTCATGCTGCTTTGTCCTGTGTATGGCCCAGGCTCAAGCCTGGTCCCCACCACTGTGAAGGAAGCTTCGGTGCTGTGGTTTCTCACTTTCTCTCTCTCTCTGATTCTCTTATCTTAAAGAAAAAAAAAAGGGAGTCGGGCGGTAGCACAGTGGGTTAAACGCATGTAGCGCAAAGCACAAGGACCAGCGTAAGGATCCCGGTTTGAGCCCCCGGCTCCCCACCTGCAGGGGAATCGCTTCACAGACGGTGAAGCAGGTCTGCAGGTGTCTATCTTTCTCTCTCCCTCTCTGTCTTCCTGTCCTCTCTCGATTTCTCTCTGTCCTATCCAACAGTAGCAATAACAACAATAACAATAAGGACAAGGGCAACAAAGTGGGGAAAATGGCCTCCAGGAGCAGCGGATTCATAGTGCAGACACCAAGCCCTAGTGATAACCGTGGAGGAAAAAAAAAAACAACCAAACAAAAAAAACCTCGTTAGTTATCATACCAAAGAATGCAGGTTTGAGTCCTCGGTGCCCACCTGCAGGGGAAGCTTCATGAACAGTGAAACAGCTTTGCAGGTGTCTCTCTTCCTCCTCCTCCTCCCTTCTCAATGTCTCTTGGTCTTAGTTAATAAAAACAAGTTTTAAAGGAGAAGTGGCTACCAGGAGCTGTGGATTTGTTGTGCAGGCACCCAAAGCCCTGGCAATAACACTAGTGGAAAAAAAATTAAATGAATGAACAAATAAAGTAAAGCTGGGAAAGAGTTAAAATTAAAATATGTGGATAGAAAGTTATGGAGCCCCACTTCCCCAGAACCCCACCCCACTAGGAACAAGAGAGACAGGCTGGGCGTATGGATCAACCTGCCAACACCCATGTTCAGCGGGGAAGCAATTACAGAAGCCAGACCTTCCACCTTCTGCATCCCACAATGACCTTGGGTCCACACTCCCAGTGGGTTAAAGAATAGGAAAGCTATCAGGGGAGGAGATGGGATACGGAGTTCTGGTGGTGGGAATTGTGTGGAGTTGTACCCCTCTTATCCTATGGTTTTTGTCAGTGTTTCCTTTTTTTAAAATTTTAAAATATTTATTTCCTTTTGTTGCCCTTGTTTTATTGTTGTAGTTATTATTGTTGTTGTTATTGGATAGGACAGAGAGAAATGGAGAGAGAAGGGGAAGACGTAGGGGAGAGAAAGACAGACACCTGCAGACCTGCTTCACCACTTGTGAAGCTACTCCCTTGCAGGTGGGGAGCTGGGGGCTGGAATCAGGATCCTTAAGCCGGTCTTTGTGCTTTGCACCACCTGTGTTGCGCTACTGCCCAACTCCTCAGTGTTTTCTTTTTATAAATAAAAATGAAAAAAAAAAAAACAGGAACTTTTGCCAATGCTAAAAAAAAAAAAGAGAGAAAAAGAAAAGAAACAGTAATACTCTGACCCACATATATACATCCCTTTTGCCAAAAATTTTTGTATTCTGGGGCAGGGGTAGACAGCATAATGGTTATACAAAGATACTCTCATGCCTGAGACTCCAAAGTCTCAGAGTGAATCCCCTGAACCACCATAAGTCAGAGCTGAGCAATGCTCTGGTAAAAGAAAAAAAAAGTTTCGTAGGCCTAGATTGTAATATTTTGTACTTCTTGGGTTTTTCTGACTTTTTAACTTTCTTATCAAGAAGTAGAACATGTAAATGATAAAATAAACAAGTAAAATAAAAGGAGAAAGAAAAGACAACCATAATAACTTAAACACTCTAAGTGGGAACAGTAATAACAAAAGTTTGAGTCATAAATGAGTATGATATGTTCAAGGGTCAGAAAATTTAGTGTGATTGTGTGTGTTGGGGAGGAGTGTGGTAACATCTGTAGAATATTCCAGGCCTCCCCAAGCAGAGCCTTCCATACTGCCTACACACACACACACACACACACACACACACACAAACACACACAAACACACACACACACTAGCCAGGAGAGGGATGAAACTCTAGCCCTGCATGCATGAAGAGAGGAGGGGACCCTCTGTCTACAGGTGTAGCTACTGGACAAGGTGAGAGTTGGGCAGTCTCTTGAGAGACTGTGATCCAGGAGGCTCTGGGGAAGGTTCTGGATTCTCCATCTCAGCCCCAGGCAGGGGCAGAGGGAAGGACACAGGGATGCAAAACTTGCCCCACCCCATCCCTTCCTGGCCCACCCATCCTGAGAGTCAGCTGATTTCCTGCCTCAACTTCCAGGAAACAACTCTTTATCTCCACCATTACCTTTTCACTTCCTTAATATAAGCTAATCTAGGTCAGCCAATAGAGAAACGTTTTGAAGGTATTCTGTGGTTAATCTGAGAAACAGTGAAGAAAAAAAGGGGGGCAGTGGGGGGACTGGAGGATAGCTCACCTGAAGAATGTCCTTTTTTTTTTTTTTTATTTGTTCCGGTTTTTGTTTTGTTTTGTTTTTTGCCCCAGCACCATGGACAGCACCAGAGGGAGCTCCATGGATTGTGGAGTGGTGCTGTAGGTGTGTCTTCTCTGTCTCTCTCTCTCCCCTCTGTCACTCTCTAAATATAAAAATAATTGATCCCAGGAGACTTCTGAGCAGTATCGTATGTATGTGAGGTCTGGGTTCATTCTACATAAAAAATTTTTTTTGTCTTGGCAGGATTTCTTAGAGAATTTAATAGGACTGCATACATAGAAAGAAAGAAAGGAGGGAAGGAAGGGAAGTCCAAGTATTTCCTTCATTGATTTCCCAGGCTTTACTGTGAAATATTGGTGTTAGGTTGAATGACTTTCAGTTCCATTTTGGCTGAGTCCTGGAAGTCCAAGAACAGAGGGTCCAGTTATTCTGATCAAGGGAAACATAGTTGTAGTGAAGGAAAAATGCATTATAGTAAATTTTATCTAGAGAGAATAATAATTCCAGGGAAAGGAGAGACAGAGAGAGAGAGACAGACATGCCTGAAGGGACAGGAGGACAGAAAATACAGTTTTCTTGTTTGCTGTCCATTGAATCTAACCTTTAAATAAAATATTGGATGAATTTAGAATAATTCCAGTACATTTTTCAACTACAAAATGGCTCATGGTGACATTCTAAGTGTGTGAGGCCCTGGGTTCATTTCCTGGTTTTGAAAACAAAACCTCATTCTGGCATTGTCTGAACCCACCCACGTGAGCCTCTTAAAATGTGTCAGCCACAAGTTGGTTTACAGTGTGAGGTTGGCGATCCAGACCTCCTTCTGCTCTGATTATTCATAAAAGACTAGATACAAACCACGGGTTTCACAACTGGTCCTCCATCACCACAAGGTTCACTCTTTCATTTTTTTCCCCTTGTCATTCACCCATCACTTGCCAGGCTGAGCGCCCTCAGATGGGCAGCAGGAAGACCCGTGGGAATTCTCACTCTGGTGATGCGGGAGTGCTGAGCAAACAGTAATGGGGGTGGGGGGGCAGGCTCCTGATTTAGCCAGGTGATGCTGGTCCAAAATTTTGCAGATGCCACAGGAGGGCACAGTGCCACAGAACTCCAGCCCCTGGTTGGAGGGCTCAGATACAGATTCAGGCACAGCTTCAGGCCCACCCTGGGCCGGGCAGGCCGGCTGAGCCAGTCGGAGTGCAGGAGACTGGCTGTAGGTGATGATGTTGATCCGGGACAACGCATCCATTTGTCTACAGGTCTCGGTGAGTCACAGCCACCTCAGGCAACACCCGGCCCAGCCAAAGAATCTACCTGTGCGCGCTCCATGAAACGTTGGGGTACCAGGCTCACCTGTTACTCTGCAAACCCCAGCCGCCGGCCACGCCCACACGACGGCCACGCCTCAGTCGCGGACCCGCCCACAAGGCTCTGTCCACACGGTGGCCCAGCCCACTCCGACTGCAGCCCCTGGTCCCAAGTTCGACCCCGGGGCGGAGATCTGGCCTCAGCTCTCCGCGCTCCTCGATCCAGGCTCTGGCCTCCGCTCTCCGTGCTCTGCCATCCAGGCTCCGCGCTACGGGATCCTCGACCCCGGGTTCCTAAATCGAGGCTCGGGGCTCTGCTCTCCAGGCTCTGCCATCCAGGTTCCGCGCTCCGGGCTCCGCGCTCCGGGCTCCAGACTCCAGGCTCCAGACTCCAGGCTCCGGGCTCTGCTCTGGGCGCCGCGGGAGGACCTATGCGCCCGGCCATCGAGGCGCGGCCCTGAGCTCCGGTGAAGCCCGGGGGGGGGGGGCGCCGACGGCGGTGGCGCGATGCCGGTGGAGGAGCCGGGCGCCCCTGGTGCCCAGGACCCACAGGATCCCCAGGATCCACAGGACCCCGAGCGCCCGCGGGCCTCCGGGCCGCGCCTGTGCCCGCAGCTGTTGCCCGAGTTCTGCAGCCTCGCGGTGCAAGCGCTCGTCTACCTGGCGCCGGTCTACCTGGCCGGCTACCTGAGGCTCGGCCTCACCTGGCTGCTGCTTGGCGCCCTGCTGTGGATGTGCTGGCGCAGGAACCGGCGCGGGAAGCTGGGTCGCCTGGCGGCCGCCTTCCACTTCCTGGACAATGAGCGCCAGTTCATCAGTCGTGAACTGCGGGGCCAGCACCTGCCAGCCTGGGTGAGCCGGGCTGCGGGGCAGGGGACGCGGGGAGCTGGGCCGCAGACCTCGGGGGACAGGAGCCTGGGATCCTGGGGTGGGGGGCGGGAGGGGCGTCCTAGTCACAGTGGGCGCCCTTAGCCCCTTCCCTACCTCGATGAGCCTGGGCTGCACCTACCCAGGACCCGGAGCCTGGGAGGAAAACCCAGCAGGGCCACACCCAGGAGTAGAAACAAGGGCGTCTGGGCCTCTGTAGAGGAGCACAAGGCAGCTCTTTCAGGCCCCTGCTGATTCAGACAGCAGTCTGGGCGGGCTGTGGCGGAGAGGGCAGGCCAGAGGAACCTCAGTGCTCTGGCTCTCTGACTGTCCAGCGAGGGTCAGCTGGAGGGGTGCTCTTGTAGTACTGTTTCTCAGTACAGTGTTGGGGTCTGAGGCCCCATGATTCCTCCAGATGCGCCCAGGTCCTGAGTTCCTCTGGCCTGAGCCTGCTTCTGAACATCTAGTCAGGCCACAGGCACCTATAAAACCTGCCCATGACAGGACCTCCAAAGTGGGGTGAAAGAAGAAAATACTAGAAAGAGCTGATTATATTCCTTTACTGTTTAAGAGAGGGAGAGAGATTAAGCCTTGCTGTATGCATTTGTTAGAATAGGTCCAACCAAGGTTCACAATCTGGGGTGCTTAACTAGCAGAGATTTAAAGAGACAAACGTGTCAGCAGGGTGGGTTTCTTCTGAGGCCTCTTTCCTGGGCTGTCGGATGACTGTGGGCTGGCTCACGGGACTTGCCTCTTTGCATGTCTGTGCCCATATTTCCTCCTATTACAAACTCACCACACAGACGGGGTCCCAGCCTGAAGCTTTCAGGCTAATTTCATTGTCTCTTTACTTTTATTTTATTTGCCAGCAGGATTATCACTGGGGCTTGGTGTTTGCATGACAAATTCACCCCTCCCAAAGATTTATTATGATCATCATTATTATTAGGAGTAGTAGTAGAGACTGAGACAGAGAGATAAAGAGGGAATCAGGGAAAGATACCTGTTGCCCTGCTCCACTGCTCATGAAGCCTGCCCCCTGTAGGTGGGGACCTGTGTCTTGAACCCAGGTCCTTGCACATGAGAATTTGTGCCCTCCACCTGGTGTGCCACCAACCAGTCCCTAACTTCATCACCTCTTTAAAGAACCCATTTCTTTACAGTCTGTACAGTCACATTCTGAGGGACTAGGAAGGGGACTCATTGGAGTGTGAGGGTGGATTAAGTTCAGTTCATAGCTGTACTGTTTGATACCCACATTTCCAGTAAAACTTTGTAAGGAGGTTCACAGAGAGATGAGATGAGGACAGAGACTTTAACTTTGAAGGGTGAGCAATCCAAAAGCACAGTAGGGGGCGGGGGAGAATGACTCAGCAGGTAGAGTGCACACTTTCCCATGCTTGGGGTTTGAACCCAAGCCCCTGCAGCACATGGTGCTTCTCTCTCTCTCTCTCTCTCTCTCTCTCTTTCTCTCTCTCTCTCTCTCCCTCTCTCTCTCTCTCTCTCTCTCTCTCTCTATATATATATATATATATATATATATATATATATATATATATATAATAAATGAAGAAAGAAAAGGCACAGTGATGGCTTTCCTGAGGTAGTAGGAGTATTGGCACCCTTCTCCCCCAGGCCTCAGCCAGCCTGGTTATTCTGTGGGGGCTTGTGACACTGAATATTGGGACCCCAGCCAGTAGATCTAGGACTGCCCAAGCCCCTTGTTGTGGCAGCCCAGGCCTCTGACACCCCCCCCCACACACACACACACAGCAACCTTAGTCTACAAGGGTAGGTCTGTCAGGCCTTACCAAGCCCCCTGCCTATGTTGGGGAGACTTACTTGGCAGTACTAATTACTTATATGCAAAGGCAGTGCTGCACTTGGGCCAAGGATCAGCTCCTGGAGGGAAATTGGCACCCCAGGCCCCTCCCCTATGCACACAAGTGTCATAGAAAGTTATCTGCTGGTTTGGCACTGGTTCACCCAATAGAGCACATACATGACCATGCATGAGGTCCTGGGTTCAAACCCTGAGTCGCCACCTGCAAGAGGAAGCTTAACGAGTGGTGTCTTTCCTCTCCCTGTCTCTCTCTCCCTCTCTATCTCTGTTTCTCACTGTCTATCAAAAAGGGAAAAAAATGACTACCAGGAACAATGGAGCCAGGCAGGTACCAAGCCCCAGCAATAACCTAGCTTCTCTTGGCTGGGGAGGAGGGGACCCCAGGAACACCATGAGACTTGCCATAAGGGAGCTGAACACAAGAAGGTCCATTCTGGGACGAGGGAGATAACATAATGTTTCTGCAAATAGACACTCAAGCTAGAGGCTCCAAATTGCCAGGTTCAGTCCCCCACACTTCCATGAACCAGAGCTCATGGTCCATGGAAGAGCTCTGGCTCATGGAAGTCCATTTTGGACTTTCCCCTCTGATCAAGCCATGCTCAGGCCTGGCCTGGCTCTGTGGTCCAGAGGAGGAGGATGACAGTGTGTCCCTTCTATAAAGAGGGCAGTCTGAGGCAGCCGTTTGCCATAAGGGGCTCAGGGTCCATGGTCCCATCAGAGTCCCAAGACCTGGAGTGAAGGAATCTTAGCCAGTTTCCATATCACCTGCTCTCACATGGTAGGGCCTGGCCTCTGCCTTGTCCAAACTCTTCTGGCCAGTTGGCTGACTAATGTGTACGGTCAGGAACCTGGATAAACTTTTTAGGTGAGACAGTGGTGCTCCAGAGGGTGCTCCACACTGGAGATTGGCTCTTGAGTGCAGCTGTAAGGGTGGCTGTGAGCTTCCATCTAGTGTGCAGGAGGGACTGATGCCAGGGGCAAGACCAAGGCAGGCTGATTCTGGGGGGGGGCGCAAGGACCCTATAGAAGGTTCTGGAAAGGCTGTGGCAAGGGCAGCATGGAGGGGGTGAGGGAGAAATTGGAGGATCCAGACCAGCGAGGGAGCCAAGTTGAACTAAGATGGGGCCAAGAAAAGGGAATAAGAGACTAACTACTTGGTGTCCTCCAGGACAGAGTGAAGGGGAACCCTGGGGTCCTCTGGAGGCATTTTCTGATTTGGGGGCTGGGTCCCCACTAGAGAAATGGTTTTCTGGAATGAGAAGCAGGTGTAGAAGCACCTGTATAGTGTGCGTACACAGATATAAATTGGAGCTTCCCAGTCTTGCCAGGGCCTCGGGGCCCTGAGTGATACAGGCAATCAGGAACCTCCTTCTCCTGCTCTCTCTGCTTGACAAGAGTACCCACTCTTTGCAAACACATACACACACACACACACACACACACACACACACACACACACACACACACAGAGATGGGGGGGGAGAGAGACCACACCAGCAGCACTTCCCCTGATGCCATGGCACCTCACATATGGTTCTGGTGCTTGAACCTGGGCTGCATGCATAGCACATACCCTAACTGCTGAGTGATCTCTCTGACCCTTCATAGAGAAATTAAGAGCTTCCCCAGCTGGTTTACTTTGGCTGGGCAGAAGCTGCCTAGTGAACAGAGAGTCTCCGACCCTCCAGAGCTGGAAGAACCCCAGACCATGACTCCTACAGTCTCCAAGGCCCCACTTCTACATGCATCAGTGTGTGGGCAGAGTGTGGAAGAGGCTGCTCGGTCATAGCCAGGCACAAGGAGAGGACTCAGTAAACTGTCACTGTAGTTGTAGCAGTGTCCCAGACCTCCTGACACCACCTTTTCCTGGCATGATGCTACCTAGTGTCCTAGCCAACATGCAGGAGGCCACTCCTGGCCCCTGGCTCCTCCTGGGACCTGCTGCTGTCAGCTGTCAGCACCTCAGCTCCTCTGCCTACCCGCAGAATGGGCCCTGCTTCTCACAAGCCTTAGAGAGTAGTATTTCTCCCCCGCATCACCCAACACCTCCCATGGTATAGATCCTGCTTAGAGCTTAGCAGGTGGCTTTTCTGAGGTCAAGTGCTGAATTTGGGATACAGATATTTCCTGAGCCTTCTACTGGAGATCACGTGAATGGTGGGCTTGACTCTTGGATAGCTGTTTCACCCTTGCCATGATAGGGCTGGTATGGTGAAGAATCTTTTCTGAGGACCTGGCTCTAAGTCAGGTGGGAGGTATGTTGGGGTGGGGAGAAGACTGGCAAAGGGGAAGGACTTCAGCAAGCCAGGGAGGGCAAAGGACACTGGGAGAGACTCGCCATTTGTCTGTGGTCTCAGACTGACTTGCTCTCCTGCTGGCCCATAACAATCAGCTGTCAGCCTTGCTGGGGGTGATTAGCCATCTGCATCCACCCGGAGTGTGTAGGGAGCATGGGGGCGGACACATGACTGATGTGATGTGATGTGATGGCAGCGACAGGCCTGGATCCAGAAGCAGGATCAGTGGGAGGGCCCTTGAGAAGCTCCCCGACTCCCCTCTGAGCATCACACAGTATAGCAGATACCCTACAGGGTCACATCAGCTATAGGGGTCAGCCATTGCTACTCAGGCCCAGGTTGGTTTTTCTTGGATACCATACACCCACAGAATCCTGTTTCCTGACTTTTTTTTTAAATTTTAAAAAATTATTTATTTTCCCATTTGTTGCCCATGTTGTTTTATTGTTGATGTTGTCATTGTTGGATAGGACAGAGAGAAATGGAGAGAGGAGGGGAAGACAGAGAGGGGGAGAGAAAGATAGACACCTGCAGACCTGTTTCACCACCTGTGAAGCGACTCCCCTGCAGGTGGGGAGCCAGGGCTCGAATCAGAATCCTTACGACGGTCCTTGTGCTTTGTGCCACATGCGCTTAACCCACAGCCTGATCCCCGTTTCCTGACTTTTCACACCTACCCACTATATGGCTAGTGGGTGCCAACTAAGGTAAAAACTTGAGAGGATGAACTGTTCGCCCAAAGCAATGAGCATTCCATGGTTCTGTGGGCCCCTCGAATTGTCCCCCGAGCCTTCTGTACTGGGCACTTTCTTCTTATTTATATTAGTGATTTGATAATAATTGACAAAATTGTGGGGTAAGAGGGGTACAATTCCACACACTTCCCAACACCAGAGTTCCATATCCCATCCCCTCCATTGGAAGGTTCCCTATTCTTTATTCCTCTAGAAATATGGATCAAAGATCTTTATGGAGTACAGAAGGTGGGAGGTGTCTGTATTCTGTAACTGCTTCTCCACTGGATATGGGCTTTGACAGGTTGATCCATACCCCATCCTGCTTCTATCTTTCCCTGGCGGGGAAGGGGTCTGGGGAGGTGTGTTTTCAGGATACATGGTAAAGTCATCTTCTCAGGGAAGTCAGGTTGGAGTCATGGTAGCCTCTAAAACTTGGTGACCGAAAAAGCATTAAGATATAAAGAACAGAAACTTAAAGGTAAGAATATAGCAGATGATATTTGGGGTCTTCATGTTGGAAGAAGCCAGGAAGTCTATTTTAGATATATTCCAAGGGGCCCATGACTTTACTAATTTTTACCTGAGCCCAACAGCTAACATGCAAGTGGGCTAAAAGCATTATCTGGGAAGATGGTGTCAGGGTTGGGAATAGAACTAGAAAGTTGGATTATGGCAGAGAGTAGCTCCCAAATGTGGCAAAAGTGTATAAATACCATTAACTGTAAACCCCCATCCATCTGACCTAGGGTCTATGTCTATTCATGTTCATTTTTAGCACAGGAGCCTGTGTGACCTCTGCATCCCCTATCAGTCTGAGCTCACATTCCATGGTCATAACTAGGAACATTCTAGGCTGCTCTCATTTCAGGACCAGTCTTCCTCAAGTAGCAAGAGTATGTCGACCCAGCCTCCCTTTGGAGAATGGGGCAGTCCCTTCCATTGTTGTTCTGTATTGAGAGCAGGGTCCTATAGAGGCCCAGAAGAGGGATTATGGTGTTCCTGATGGAGATGACTTGTGATGGTGGAGAGAAGGGTCTGTTAGAGGTATAGCTCCATCATATTTATGTGGGACTCCCAGAATTTTCTGACTAGGGCCCCTGAGCATTTTTTTCTAATGATACTGAGAATTTTGATATTTTGTTCTTGGGTGGAGCTCGAATGCTCTGGAACCCTGTCTCTTGGCTTCCATCCTGCTCCCATACATTCCATCAGTTAGGGAGAGTGAATGCAAGCACAGCTCAGAGAGAGGCTTGGCCTCTCATACATGACTGCAGAGCTCAATTCTCACGGCCAGTGCTATGGCAGCTGGGTTCAAACATACTTAGAGCTGGGGGATGTCCTCCTCCAGGCAGTCCTGTGATGTCACTACAGGGCATGGAGTCAGGCTTGTCCTCAGAGAAGGAAGCAGAGGGTGTAGTCATACCCCTTGTGTCTTTGCCCCACATATCAATGATGCTTCATGGCCTTGTCTTGAGCCAGAATTGGGCAAGAAGAGGAACAGAATGTGGGCCCGCCTGTGTCCTCCAGGCCCAGCTCAAGGATATCAGGCATCCATGAGTTTGATCCCTTTAATCAGTGGACAAGCATCTACTTTGGGATTGTACTGTGTCAGGTCCTGGCCTACAGGTTGGGTCACAACCATGAACCCACAGGCTGGAGGGAAATTCAGGCCAGAAAACAGCCTTTGCTGATAAGAGCTACCAGTCCTGTGAAGTGGCAGTGAGAAAGCATGGAGGAAGGGCCTAAGCCCTGCTGGTGAGGGGAGGGGGAGGGGGAGGGGGAGGGGGAGGAGGAGGAGGAGGAGGCAGAGGCATAGAGGTGGTGCTGGCTGTGGTAGGGGACAGAGGACTCTGGGTCCAAAGCTTTCCCTAGATTTGGTCCCTTGAGGCTTATCATGGGATGAACAGATTCTGGGACCATGAGTTATGATCCGCCAACTTTGCTTCTTTCCAGGAACAAGTGGTAGAGAGCCCTGTACACTCATTCTCCCCACACGCCCCACCCCACAAAGACCTGGAGGTTTGTGTCTGTACCCTGCCTCTGGGGTCGAGAGTCAAAATCTTTGAGCACCCTGGCCTGGAGTCCATGTTCTAAGGGACTCTCAAAGGGTTTGGTATTTGTACACAGGAGTTTGAGAGCCAGTGATGGAGTCTAGCCCACTGCTTTGGCAGAGGTGTGGGGGCTTCCAGTGGACTCAGACTGCAGCCTGGGGGTGGACAGGAGGCACTGGGGAGGTGTGTGCAGCAGCCCAGAGCCTTCAGGGCTCAGATTCGAGCTGTCTCTGCCTTTGTTTTCCCTGAGAGTGGACACACATGCCTTATACTCTGATTGGCTCCCTTTGCCACACCTCTATGAGGCGTTCCCTCATTGGACAGAGTTTCACAAAAACTCCGCCAGGATGTGGTGCTCAACCTATCCAAGGCTCTCTGAATCCAGAGGTGCAGATCCTCAGCCAGTCAGAGACCAAGAAAATGAACCTCCTGTGGCCATCTTTGCTGTGGGCACTCTTCTCTTTCTCCTCACTTTTCAGCGGTCCAGCGAAGCGCATAGCTGCAGGCTCCAGGATAACAAACAGAGCATTTGATGGGTTTTGGACCAGACAGAACCAAACACAGCACCAGGGGTCTTGCTTCTTCTCACCTGAGGTCAAAGGGGTCAAGACTTGCATCCTAGTGGTCAGTACAATTTCCCACGACAGTTACCACCTCTGAGACATTCTGCACATTTCAAGAGTGATGTCACTTGGTTTTCTCAAAAATTCTTTGAAAAGACCAGTTTGTACCCTTCTCGGGGATGAGAACATTGAACCATGCCTCCTACTATCAAGTTACATTCCCAGCCAGGATAGCATCTTAAATGTACAAGGAGCTAAAGAAAAACACTAGGAAGTGTTCCTCAAATGCTGACACTTTGGGTGGAGGAGGGAGAAGAGAACATGGGTGAAAATAAGATATGGAGACAGGAATCAGGTGATATCTCAGCAAGAACTGGCGGGTATCTATTCTTCTCTCCTATAAAACGACAACAAAATGTGGTGATCAGATTAAAGTGTCTGTGGAATGCCCTCTGGAAGCTATAAAGTCTGGCCTGCCAGTAAGGACTCAGGTCTGTGTGATCAGACTTGCTCTAAGAGAGGAAACAATAGTGGAGTTTCTTAAGTGAATTGGGTAGTTGTGGTCAGGTCTCAACCCTAGAACTCCAAAGCTGGTGGTTATTTTAATATTTTATTTAAAGAGAGAGAGAGACACCACAGCACTGATCAGCTGTGGCTTAACTTGGTGCTGGGGATTGAACCTGGGACCTCAGAATCTCAGGCATATAACTCCTTTGCAAAAGGACATGCTACCTCCCCAACAAGCTGGTGATTGATTATAAGTAGTCTCTAGAAACTTGAGTTTCCTTATCCATAAAATGAGGTTACTAAAGGATCAAGGTGACTATTAAGTGACATGAGATAACATGAGCTCAGAAAGACCAGAAGTAGGATGGGATATATATGGCTGGTGAGTTTGAAACAAATTTGGAGTATCAATTTTCATATTAGACAAAATTGGATAAAACTCAAATATACCATCAAGGCAGGGATGGTGTATACTATAAAGGAGCAATAGCTGAACATACTTTAATCATGGACATATAGATACTATATAGTATGAACTTCAGATATAAACTGGAAATTGACTGGACTTACATGGATGGGTAGATAATTCAGTAACTGGTGTTAGAAAATTTAATGTATTCCTTTCTGAAAATGATAAATCGAGCAGACAGTAGACAAGGGTAAAGAAGATCAGAAGGTGGGGGTGGGCGCTAGCGCAGCGGGTTAAGAGCACATGGCTCAAAGCGTAAGGACCGGCATAAGGAGCCCGGTTCAAGCCCCCGGCTCTCCACCTGCAGGGGGGTCGCTTCACAAACAGTGAAGCAGGTCTGCATGTGTCTATCATTCCCTCTCTCTGTCTTCCCCTCCTCTTGATTTCTTTCTGTACTATCCAACAACAATGACAACAATAATAATAACGATAAACAACAAGGGCAACAAAAGGGAAAGGTTAGCCTCCCGGAGCAGTGGATTCGTACTGCAGGCACCCAGCCCCAGCGATAACCCTGGGGGCAAAAAAATAATAAATAAATAAATATATATATCTCACATGTCTGTATATCTTAAAACATTACTATTTTTAAGCCAATTGTTTAAGAGAAGTTATGAAGGAAAGAGGAAGTCACAATGGAAATTATTAAAAATAATGTAATATGGAAGTGCTACATCAGAAATTCTAGGGAAATGTATAAATCCTATGTGTCACAAAACAAGAAAAATTGAAAATAAATCATTCTGCTCTCAGAGTTCAAGTTAAAGCACATAATAGAGCAACAGATTTAGGTAAAATAAATGAGAAATAAGGAAATAAATAATAATAAGTATTATGATGAAACTGAACAAATTTTAAAAGGGGAAAGAAAATAATTAACTCCAAAAGCTAGTTCTCTGGAAAGATGAATTAAATAGGCAAAAATCACTGTCAAGCTTGAGTATGAAAAAAGTGAAAAGGGGGGTGGGTGGTGGCGCACCAGGTGAAGTGCACATAGTACCAGGTGCAAGGACCTGCGCAAGGATCTCGGTTCAAGGCCCCGGCTCCCCACCTACAGGGGGGTGGCTTCACAAGCGGTGAAGCAGGTCTGCAGGTGTCTATCTTTGTTTCTCCCTCTCTATCTTCCCCTCCCTTCTCAATTTCTCTCTGTCTAACCCCCCAATAAAAATAAAATAAAATAAAATAAAATAAAATAAAATAAAATACCTCCAGGAGCAGTGGATTCCTAGTGCAGTCACTGAGCTCCAGTGATAAACCCTGGAAGAAAAAAAAAGTGTAAAGGTGAAAGGAAACAAATTGATCTCTGAGTTCTTTTGTTCAAAAAACAAACAAAAAGAAAAAAAGACAATAAATAAATAGATAAATAAGTAAATAAATGTGGAATGGAAAAGTAATTACTGTACCTGTAATAGATTAAATATAATAAACTACTATAGGCCAATATATCTGAAGACCTAGATGAAAAACTGGTAAAAATATAAATTCTAAAATTTCTATGAGAGACAAATAGAGGTTGAATACAAAATTAACCACTAAAGAGAGAAAAGGTAATTTTCCATCTCAAAAAAACAAAACAAAACAGAAAAAAAACCTTTGGTTCAAATAATTTTGTCAGTAAGATACATTAAACTTTATTGATCGTATAACTCCTGTATATGCAAGTGGCTTTGGGAAATAGGATAAAGAAAACTCCCTTATTTTACAACTCCCTATCAAATCTTTATACCAAAACCAAATCTGAAGTATACAACAAAAATTGGTGGTATCACTTCAAATTGTGGGTATAACACCAAAATTAAACAGCAAGTTAGACATATTAAATCAAGGGGGGGTCTATCCCATGGACTTGAGATGATTCTGCTTAGAAAGAATTCCTAGTCAACTTGGCCACTGTAATAGAAAAAAGGGGAAAAATATTATCAAATAGTTTTGAGAAAACATTGAGTCTAGTTCAAAACCCACTAGTAAAGGACATTGCCATAAAATCAGGCAAAAAAACTTCTTCAGTCTGATAGCTTTCTACCAATATTCTACCTTATGGAGAAACTTCACTTTTAGGGTGGCAACAACATAACAATACTCACTCTCATGCCTGCCTAGCATACTGCCCAAAGGAAGAGCTGGTCAAAGAAACCAAACAAGAGAAATTAGGGTATGAATGGGGAGGTAGTACTAGCAAAGTTGCTCAGCTGGATAGTTTTCTTGCTTTGCCATGTGCACAGCCAGGTTCAAGCCTGCAGGCTCCAAGGCCTCGCTTCATTGAAGAAAGCTTCAGTGCTATGGTATGTATGTATGTATGTATCTATCTATCTATCTATCTAAAGTAATAATAATAAAATACATGTGTGTGCATGTGTGTGTGACCTTGGGTGGCTAAGGGTGGACCATTCTCTTGCAAGAGGGACACTGGTCCCAATCAACCTGAACATAATCCCACCAAAAAACTTGTTAGAGCAAGAGTTACCATGGCTTCTTGACTATGTGGTGGGTGTGCAGCAGCTCTGGGATATTTGTTTGACCAACTCCTATCTCTGGCCAAGGGCAGGACCCTCCTATATTTAGAAAATCAGCAGTGCTCAGCCCTTAGGGGTGCCACGCCATCTGGGTTAGAGGGAGGTTGGAAGGGGTAAGCAAGTACAGGAAGTGCAGTGGTCAGAATGGAAGAGGGTGAGAGGTCCAGGCTTGGGCAGAAGAGAAGGGGAAGGGAACCCAGTTGAGTACTGACCTTGGTACTGATCCTGCACTAGGATGGTATTTCCAGTTACCTGGCTCCTTCTCCAGACTGGGAGCTCCTTGGAGACAAGAATATTGCGTTGCTTCATGTATGCATGCATTCGTAAAGATTCCAATCATCCATGCAACAGGACCCGGCTGACAGGGAGGGGTGGGAGTCAGTCCACCAGAAATTCCAGGAGCAACACTCTTTCCCCTGTGTCTCCTTGGGAATCCTTCTGGGATGTAGTTGGAGGTGAGGAAGCTCAGCAGTTAGTATGGAGACCACTGCAGGAAGGGAGGCAGAAGCAATCACGTCAACCTAGACTGCCACCTCCCCTCCTGGACACCTCCTCACCCCAAGGGACATGGCAGGGCTTAACCAGCAGATGCAGGGCCGGGACTAGGATCTAAATGCAGACCCACTGTAGCTATAGGGTCTGGGTGGGGGGAGGCTCCCTGCTGGGAAAGGGAGATCCAGGCATGGCGGGGGGAGCTCCTGGGAGGTGTGGTCCCATAGCAACTGGCTCTGCAGGTGCCAATAAAAGTGGCACAGTGCCCTTGGTAATCTTTTAAGTCAGCAGCCTGTGGAGTGAGCACCAACATGCCATACTGATGAATGGGGGCACTAGTTCTGTGAGTGAAAACTACATTTTTGTTTTTCAAAAAGACTGGGTGTGGCAGGAAGGAGGTGCAGTGGATAAAGCATTAAACTTTTTTTAAAAAAATATTTATTCCCTTTTGTTGTCCTTGTTTTATTGTTGCAGTTATTATTGATGTCTTCATTGTTGGGTAGGACAGAGAGAAATGGAGAGAGGAGGGGAAGACAGAGAGGGGGAGAGAAAGATAGACACCTGCAGACCTGCTTCACCGCCTGTGAAGGGACTACCCTGCCGGTGGGGAGCTGGGGGCTCGAACCGGGATCCTTATGCCAGTCCTTGTTTTTTGTGCCACGTGCGCTTAACCCGCTGGCTACCTCTGGACTCTCAAAGTATTAAACTCTTAAGCATGAGGTCTTAAGTTCCATACTGGCATCACATGTACCAGGGTGATGTACTGCTTCTCTCAAATAAATAAACACTTTTTTTTTCAAATGATAAAAATGAAATGAAATAGTAGCCCAGGAAGTGGTACAAGAGATAGGAATTGGGCTTTCAGGCATGAATCTTGAGTTCCATCCCTGGCATTGCATGTGCCAGAGCACATGTTCTGGCTCTCTCTGTCTCTCTCTCTCTGATCAGGCAATCCACACACAACGACCCAGGTTCAAGCTCCTGCTTCCCATCTGTAGGGGGGAACTTCATGAGAAGTGAAGCAGATTAGCAGATATCTCTCTTTCTTGCTCCCTATCTCCCCCTTCCCTCTCAATTTCTATCTGTCCTACATAATAAAAATAGAAGAAAATTAAAAAGCTGGCCACCAGGAGCAGTGGATTCATAGTGTCTACACTGAGCCCCCATGGATAACCATGGTGGTAATAAAAAAAAGTGAGCTCGGGGGTTGGGCTGTAGCACAGCGGATTAAGCGCACATAGCGCGAAGCTCAAGGACCGGCATAAGGATCCCGGTTTGAGTCCCCGGCTTCCCACCTGCAGGGGAGTCACTTCACAAGCGGTGAAGCAGGTCTGCAGGTGTCTCTCTTTCTCTCCCCCTCTCTGTCTTCCCCTCCTCTCTCCATTTCTCTCTATCCTATCCAACAATGATGACGTCAACAACAACAACAATAATAACTACAACAATAATAAAAACAAGGGCAACAAAAGGGAAAATAAATAATAAAAAATTAAATAAAAAAAGAAAATGTTTTTTTTTTAAAGTGAGCTCTTTATATATTTTGGTTATTAGCCTCTTTATCTTCTTGTCTGATGTATGACATGTACAAATATTCTCCCATTCTGTAAGGCATCTATGTTTGAGTGGTGGTTTCTTTTGCTCTGCAGAAGTTTTCCAATTTGGTATAGTCCCACTGGGTGTTTTTTTTGTTTGTTTGTTTGTTTGTTTTTTGCTTCCATGTTTATTGCTGGGGCTCGGTCCCTGCATCATGAATCCACTGCTCCTGGAGGCTATTTTTGTTGCCCTTTTTGTTTATTGTTCTTATTGTTGTCATTGTTGAATAGGACAGAGAGAAATGGAGAGAGGAAGAGAAGACAGAGAGGGGGAGAGAAAGATAGACACCTGCAGACCTGCTTCACTGCCTGTGAAATGACCCCCTGCAGGTGGGGGGCCAGGGGCTCTAACTAGGATTCTTAGACAGAACTTTGGCAATTGGAGTCATGTGCGCTTAGCCCGCTGTGTTACTGCATGCCTCCGATTTGTTTTTGTTTTTATCTTCCTTGCAATTGAATCTTAAGATGCCTGTAAAATTAAGATGGATAAGAGTTCTGCTAATATTTTCCTCTAAATATTTGATATTTTCTCGTCTAACATCCAAGTCCTTGATCCACTTGAAGTTTACTTTTGTGTGTAGTGTTTCAGTTCAGTTTCATTCTTCTGCAAGTTTCAACCGATTTTCCCAACACCATCTTTTGAAAAGACTCTCCTTTCTCCATTTAATATTTTTGGCCTCCTTGTCAAAAATTAGATGTCCATGGGTGTGGGAATGAATATAAATTGATCTAACCCTGTGGAGAGCATTCTGGAGAACTCTCACAAGGCTAGAAGTGGACCTACCCTAAGACCCTGCAATTCTTCTCCTGGGCACTAAACACACCCATCCAAAAAGGTCTGTGAATACCTATGTTCATAGCAGCACAATTTGTAATATCCAAAAGCTGGAAGCAACCAGGTGTCCAACAAAAGATGAGTGGCTGAGAAAACTGTGGTGTATATACATAAAGGAATACTACTCAGCTCTTAAGAATGATAAATTCATCTTCTTCACCTCACCTTGGATGGAGTTTGAAGAAATCATGCTAAGGGGATGGGGTGGATAGCATAATGGTAATAATAATAACCTCTTAAGTCTGAGGTGCCACAGTCCCAGGTTCAATCCCCCATACCACCATCAGCCAGAGCTGAGCAGTGCTCTGGTAAAAGGAGGAGGGGGGGTGGAAGGAAAAGTAGAAGGAGGAGAAGAAGGAGGAGGAGGAGGAGAAGGAAGAAGAAAAGGAGGAACAAAAAGAAAAGAAATCTTGTTAAGTGAAATCAGCCAGAAAGAGAAGGATGAATATGGGATGATCCCACTCATAGACAGAAGTTGAGAAATAAGAGCAGAAAGGGAAACACAAAGCAGAACTTGGACTGGGTTTGATGTACTGCACCAAAGTAAAGGACTCTGGGGGGAGGGGGCATTCAGGTCCTGGTGCATGATGGTGGAGGAGGACCTAGGCTGGGGATGAATCTTCTGCAGACACTGAGAAATTTTACACAGGTACTGCGTGTAAACTGCATTTAATGTAAACCATTAATACCACCCCCCCCAAAAAAAAATAAAGTGAATAAGGGAATAAAATTTGTAAGGATCATACCTTGGAAGTACGTATGCTGTGGGCTTGAGTACCTGAAAGGAGGTCTGCTTTGCATATCCAAATGAGCAGGCCCTGGTCTACCCCCCCACACACACACCTTATCTAGCCAGCAGGTGGAGCACCTCCTCTCCTGTTAGAGGGCCCCGCTCCTGTCCCCTTCCAACCAAGAGAGTGGCATCTGCCCCTGTTCCCAGCAGGGCTGGCTCCAGTCTGCAGGGCACAGGGCATCCAGAGTCAGTGTAGGGAAGACCCCAGCCTGGGCTGGATGGGGAAGGCACAGGATGAGCAGACAGGACCCAACCAGGAGCACAGGCCTCCCCTAACCTCCCTCCTCTGTCTTCTAGATCCACTTCCCTGACGTGGAGCGGGTGGAGTGGGCCAACAAGGTAAGGCCTGGGCAGTGGCCCTCTCTCCAAGGCATTTCTTAGCAGCTGACGAAAGACAGTGCCAAGCAGACCTGCCAGCTGCCCGTCTCTCCCCCTTCCTACCTACGGGGTCTACTCATCACCCACCAAGGGGTTTGTTTACTTTAAGTACATTTTTTTTGTTAATGTTTACATTTTTGGCTGCCGGAGGAAACTTAGAACACTCAGAAAAGCAGGGCTGGGTGGTGGCTAATCCAATCGACTGCACATGCTTAGGGACCCGGGTTCAAGCCCTTGGTTCCTACCTGCAGAGTGAGAATTTCACAAGTAGTGAGTGAGCAGTGCTGCAGGTCTCTCTCTCTGTATCTATCTACCTCTCCCCTTCTCAATTTCTATCTTTCCTATCAAATACAATACATAAACAAACAAACAAATAAGTATTAGAAGAAGGAGAAGAGAACGCAGAAGTGAGGACAGGTGGTGGACTCACCAGGTAGAAGATTCAGTTTCAAGTCCCCAGTCCCCACCTGCAGAGAGGAAATTTCAGTAGCGGTGGAGCGGTGCTGCAGGTCTCTACCCCTACTCTCTCTCTGTCTTTCTGTCTCTCTCTCTTTCTCACCTCTCCTCCCTATCTTTCTCTAGCTCTTGACCTCTTATCAAAGAAAGGGGGGGAAAAAACAGCAGTGAGAGCAGTGGAGCTGTTGACAGCACTGAGCCCCAGTGATCACACTGATAGCAAAGAAAACAAAAAAGGAGAGAGAACTGCACACCGCAGTTTACGGCCACACCACCCTGAACACGCAGCTAAGCAAGACGGGAAGCCTGCAGACTGCTTTTTGTGGAGAGCAAAGCCCAGTTCCCAGACCCACTGGGATTGACCAGCTTCCCGGTCCAGATCCTACTGGCACTGGCTGTGCAGCCTCAGGCAGGTTGCTTAACGTTTCTGAGCAGCTTCCTCATCTCTTTAGCAGGGCTCATCATGGCCCCTGCCCAGTGGGGGTGGGAGGACTCACAGGGTAATGAGCATGCCAGGCACTGTGCACCATGGGAAGTTGTCATCACTACTGTGTTGGATGTTGGATCCTGTGGTGACTCCTCAGCTCTGCTGTTGGCTGCACAGGGAGGGAAGGCTCTGAGACTGACTCAAGTCTAGCCCTGCCTACTGTGTCCCAAGCTGGCCTGACTGTGCCCTACTGTCTCCTGACTCGAGGGTTTTCCAGGCTGCCTTGCCTCAGCCCCGAGTGTGAGGTCTGACCATAGCAGAAACTTCTTGGGGAGAAAAGGAGGAGAGAGGATGGAAGCATACTGTTCTTGTGTTTCTGAAAATGCCACTACCAGCTGGGTCATACAGCATCCCCAGCCTCTGGGTCACACTGGCCAGAAGCGTACTGCTGCCAGCAGAATGGCCAGAAGGCCTGGCGGTGGCATGCCTAATAGAGCACACATACTACTGCCATATACTAAGACCCAGGTTCAAGCCCCCAGTCCCCGCCTGCAGGGGGGGGGGGGCTTCATGAATGATGGCGCAGTGTCTCTCCTCTCACTCTCCTCCTCTCTATCTCTCTTGGTCTGTCACCCTTTATCAAAAATTAATAAAAAGAAAAATGATAACCAGGATTGGTGGAACCTTGCCAGTAGTGAGCCCCAGTGAAAACCCCAGCTGCAAAGAAAGAAGAAGAGGCATTACTCTGCAGTCAAAAAAACAAAGATGACACTATATCCAATGGGGAAAAATGGATAAAAAGATATGCTTAGAAGGGAGTCGGGCGGTAGCGCAACGGGTTAAGCGCGCATGGAGCGAAGCACAAGGACCGGTGTAAGGATCCTGGTTCGAGCCCCTGGCTCCCCACCTGCAGGGGCGTCACTTTGCAAGCAGTGAAGCAGATCTGCAGGTGTCTATCTTTCTCTTCCCCTCTGTGTCTTCCCCTCCTCTCTCTATTTCTCTCTGTCCTATCTAACAACGATGACAACAATAACAACAATAGTAATTACAACAATAAAAAGGGGCAACAAAAGGGAGAATAAATAAATATTAAAAAATATTTTTTAAAGTTTAAAAATATTATGCTTAGAAAAATAAGTAAAGAGATGAAAGCCAATGCTGGAAGGTTGCACTCATATTTGGAATCTAGAAAGTTAAAACACATGAACTTGCAAAAAAAAAAAGGAAGAAAGAAAAGGAATGAGGAGAACAAAACAAAAAATAAATTTCTAAGACTTTGCAAGGAGTCTGGTGGTTATTGTGGCACAGAACTTTGGCAGTGGGTGCTGTGTGGCGCTAGAGCCCTGTGATCTTACAATCTCGCAAACTACTATTAATCACAAATAAATGGCTTGTTTTTTAAAAAAAAAAGGAGGAGGAGATAAAGAGGAAGAAGAAGAGGAGAAGGAAGAGAAAGAGGAGGAGGAAGAGGAAGTGGAGAAGGAGGAGATGGGGGAGGAGAAGGATGAAGAGATGGAGGAGGAGATGAGGAAGGAAGAAGAGATGGAGGAAGAAGAGGTGATGGAGAGGAAGGGGAGGAGGAAAAAGAGATGGAGAAGAAGGAGGAGAGGAAGAAGAAGAGATGGGAAAGGAGGAGAAAGAGGAGATAGGGGAGGAGATGGAGGAGTGACCAGTCAGATATGGTTCAGTGGCTGGAGCACAGAGCTTATATGTGTGAGCGCCCAGTTCAGTCTCCAGCCCGGCATATGCCAGAATAATGCTTTTAGTCTGACACCTCTCTCTCTCTCTCTCTCTCTCTCTCTCTCTTTCTCTCTCTCTCTTTCACACACACACACACACACACACACACACACACACACACACACACACACACACACTAAGAGAATATGAACATCTTGAAACAAGAAGACATGCAGAAGAGTGACCAGGACCCAGGACATAGCTGGACAGCACCAAGGGAACTTCACGACTGGTGGAGTGATCCTTTGGTAGCTCTCTCTCCCACCCCTATCTAAAAAGTGATTGAAAATTGGGTCAGGGTGGCTTAGCAGCACTGTGCACGCATGAGGTCTTGGTTTCATTTCCCTTCACCTCATACCAGTAGCTGAGCCGCCCACCCCTCTCGCAGTCGCCTCACCAGCACTAAGCCCCGCCCACCCCCAGCCACATTCTTTTCCTCAGTCTCCAGAGCAGCTCCAGTCTGCTGCAGTGAACACTCCAAGGCAGCCTTTTCAACTGGCTCGGAAGAAGCGAAACCCACAAGGAACAAGTGATGCTTCTCAGTTTAATCTCCATTAGAAGACTGAGAAGAAGAAGGAGTTGGTCGGTAGCGCAGCGGGTTAAGCGCACGTGGAGCAAAGTGCAGGGACCGGCATAAGGATCCCGGTTCGAGCCCCCAGCTCCCCACCTGCAGGGGAGTCGCTTCACAGGCGGTCTGTCTTTCTCTCCCCCTCTCTGTCTTCCCCTCCTCTCTCCATTTCTCTCTGTCCTATCCAACAACGACGACATCAATAATAACTACAACAACAAAGACAACAAAAGGGAGAAAATAAATATAATTTTTTTTTTAAAAAAAAGAAGACTGAGAAGAAATCTGCTGAAGTTTCTCACCTGGGATTTATTTTTCATCTTAAACCTCTGGGACCTGCAAATTCCAGTTTATACCACAATGTGGCTTCAGAGAGCTGATATTTCCACATAGAACAAAGGGCTTTATAACACTAGGTTTAATGAATCACCATTCCTTCCCCCTTCCTTCCCCTCTTCTTTCTTCCTTTTGCCACTGGGACTCAGTGCCTGCAGGACTCCATCTTCCCGAGTAGCTATTTTGTCTTTTATTAGGATGAGAGAGAGGGAGAGAGAAAAAGAGATACCTGCAGCACCCCTCCACTGCTCAAGTAGCTTCTTCCATGCAGGTGGGGCCCAGGGTTTAAACCTGGGTCCTAGCACATGCTTATTGTATGTGCTTTATGAAACAGCATCAAGATTAGGTGTTCTGCTGCCCATAGAATGCTGTAGTTCGTGAGGTCAGATGGCCAGATGGACGGACCCTGCAGAGTGAGAGCTGCTCAGCCTGAAGCCTGGCTGCAGACACTGGGCACTGTGGGGCGGCAGTCCACCAGCCAGGGCTCTTCCTGTCCCAACAGATCATCTCACAGACCTGGCCCTACCTGAGCATGATCATGGAGAGCAAGTTACGGGAGAAGCTCGAGCCCAAGATCCGGGAGAAAAGCAGCTACCTGAGGACCTTCACCTTCACCAAGCTCTGTTTTGGGCAAAAGGTCAGTGCCACTCGCCAGGGAGGGTAGCTGCACCTGCCTCCTCTGTGTCCTCACCTGCTGGACCTCTCGACGGACCACACTCCTGCTCAGTGCCACTGTCCCTCCCCATTTTGGGTCTGCCTTACTCTAAAAGAACAAAAAAAAGGGGGGGGGGAAGTGGGAAATAACTCCACCTCCCCCCCCAAGTATACAAGAGTAACACAAGATTAGTATTCTGTCAGAGCAAGAACACTTTGTTTTAGATCCGCCCCCCACAGCCTTCCCTTCACCTATGGAATATTCCATCTGCTGTACCCAAGATAAGAGTTACATAGATCAAGGCAGAGGATTGGGAAGGATAAAGGAAGATAAAAAGGGAAGGAAGTTACTGAAGAAAATAAAATAAAATAAAATAAAATAAAATACTCTGGGAACTCACCTCCCTGGGCTCGGGGAGGGTCCTGTTAGGGTCACTCTACATGGCTCCAGTCTCAGACCTTCCCAGGGGACATAGAGTGACTCTATCCAGCTCTCAGTTTGTAGTCCCATCGATGAGCTTCCCTCTTCCCTTTTTTTTTTTTTTTTAAAATAACATCCCAGCTCAGCTCTGGCTTGTGCTGATGCCTGGGACTGAACCTGAAACCTCAGAACCTCAGGCATGATATTCCCCCCCCTCTATTTACTAGAAAGAGAAAGGGAGAAATAGAGCACCATTCAGGCATGTGATGCTGGGGGTTGAACTCAGGACCTCATAGTTCGCTGTGCTACCTTTCTGGTCCCAAGCCTAAAAGTTTTTTGCATAACCACTGTCTAACATACTATCTTCCTGGCTGAATTCCACTTTTCCCTCCTCCTCCTCTTTCTCTTCCTCCTCCTCCACTTTCTACTCTTTTTCCTCCTTTTTCTCCTCCTCCTCTTCATCTTCCTTTTTTATTTTTTCTTTTTAAAATCATTTTATTGGAGGTTAATGGTTTGGAGTATACTTGTTGACACACAAGTACAATGTCTCATGTCCCTGTGAAAGGTGTCAAGAGAACACTGTCACTCCAGTTTAGGCCCTTTACCACCATCATGCATGGGGCCCCAACATGCTTTAATCCCTTCTTCCCTCTCCTTCCCCAGAGTGCTTTGCTTTGGTGCAACACACCAAACCCAGTCCCATACTCTGTGTTCCTTTCCTTGTTTCTGAAGTTCCACTTATGAGTGAGATCATCCCATATTCATCCTTCTCTTTCTGGCTTGTCTCACTTAACCTGATTCCTTCAAGCTCCATCTAAGATGAGACAAAGGAGATGAGAAGTATTTCATGGGGTGTGTTTCTTAAGCAGCATCGTGAACCAGGCCAAAGGTCCTAGGCTCAGGGCATCTACTGGGGAGGCCCTTCCTTTAGAGGGAGGTGGTTGGAGCAGGAGTGGTGAGTGTATCATCCTCCTCTGACTGGCCACTAGGTCCACGCTGGGTTGTGAGGAGCAACAGTGGCCCCTGTTCAGGTCTGGACTCCCTGTCTGCTTCCCAACTCCACTTCCCTCTGCCTGCCCCAAAGAGCCTCAGTGATGAGTCCCTTTTTGATCATGTGAAAATGCTGCCTCGACCAGAACTGCTGGGAGGTGTCTCAAAGGGTGAGTAGAGGTGGTGTCTGCTCTGCTCTGTCCCCATCCACCCACCACAGAGCCCCTGCACTGTGACCTCTGCTCTGTTCTGTCCCCATCCCCCACCACAGAGCCCCTGCACTGTGCATTCTGCTCTGCTCTGTCCCCATCCCCCCCACCACCCCAGAGACCCTGCACTGTGGCCTCTGCTCTGCTCTGTCCCCATCTGCCCACCACAGAGCCCCTGCACTGTGGCCTTTGCTCTGTTCTGTCCCCACTCCACCACCACCACCACAGAGTCCCTCCAGTGTGGCCTCTGCTCTGCTCTGTCCCCATCCCCCTACCACTACCACAGAGCCCCTGTACTGTGGCCTCTGCTCTGCTCTATCCCCATCCTCCCCACCCAGGGCCCCTTCAGTATGTGTGTGTGGAGGTAGGGAGGCTGCTTCAGCATGTCTCAGTTCCAGACAGTCTCAGCATCCCTGGGCTCCTCTTTCCAGCTCTTATTTCCTGTCTGTATGACTGACTAAACAGACAGGTGTGGTCGTGACCTGACCTTCAGGGAAGTCACCATCCTGTCATGGAGGCAGAGACCCAGACTGATAGATGACTTGGCAGTGGACACATATGGTAGAGGAATGTATGCCTTCAGGAATGGATGGGTGTGCAGAGCTGTGGCAATCAGGGCATACTTCCTCTAGTGGGTGCTGGCTGAATTGGTTTTTAAAATATTCACCAGCCTTTGAGCCAATGAGCCTGCAAAGCCAGCTCAGTCAGGACAATTTTTTTTTGGTAGTGATGACTATGAGAGGGGATGCTGCTGGTAGCAGAAGCAGAATTAGAGGTGGCTGATCCTGGGGTCCTAGGGGTGGTTTTGACTGTGGTGGGAAAGACAGCATCCCTCTCCTGAGTGTAAGCTGGGTTCAGGCCACCCTCGATGACCCAGAGCAGATATATTTTTTTCCTGTATTGGGAAATTAGTGGTGTATAGTCAAGAGTAAAATAGCTTGTACATGTGTAACATTACTCAGTTTTGTACCTAACAATACAACCCCCACTAGGTCCTCCTCTGCCATCATGTTCCAGGACCTGAACACCCCTCACCCCCACCCCAGTCTTTTACTTTGGTGCAAGACACTAAACCCAGTCCAAGTTCTGCTGTGTGTTTTCTTTTTTTTTTTTTTTAATTTATTTATTTCCTTTTGTTGCCCTTGTTTTTCATTGTTGTTGTAGTTATTATTGTTGGGTAGGACAGAGAGAAATGGAGAGAGGAGGGGAAGACAGAGAGGAGGAGAGAAAGATAGACACCTGCAGACCTGCTTCACCGCCTGTGAAGCGACTTCCCTGTAGGTGGGGAGCCAGGGGCCTGAACCGGGATCCTTATGCTTGCGCTTTGCGCCACATGTGCTTAACCAGCTGCGCTACCACCAGACTCCCCTGCTATGTGTTTTCTTATTTTTTTCAACTTCTTTTTAAATTTCTTAGTGATTTAATAATGATCAACAAGATTGCGGGACAAGAGGGATACAATTCCATATAATTCCCACCACCAGAGTGCCAGGGCAGATGTTCTAATGGTGGTCACTTCTCTTTGAGGGCAAGGCTGCTTATGGCCTGGCCTATAGAGAGGGTGGTCATTGGGCTGTCCTTCCTGCCTCCCCAAATTCTCTAGGCCTTTAACAACAGAGGCAGGTGCATGTGACCTGAAACTCCTACAATTCTAGGGACTCACTTCAAGAGAAAAAAACATATATAGAATTTTAAATGTAAAATTGGGGTAAAGAGCCCAGAAACTTCACAGTAGATAGGATGCTGGACTCGAAAGCATGAGGTCTGGGGCCAGGTTTGACAGAGTGATGCTCTGGTTCTCTCACTATGTCTCTCTTTAAGTGTTAGAATAAAAATGGTCATGTAATCAGTGTGCAAGCAGCCCCAGAAGTGGCACAATATGTGTACACCATTGGACTCATAAGCATGAGGTTTTGAGTTCAATCCCCGGCACTGCATATACCAGTGATGCTCTAGTTCTTTCTCTCTCCATCTCTCATGAATAAATAAATCTTAAAAATTAATATGAGAGCAGTCCAGGAGAAGATGCAGTGCATAAATCATTGGATCTCAAGTATGAGGTCTGAGTTCAACCCCTGCCATCAAATGTGCCAGAGTGATGTTCTGTTTCTCGCTCTCCTTTCCTCTGTCTCATAAATAAATAGATAGATAGATAGATAGATAGATAGATAGATAGATAGATTTTTAAAATAATGTGTGAAAATAACCACAGCAAGGACAAGGAAAATAGCATAATTGTGATGCACAAAAAAAGAAAAAAAACTTAGATGCCTGAGGCTCCAAGGTTCAGTCCCCAGCACCACCGTCTACCAGAGCTGGGCAGTGCTCTGGAAGAAGAAGGAGAAGGTGGATGAAGAGGAGGCAGAGAAGGAGGAGGAAGAGGAGGAGTCATAACAAGTTATACATTTAAAAAGCCAACATAGTACACCTATCACTTAAATCTGACAAAACTGTATCCTAAGGTTGATTGACTATTTACCAGCTCCAATATCACCTTTCCCTTCATTTTCATCTCCCCAGCCTGATAGCCTATTCATGCCATGATGGTTTGTGTATATCACTATCTATGGAAGGCATAGGAAGATACTAGAATTCCCTTTCTGCTGCTATGGTTGCTAGCATATTTTTCTCCAAAATTGCATTATGAGAAATGTCAAATTTCCCACTGCTGGGGCTCTCTCTTGGGAACTCTTGGAGGACTATTTAGAGCACATTCAGAACCTCTGTCTGCCCACCTAGCCAGCATATTGGTTACCTTAGGCAGCCCCCAGGATCCTCCTGGTCCCTTCTCCTTCATGATTTCAGAGGATTTCAGTCCTTCAACAGACACCCTGAGTCCTCTAAACCCCCACCCCCATACAACAGCAGGGACTGTTCCTCATTCTCAGGGTGTGGTGGTCACATTGGCTATTAGGGACAAAATCCAGAGCTGGGCAGAGCCAATTCCTGTCCCCTATTGAGCTAGCCCTGCCCCATATTTTCCAGTGTCCCAGGGTCAATGGTGTCAAGGTTCACACTGACAGGCGCAACCGGAGGAAGGTGGTCCTGGACCTGCAGATCTGGTGAGTTCTCCTGTCTGTGGGGCTTGGGGAACACGGGGTGTTCAGTGAGAACAGCCAGGCAGGTAATGTTGTGGCTTCTATACACCCTGAATCTTGGTTCTATTCCACTGGTTTGAGTGCCTGGTTTTGTTCTAGTGCCACACTGTTTTAATAAGCATTGCTTTGTAATATAGTTTGAGGTCACAGAACATGATACCTCCATTTTATTTTTTGTTTTGTTTTGTTTTTCCTCTTTTCTCCCAGGGTTGCTTTGGCTTTTTGTGATCATTTATGGTTCCACATAGCTTTTCAGACTGTCAGCTTAATTTTGTTTCCATGGTTGGTTTCCAGTGGTTTTTACACTGAATTGCAGGTTCTTCTTCAGGTGGAACTCAAGACCACTGCTTGAGGTGTGGTGGAGGGGCAGGAGGCTTCCAGAAGGAATGACAGATGCCAGGGGAGCCAGGCCTGACTGCCACCATTAGACTAAGCCTCAAACAGGCTGGGGTGTGAAGCCCAGGCAGTGGGCTCCTTGGATGCCTAGGCTAGACCGGCAGAGAGGCTGGAGCAAGAGTGAGCAGATGTGAGACAGCAGTGTGTGGGAGCCTGTGCTCAGTCTGTCAGAGCGGGGAGAGATGAGTTCTGGGACACCTCAGAGAAACTAGAGGGTGCCCACACACATAGGGCTAGCTCAGTGGGCTGGGCAAGGCAGCTCTTTCAGATGAGGTATGGGCTGTCCTTGAGTCAACAAGAAGCGCTTCCTGGAGGAGGGCTCTGAATTGTGCTTAAATGACAATGGGCCAACTCCTGGGGATCCAGAATGATGCTGTGCCTCTCCAGCACCTCCAATTTCTCTCTCAACTTTAGCCAGGAGGCACAGCAGGAAGGCAGGCATTAGCTCTCCTGGGCTTGAACCCGGGTGCTTGTGCATGGTAACAAGTGTACTCTGCCCAGCACTGTGACTGCCAGGGCCCTCTCCTAGGAACTCTTGGAGGACTATCTGGAGCACATTCAGAACCTCTGCTTGCCCACACAGCCAGCATATTGGCCACCTCAGGCAGCCCCTAGGAGCCTCCTGGCCCCTTCACCTCCACCATTTCAGAGGACTTCAGTCCTTCAACAGGGCCTCCCAGTCCAGCCCTCAAGGACACCTGGTCAGAGTTCCAAGCCCAGACCTAGTACCCTGTGCCCACCTGCACCCTCAGCCTCACCCACCCACATAGCCTAGGAGAATGGCCAGATGTTAGCAACTGGGTTGCATTGTCCCCAGGGTCCTGGGCTGAGCAGGTCTGGGCAGTGGTTTCACCAGCAGCCCCTCTGCATCTGTGGGTGCCATGGGCAGAGGGGGGGCTGTGCCTGGGCTCCTTGGGGCTAAGTGAGTCTGCTGGGAACCCAGGAGGGCAGTAAGGAGGTGCAGCCAGGCAGAGCCAGCCTTGGGTGAATCTCCTGGGTCTCCATGTGGCTCCACCCCCTTTCTTCTCCCCCAATTCCAGCTACATTGGGGACTGTGAGATCAGTGTGGAGCTGCAGAAGATACAGGCTGGTGTCAGCGGGATCCAGGTGAGAGTGGCCCTGGGACCCTGCCCACCTGAGTTGTCTCCAAACACAGAGGCTGCCAGGGATGAAGGGGCTGTGGGGCGAAGGCAACCAGCCAGGACATGGGGCTGGACTGCCCCCACCCCAGCCTGAGTCCCAAGGCTCTAAAGCTTCCTCTGCACATCATACCCTCTCACACACATACTCACATACACACTCACACACACACACACACACACACACAGTCACACACATTCTCACATATACACACTCTCATGCTTACATTCACAGACACACACTCACACTCACACACAAACTCATTCACAACTCACATTCCCAAACACCCACAGACCTCTACACACACAATCACACATTCCTACACTTACACACATACACAAACTAACTCTCACACGTGAGTATACATACATGCTCACACGTATCTGCATCTCACACTCGCATACACACACACTCACACAGACTAGCACACACATTCACACACATACACAAAATCACACCCACACATACACACATTCACATGTATATCCATATGCGTACACACACACACACATACACACTCACATGCTCTTAGAACCACTAACACACACTCATATACATGCACATGGCAGAGCAGGAGACAGGAGGCCCTCGTGCAGGGATCCCAGATGGAGCTACTTCTGGTGCCTCCCGGGCTGAGCTCAGCTTCAAACCTAAGGGCTAAGGCGTTGATGACACCCTGGGCATCGGGCAAGACAGTGACAGTCACAACCCAGTGTGACCCTGATGAGGGGAGTAGGCATGGGGGAGGAGACACAGGAGGACAGGGTTGGTGGCATTGGCTGAGACCCCCAGGAAGAGGAGCACTGACACTCCACCCGGCTGTCCAGTTGCAGGGCACACTGCGGGTCATCCTGGAGCCTCTCCTGGTGGACAAGCCCTTTGTGGGAGCTGTGACCCTGTTCTTCTTGCAGAAACCGGTGAGGCCCTGGGCAGGTGGTGTGGGTCACACCTGCCACTCGGCCAAACTCAAGCCCCCTGGATTCTGTACAGCAGACCTCTCCTCAGCCTGGACAGCACATACCTCATCTGATCCCTGGGAGCCGGGCATTCAGTACCCAGCTCCCTAAAGGGCCCATGCTGGGGAAGGATCTAGAAGAGACTTCTTCCACCCAGTGCCACATGACTGGGGCCCTCTAAGCAGGACACCCCTACAACGACCCCCCCCCCCGAACACACCCCCAGCAGGCTGGGTTCTCATGCTTGTGGGTGTAAGGCACATGGAGTGTGGCATGTGCCTGGGCTTCTGGTCCCTTCCAGCCTGATGGCCCCTCTGCCCACAGCACCTGCAGATCAACTGGACAGGCCTCACCAACCTGCTGGATGCACCAGGCATCAAGTGAGTGTGGGGCTACAGGGCCATATGAGGCCCCAGCCTGGGTGGGGAAGGGGGGAGTGGGTATTTGGAGCTTGCACGTGTGCCTTCACAGGGCATATGCTGGGGGTGATCAGAGAGGGGTCCCCATCAGCTGTCCTAGAAGAAGACACAGGACCAGCTCCCAGATTTGGCAAGAGGCCTCTATGGAGAACACCTGAATTGTGGGGTTGGGGGTACCCCACTGCAGACAGGAGTATCTCACTGAATCCTGCTTAGAGTTGGGGCAGACTTGGCAGGCTGGGAGGTGATGGCCATCCTGCACAACTGGGGTGCCACCCCATTTCCCCAGCGAGGTGTCAGACAGCCTGCTGGAGGACCTCATGGCCGCCCACCTGGTGCTGCCCAACCGTGTGACAGTGCCCGTGAAGAAGGGGCTGGACGTGACCCGCCTGCGCTTCCCGCTGCCCTGCGTGAGTCTTTGGCCCTGGGGGTGATGCCCAGGGGGTCAGCCTATGTCCCCACCATGTAGGTACAGCGCCCCTATTTTGCAGAGTGAGCCTTGGGGAGATTGGAAGGTCTGTCCAGGGATATCCTACTAGGGATGGACAGGGGACAGGGTGAGGCTGGTTCCTTCCAGGATCCTGCCCCCTAGTGACCTGGACTGGAGCTGGGGATGCCCATGTGCCCTCAGGGGTGAGTTCCCTCTTATACTGGTAAGGAGGGACAATCCCTTTAGGATGGGAGATGTTTCAGGGGCAGGTCTGGGGCTTCCCTATACTTGGCCCACTGGCTCTGCCCAACCTGGGTGCCTGAGGTCCGCAGGGCTGGACTGATTGATTATCACCAGTGTTGTCACCAGGGACAGTAAAAGGGCCCAGAAGTGGCATCCATTGGCTCTGGCTATGAGGCTATGGACTTGGGGGTTGGCAGGGCTGGGGGCAGACATGAGCCCTGCTCCCAACATGTTCCAGGGTGTGATTCGAATCCACCTACTGGAGGCAGAGAACCTGGCACAGAAAGACCACTTCCTGGGCATCCGGGGCAAATCGGACCCCTACGCCAGCCTGGGCCTCGGCCTGCAGCACTTCCGGAGCAAGACTGTCTACAGAAACCTCAACCCCACCTGGAATGAAGTGTGTGAGGTGAGGTCCGGGGTACCCTTCTGGGCCATGCTGGACGGCCCTTCTGTACCCACAGGGAAACACAGGGCTTCTTTGTAAGCCTTGCCATCCATATCACCCAGATTCCAGAGGGCTGGGCTGCTTTGGCCCCTTTGTCGGCAAGTTCCTCCATCCCTTCCATCAGCACAGAATTCAAGTAAATGATGTCATTGACCCACTTCTTAGAGAGAGAGAGAGGGGGAGAGAGAAAGAGAGAGAGAGAGAGAGAAAGAGAGAGAGAGGTGCCACAGCACCAGAGCAGTAAGGGCTGGGCTTGATCCAATGTCTTAAGCATATGGCAAATCCAATCAAAGTGGACGAGAACCTCAGAGTTCTGCTCAATGCTCTTGGCCTCCAAAGGTCAGTGCCTGCTCATGGGGGAGGTGAGGGCCTGCAGTGCAGGCTCGCCATGCATAAGGACGGTTCAAGCTTGGGGCTGCTGCAGGGGGAACGTTTCCCGAGCAGTGGAGTGGCTCTGTAGGTGTCTCTTCTCTTCTGTCTCTGTCTTTCACCCTCTATAAGAAAAAAGGGGGCACCAGGAATGGTGGGGTTGTGCCGGCACCAAGTTCCAGCAATAAGTCTGGTGGCAAAAAAAAAAAAAAAAAAGCAGAAAGAGAGACCTCAGGCACTAGCACTTCCCCCAGTGCCACAGCACCTAGTCTAGGGTGCTAGGGCTGAGACCTCACCTTGTGCATGGCAGTGCAAGCACCCTGCCCACTGAACTGTCTGTGGACCTCTTGTATCCTCTCTAATCACCCGCCCCAGGAGGTGGGCTCCCCTCCTAGCAGGTAGCCTTCTTCATGCTCCAAGAGGGGCAGGCACACCCTGGGCCACCAGGCAGCTAATAGCAGGTCTGGGACTTGGTTCCTGCTGGAGATGGCATCTCAGAGCACTGTGGTCAAGACATTACTTTGTCCCTCCAGTTCATAGTCCATGAAGTCCCTGGGCAAGACTTGGAGGTGGACCTGTATGACGAGGATCCTGACAGGGATGACTTCCTGGGCAGGTGAGGAGGGGCCAAGCAGGGCTGGGGCACTTCCCCTCTCTCCCTAGGCTGCTGGCACAGTCACTCCCGCTCCATTGCTTGGCACTGCGTGATCCTAATGGGGCTCCATGACACAGTGATGGTCAGGCAGCAGCCCCTGACGGGTGTATGCAGCAAGTGCTCTGGTCCCTGTACTCCTGTGGCATGCCCAAGACACAAAGGGCAGTACTGGAGGGGTGGCCTGGTGCCCAGTCCCAAGGTTGCTGGCTGCTCACTCTGGAACAGAGCTGACATGCCAGGTGGGAACCAGCTGTGGAGTGTCACACTCACATGCCCTTCAGTCCAGAGGTCCCACTTCCAGGCATCACTGGTAAAAGCATCATCACACCTGAAATGTCTACTTCAAAAATATCTGTGACGGGGCACATGTTATCATGCTCAAAGGCCTGGGTTCAAGCCCCTGGTCCCCACCTACAGGGTGAAACTTCATGAGTGGTGGAGCAGGGCTGCAGGTGTGTCTCTTTCTCTTTCCCTTTTTGTGCCCCCCACCCCATCTCAATTTCTTACTGTCTCTATCAAAAAGGGAAAAAGAAAGAAAGGGATGTGTTGTTAAAATTCGGCCGCTCTTGCCGGGCGGGCTAGCTTCACGGGCGGGTAACAGAGACGCGGAGACAACGGCTGGGCAGGGAAGCTGTATTTCTTTATTCAGGAACAACAATTCATAAACTAAACCAAACTAATCACCAAACAGAACTCTGCTGTCTCTTTGCGGCGGCGCAAGCACTCTCTCTTACTCTGGAACTCAGGAACCCCTCTCACAAGCACTCTCTCTAACTCTCGAACTCTGGAACTCTCCGAACTCTGTCACTCTGGAACTCTGGCGGGGTCCCTAGGGGCGGGGCCAAGCGGGCCCACAAAATTAACTGGACTGATCTAATTCTCTTGGCGGGGGAGAACTAGAACCCAATGTAAAGCATACAACAATTCCCCCTTTTCTTTTAACTAAATGGCTACAGTATCAGGGGTGTGGGGTGAACAGAAACCTATATCGTACAGGCATTTTTAAAAAAGAAACTGGCACAAACATGGAGAAACATGCAAGCAAATAACAAAAACCAGCGTGTTGCCAAGGGAAGGCCTGAGGGGGCCATATCTGCCTCTGTGGGCTAAACTTTATCAGCTTAAAAAAAACATTTCTTGCCTCTGGGGGGCGTACTTTTTTCGACGGGCATTTGCATGGGGGCGGGGAACAGTCTAGAGTCCCAAAGGCAGCTGGCTGCAATTTACTTACTATGAAACAAAACTTGTTATTAGCATATCTACTGCACGATCCAACGTTTCTAATAGAGAAGGAATTTGAGACTTTTACATATCAACAACGTCTTTTAACCTTTTGTTACACCCATTCAAGATGGAGACACACCCTAGGTGTGGGCCGGAGAGGAAACCTCAGGCATGAGAATAATTAGCATAGCCATTGTGCAGTCTACCATTTCTAATAGAGAAGGTAGTGGAGAGTTTTACATATCAACAAGTCTATTTAACCTTTTGTTTAGACCAACTTAGTTAAAATATATTGATTGTTAACTAATTTTTACCTCAGACTTTAAATGTAAGTTAATTTTATCTTTATGAGAATTATGTTGAAAACCTTTTTCATTTAACTTTGTCTAGTAAGAATTTAGCCTTAAAGTTACTGTTTACCAAACTTTAAACACACACATAAACATGGTCATTAATACACGAGGAGAGAAACCTTTGTTACGAAGACATGTCATTTTAAACACGAATTTAAATCTGTACTGTCTTAGTTGTTGGGGGGGGGGGTTCACCATCCGGAGGTGGCTTCCCGCACAGCTTTACTTCTAGGAATTGCAGGTTGCGATCTCTGTACAAATCTCTGCGTACTCTAGCTTGTCTGCCTTCAGACCGGACCGGCAGCTGGAGATCTCGTGTGCCCAGTTTCGGCAGGGAGCCCGGGGTTCCGGGAGGCCCGGGATGGTTCCAGAATTTATAGCAAGAGGGCAGGCAGGCCAGTTTTGTAGAAGGCGTGGGCCTAGGTGCCCAGGGGTGGCGGCCATGATAGGCTGCCGCGGCCCTGCCCCATGGCCCTGTCATGTTTGCTGCCCTACTCGAAGTGGCCGAGCAACGTGGAGGGATCACGCGTCCAGTGCCCTGCGCCACACGGTGGAGAGCCGGCTCCTGTGGGCTGGCCTCGGGCTCTTGCGTGTTGGCATCGGGCTCCAGCGTGTTGGCATCGGGCTCCAGCATGTTGGCATCAGCCTCCTGTGGGCTGCGGGGCTCTTGGGGCTCTTGTGTGCTGGCGTCAGCCTCCTGTGGGCTGCGGGGCTGCGGGGCTGTGGGCGCGCTGCGCGGGGTTGTCTGGGCGCAGCCGGCTGGCTGGCTGTTTAACCAGGTGGAAACAGCAGCTCTGTGCCTCGCCTTCTGCTCGCTGGCTCTTCCCGCTGGCTGTTCTGAGTTCGCCCGAGCGAGTGGAAACCACAGAGTGGTCCAGAGATAAATGTTCCAGAAACAGCAAAACAGTCTCGTGAAGAAAGAGCAGAGGCCTTTGGAGATCTCTTCACAAGCAGAAGAGAAGGCCATAGTGCATAGGTAGCCAAATTGTCTTTACTTATCTGAGAGATGCGCAGGTCAGGTCCACGTGGGCGCCATTTGTTGTTAAAATTCGGACGGCTCCAGCTGGCCGGGCTAGCTTCACGGGCGGGTAACAGAGACGACCAGACACACGGCTGGGCAGGGAAGCTGTATTTCTTTATTCAGGAACAACGATTCATAAACTAAACCAAACTAATCACCAAACAGAACTCTGCTGTCTCTTTGCGGCGGCGCAAGCACTCTCTCTTACTCTGGAACTCAGGAACCCCTCTCGCAAGCACTCTCTCTAACTCTCGAACTCTGGAACTCTCCGAACTCTGTCACTCTGGAACTCTGGCAGGGTCCCTAGGGGCGGGGCCAAGCGGGCCCACGAAATTAACTGGACTGATCTAATTCTCTTGGCGGGGGAGAACTAGAACCCAATGTACACTGGTTCTTGATACTATAGTCATTTAGTAAAAAGAAAAGGGGGAATTGTCGTATGCTTTACATTGGTTTGTTCTAGCCCTCCCCCACCAAGAGAATTAGATCAGTCCAGTTAGTTTTCGCGGGCCCGCCCGCCCCTAGGAACCCGGCCAGAGTTCCAGGGTTCCTGAGTTCCAGATTTTTTGAGAGTTACAGAGTAAGAGAGAGTTCCACAGTTGAAGAGTTTCAGAGTTCCAGAGTTGGAGAGTTCTTGAGTTCCAGAGTAAGAGAGAGTGCTTGCGCCGCCGCAAAGAGACAGCAGAGTTCTGTTTGGTGATTAGTTTGGTTTAGTTTATGAATCGTTGTTCCTGAATAAAGAATTACAGCTGCCCTGCCCAGCCGTTGTCTCCGCGTCTCTGTTACCCGCCGTGAAGCTAGCCCGGCCAGCTGGAGCCGTCCGAATTTTAACAACAGGGATGGTTGCTGGGAGTGGTGGATTCCATAGTGCAGGCTCTGAACCCAGCAATTACCCTGGCGGCAAAAAAGAAAGAAAGAAAGAAAGGCCTATAATGACCAAAGAAAAAGAAGGTGACACTGACATCCAGCCTCAGAGAACACTGATTCAGGTAATAAACTTCCCATATCCAAACCACAAGGTTATTGTCAGGGCTTGGTGCCTGCACAGTCCATTGTTCCCAGTGACCATTTGTTTTATTTTTTTATTAAGGGTCAGAGACAGAGAGATAAAGAGAAGGGAGAGAAAGAGAGAGAGAAAGAAAGAAAAGAGAAGGAGTGGTATCTACAGCACTGGTCCACCCTTTTTGAAGCTTCCCCCCTGCAGGTGGGGGCTGGGAGCTTGAACTTGGGTCCTTACACAGGGTAACCTGTGAACTTTCCCTGATGACCCATAAACTGGCCTCTATCATGCAGTTTTAAAATGACAGTGAATGTGCCCCACACACATTCACTGTGTGTGTCAAGCTGGAGAACGTCCATCATAGGTTGGTACATGGAGAGTTTTTGGGAAAGGCCTATGCCATTTCTCTCTCTAGGAGGACAATCATTATAAGCAGAGTGACAGGTGTGGTTGTTCGTCATGACTCCAAGGGCCAGGATTAAAATGAGAAAAAGAAGCTTAACCAATTCTCCAGGCTCTGTTATTTAGTTTGTTTCCATGAACATGTAATTTATCTTTTGGAATTCACTTTCAGAGACAGAGAAAGAGAGATAAAGGGAGAGAAAAACACCACAGCCCCAAAGCCTCCTCTAGAGCATAGTGAAGCAGGTGCACTACCCAAGTGAGCTGTCTTGGCAGCCAGAACATGATTTTTTTTTTTTGCCTCCAGGGTTATTGCTGAGGCCCAGTGCCACCCTACACCATGAATCTACTGCTCCCGGAGGCTATTTTTTTCCCCCTCTTGTTGCCGTTTTGTTTTTGCTTTATTGTTGTTGTGGTTGTTATTATTATTGTTCTTATTGACATTGTTGTTATTGGATAGGACAGAGAGAAATGGAGATAGGTGGGGTAGACAGAGAGAAAGAGAGAAAGGTAGACACCCGCAAACCTGCTTTACTGCTTGTGAAATGACCTCCCTGCAGGTGGGGAGCTGGGGGCTTGAACTGGGTTCCTTATGCTGGTCATTGCGCTTTGCAGTATGTGCGCTTAACCCGCTGCACTACCGCCCAACCCCCATGTAAATTTTTTTTAAGTAAAAACAAAACTAAGAAAAAGGGGCATGACCTCACAGCCTACAGCACAGCCCATTGCCAAATGATATCTTATTTTGCATTCCCCCCCCTCATTGGAGGAGCCTCATTGTATTTTCAGTTAGAGGGAAGCAAAGAAAGAGACAGGGTTAGGGGAGATGCCAACTGCACTTATCCCTGGAGGGACATCTGGGGTCATTTTCGATATAGGAGGGGGATTGGGGTTGTGACCATGACTGTGGCAGGTGGTGCCACAGGTGTCTAAAGGAAATAGGGGGGTCCACACTCACCTAGTCAAACTCAAACATTACCATACATGAAGACCCAGATTCAAGCTCCCAGCCACTGCCTGCAGGGGTGATGTTTCATGAATGGTGGAGCATGACTGCAGGTGCCTGTCTCTCACTCTCACTAAAAAAAGGGGGCAGGCAGTGACACACCTGGTTAAGCACTCACATTACAGTGTGCAAGGACCTAGGTTCAAGCCCCTGGTCCCCCCACCTGCATTTGGAAAGCTTCATGAGTGGTGAATCAGGACTATAGGTTTGTCTCTCTCTCACTCTCTCTCTCCCTCTCTACCTGCCCCTCTCCTCTCAACTTCTCTGTTTCTATCCAATAATAAATAAATAAAAATACTTTTTAAAAAAGTTACCAGGAACAGTGGAGCTGTGCAAGCACTAATTCTAAGCTATAACCCCAGTGACAATTAATAAATATATTAATAAATAAATGATACCAGCTGCATCATTGTCACTGAGACATCCATAGCTAGTGTGACTGGCACATGAGCCACCTGCCTCCCGGGCTGCCCCTGGGAGGGAGGCTGATAGGTCAGTGGTGCTTCCTCTAGCTTGGGTGCAGTGTGGCTCCCATGGGCAGCCTGGCAGAGCTGACTGCTCTTCAATTTCCAGCCTGCAGATCTGCCTCGCAGACGTCAAGAGCAACAGAGTGGTAGATGAGGTAGGTAGGGTTGGTGCTGGCATCCTGCACTCTATGCCTTGGCAGGGCAGCCCCTCCAGAACCCACTCCACAGTCCTTCAGACCCATGACCCACTTCCAGGAGAGGCTCACCTTCTCCTAGAAGCTCCTGTTGGACCCCACCTAGTCCCGGAGCTCATTTGCCTCAGGGGTCAGTGGCAGTCCCTGGCCTCTTCCTGAGATACCCATCCTGCTCCCTGTGCCCCCCACAGTGGTTCACCTTGAATGACACAACCAGCGGGCGGCTGCACCTGCGACTTGAATGGCTCTCACTTCTCTCGAACCCAGAGGCACTGACGGAGGTCAGTGCTGCTTTGGGGGAGGGTCTCTCCCAGAAAGAGGAGGTATCTGCTGCTGTGATGTGGGGCCATAACATGTGGGCCATGTGTGATGGGGGTGAGGGACAAAGCTCCTATTGTCCAGCCAGCTCTTCCTGAGCAGTGTGTGTATGTGTGTGTGTGTGTGTGTGTGTGTGTGTGTGTGTGTGTCCTATGCTGTCATGACCATTGGGGTACATGTTTTTCCTGAGGCTGAGGGGACCCTGGGGCTGTTTCTCCTGCAGGACCATGGTGGCTTGTCCTCTGCCATCCTCATCGTCTTCCTGGAGAGCGCCTGCAACCTGCCGGTGAGTGTAGCCTGGCTTAGGGGCACAGGGCCTCATGCCCACCCCTTGTCAGATGCCTAGATGTGACTCACTCCCCTTCCTCCCTGGGATTCAGAGAAACCCTTTTGACTACCTGAATGGTGAATACCGTGCCAGGAAGCTCCCCCGCTCTGCCAGAGTAAGTGGGGTGGACAGGGTGGATGGGTGGGGGGTGGGGGGGTGGATTGTGTGACAGGCTGCCTCTCCACTCCCTCCCTGAGTACCAGAGTCCCTCCTCTCTTGTGATATGGGGAGATGGAGGGTCTGCTGCTCACAGGCCCACGGTGGGCTCTGGGCTTGGCGACCTGCCCCCACAGCCACTGCATCTGTCTGTGATGGTAGCATTTCTAGTCTGTAACTAAGACCCAGAAAGGTAAGTGCCTGCTCCCAGGGGTGGTATGGGAGTGGGCAGGGGGGATGTAGACAGTGCTCATCCAGGCCCAGCTTCAGCCTTCTGCCTTTAGCTTGACCCTCCTCCTGGGTCAGGCCTGCCCCAGGATATGGCTTATCTGAAAGGGCGACGGCCATCTGGGCCCAGGTCCCCCCTCCTGGTGATGGGAGGAAGGGTGAGGGGTGGCCCACCATCATTGCCGTGGGTTTGCCCCTTCACAGAATAAGCTCAGTAGAGACCCTTCCTCCTACGTCAAGCTGTCTGTCGGCAAGAAGACACACACGAGCAAGGTAAGGTGGCTTGGTATGTAGCCTTTGGGAGAGGAAGTGGGGTGTCCGACTCTTTCCAGAGGGAGAAGCAAGAGAAGACGGGACTCCCCAGCATCGGATGCCAAGGCAGTGCCAAGACACATTCTAGGCGCTTTCTGTTATTTGTTCATAGATTAACTTACTTATAAGAGAGACAGAGAATCAGAGCATCACTCCAGCACATGTGATGCCAGGGATTGGACTCTAGACCGCATGCTCTTAGATCCAGGACTCTAGCCACTGCACCACCTCCTGGACCATGCACTTTGTTATTTAATTTTGTCTTCAAAAGAAAATAATTTCGCTGGGGGCTGGACAGTGGTGCAACCCAGTTGAGTACACACATTATCATATATATACAAGGCTCTGAGTTCAAGCCCACAGTTCCCATCTGCAGGGGGCAAGTTTCATGAGCAGGTGTCTCTCTTTCTGTCTCCTTTTCTATCTCCCCATGCTCTTTCTTCTCTCTCTCACTCTCCCTCTCTCTCTTTTTAATTGCCACCAAGGTTATAGCTGGGGCACTGTACCAACACTACAGATCCACCACTCCCAGTGGCTATTTATCCCCTTCCCTTCTATTTTATTTGACAGGACAGAGAGCAAGTGAGAGGGAAGGGGGAGGCAGAGAGGGAGAGCAATAGAGAGATACTTGAAGACCTGCTTCCCCTCTACAGGTGAGGAGCAGGGGCTCAAACTGAGTTCTTGTGCATGGTAATGTGCGTATTCAACCAGGTGCACCACTGCCCAGATGTCCCCTCCTTTCAATTTCTCTCTGTCCTATCAGATAAAAAGTAAACTAATTCTGAAAATCAGTTTCACTGTTGAAGAAGCTGAGAGTCAGATAGTGGTTTGCTCCAGGGCACAGCCTAGAATGTGTCAGGGGATGTCACTAAGCAGGTGTCCTTCTTCCTACCCATCCAAGTTTCTTAGCCCCATCCCAGGGGTCAGCCCTAGAGCCAGTATGCCTCTGCCCTGGTAAATGGCCTGGCAGTGCCCGCTCAACCTCTGAGCCTGGTGGCCACCCTGGAGCCCTCCAAAGACTGCAGTGATGGAGCTCGACCACTCAGGCCTAGTGTTCAACAGCCCCAGTACCCATCTTGAGTGCAGAGCCGGCCTGCCGTGAACCTGCAGCACCTTCTCCTCTTCTGTCCCCAGACCTGTGCCCGCAGCAAGGACCCCGTATGGAGCCAGGCCTTCTCCTTCTTCGTGCAAAATGCAGCATCTGAGCAGCTGCACCTTGAGGTCAGCATGAGGTTGGGGTGCTGGTGCAGGCCCAAGGGATGACTGGTCAGGAAAGGTATGCACCCCTGAGACTGGGAGAGGAGCCCCCGGCTAGTACCCAAGGACATGAAGGACAAACCCTCGGGCTCTTGACGCCCCCAGCCTGAGTGACTCTTGCTGTACCCAGGGCACTCATGAATTTCATTTTCTCCTTGCCACCAGGACTTCAGTGGGGTTTCATGCCTGCATGACTCCACAGCCCCACCAGCCATTTTATTTTTTTTTCCTTTCAAACAAAGGGTAAGAGATAAAAAGAGATAGAGAGGGGGAGAGGATTGGGGATCCAGAACTCTGGTGGTGGGAATGGTGTGGAACTGTACCCCTATTATCTTAACGTAAGAGAGGGAGAGAGACAGACAAAGAAGAAGAGACATCACAACATTGCTCCACCTCTCAAGATATTTCCCCCTTGCAGATGTTCCCATGTGGTGGTTGGGGTTCAAACCCAGGTCCTCATACATGATAAAGTGTGTGTTTTCTATCAGGTGAGCCACCTCTTGGCCCCCTAATGCACTTCTTATTATTAGTGATTTAATAGTGTTTGAGAAGACAATAAAGAGGCATAATTCTACACCACATCCATAACCAAGGCTGTACTTTTTTTTAATTTTTAGAAATTTTATTTATTTATTTCCCCTTTTGTTCCCCTTGTTGTCTTTTTATTGTTGTTGTAGTTATTATTGTTGTTATTGATGTCATCATTATTGGATAGGACAGAGAGAAATGGAGAGAGGAGGGGAAGACAGAGAGGAGGAGAGAAAGATAGACACCTGCAGACCTGCTTCACCGCCTATGAAGCGGCTCCCCTGCAGGTGGGGAGCCAGGGGCTCAAACCGGGATCCTTATGCCTGTCCTTGCGCTTTGTGCCATGTGCGCTTAACCCGCTGCACTACCGCCTGACTCCCCGGCTACACTTCATTTTACAAACTGGAGAGCTGAGAGATAGCTCATGACATAGAATGCACATTTTGTCATGTTCTAGGATCTAGTGCAAGTCCCCAGCCAACCAACACAGGAGAGTTGCTGCAGTGTCTCTCCTTCTGTCTTTCCACTCCTCTATCTAAAACGTAATGATAATAAATGGAAGAGCCCACAAGGAGCAGTGGAATCATGCAAACATGAAGACCTAGGAAAAACCCAGTTACAAAAAAAGTGGGGGAGGTTAATCATTCTTCTCCAAAGGTCTGTGGAAGAGAGCTCTCTTCTGTATTCCACACGAGAGCAGATGAACACTGAGGGGCTGCTGGTGTCTCTCCCTCCCTCCCTATTTACCCTTCCCTTCTCAATATCTAATCAACCTAAACAAATACCTAAATTCAACTTCTAAAAAATACTCAATGTATTTAGGTAAAGACCCAAAGGGGGGCCTGTTGGTGGCGCAGCAGGTTAGGCGCACGTGGCGCAAAGTGCAAGAACTGGCATAGAGAACCCAGTTCGAGCCCCTGGCTCCTCACCTACAGGGGGGTTGCTTCAAAGTTAAAAAATATTTTTTTAAAAAAAGTATTCTTTGGGGAGTCAGGCGGTAGCGCAGCAGGTTAAGTGTAATGCAGCAGGTTAAGCAAAGCACAAGGACCGGCATAAGGATCCCGGTTGGAGCCCCCGGCTCCCCACATGCAGGGGAGTCGCTTCACAGGCGGTGAAGCAGGTCTGTAGGTGTCTATCTTTCTCTCCCCCTCTCTGTCTTCCCCTCCTCTCTTGATTTCTCTCTGTCCTATCCAACAACAATGTCAGCAATAACAACAACAAGGGCAACACAAAGGGAAAAAAATAGCCTCCAGGAGCAGTGAATTCACAGTGCAAGCACTGAGCCCCTGCAATAACCCTGGAGGAAAAAACAAAACAAACAAAAAACAAACAAAAAAAAAGCAGTGACTTGTCTGATGTCTCTTGACCAGCAGGAACAGAACTGGGGCCTCCTGGGGACCTCAGCCCATATGGCTGTCCCATCAGGGAGCAGCAGGGCTCATCTAGACTGCATGTGCCCCTCCCAGCCTTGACTGAAGTTAGGGCCTGTGGAAACAGGGCAGGACCCATGCTAGTGACTGCATGGCACTAAGGGGCTGCTTCTCCTCCTGCTGCCCAGGTGCTGGATGACGAGCTGGAGTGTGCTCTGGGGGTGCTGCACTTCCCCCTGAACCAGATCCTGCCCTGCCCGGACCTCATCCTGGAGCAACGCTTCCAGCTCAACCACTCAGGCCTGGACAGTCTCATCTCCATGCGGCTGGTGCTCCGGGTGAGACATCCCCCGTCCCCCTGGGGTGGCTGTGGGGCAGAACAGCAGCTGGGGAGCCAGGTGGGCAGCTCAGCACTAAGCATTAAGCACTGAAGACCCACCACTCTCCTCAGAGCTGAATTCCCTTCTCTCGACAGCTAGGAAATTCAGTCAGCCTTTAGCTCTTCGATTACTGCCTCTTCTGTTCTTTCAACCCCTCCTTCTAGAATGCCTGTCACCTCTTCCAAGTCTATTTGGCTTGGCTCCCTCTGACATCCTCCCCTCACAGAGACCCTGCTTCTTTTGCAGTGCCTTAGGTGTTACTTTACTTTCACAACTTTCACTTCAAAGAACACTTTTTAAAAAAATTTATTTCTTTATTGGGGAATTAATGTTTTACATTCAACAGTAAATACAATAGTTTGTACATGCATAACATTCCCCAGTTTCCCATTTAACAATACAACCCCCACTATGTCATTTATCATCCTTCATGGACCTGTATTCTCCGCACTCACCCACCCCAGAGTCTTTTACTTGGGTGCAATATGCCAATTCCATTTCAGGTTCTACTTGAGAACACTTTTTTTAAAAAAAATTATTTATTCCTTTTTGTTGCCCTTTTTTTTATTGTTGCAGTTATTATTGTTGTTGATGCCGTTCATTGTCAGATAGGACAGAGAGAAATGGAGAGAGGAGGGGAAGACAGATGGGGAGAGAAAGACAGACACCTACAGACCTGCTTCACCGCCTGTGAAGCGACTCCCCTGCATGTGGGGAGCCGGGGGCTCCAACCGGGATCCTTATGCCGGTCCTTGTGCTTCGCTTAACCTGCTGCGTTATGCTTAACCTGCTGCGCTACCGCCTGACTCCCCAAAGAATACTTTTTTAAAAAAAATATTTTTTAACTTTATTTTTCGTGTAATAGGAGAGAGATAAATTAAGAAGTAAAGGGGATGGAGAAGAAAAGAGACAGAGAGACACCTGCAGTACTGCTTCCCTGCTTTTGAATCATGCCCTGAATCCTGGGCATGGTAACACAGGCACTTAACCAGCTGTGCAACCACCCAGCCCCCTCAAAAAGCAGTTCTAATTTCTCATTTTACCCTCTCCAGTTCACGCCATCCTTGTTTTATCTTGCCTCCATGTCTGTCTTTTAATCCAATGGGATTCTATGAGTGATTTAGCAATGCTTTACAATATTATAAGACACTGGTATCATTCCTCACCGCACCAGTTACCACAGCTCTGTGTTCCCACCCTGACCCCCAGATGATAACCACCATAATTCTCACAGAGGCTGAGAAATAGTTTGGCTGGGTTTTGTTGTTGTTGTTGTTTTCAGTTCATGTGTTTCAGTTCCCCATGCTCCAGATATGAGTGGAACTATCTGGTTGTTGTCTTTTGCCTCTTTCCATCTCACTCAGCATAATCACCTGTAGCTCCATCCATTTTGTCCCAAAGAACACACTATCATCTTTTTTTGTTTTTGTTGTTGTTGCAGAGAAGTATTCCATGGAGTACATAGAGCCTAAAACCTCTTTATCCAACTGTCCCTCCATGGACATGTATACTGTTTCCAGTTCTGAGTGACTTCATGCTTCATTTCCACCTGGAATCATTGTGAAATCCTTCCGTTACCACATATGTGTGCTAACTCCACTGCCTGAAGATTCTCAGAGTGGAGTTCTACTGTTACTTCCTGGGGACTCACTTCTACACTGGGAAATCCAAGATGAAAACATAGGTTCCAAGTTCCTTGGTGACTTGGGTTGAAGGTGTCGCCTCCTGTCTTGGTTCCATCCGGACTCCTCAGAGCATCACAAGTCTAGACCTACTTTCCTTTCTTTCTCAACTTTTGAGTTCCAAAGCCCCATGAGTAGTATGAACATGGACCCACAATTCACGTGAGGCAGGGTAGCTCCTCCAACCTGAGCGCAGGCACATTTCTTGCCATTGGTCTCGCTGGAGGCTGGAGTGTTCATCTTGAAATTTGTTTTCTTTCTTTCTTTCTTTCTTTCTTTCTTTCTTTCTTTCTTTCTTCCTTTCTTTTTTTTTTGCCTCCAGGGTTATTACTGGGGCTCAGTGCCTGCACCATGAATTCACCGCTCCTGGAGGCTATTTTCCCCCTTTTGTTGCCCTTGTTGTTGTAGCCTTGTTGTGGTTATTATTATTATTGATGTTGTTTGTTGTTGGATAGAACAGAGAGAAATGGAGAGAGGAGGGGAAGACAGAGAGGGGGAGAGAAAGATAGACACCTGCAGACCTGCTTCACTGCCTGTGAAGCGACTCCCCTGCAGGCGGGGAGCCGGGGGCTCGAACTGGGATCCTTAAGCCAGTCCTTGCGCTTTACGCCGCCTATGCTTAACCCACTGCGCTACTGCCCGACCCCCCCAATTTGTTTTCTTTTTACCAGAGCACTATTCAGCTCTGACTTATGGTGGTGCTGGGGATTGAACGTAGCACCTCAAAGCCTCAGGCATGAAAGTCATTTTGCGTAAGCTTTATACTATCTCCCCTGTCCTATTCTGCAATACATTTTTGCTGGAGAGGTCCCATGTCCTGGGTTTCAGGTCAACTCCAGCTTCACACTCAACCAAAGCCTCATTTACCAAACAGCTTGATAAATGGCCCCTAGAAAATTTAACCTTAAATTTTCAGAGTTGTTTGTTTTTCACCGGGGTTATTGCTGGGGCTCAGTGTCTGCACAGCGTCATTACTCCCAGTGGCCTTCCCCCTTCCTTTAAGAGTGAGAGACAGAGAGGGAAAGAGAAGACAGACACCACAGCACTGTTTCACTGCTCATGCATTTTACCTCCTACAGGTGTTCCCCCGTGGTGACTCAGGGCTCAGACCCAGGCCCTCAAGCATAGTAATGTGTGTACTCAACTGGGTGAGGCACCTGCTGTTCCTTTCAGGTTTTAGAGCACACAGCTCAGTCACCATGTGCTAGGACCCCGGTTCTTCCCCCAAGTCCCCACCTGCAATGAGGAGTGAAGCAGTATTGCAGGTGTCTCTCCTTATCTCTGTCTTTCCGTCTCTCTGTCTTTCACCTTCTATCAAAAAGAGGAATAGGAGGGCCAGGCAGTGGCATACCTAGTCGAGTGCACGTTACAGTGTGCAAGGACCCAGGTTCGAGTCCCTGGTCTTCACCTGCATGGAGAAAGCTTCACAAGTGGTAAAGCAGGGCTGCAGGTGTCTCTCTGTCTCTCTCCCTCTCATTTTTTTTAATTATCTTTATTTATTGGATAGAGACATCCAGAAATTGAGAGGATAGAGGGAGGTAGAGAGGAAGAGAGACAGAGAGACACCTGCATCCCTGCTTCACCACTTGCAAAGCTTTCCCCCTGCAGGTGGGGACTGGGGCCTTGAACCTGGGTCCATGTGCATTATAGCATGTGCACTCAACCAGGTGCGCCACCTCCCGACCTCCTCTCTCCCTCTCTATCTCCTCCTTACCTCTCAGTTTCTGGCTGTCTCTATCCAATAAGTAAAGATAATAAATATATATATATATATATATATATATATATTAAAAAAGGAATAGAAAGGAAGAGAGAGAAAAAGAGAGAAAATGGCTACCAGGAGCAGTGGCATGGTACAGGCACTGAGCCCTGGTGACAAAAATAATAACAAGTTAAATACTTAAAAATAAAAACAGATAGAATCACTGATGAGAGAGGCCAAATGCAGGAGCAGGCTGGGAAGGAGTGGCTGAGGCCAGCTGGCAGGAGCTATGCTATGGCAGCATAATTCCTTCTAGAAGAGAAGGAGCCTTTGCCACAGGCCAGGGGGAAGCAGGAGGTGGGAGTGCAGGCCCAGCCATGACAGCACTGTCCTCTGCCCACAGTTCCTGTGTGTGGAGGAGCGAGAACTGGGGAGCCCGTACACGGGGCCAGACGCCCTCAAGAAAGGCCCTCTGTTCATTAAGAAGGTGGCCACCAACCAGGGCCCTGGAGCTCCAACCCCAGGAGAGGCCTCCCAAGATGCACCAAGCCCACCAAGCCTGCCAAGCTCTGATTCTGATGCCAAGGAGGCCCCCAAGAACATGATGCCCATGGCAGCCAGGCCCCCCACAGCAGCCCCTGAGCCCACACCCCAAGAGCCAGGCCCAGGCCCTAAAGGCAAGGATGGCCCCAGAGGGCTCTGTGAGGCCACAGGGGAGAAGAGGACTCCAGCCAACATCTTCCTGACTGTCCCCGGCCCCCACTCCCCAGGGCCCATCAAGTCTCCCAGGCCCATCAGAGGCCCTGCCTCACCATTCGCTTGGCCACCTGCCAGGCTGGCCCCCAGCATGTCCTCGCTCACCTCCCTGGCTTCCTCCTGCTTTGACCTCACAGATGGCAGTCTCCACACTGAGTACGCACCCCGCTGCCTCATCTGTCTCCTGCCCACCAGGCAGAGCCGAGCTGGGAGCTTCCTTTCTGCTTTCCCACCACACAGCTTCAGGGTGGAGGAGAGAGCAAGAGGGCTAGTAGCCATAAGGAATGAGAGCACTTAGCCTCCTGAATACTTCCTGGGCCCTGAGGAGTGACGGTGCAGACCAGGGTGGCAGGTGACTCACCTGGTACAGCTCACATGTCACCATGTGTGAAGACCCAGGTTTGAGCCACCACATGGGAGAGTCTGCAGAGGAGGAGACGGGGAAGTTCCACAGAGAGTGGAGCAGTGCTGCAGTGTCTCTACTTCTCTTATTCTCTCTCTCTCTCCTTACCTCTCACCTTCTGTCTAGAAGAAAGGAAAAAGGTGTTCACAGAAGTAGTGAATCCATGCAGGTACCAAGCCCCATTGATAACCCTGGTGGGATTTAAAAAAAAAAAAATCACATTTGGATGGTATGGGAAGCTCAGAATGTGGGACTATGTGACACATCTGGTTGCTGCCACTGTCTACTATGGGCTGACCATAACTTGAGTCCAGGTTCACGGTGACCCTATAAGACAGACATAACTTAAGATTCAGGCAGGTAGTCAGTCATGATCTTAACCCACAGGGTTCTTGCTCTCCATGCCCCATTGCTTCTGCCCTGGGAGTGAGGCCAGCACAGGCTGTGGCAAGACAAGTGACAAGCTCTCTCTTTGCAGAAGCAGGGCTGGTGGGCCGTGGGGCCTGGGCGAGGTCCAACTCACCGTGCGTTATGTGTGTCTGCGCCGCTGCCTCCGGGTCCTGATCAACGGTTGCAGGTATGGGTGTCTGGGGCCGTAGATCCTAGTATGTGGAAGACCAAATTCAAGGAATTTACTGTCTCTGTTTTCTTCTGTGTATTTTATGGTTTTCAGTCTTTAAGCTAGTGTGTTCATTTTTGTTTATGATAGGAGGCAGTGGTCTGGTTTCTTTTGAATGTGGATTAGTTTTCCCAACATATATTGAAAAAAACTTCCTTTTCTTCATTGTATGATGATTAAAAACTTGTGTGGGGGGAGTCGGGCAATGACGACATCAACAACAACAACAATAATAACTACAATAACAATGAAAAACAGCAAGGGCAACAAAAGGGAAAATAAATAAATATAAACAAATTTTTTTAAAAAGTTTGTGTGTGTGTGTTTCCAGACAGTCTGTTCTATTCCACTGATTTGACTGTCAGTTTTCAAGCCAGTTCCATGCTGCTTTGATGACTATAGCTTTGTGTCATAATTTGAAGTTTGAGAATGTGATACCTCTAATTTTTGTTCTTTTTCTTAGGGTTGCTTTGGCTATTCTGGGTCTCTTGTGGTTCCATTAAGTTATTTCCTGCTCTCCTTGTGTGCAAAATGCCACTGGAGTTGACAGGGATTGCACCTAGCCTGTAGATAGCCTATATGAATGTATTACAAATGTTAATTCTTCTAGTCCTTAAGCATTTTTTCCATTTCTTTGGGTCTTCTTCAGCTGTCTCCCCCCCACACACTTATATATGATAGTCTCCAGTGTTCTGATCTTTAACCTCTCTGGATAAATTTATTCCTGAGTATCTTCTCTTTAATGTGACTGTACACTCCGGGGGGGGGGGGCTCATGTATATATACCATGTACTCTACCACTGAGCTCTGTCCTTCTTCCCCTGATTCATAGGAAGCAGATTTCTGTATATTGCTTTTGTATTTTGCTACTTCACTTGTGATTTCTAGTAGATTTTTAGTGGCTTCTTTCGGGTTTCCTATATAGAAAATGTCTCCACATTTAATAACTGTATTGTATTCCTACCTTTCCAATTTGGCTACCTTTTATTTCTTTTTATTACCTAACTACTTCCCATACTGTGTTGAGTAGCAATGGTGAGAGTGGGATCATTTAAGAAGAGCATTCTGTTTTTTGAGTTCATATGATGTTAGTTGTAGGCGTGTCATACACATATGATCCCTCTTATGTTTAGTTTAGTTACTCTCCCTCCACATGCATTTTATTGAAGTGTCTTTTTCTTAATTATACATGCATGCTGAACTTGTCAAATTCTTTTTCTACATCTAATAATTAGAATAAGTGCCACTGGATCCTGGTGGGTGATTCTTTCAGTGCATTGCTGAATTCAGCATCTTAGAAAGTAGTTGAGGACTTTTGTTTGTTTGTTTGTTTTAAGATAGGACAGAGAGGAGGGGAAGACAGAGAAGGGGAGAGAAAGATAGACACCTGCAGACCTGCTTTACCGCTTGTGGAGCGACTCCCCTGCAGGTGGGGAGCTGGGGGCTCGAACCAGGATCCTTACGCTGGTCTTTGTGCTTTGTGCCACATGTGCTTAACCCGTTGCGCTACCGCCTGGCTCCTGTTGAGGACTTTTGTATCTGTGTTTATCAGAGATATTTCTAATAGTCTGTTTGCAGATAGGTGTGCACATATTGGAGTGGTGTGTAGATTTGCCTCTAATGCCCCCTTTGCGTTTCTGTGGTGTATGTTGTAACTTCTCTTTCGCTTCTGACTTTGAAACTTACTTTTTCTTTTTAAGTCTTTAAGTCTTGTCCATTGTACTTTTTTCAGCCATTGGTTCCACTGATCTGAAATATATTTCTTGCCAGAGCACTGCTCAGCTCTTCTTATGGTGGTGCTGGGGATTGAACCTGGGACTTAGGAGCCTTGGGCATGAAAGTCTTTTTCCATAGCCATCAGCTACCTCTCTCACTGGGTTCCACTGATCTTTTTCCTTTTCTTCTTCTTCCTCCTCTTCCTCCTCCTCCTCCTTCTCCTCCTCCTCCTTCTCTTCCTTCTTCTTCTTTCTTCCTCTTCTCCTTCTCCTCTTCCTCCTTCTTCTTTTGGCTTCCTCATTCCTTTCAGTATAAAGCTAATTTGTTAGAGACTTTCCTTGTTTTTTTAAATCAGTAATTTAATGTTGAGTTACAAACTTACATGCCAATATGGGTATAATTTCACACTGTTCCCACCACCAGATTTCTGAATCCCCAGTCCCTGCATTGAAAGCCACCACCGCTCTCCTAACGTTGCAGACATGGGTCAACCATCATCTCTACTATCTGTCTACATTTGTACATAGTTGCCCCCTTTTTCTTCCAGGTCCAGTTCTCTCTTCCCCTCCAAGCCACACACAATCCTATTAATACATCCAAATGTCCCTCCCTTTTGCCTCTTCTCTCTCTGGGTCCTGATGGAACTGGAGTTTAGAGGCCTCTTATCCTTTTCCTCCTATCACTCCCCCTACTGGGAGTATGGATCAAAGTTGTTTTTGTGGTGTAGAAGGTAGGAGTTCAGGCTTCTGTAAATGCTTCTCTGCTAGATGTAGGCATTGGCAGGTCGATCCATACCCCAGCCTGTTTCTATCTTTCCCTAGTAGGGTAAGGTTCTGGAGAGGCGAGGTTCCAATACACACCGGTGAGATTGTCTGCCCAGAGAAGTCCTTTCCGTGTTTCGTGAGTCAGGTCTACATTAGTATTAAACAACAACAACAACAACAAACAAACAACTTTCATTTTAACACCACCTGTGCTATCTCCCACAGATTCTTTTATAGTGAATTTTTATTTTTATTTGTCTGCAGATTTAATTTTTCCTTTGATTTCTTCCTTGACCTAGTAGTGTTCTATACTATGTTGTTCAGTCTGCATATTTGTGAATTTTTCTGTTTTCTTCTTGTGATTTAGTCCTTGTTTCATACCATTGTGGTCAGAGAAGGCCCTTGGCATGACTTCATATTCTTAAATCTATTGAGACTTGCTTTGTGTCTTGATCCCTAGTTAGACCTTGAGAATTCCACGTGCACATAAGAATTTGTATTCAGCTGACTTAGGATGGAATTTTCTGTCTATATTAAATAAGTCCTGCTTTAATGTATTGTTTAGTGATGGTCACTTTCTACCTGGGTGATCTGTCTACTGATACAAATAGGTGTTGAAGTCCCCCATTAGACACATACTCAGTGGAATAATACTCAACAATTAAAAAAGACAATATTGTGTCCTTTGAGATAAAATGGATGGAACTGGAAGTGGCTATGCTTAATAAAGTAAGGAAGGAAGTGAAGTGATAGAGAATTCAAACATGTGGACTTGGGGAAAAAAATAGTCAACTCCTACCTAAGACTTTCAGAAAACTATGGTGGTTATCACTGGGGATAAGGGCACATCACTTTGGTGATGGGAGTGCTCTAGAACTGTACCCTTATCAGCTTGTAATCTTGTAAATGGCTAATAAAAAAGAAATAAAAATTAAAGTTCCCCATTATTATTATTATTATATTGCTATAACTTCTTTTAAGGTCTGTTAGTATTTGCTTTATGTATTTTGGTGCTTCTGTGCTGGCTTTGTATATGTTAATGAATACAAGCATATTATATCTTCTTGATGGCTTGAGCCCCCCACCCAAGACACACAAACACACCCTTTAACGTTCTATAGTGGCTCCTTGGCTTTTTTTTTCTAGCTTGAAGTCTATTTCATTTGCTATAACTATAGTTCTATCAGCCTTCTTTTGGTTATTATTTGTTTGGAGTATGACTTTCCACCCTTTCATTTTGAGCTTATCTTTAGAGCTGAGATGACTTTCTTGAAGACAAGAGAGTCAAGCTTTAACATTCCATCCATGCAGTCACCTTGTGCCTTTATTTATTGTCACCAGCGCTGTCAGTGGTGCCTGTACAACAAATCGACCACTCTTGTGGGCTTTCACTTTTTTTTTTCTGATAGAAAAGGAAATTGAGGGACAAGGTGGTGGTGCACCTGGCTGAGGGCACACTGTGCAAGGACCCAAGTTCAAACCCCTGGTCCCCACCTGAAGGGGGAAAGCTTTGCGAGTGGTGAAGCAGTGTTGCAGGTGTCCAGCTCTCTCCTTCTGTATCTACCCCTTCCCTCTTGATTTCTGGCTGTCTCTATCCAGTAAACAAATATAAGTTAAAAAAAACTTTAGCGCAAAGCACAAGGACCGGCATAAAGGTCCCGGTTCGAACCCCGGCTCCCCACCTGCAGGGGAGTCCCTTCACAGGCAGTGAAGCAGGTCTGCAGGTGTCTGTCTTTCTCTCCTCCTCTCTGTCTTCCCCTCCCTCTCTCCATTTCTCTCTGTCCTATCCAACAACGACAACAACAATAATAACTACAACAATAAAACAACAAGGGCAACAAAAGGGAATAAATAAATAAAATAAATATTAAAAAAAAAACTTTAAAAAAAGAGAAGGAGGGAGTCGGGCTGTAGCGCAGCGGGTTAAGCGCAGGTGGCGCAAAGCACAAGGACCGGCATAAGGATCCCGGTTCGAACCCCGGCTCCCCACCTGCAGGGGAGTCGCTTCACAGGCGGTGAAGCGGGTCTGCAGGTGTCTATCTTTCTCTCCTCCTCTCTGTCTTCCCCTCCTCTCTCCATTTCTCTCTGTCCTATCCAACAACGACAACAACAATAAAAAAAAAACTACAACAATAAAAAAAAACTACAACAATAAAAAAAACAACAAGGGCAACAAAAGGGAATAAATAAATAAAATAAATATTAAAAAAAAAAAAAGAGAAGGAAATTGAGAGGGAGGGGAGGATAGAGGAATCAGGGGAACCTGCAGCATTGCTTTGCCGCTTGTGAAGCTTCCCCCTGCAAGTGGAAACTGAGGACTTGAACAGGTGTGTCCTGTACAGACTACTGTGTGCACTCCAGACGGTGTGCCACCACTTGGCCCCTCACTTTGAGCCTTAGAGAGTGCTGCCTTCTTCTTCTTTTTCTTTTTTTGAATTTATTTATTTATTCATGAGAAAGGAGAGAGAAAAAGAACCAGATGTCACTCTGGCACATGTGCTGCAGGGGATTGAACTCAGGACCTCATGGTTGATAATCCAATGCTTTATCCACTGCACCACCTCCCGGACGAACTCCCCCCTCCTCCTTCAGAGCACTGCTCACCTCTGGCTTATGGTGGTGCTGGGGACTGAACCTGGGACTCTGGAACCGCATGGAAGCCTTTTTTCTTTTTTTTTTTTTTAACTTTTTAAAATTTATTTTAAAAGAGAGACATTAACAAAACCGTAGGATAAGAGGGGTACAACTCCACACAATTCCCACCACCAGATCTCCGTATCTCATCCCCTCCCCTGATAGCTTTCCTATTCTTTATCCCTCTGGGAGTATCGACCCAAGGTCATTGTGGGGTGCAGAAGGTGGAAGGTCTGGCTTCTGTAATTGCTTCCCCGCTGAACATGGGCGTTGACTGGTCGATCCATACTCCCAGCCTGACTCTCTCCTTCCCTAGTAGGGTGGGTCTCTGGGGAAGCAGAGCTCCAGGACACATTGGTGGGGTCGTCAGTCAAGGGAACTCTGGTCAGCATCATGCTAGCATCTGTAACCTGGTGGGACCCTTTTTCTATAACCACTAATGCCATTTCCCCAGAAACCTCAGTTATTTCTTTAAATAAGTTCTTTTGGAAAACTGGGAAATGTTACACATGTACAAACTATTATATTTTACTGTATACTGTTAACCCCCCAGTTAAAAAAAATAAGTTCTTTGCTGCCTTCTTCTGCTCTTCTCCTGGAATACCCACTACTCTCATATTGTCTTTCCTCCTGGGGTCAGACAGTTGTCATGGTTTCTTTGCTAAAAGTGAAACTTAGTGGCAAGCAGAACAGTTCAGTTGGATAGTGCGCTGCTTTGCCACCCAGGTCCAAGTCCAGCCACCACTGTATTGAAGAAAACTTCAGTGCTGTGATCTCTCTCTCTCTCTCTCTCTCGTCTCTGCCTCAAAAAACAACTTAGGTCTCTCTTTTTTCTTTTTTTAAATATTTATTTATTCCCTTTTTGTTGCCCTTGTTTTTTATTGTTGTAGTCATTATTGTTGTTATTGATGTCATTGTTGGAGGACAGAGAGAAATGGAGGAGGGGGAAGACAGAGAGGGGGAGAGAAAGATAGACACCTGCAGACCTGCTTCACTGCCTGTGAAGTGACTCCCCTGCAGTGGGGAGCCAGGGGCTCGAACCGGGATCCTTACTCTGTCCTTGTGCTTTGTGACACATGCACTTCACTCGCTGCACTACCGCCTGACTCCCTCTCTTCTCTTCTCTTCTCTTCTCTTCTCTTCTCTTCTCTTCTCTTCTCTTCTCTTCTCTCTTTTTTTTTTTTTCCTCCAGGGTTATTGCTGGGCTCGGTGCCTGCACCATGAATCCACCGCTCCTGGAGGCCATTTTCCCCCCTTTTTGTTGCCCTAGTTGTTGCAGCCTCGTTGCGGTTATTATTGCCATTGTTGACGTTGCTTTGTTGTTGGATAGGACAGAGAGAAATGGAGAGAGGAGGGGAAGACAGAGAGAGAGGGGAGAGAAAGACACCTGCAGACCTGCTTCACCGCCCGTGAAGCGCCTCCCCTGCAGGTGGGGAGCCGGGGGCTCGAACCGGGATCCTTACGCCGGTCCCTGCGCTTTGCGCCACGTGCGTTTAACCCACTGCGCCACCGCCTGACTCTCTTCTTTTTCTTTTTTTTAAAGAAAGCCCTGTTCAGTTCTGGGTTATGGTGGTCCAGGGTATTGAACCTGAGACTTTGGAGCCAGCCTCAGACATGACAGTCTCATTTGTATAACCATTATACCCCCACCCAGTTCTCTCTTTCCTACCGGAATCATTTCTAGATGTCTATACTCTCACACACGGATTCTGTCTTCCACGTTCACTCTCATGTTTTCTAATGCATTCTTTATTTTTGATGCAGTCTTCATTTATCTTATCTCAGCTCCAAGTTTATTTGGTTCTTTTTTGGTCTCAGTCTCTTTGGTAGTGTTCCTTCTGTTTATTCCTTTTATTCTTCAATTTACTAAACTGCCTTGAGTTTTCCTGTAGCCCCTTTATTCTTCAGGATAGTTCTCTTAAATTCTCAGTTATATCACAATCTTCTGACTTTAAGGTTGCTTTCCGGAGAACTGTCATTTTCTGTGATCTTGTGTTGCCTTGATTTCTCATAGTGCTTCAAGAATTCCTCCTGAGATGGCACATTTGAAGTAGTTCACACCTTCTTATTGACGTTAAGTTCTGTTTGCTTTGATTCTAACAATTTGGCAGCTTGGTAATTAGTGGCCATTCTAATGTTTTCCAGTAGTTGACACTATAGCTTAAGTTTCCGTTACTCTGACCTGAGGTGCCTCTGGCTTTATATGGTAGGTGTCTCCCATCTTTCACCACCATCGTCAGAGGTGTGAACTAACACCCTTGCTTTACTGTTTGTTCATCCTGGGTCACTGGTGCCTTGCTACTGTGGTATCAGTGCAGCTGCAGGTCTCATTTTGAGGCCCAGGATGGTGGAAAGTATATCTGGCTGTCTGGGTGGTGGGACTCCACTACTGTGGGGGCTTGGAGACAGAAGGTACCCAGGCTCCGGGCGCTGAGGTCTGATTCACACACAAACTGCGCTGCTACATACCCTGCTGGGCCCCTAGCATGCTGCAAGCCCTGCAGCCACTGCCAGGGATGAGTGTAGGAGCTATTGCCTCTGCTACTTCCTCTTCTCCAGAGCCACAGGTCAGGCTTGTGGGCCCTACCATGTCTATGAACCCGGTGTGCCCACCTCTATGTCTACAGCTGTATGGATCTCTCTGGCATGCTGGTGTGTAGAGCAGAAGGCTCTCTGTTGAGCTGTGGATAACCAACTTGCTGTAGCTTGAGGGGAGAGACAAAGGGAGTGTCTCACATCCCCATGATGGTGATGCCACTTTTTCTTTTGTCTCTGAAACCAAATTAGAAACCTGACACCCTGCACCAGCAGTGGAGCTGATCCCTATGTTCGAGTCTATTTGCTGCCAGAAAGGAGGTGGTCAAGTCGCAAGAAGACTTCAGTGAAGCGGAAGACCTTGGAGCCCCTGTTTGATGAGACGTGAGTGGGCCCACTGGCCTGCCCACAATGCCCCAAGCACATACATATCTGCTGGCAACCACTGTGTTCCCAGCGGCCTGCAGGAGGCTGGAAGACTAGGGCAGGGCAACATGGTATCTGTACTTTAGTGGGAGGATGGGACTCCCTACCAGGTGGTTTAGTGAAGCAACTTATTTTTTTCCCCACACAGGGACAGAAGTTTCCCTGACTATGGGATGTTCCATACTTGTCACTCTCCATGAAGCAAAAACATTTTAATTTGGATTTCCTTTAAATTTGTTTTCAAGCAGCAGTTAAAAACAAACATACCTTGAAGTTAAACACTTCAAGTGTCCTCCAAGAAAAGTAGCCCCCCCCCCCATGTCCTTTCAGCATCCTTTGTCACAGGCTCTGATCACAGTTCTTGCTTCTGGTGGGCCAGCTGCAGCAACGCTATGTTCTTATTATTGACTTACTCAAGTCAACCGAGATGCAGACTCTCGTCATTTTTTTTTTTCTGCTTCAGAATCCAAAGACATGAGTAGTCAGCATATGAAGGTATTATACAATGATTACAAGTTGTTTTCACTTTTTCTTTTCTACTAGTGAGTTAGTACTTATTTACAAAATTATCAGATAACAGGGGTACAACTCTGCACTGTTCCCACCACTGTTCCCACCACTGGAGTTCTGGACCTCCAGTCCTTCCTCCATTGTGAGCTACAGCAGTTCTCCGGAGGTTGCAGATAAGAGTCACTATTATTTCTACAACCATCTGTCTATATTTGGCTTTTTTTTTTTTAGAGTTCTATCTTCTCTTCCTTTCCAAGTCACATCTACACCAAATACTACATCCAAATGTCCCTTCTTTTTTTCTCCTCTCTCGTTTCTGATGGAGTTGGAGTTCAGAGCCCTCTGGTCATCTTCCCCCTATCCCTTCTCCCTCACTGGGAATATGGATCACAATTATTTTTGCAATTTTGCAGAAGATAGGAGTTCTGGCTTCTGTAATTACTTTGCTGGACATGGGCATTGACAAGTCAATCCACACCCCCAACCTGTTTCTATCATTCCCTAGTGGGGCTGGGCTCTGAAGTGGTGAGCTTCCAATACACATTGGTGAGGTTATCTGTCCAGGGAAGTCAGGATGGAATCGTGACAGTGTCTGCAATTTGGTGGCTGAAAGGCAGCAAGATACAAAGTGGGACAAAATGATTAATGGATAGGAAACAGGAAAAAAAAAAAAACATGAAGTAGGGAAGAGAACAGGATCTTAAGGTGGACAGAAACTAGGAAGTCCATTTTAGGCATGTCTCTAGGGGCCCACAACTATGGAAGTTGCAATCGTTGTCCCCACACCTTCTCCAGTGTTGTTGTTGCTGTCATTTCTGATGTATGACATTCTCACAGGGGTGAGGTGATATCTCCTTGTCTTTATTTGCATTTCTCGACAATCAGTGGCTTGGAGCAATTTTTCATAGATCTGTTGGTCTTTTGTATGTCTTCTGTAGTGAATATTCTGTTCATATTCTCTTCCCACTTTTGAATTGGGTCACTTGCTTTTTTGTTGCTAATTTTGGTGAGCTCTTTATATATCATTGTGGTTGTTAGCTTGTCTGATATATGGCATGTAAAAGTCTTCTCTCAGTCTGTGAAGAGTCTCTTCATTTGGGTGATTTCTTTTGCTGTGCAGAAGCTTTTCAATTTGATGTAGTTCCATTGGTTTATTTTCGTTTTAGTCTTCTCTGCAGTTGGGTTTGTATCGTCAAAGATGCCTTTGAGATTTACGTAAGAGTTCCACCAATATTTTCCTCTAAGTATTTGATAGTTCCTGGCCTAACATCCAGGTTCTTGATCTAATTGGAGTTTACTATTGTTCCTGGTGAGATAAAGTGGTTCAGTTTCATTTTTCATAAGCTTTAGCCCAATTTTCCCAGCACCATTTATTGAAGAGACCCTCCTTCCTCCATTTAATAGTTTGGGCCCCCTTTATCAAAAATTAGATGGCCATAGGTGTGGAGGGTTATTTCTGGGCTTTCAATTCTGTTCCACGGGTCTGTGTATCTATTTTTGCTCCAGTACCAGGCAGTTTCTATTACAATGGCCTTATTTATAGTTTGAGATCTGGGAGTGTGGTACCTCCATTTCTGTTTCTTTTTCTCAAGATTGTTTTGGCAATTCTAGGTGTTTTCTGGTTCCAGATAAATGATTGTAACTTTTGCTCTATTTTCTTGAAGAAAACTGATAGGACCTTTATGGGCATTGCATTAAATTTGTATATGGCTCTGGATAGAATATTTTTTGAATATGTTAATTCTTCCAGTCCATGAGCATGGGATATCTTTCCACTTCTTTGTATAATTTTTCTATTTCCTTGAATAGAGACTCAGAGTTTTCAGCATACAAGTATTTCACTTCTTTGGTTAGGTCTATTCCTAGATATTTTATTGATTTTTTGCTGCTATAGTGAATGGGCGTGATTTCTGGATATCTTCTTCTTCTGACTTGTGTTTGTGTAAAGGAATACCATTAATTTTTGTATGTTAATTTTGTAGCCTGACACCTTACTGTATTGTCTAATAATTTTCAGAAGCTTCCTGCTGGGTTCTTTAGGTTTTTCTATGTATACTATCATATCATCTACAAATAGTCAGAGTTTGACTTCTTCTCTTCCAATCTTTATTCTTTTTTCTTGCCTGACTGCTATGGTGAGAGCTTCCAATACTATGCTGAAGAGTAATGATGATAGTGGGCAGCCCTGTATACTACCTGATCTGAGGGGGAATGTTTTCAGCTTCTGCCCACTGAGGATGACGTTTGCGGTAGGTTTACTGTATATGGACCCTACTATCTTAAGGAATTTTCCATCTATTCCCATTTTTGTAGTGTTTTGATCATGAAGGGATGTTGGATTTTGCCAAGGGAAAAATCTGCATCTAGCTTTTTAGCTTCTTAGAGAACTCTATTCTTTGTGTTTAATTCCTTAGTGAAAAATTCCTTCAACTTTTGAGTGTATTTCTCCATACTATGCTTAGATTCTTGTAGCCTTCATAATAAGCTTCCTGTAGTCTTTCTCTCTACATCTATTAATTTCTTGGGGTCTCTGTTTCATTTCTACTTAACTGATAGGGTATGGCTAGCTGTTCTATATTTTTCTGCTTACACATTTATTGTGCTGACTATTGCTGACCAGCAGATGGCGCCATTGTTGTGATCTCTAGGCTCCTCTTTATTTCGCAGCGGAGGGAGTGGGAACGGGTGTTGGGTTTTTTTTTTTATGTTCACAAATGCTCCGTTTTTGGTGTGTCCTTGCCTGAAATTCAGAAGGCTAAAACCCCTGAGTCAAAGATTGGAAGGTCATAAGCTTTGTTCTCTTTCTGCTGACACTGGGAGCTGCCTACATTGCTTGGTATGTGTAGAGGCAAAACAGCATCGCACTGTGCTGCTACCCAGAGCTCTGAATTTGAGTTCAGCTTCAGTCCCCCATGCCCCTTCTCACCCAGCCGTGCAAGCAAGTACTTGCCTGAGGCTGTGGGTGTTTCAGGTATAGTTGGTGGATTCTGTTTAGCTTTGTATGTATGGTTGTATTTATTTGTTGTTTGGGGGGGAGATCTGATATGATCCCTGTTACTCCATGACCACACCTCCCGGAAGTCCCCTCACCTTTTTTTTTTTTCTTTTTTAGGAATTTTAACTTTTATTTAGGGAAATTGAGAACATTCACATGTTAGATCATCAGAGAGAGAGAGAGAGAGAGAAGAGAGGGGAGAGAAGCCGAGTTACTACTCACACGATGACCTAGACAGAGAACGAGCCACGCCCACAGGTCTCCCTTTTAACATCTAAGCCCCGCCTCCACCTTTCCAAGCCACACCTGCCACCACTTCCATTTTCAGGGCGGTATCCTCCAGGTACCTCCGCCCCTCAACATTTCCCCTTTTGGAGTATGGACCCAAACTTTTTAGGATGTTGAAGGACAGACTTTTGAGCTTCTGTAGCTGCTTCCTGCTACATGTGGGCAGTTGTCTGGTCAACCCATACTCCTCGACACACCTGTTCTGTCCCTACTGTTTCCCTAGTAGGCTAGGGCTCTGGAGAGATGAGGTTTTTGAGACTTCACCATGTGGTCCTCTGTGCAGGAGGTCAGGGTGGGGTCGTGGCAGCATCTGGGACTTGATGGGTGATGTCTAAACAGAGAAAGCAGTCCCTTCACTGCTTCACCACTCATGAAGCTTCCACCCTGCAGGTGGGGACCAGGGGCTTGAACCTGGTTCTCTGCACATGGTAGCATTTGCACTTTACCAGGAGCACCACCACTTGGCCCCAATAACTACAAGTTTGAAAAGGGCTGCACTGAATCCTTTGGCTGTGCTTAAAAATGAATCTTTGGAGAAGGGTGTGGAGAGAGAATCTTATTTGTTCCCATCTACTTGACACTTGTGCCTGGAACCACCCTGGTATTCAGGAGTTACTGACTGCACCGGTCTTCTGCTGTAACCCAGTTCTAACAGCACGCCAAAACAGCTAGAGGGGAACATGAGAGGAAGAGGGTTGATACTGGACTTCTCTGACAAACCTCATTTGGTAGTGATTCTCTTCCTCATCCAATTATAACAAGATATGCCAGGGTTACCTGGGAGGCAACCTTCACCCTAAAAGTAAGCCTGGCAGGAGTCCAGAGGCCTCTTGTGAGTATATGGCACAGCTGGATACTAAGGTTTCTGAGGGGAGAGCCCATGACTTTCCACACGTCAAAAATGAAATGGAGCTGAGCAGCATCCTAGCCCTCAGCTGGCCAGAGAAGCTGAAAGGGTGACAGCCTTGGAGAAAGCAAGTCAACCCCAGAGCACAGCAGCCCAAGGCACAGCTGATATGTAGACTAGCTGGTGGTGCACATTACTAAGCACGAGAATCCAGGTGCAAGCCCCTGGTCCTCACTTGCTGCAGGCTTCCCAGATATCTGTCTGTCTGTATGTCTCTTTCTCGCTCCCCTACTTCCCCTTCCCTTCTCAATTTATTTCTGTCCTATTAAGTATAATGAAAATAAAGCAAAATAAAAGAAGTAAAAATAGGGAAATAGTTGGAACACAAGAAAACATGTACATCTCGCTTCCTAATTTTCTGCTTCTTCAAGATTTGAGTTTTTTGTTCCCATGGAAGAAGTACAGAAGAGGTCACTAGATGTCGCTGTGAAGAACAGCAGGCCCCCTGGTTCACACAGAAGGAAGGAGTTAGGAAAAGTAAGTATGAGGGGGACTCTGGGCCCCATCCCCTCCTGCCACTCCCAGGAGCCCTTTAGCAAAAGGTGGCTTCATGGAGATTCTGGTGGAATCACCTGACTACTCCAGAAATGAATTAAAGTGGATTACAGTCTACTGTGTGCCTCGGAGCTTTTAAACTAAAATCATCAAATATACAGATGTTTAAAATCAAGGCCTAGAGGTGGCACAGCAGATAAAAGTCTTGGACTCTCAAATTTGATCCCCAGCATGTGTCAGAGTGATGCTCTGGTCCTTTCTCTCTCCCCTCTGCTCTCTCATAAATCAATAAAAAAAACTTAAAAAAAAATCTTTAAAGATTCAACATAATCTCTTTTGTGTGATGCCATGGGTCAAACCAGGGCTTCATACACATAGCACTACAGCCTTTGATAAGCCTCGTCTTAACCAATTTGAAACTCTACCAGGTCCATGAGCACACAGGCATTTGAGCATCTTCCACATTATTAATTATTGTTTCTTACACTTCCAAGAGAAGCTTTTATTATTGTGATGGTGGGACTTTTTTTTTTTATTAAGTAAAAATAGTGAGGTCAGGCAATGGCACACCACCCACTCAGGCGAGTACAAACATCACCATGCACAAGGGGCTTGGGCTCCGGGGGGAAGCTTCATGAGTGGTGAAGCAGTCTTGCTTTTCTCTTTTCCTACCACCCCTTTTCCCACTCAATTTCCCTGTCAAAAAGAAAGGGGGGGGGGGAAATGGCTTGTAGGGGGCTGGGTGGTGGCACACCTGGTTGAGCACACGTTACAGTGTACAAGGACCCAGGTTCGAGCCCCCAGTCCCCATCTGCAGGGGGAATGCTTTGCGAGTGGTGAAGCAGTGTTGCAGGTGTCTCTCCCTTTCTGTATCACCCCCTTGCCTCTCGATTTCTGGCTGTCTCTATCCAGTAAATAAAATAAAGATAATAAAATTTTAATGGCCTGCAGGAATGTTAGGTTCACTGTGTAGACACCAAACCCCAGCAATAACCATGGAAATCATTTAAAAAATGGAGAAGGGATGACGCTCTAAATTCTGAAACCCAAAGAAATTCGTTTCTTATCACTCCTGTTTAGCTCAGTCTATTTCCATTTCATGCAATCTTGGTGGGAAGAATTAATGATTGTGGTCATTTAGGTCCTGATTGACTTGTCAAAAGAAGATCTGATTAAGGGCTTCTGCCAGTGGTGAGTTTTTTTTTTATTGTTATAGTTATTGATGTCATCATTGTTGGATAGGACAGAGAGAAATGAAGAAAGAAGAAGACAGAGAAAGGGAGAGAAAGATAGACACCTGCAGACCTGCTTCACTGCCTGTGAAGCGACTCCCCTGCAGGTGGGGAGCCGGGGCTCGAACTGGGATCCTTATGCTGGTCCTTGCGCTTTGTGCCACCTGCGCTTAACCTGCTGCGCTACCGCCCAACTCCCTTCTTTCCATTTTTTATTTGTACCAAATGGGTTACAAGATTTTAAGATTCCAGGGTATAGTTCTACACCATACCCACCAAAATTCTGTGCCCCACCCTCCCACCTCCCCAAGTTCTCAGTCTTAAAAACTGTTTGCTTCTGGTTATTTTAAAATTTTCAAGTTCCTATGTATCAATTCTCATATGTGTAAAACCATCGGTAGGTGTCTTTCATCTCTTATTTCACAAAGCATCACCACTCTGTGATCTTTTATTTGATCGCGTCAGTCTGCTCTTCTTGACTTAGTCACAGACCATTTTCCTTATACCACCCAAAGTATTTCCTTGCTCAGCACATTTCAGCTTCTCTGGTTCTCAAGATGGGAGAGACTTTCACCCTGACTTAAGGTCTTACCAGCTGCACAACTCCTTAAGCTCTAGCCTTAATCCCGATGGGCTGGTTTGTGGAGAGAGGGGTTGTGGGTGAGACCCAGAGCAGACACCCAGGTAGACTGGATTTTCAGCTGGCCCTGATGGTGCCACACCACCGCTCACACAAACCCTCCTGACTGTCTTTCAGGTATCAGCTGACTCCTGACGGACAGCCCAGAAGCTGAAGCAGAGCTCCACCACCCTCTGCATACACGTGTCCACGTGTGTATTTCTTAACAAGTCAGAGACGCCAAGTGCAGACATACATTCTTGTGTGGAATTATACTGCATGGCTGGATGTCATTAGGGTGTCATGTACATGACAGCAAGTGCTACTCTCTTGCTTGGATTGAACTGCTTAAATCCAGAAAGGGAGGTCTTTATGCCTTCTCATGCTATCCAAACCTCAGTGGTGATTTTTCACCTTTGGGAAGCAATTACTGACCCTCTCATTTAGGACATGCCTGAACATCTGCATCAAGTGTCTAATTTCAGGCACAGAGGGTGAGGGAGCTTTGCTCCAGGACAGCTAACAGGTTTCCTAGGCTGTAGCTGAGCCACAGAGGTGGCTCTTTTATGGGGATAAAAAGCGAGTCACCCCCAAAGTGCTGAGAGCAAGTGCTCTGAAGTCCTCTTCTGCCACACTATGCACTGAAAGCAAACTTTGTCAGCGGTGTGTTGAAACAAGTGCCTCTTTTCATTTCAAATTTTACAAAGTGGAATAGGTGTCCACGGGCTGCTGTGCTGTGTGGTCCCATCATCTCTCTCGTCCACTCAGACAAAGACCCCAGGCCACCATCAGCTTTTGCCTTCACTCCCACTCACCTCAAGATTATCATGTTTCTCTCCTTTTCATTATCCAGTTTCCCGTTTCCTACCAGAAATAATGTGCCTTATAGACTCAGCAAGCCAACCTCGAGTTGCTTGCTACTTCAGTTATGTCCAAATGCCCTCCTGCAGAATTCTCCAAGCCATCAATCACATCCTTCCTGCTCAGCTCCAGTGCTTCCTCCACTAGCCCATCCACACGCCTCTCCCGGCACTGCTGCACTTGTCAATCATGGGCACTTTTCACTCAGCAATCGCACCTTGAACATTTGAGACTGTTTATTGAGTATCTGCTCAGGATCCTATGCTAAGAAGTTACTTGTATGGGGCTTGGTATTTAATGTTTGTTCACTCTGTAAATGGCCTGGAGGCTGCTTGAAATGATTTCCCCCTCCATGATCCAAGACTGTGCTAAGTACATGGTAGGCTGCATGTAATAAAATGTACTTCCACTGAGCTTTCTATCCTGAACGGGAACTTCTCCTAGTAAAATGGGACAGCCAGTGTCTGTCCTGACTAGTTCACAGTGGCACTGTAATACCCACTATAATGCTGCATCTTGATAACGGCTGATGTGCCAGGGAAGTTACAGAGTGTGAAGCCCAGAACCTCTGGAGTATCAGTAACCCCTCCAACAACTGAGCTCAAGAGAGAAAAGTGAAACCTACCTTTCCTCCTTCAAGCACATACAAAACTTCAATCATGGGAGTCAGGCGGTAGCAAAACGGGTTAAAGCGCACGTGGCACAAAGCACAAGGACCGGCATAAGGATCCCGGTTTGAGCCCCCGGCTCCCCACCTGCAGGGGAAGTTGCTTCACAGGCAGTGAAGCAGGTCTGTAGGTGTCTGTCTTTCTCTCTCCCTCTCTGTCTTCTCCTCCTCTCTCCATTTCTCTCTGTCCTATCCAACAACGACGACAAAACAACAATACAACAACAAAACAAGGGCAACAAAAGGGAAAATAAATAATAATAATAATAATAAAGAAAACTTCAATCATGGACAGTGTTTATTTTCAAACATAGTTTATTAAAAGGTAAAATAAGCTCTTTGCTGATGGATAAAATTCCCTTGCAGTGGGACCAGGCAGTGGCACACCTGGTTGAGCACACATGTTACAGTGCACAAGGACCCAGGTTCAAGCCCCCAAGTCCCACCTTCAGGGGGAAAGCTTTGCAAGTAGTGAAGCAGTTCTGCAGGTGTCTCTCTGTCTCTCTCCCTATCAGCCCTTCCTCTCAATTTCTGGCTGTCTCTATCTAACACATAAATAAAGATAATAATAATAAAAAAAATCCCTAGCAGCAAGCATGTGTTGAAGGAAGCCACACACCAGATAGAAAACAAAGATCCCAGGTGAAGGACAGAAGCCAGGAAAGAAATCCCTGTTTTTTTCTGATGAAATTTATTGAGATGTTTTGTTGTAGTATTTATTTTCTGCAAGATGCTTTTTTGAATCTCTGCTCCCAAAAAACTGTGTGTGTGTGTGGGGGGGGTGCACAGGGTAGGAAAGTAGCTCAGTGGATGTTGTGCATGTGGGAAGCTCTGGGTTTAGTTCAGGATACTTTGAAAAACACAAAACAGAGTCTCATAAATGGTGGCACAATGTGCTGAGCTCTCTACCCCTCTCACAAAGAAAGATGGATGGGAGTGGGAAAGGGAAGGAAGGGAAGGGGAGGGAAGAAAAGGGAAAATAAAAGAAATAAAGAAAAAACAGTTAAAAGTAAGTCTAGCCAAATAAAGAGTTATGATATGTTCTGGGTTATAAAACTTCAGACTTAAAACACATCTAAATTTCCACTTTGAGTCAGGATGAGGTAGTAGAAACCAAACTGACCCTTCCACCATGATAACCTAACCCAAACCAAAACAAAACAAAATACATGAAACAACAGCATTTTTAAGATATTGGATATCAGGCATATAACCACATAAAGACCTGAACATGACTGTTTAGCAAAATTTTATTTGTAATAATCAAAATCTGGGGGAAAAATAATGCTTGGGGACTGGGCAGTGGGGCGCTGTTTTAAGCGCACATAGTGCGAAGTGCAAGAATGGGCATAAGGATCATGGTTCAAACCCCCAGCTCCCCACCTACAGGGGGGTCACTTTACATACAGTGAAACAGGTCTGCAGGTATCTATCTCTCTCCCTCTTTCCTCCCTTTCAATTTGTTTCTATAAAAAAATTTTAAATTAAAAAAATAAAAGGGTCACAGGAACAGTGGATTTGTAGTACAGGCACCGAGCTCCAGCAATAACCCTGGAGGCAAATAATAATAATGATGATAATGATGATTCATCAACAGGTAAACAGTGGTATGTTAACACAAAGAAACACTATGCAGCTATAAAAAGAAATAAATTGTTGATAAATGCAGGAATCTCTAATTATGGTGAGTGAAAGTTGCCAGGCAAAAAAGGAAACAAACGTTAAGATGCCAACTGCTTTGGAGTGATAAAAAACAGATGAGCCACCTGCAGGGGGAGTCGCTTCACAAGCGGTGAAGCAGGTCTGCAGGTGTCTTATCGTTCTCTCCCCCTCTCTGTCTCCCCTCCTCTCTCCATTTCTCTCTGTCCTATCCAACAACATCAATGGCAACAATGACAATAATGACAACAGCAATGGCAACAAAATGGGGGGAATGGCCTCCAGGAGCAGTGGATTCATAGTGTACGCACTGAGCCCCAGCAATAACCCTGGAGGCAAAGAAGAGAAAAGAAAAGAAATTAAGTTGTTAAAAAAAATAAAAAGATGAGTTGTTGGCCAGGGGTGGGGACAGGTTACTAAGAGGGATGTTTCATGTAGTGAATTTTATGGTAGTGGATTCACAGGTGCTATGTGTCTGTCTACCAGAACTTACTAAATTTAAAAAATTTTATTTATTTTATTTTTGAGAGAGTTGCAGAGAGAGACACAAACACACAGAGAGAAACACCAGAGCACTGCGCAGCTCTGGCTTATGGTGGTGCAGGGGACTGAACCTGGGACTTAGGAGCCTCAGGCATGACAGTCTGTTTACATAACCATTGTTGTTTTCCCCCAGAGCTTACTAAATTGTGTGCTTTAAAAATGTAGTTTTATGTCAGTCACATGTATAAAATTATTAAAATAAATGTTTACTTATTAAGGAATCAAAAATAGACAAAAATGAATCTGACAAAGAATGGGGGGGAGACAGCACAATGGTTATGTAAATAGACTCTCATGCCTGAGGCACCAAAGGTCCCATGTTCAATCCCCCATACCATCATAAGCCAGAGCGGAGCAGAACTCTGGTAAAAACACTCCATCTCTCTCTCTCTCTCTCTCTCTCTCTCTCAATTTTTCCTACTGGTATTCCTATTCTTGTCAGTTCCCTGCAACTTCCCCCCAAACCAGCCCCCCAACCCCATCCCACTTCTGCGGAAGAGAGTGAGAATCTGTCTTAAGCTAAAGGAGTTCATTAACACCATAGCAGAGCGCTAACACTGAAGGGGCTTATATAAAGGGGCAAACACTCAAAAGTATCTTTTGCATTTTTTGCTTTTAAATGAGAGATAAGACACTGATCCCATAGGGCAGAGAATAAGTACAAGACAGCATGAAAAGCATTCTTTTGTAAACATAGCAAAGAAAGGCTTAATTAGCCAAGTAAGACAATGGGACCCACTATTTGTAAGCTATACAGAAAAGTCATTGAGGACACTTACATTTGGAAAGTCTTCATAAAAAATTTATTTAAAGTACCATGTCCTTATAAAAGTCATATTACATCAAGATTACAAAGAGACCCCTATATACTCATCTATTTTACCCATGATTCATTTCCTGCCCTACAGAATGGGAAAACTTTTTCCTTCTTCCTTTTCTCTCTTTGATTTTGAAGGGCAAGTGTTAGGCAGGATGTCCGAATGGACTCAACCAACTAATCTTTGCCGGGAAAGCAATAGCTTCCCACCAACTGGACTTGGCACTCCAGGCTCCCAAATTCAGAAATGTCACAAAACCCTGATCTTAATCATTCTACTGAATGTCATTCCTTGAGTTTCTCTAGTACCCACACAGTATAATTTTAAACACTCAAGAACTGCTTAATAAATGATTAAAGAATCTACAGCTACCTTACTACTTTAGCTTAACAACTGCTTCTAAGAACCTCTAAGTTTATAGACACAAAGATGGAAAATAACTCAATACTGTGAAGAAAATGAATTCTGAGAACAAATCCATTTTTTGACCCTTGTCTCCAAGTAAGGTCGATCCTACAAAAAATGCTTAGAACTGATGTTGTTAAGAATGCAATTTACACAGTAAAGGATCTGACTTGTTTTCAGTATGAAAGTACTTTTAATTTCCTTACTGCAGGTACAATGGCATCCAAGTTATCAACTTCTGTAACAGAAAGACAAGAAAAAAAGAGTGGTTTAAAGTATCCAGTGATAAGCTCAGATAAAACAAGAACCTCTGTACAAAGGCAAACCCTAACACTGTGCCTGCACACACATGACACTTTTCTCCAAAAGTGGTGACAGCAGGCACTTCCCAGGCAAAGGCTGACACAACTCCCCCCCCCCCCCCCCCGCCGCCCACAGACCCACTGGCCACACAAGTATCATTACTGAATCTAAATCCATATGGGTGGGCCCACTATGTGAAGTCTCCGCAGCTTTCTCTCCTACGTCCCCACCTGAGCACTTGGGTATTTCCTTTCGTGGAACATAAGTCATAGCCTTCATTCTCTTGGAAATATTTCTCCTTAGCTAGATCACTTTAGCCATTATGTTGGAGGGCAAAACATCCACCTCGTAAAAGGCATGAGGCTCTTAGGAGTGTGAGTCTCACGTGCACTGTTACAGAGTCCGGGCTGGGCTGGTCCAGCTTACCAGATAAACCAACTTGGGTTCTTGTCTGTCCGATTCTCTTTTAATTTGGTTTCTCTTCCTAAGCCTGTCATCCTTCCAATCAGCCCAAGTTCCAATTTGGTCTGGAGAGTTGCTGGCCACTGAGGAGCTGTCCCTTATATCTAGGCTTCTGTCAGACTATTTTAAAGTGGGTCCCAGGGGCAGGTGCTCTGGATTATTATCACTTTTTTCCCTAGATTATTTTGCTAGTTATGTTGCTCAGAAACTCATTTCTTATATAAAGCATGCTTTCCTGGATTCCATGGCTAGCTAGATTTGGGTTATCTTTTCTTTAGCTTTACTAACATGCTGCTTATGCTCATAACCAGAACCAGAATACCTGTCTGAATCTACTTATAAAGCATGAAGGTGTAGAAAAAGAAATAATATATCTTTATATAAGTAAACCTACAACAGAGAATTTGGGTTGACCACCCCATTCTGAAATCATGTTTTTTCACTAAATGAGAAATCTGCATTATAAATGAAACTCACAGAAAAAGAAAAACTTGCCTTATACAAGAATTTTCTCAATTAATCATACCATCTATGTGAGGAAAAGAAATCCATCCTTCATATCTAGTGTTCAGTGTACTACTCTGAAGTTCTAAGTGTTTAGCACAATATCTAGTAACAATAAATATTGTCAAGTTTGTCGAAACATATTTAACTTTGCCAGTACTAAATACAAACCCTTGTGGCCTGGGAGGTGATGCAGTGGATAACGTATTGGACCCTCAAGTATGATGAGGTGGTCTCAAGTCCAATCCCTGGCACCACATGTGCCAGAGATGCTATGGTTCTCTCTCTCTCCCTCTTTATCTTTCCCATTAATAAATAAATAACCCTAAAAAACTGTAACACTTAACTCCAGAAGTTAAACTATGATAGAATTGTGGAATTCATCAGTAGAGAGAATTGATTTTTTTGAAGTAAATGCCTTGCATGAACCATGCTGAGTATCATAATATCTGAGAAAAAGTATCTGTAGTAGTATCTACATGTTACAGCGTTCAAGGACCTAGGTTCAAGCCACTGGTCCCCACCTGTAGGAGGAAAGCTTAGTGATGGGTGAAGCAGAGTTTCAGGTGTGTCTCTGTCTCTCTCCCTCTCTGTCACCCCTTCCTCTCAATTTCTGGTTGTCTTTATCCAATACATAAATAAAGATAGTAAAAAAAAAGAAAAAAAGAAAAAGTATCTGTAGTACCTAAAATAAGTGCTTCTCCTAAATTGTTAATTGGGTTGGCAAAATACTTCACCTGGAGAGTTCAAGGCTAGCACCCACCACACTGAGGGAGGCTTTGGAACAGTGGTGTCATTCTGTCTGTGTCTTTCTATGTGAAAAAATTTACTAAAAAGGTGAGGTCCTAGCAACAACAAAAAATTACTATGTAACTACTGCCCCAAAGGAATTATTGTACTGTCAGAAAATCCATGACACAATTTTGTATAGAAAAACAATAACAAGGGGGCCAGGTGGTGGTGCACCTGGTTGAGTGCACACATTACAGTGCACGAGTACCCAGGTTCAAGGCCCTGGTCCTCCACCTGCAGGGGAGAAAGCTTCCTGAGCAGTGAAGCAGTCTGCAGGTGTCTCTCTGTCTCTCTCCCTCTCTATCTCCCCTCCCTTTTCAATTTCTCTGTCTCTATCCAATAATAACAACATTAAACAACAACAAAGTCATGACAACCCAACAGAATCACATTATTCTGTGAAACAAAGGTTCTTTAGCAAACACTGCGCTGCTACACATTTCATGCTGCATTTTATTTAAGCTTAACTCTCAAGTCACATTTTTGCTATGATTTTTTTTTTCCAAATAGATGAGTATTAAAGAACACTGACTCTTGGTGTATTGCACCAAAGTAAAAGACTCTGGGGTGGGGGGGAGATTCAGGTCCTGAAACATGATGGCAGAGGAGGACCTAGTGGGGATTGCATTGTTATGTGGAAAACTGAGAAATGTTACGCATATATAAACTATTATATTTTACTATCGACTGTAAACCATAAATCCCTCAATAAAGAAAAAAAAAAAAGAAAGAACACTCACTGTCTCCTTTTTCTTCTGCAGTCACTGACACTGGCTACAGAACTTCTTTCATTTTGACTAGGCTTTATATGCACTCTAGTCAGGTACTTCTAACATTTATCCTTCTCCCTACCAAAACTTTTAATTTACTCACTCCCTGTCTTTCACTAACCTCCTTTCTTTTTCTAATTTTGTTTCCTATGCCAAGGAGCCATTCTTAACAACAACAACAACAATTTGGGGCTGATAAAGCTCATTTGGATAGAGAATTGTGTTCCCAACTGCCCAACCCCATATTGAACCTGGTCCCCTCTGCAATGAAGGAAGCTTTGGTATAGTGGTCTCTCTCTCTCTCTCTCTCTCTCTCTCTCTCTATCTATCTATCTATCTATCTATCTAAAAATAAAATAATAGGCAGGTACTATTTTTAACTCACCTGAAGAGTGTACCTACTTTGACACACCTGGCCCCCACACAGCACTGGAGAAAGCTTCCAATGTCATGTCTACCCCCACTCCTTTTTACCCACTTCCTCTTTCTATATCCATATATAAATATATCAAGGGGCCGGCTGGTGGCACACCTGGTTGTTGCAATGCTCAAGGACCTGGGTTTGAGCCCCTGGTCCCCACCTGCAGGGGAAAAACTTTGCAAGTGGTGAAGCAGGGCTGTCTGTCTGTCTTTTTCCCTCTCTGTCTCCCCTTTCCTCTTGACTTCTGGCTGTCTCTATCCAATAAATAAAAAAATGAAAGAAAAAAAGACTCTCATTCCTGAGACTCCAAAGCCAGAGATTCAATTCCCTACACCACCATAACCAAAGCTGAACAGTGCTCTGGAAAATAATAAATATATATCAGCCTGCAGTGATGAGGTCCCAGAGATAAAAAAAAAAAAAAAAAAAAAAAGCAAAACACTATGTAAGATCACATCTTCCCAGATATCTTATTGGGCAGTGACAGAGTCTAGGCGTGTCACTTCTTATTTTAAGGTCTGAAAACAAAGGCAACTTCTAGTTTCTTAAAGCTCACATACTTTTCTATTATGTAGACCACTTTCCACCAACTCTAAGTGCAAAATGGGTTTTCCCAGGATTGCTAGCTGTCTCCAGACAAGCCCTATCCAACATTCCAATGACTAAGGAGCCATCATTCCTCAAATCCACTGACATCTATGACCCAGGTTAAGTGCCACACTGGAACTCTTACCTAAGATTTTAAGTAGATCATTAGTAAATGTCTGAAATGCTGGGAAAAATTCCTCATGTTCTTCCAATTTCTTGATAATGCTTTAAAAGAAAAAAAAAATGCAGTTTATATTCAATTACCAGCTTAGGACTCTAGTACCTGACTAAAAATAGAAAATTTGCAAAACAGAAAGAATTTATGCTGTTAATTTAAACAGAAATCTAATGATTATTTACTGAAATCCTTCCTTTTTGAGTCTCTCTCCACCCACTGTCATTTTTACGCATCTGTTTTAAAGTTAAACATACGACATTTCTTTTTAAAAAATATTTATTTATTCCCTTTTTGTTGCCCTGGTTGTACGTATGACATTTCTAACACAGGAATCTTTCCACTGAGCAGAAAGCTTATTAGAGACCATGACTTTTGTAGTATTTTCTTAAAATAAATGCCATTTATTTATTTATTTTTACTGCCACCAGGGCTACTAGCTGGGCTCTGTGCTGGCACTACGAATCCACTGCTCCTGGTGGCTGTTTTTTTTTTTAATCCCTAATTTTTATTGGATAGGACAGAGAGAAATTGAGACAAGACAGGGATATAGAAAGGGGAGAAAAAGACATGTGCAGACCTGCTTCACTGCTCATAAAGAGATCCCCTGCAGGTGGGGAGCAGGGGCTCAAATCCAGGTCCTTGTGCTTAGTAATATGAGTGCTTAACTGAGTGTTCCACTGCCCAGCTCCCCAAATAAATGGTTTTTATAATCCAGAATTCTATTATACATTAAGAACAAGTATCAAATAAATGATAGTAAATGTTTGGAATGCAAGGTCAATCAGTGATTACCAGAACGAAAGGCAGAATTAGGGGCCCAAGGGGGTGGGGGCAGGCATGAGAACAAAGGACATTAGGACAAATCAAGTAATGTTGATCTTCAGCATGTGGGCACAATGAGCATTCTGATGCAATGATACTTCAATTAAAAAATTAATTAGGGCAGAGAAGATAACAGAATGGTCATGTGAAAGACTTTCATGCAGCGGCCAGGTGGTGGCACACTTGGTTGAGCACATGTGTCATCATGCCCAAAGACCCAGGTTCAAGCACCTGGTCCCCACCTTCAGAGGGGAACCTCATGAGTGATGAAGCAGAGCTGTAAGCATCTCTATTTCTCCCTCTCTAGATTCCCCTTCCATCTGTTTCTGTCTCTCTAAAAAAAAAAAATCCTTAAAAAAATTATTTTCAGGGAGTCAAGCAGTAGCACAGCAGGTTAAGTGCAGGTGGCGCAAAGCACAAGGACTGGTGTAAGGATCCTGGTTCGAGCCCTTGGCTCCCCACTTACAGGGGAGTCGCTTCACAGGCAGTGAAGCAGGTCTGCAGGTGTCTATCTTTCTCTCCCCCCCTCTGTTTTCCCCTCTCCATTTCTCCCTGTCCTATCCAACAATGATGACAACAATAATAACTACAACAATAAAACAAGGGCAACAAAAGGGAATAAATAAAATATAAAAAATATTTTAAAAAAAGAAAAAAAAATATTTTCATGCCAGAGGTTTCGAAGTCCCAGTTTCAGTCCCCAGCACCACCATAAATCAGAGTTGAGCTGTGCTCTGGTTAAAAAAAATAAACTGTTTCAGTAGTCCAGAAAACAATGGAAGGGGGAAGAGAAATAGTGTGACTTGTGTTCCTTTAAAAGCATCAAGTATCAGAAAACTCAAGTGTCAGGTTAAATAAGGCTTCTTCTTAAAAAACTGGTATCACATGGTACATTTATGTGCTCTTCCGATATGTTGAGTTATAAAATTGGGTGGGAGAGGGCTGCTCTAATTATAGTTATACTCTTTTAATACTGGAAAAAAGATTTTATGTGAGAGATGCCTCACTTTAAAAGACAGCTACTTCACTTTTACCTTCTAGTAAGTATCGGAATAGGCATTATTCAGGTAGTACACTAGTGACAGGGCTTGTTAATGTATTCTGAATCAGCACAAAGCTGAGAATGAGGTTTGACTTTCTGCAGACCTCGCTTCCCTGAGAAGAGACTTAAAGTCGGCACAATTAAGTTTTATACAACTTGTAGCCTCTGCGGTCTATTCTTAGTCTTGAAAATATTTGGCATTGCCTCCAGTACTTAAGAGTGTGAGATTGTTTTAGACTGTCAAATTGCTGAACAAGTGCTATTCCAAGCAGGAAAGGTAAATAATTTATAAATTTTTTTTTAATTTTTTAAAATATTTTATTTATTTATTCCCTTTTGTTGCCCTTGTTGTTTTATTGTTGTAGTTATTATTGTTGTCGTTGTTGGATAGGAGAGAAATGGAGAGAGGAGGGGAAGACAGAGAGGGGGAGAGAAAGACAGACACCTGCAGACCTGCTTCACTGCCTGTGAAGCGACTCCCCTGCAGGTGGGGAGCCGGGGTTCGAACCGGGATCCTTATGCCGGTCCTTGTGCTTTGCACCACCTGCGCTTAACCCGCTGTGCTATAGCCCGACTCCCAATTTATAAATTTTTTAAAGTCTTCTTTTTCCCCTTTTTTTTTTTGCCTCCAGGGTTACTACTGGGACTCGGTGCCTGCACTATGAATCCACTGCTCCTGGAGGCCATTTTTTCCCATTTTGTTGCCCTTGTTGTTACCCTTGTTGTTCTCATTATTATTGTTGTCATTGCTGCTGTTGTTGTTGTTGGATAGGAGAGAAATCGAGAGGAAGGGAGATAAAGAGGGGGAGAGAAAGACACCTGCAGACCTGCTTCACCACTTAGGAAGTGACCCTCCCTGCAGGTGGGGAGCCAGGGGCTCAAATCAGGATCCTTATGCCAGTCCTTGCACTTTGCGCCATATGCACTTAATCCGCTAAGCTACTGCCCGACTCCCTAGAGTCTTTTTTTTAAAGAATTATTTTATCTATAATTGGATAGAGACAGAGAATTTGAGAAGGTAGGGGAGATAGACAGGGAAAGAGACAGAAACGTACAACCCTGCTTCACCACTCATGAAGCTTCCCCCGAGGTGGGGACCAGAGGGCTTGAATCTGGGTCTTTGCACACTGTAATATGTGCACTTAATCAGGTCCTTAAAAGTCTGCAATAATGGGCACGGGTAGACAGTATAATGGTTATGCAAAGAGACTCTCTGAGGCTCCAAAGTCCCAGGTTCAATCTCCTGCACCACCATAAACCAGAGCTGATCAGTGCTCTGGTAAAAAAAAAAAGTCTGCAGTAACAACACTACTCTTGGTGATGCTTTATGTAGTTTTGCTGGGGCTCAGTGCCTACACTAAGAATCCACTGCTCTTGGAGGCTATTTTTTTTTCCTTTTCTTGCTCTTGTTATTACTGGTGTTGTTACTGGATAGCACAAAGAGAAATCAGGAGAGGAGGGGAAGACAGAAAGATAAGACACCTGCAGATCTGCTTCACTGCTCGCAAAGCGACCCTCCTGAAGGTGGAGAGCAGGGGGCTCAAACCAGGATCCTTATGCCGGTCCTTGCATTTTGGGCCATGTGTGCTTAACCCGCTACACTACTGCCCAGCCCCCGCCCAGCCCCCACCCTACACACTTTTAAAACAATTACCTTTCGAGGTCTTCCGGTCCCAGCACTTGCATGACCTGTTCATTGATATCCTCATTGAGCATGCTACACAATTTGCCAACGGTGCTCACCAGTACACACAATGAGGTTGAATTATCTACCAAAAACAACAACAAAAAAAAAACAACACGAGAAAAAGAGAAGTTTCAAAATAATTATATAGCTCTTCATGTGTTAGTTATTTTCAATTTACTTCAAAAAAAATTATGAGGAAGAAAACTACATCTGATGGGGCACAGACGGCTATGGTCTTCTTAACCATTATTTCTTCCAGTAAAGTGGTTTAGAAAAAAATGGTGGGGGTCGGGCGATGGAGCAGTGGGTTAAGCGCATGTGGTGCAAAGCGCCACAAAGGACTGGCTAAGGATCCCGGTTCGAGCTCCCAGCTCCCTACCTGCAGGGGAGTCGCTTCTCAGGTGGTGAAGCAGGTCTGCAGGTATCTTTCTCTACCCCCCTCTCTGTCTTCCTCTCCTCTCTCCATTTCTCTCTGTCCTATCCAACAACGAACAACATCAACAATGGCAATAATAATAACCACAACGAGGCTACAACAAGGGCAACAAAAGGGGGAAAAAAGGCCTCCAGGAACGGTGGATTCATGGTGCAGGCACCAAGCCCAGCAATAACCCTGGAGGAAAAAGAAAGAAAGAAAGAAGTGGTAAACATTAAAAAAAAAAAAAAAAAAAGGAATAGGAGACCAAAACACTGCTTCACCAGTTTTCTGATGTTTTTAGTTAGTGGTGCTGAGGACTAACCTCAGGTCTCATATGTGTTCTAAAATGAATCCTGGCCCCATTTTATTTTTAAAAAGACTTATTTATGAGAGAGGAAAAGACTAAAGAGAGAGAGAGAGAACAAACAAAAACAAGAACAGGAACCAGAGCATCACTCTAGCACATGTGATGCTGGAGCCCAGGACCTCATACCTGAGTGTCCAATACTTTATCCACTGTAACACTTCCTCGGCCATATCTGGCCCTACTTTAAATGTTTTACCTGTTTTTTTTGTTGACTTATAATTAGGATTAGCTCTGAAACGTAGGCCCCAAATGACAAAGTGCCATCACCTAATTCTAAGAGTTCCTGGAGGTTCCTCACCGCGTTGCTCATTTCGCCAAGTCTTGTGTAAACTTCATTCATTCGGGTGTAGACACCATTTAAAGAAGGCACATCAAATAATTTTTGGAAATGAGAAACAATAGCATGCAAAGTTTGAAAGTTTGGCTTCTTATTGTCCTGTTAAAAAGAAAGAGAGAGAACAAGATATTTCACATCTTAAAATAATTTCTCTCTGTCCTATAGAAGGAAGGAAAAGTGACTGCTCAGAGTGGTGGGCTCATAGTGTCGGCACTGAATCCTGGCAATAATTCCCAGACAACTCTCTTCTTCTTCCACCTGTCTCCTCACTCTCCTGCACTTCTGGCAGGAATGAAAATTGTCCAACCCCTTAGAAAGCAGTCTGGAGAACTCCCAGAATGCTAGAAATGGACTTACCCTATCACCCTGCATACACCTATCCAAAGAGATCTATGTACATTTATGGTCATAGCAGCACAATTTGTAATCACCCAAATGTGGAAGTAGCACCTGTCCAACAATGGATTAAATGGCTGAGAAAGTTGTGGTATATATACACAGTGGAATACTACTCAATTATTAAGAATGATTAAGTCAGCTCTGCTTTAACACTTCCAACAACACTCTATCCACTGTGCCAACATGATTTGCTGAAGAAACCCTCCTTTTCTCCATTTAGTATTTTGGGTTCCCTTGTCAAAAAAAAAAAATAGTGGAGTCTGAAGAAATCAATTTAAGTGGGATAAGTTTTTAAAAAATGAGTACCAAATAACCTCACTCATAAGCAGAACTTAAGTAACAAGGATAGAAAGGGAAAACATGGGTCCATACTCTCAGAGAGATGAAGAATAGGAAAGCTTTCAAGGGAAGGGACTGGATACTGCGTTCTGGTGGTGTGAATTGTGTGGAATTGTACCTCTATTACCCTATGGCCTTGTCAATATTTCCATCTTATAAATAAAAATTTAAAAAAGGAGAGATAAAACACAAAATGAAACTTGTACTGGTGAGGTATATTGCACCAAAACAAAGGTCTCTGGAGAAGGAGGGGAGGGAGGGGCGGGGTAGGGAGGGCCTTTGTAGTCACAGTGTATGAAGTGAAAAAGGACCTACGTTGGGACGGTGGAAGTGTTTTGCAGACACCTATGATGGGGAGATAAGAAATAGTCCCTATGTGACAACAACTGTACTGTAAACCATTAACTCCCCTCAATAAAATGATAAAAGAACAAAAGAGATGAACCTTTATGTATGTATTAGGTATTACCTTCTCCTTATTTTCAACTTCTTCCAACATGGTATCTACTATAAATAATAGATCTTCGACTCTGATACCTTCATTTTCATCTTGCTTCTTTAAATTATGCCAAGGTACCACTTCTGCAGATAGTATTTTCAAGGACTTATATAAATCCTTTATAAAAAAAAGAAATTACATGGTATTACTGATGTTAAGAAAAAGAGCAGTTTCCATAATTAGCCAATAGATTATATATATTAACCATCAAAAGCACTTTCTTAAATATCATTATCATTTTAGAAAAAAAGTCTGCTAAACTGGTTTTCTTTAGGCCTTACAGAAACGTTATGAGTGGGATCAGCCCATACTCATCTTTCTCTTTCTAGCTTATCTCACTTAACATAATTCCTTCTAGCTCCCACCAAGACGGGTCAATATTGGTATGCTTTTCAGCCACCAAATTACAGATGCTACCTGACACCAACCTGACCTCACTAATGAGTCCTAGAACCCCACCTCCTCAAAGCCCTACCCAACTAGAGAAAGACAGAAACAGGCTGGGGGTATGGATCCACCTGTCAATGCCCACATCCAGTGGAGAAGTAATTACAGAAGCCAGAACTCCCGCCTTCTGCACCTCATAAAGATCTTGGTCCATACTCCCAGAGGGATAAAGAATAGGGAAGCTTCCAATGGAGGGGATGGGATGTGGTACTCTGGTGGTGGGAAGTGTGTGGAGTTGTACCCCTCTTATTCCACAATCTTGTTGATCATTATTAAATCACCAATAAAAAATGTAAAGAGGGGGAAAAAAAAGAAACATTATATAGGTGGCCACACAGTGATGCACTGGATTAAGCACACCTAGTACAAAGCACAAGAACCCATGCAAGGGTCCTGGTTTGAGCTCCTGACTTCCCACCTGCAGGGAGTTTCATTTCACAAGTGGTGAAGTAGATCTGCAGGTGTCTTTCTCTCTCCCTCTCTATCTCCCTCGCCCCTCTCATTTCCTCCCTAGGCTATCCAAAAAAAGAAAAATAAAAAAATGGCCTCCAGGAGCAGTGGATTCGTAGTGCAGGCACCGTGCCCCAGTAATAACCCTGGAGGCAAAAATTAAAAAAGTAAAAACATTATATGTTGAGTATCTTGAATCTAGTATTTCAGGCACTTAAGTTATTTCCTTATAATACATTATTTAAACACTTCCAGTTATTAATGAATTACAAAATAAGCACTTCATTTATGTTTTGAATTTTGGTTTTATTGAGATGTTAATTTATAAATTATTTTAAAAAATTCACCCTCAAGTTCTTTAAACATATTTACAAAGATGTATAATCATCACCATTATCTAATTCCAAACAGTCTTAATATCCTCCACCTATGTGCAGCAATTTTTCAACCCTCCATGCCCACAACCCCTGGTAACTCATGATCTGTACTCTCTGCAGGGTGGCTTATTTGGGGGTAGGTTCATAAGTGAACTCACACAGAAAATGACTTTCTATGGGTGCCTTTTTTCACTATGCTTCCCAGATTCATCTACGTTGTAATATGCACCTTTAGACAGGCTTTTAATTTGAAAGAATAACTAAATAAATCCAATTTGATCTTCATGATAGTCTATTTAGCTGTTTTATGTGTGCTGCTGTTGTTTGTTGGGGAAGGGGCTGTTTTTGGCCTAGAAATTGCAGAGAAGTGACCTACTCTCCAAAAAAGATAGAGAATAAGTTCAATTTTTGAGAGAAGGAAAGTAATTTAAAACATGGAGGGGGAAAAATAACAACTAAGCTGGAACAACATTACATTTAAAGAAAAATATTGGTTACAGAAAATTTATAACATAAGACTACTATAAGGAAGGAGATAAATGTATTCAGAATTGGCAAGAGCCTAGAAGTGCAAGGTGGATTCATATATATTTTCAATAAGGCAATGGGACTTGTTTGATAAAGCTTAAGATGCAACACTAAAATCTACAACAATATTAAACAGGTAATACTTTAAAAAAATACATTTAAAAAATACATTCAAACCAAGATTCAAGTTGTAGATAACCTAGCTGTTTCAATTTTCCACTGAAAAGTTAGGTCTGGGGGTCTGGCAGTAACACAGCGGGTTGAACGCACATGGTACAAAGCGAAAGGATAGGCACACGGATCCTGGTTTGAGCCTCCAGCTCCCCACCTGCAGGGGAGTCGCTTCACAAGTGGTAAAGCAGGTCTGCAGGTGTCTATCTTTCTCTCCCCCTCTTCATTTTCCCTTCCTCTCTCAATTTCTCTCTGTTCTATCCAACAACAACAGCAGCAATAACAACAACAATAATAAATAGCAAGGGCAACAAAAGGGAAAAACAGTCTCCAGGAGCAATGAATTTGTAATGCAGGCACTGAGCCCCGTCAATAACCCTGGAGGCAAAAAAAAAAAAAAGGTCTGGGGCCAAGTGGTGGTGCACCTGGTTAAGTGCACATGTTACAATGCACAAGGACTTGGGTTTAAGCCTCCAGTCCCCACCTGCAGGAGGAAAGCTTTGTGAGTGGTGCAGCAGTGTTGTAAGTCTCTCTGCCGCCCCCTTCCCTCTCAATTTCTGGCTGTCTCTGTCAAATAAATAAAGATAAAACAAAATTTTAAAAAAAAGGTATATTCCAATTAAAAAAATTTAAGTCCATTGAATCCAGTATATTTTCAAAACACAGATAAAATGTTAATACTTTATTAGTGATTTACAAAATTATAAGATAAATTATAAAAATAATTCCATCATTTCCATCACCAGAGTTCAAAACACAGAAATAATATTCAGCCTCTTACCTTTAGGGAAATCAGTTGATCTGCCCACATTTCTATTATAGGGACAAGATGCTCAAATCCACAGTCTTGAATGAAATCTTTATTAAAATGCTGGGCGCCTCCTTTGCTCTGTTTATAAATTATTACTGGAGCTCTTGGACTGTGAATAATTGAATTGATGCTACACAGCACCTTTCAAAGAAATTGCTTCTGGTTAAAATGACTGTTTGGTCCTATCAGAGTATTACATTGTTAAAGGAGTGTTCTATATATTAATATAATACTTTTAGAATTAATTTTAGTAGTTATTTATTAAGGAGATTTTTAATAAGACTAACACTTCTTTTTGATTATTGTTGTAGTTATTATTGTTGTTGTTATTGATGTCGTCATTGTTAGACAGGACAGAGAGAAATGGAGAGAGGAGGGGAAGACAGAGAGGGGGACAGAAAGATAGACACTTGCAGACCTTCACCGCCTATGAAGAGACTCCACTGCAGGTGGGGAGCCAGGGGCTAGAACCAGGATCCCTGCGCTTAGCGCCACATGCGCTTAACCCACTGCGCTACCACCCAACTCCCTAAGACTAACACTTCTAATTGCTTTAGAAGTATAATAGTTTTATCGTGGTCCAGGAAGTGGTGCAGTAGATAAAGCATTGGACTCTCAAGCGTGAGGTCCTGAGTTCAATCCCTGGCAGCACATGTACCAGAAAGATGTTTGGCTCTTTCTCTCTCTCCTACTATCTTTCTCATTAATAAATAAATATTTTAAAAAGAAGTATAATAGTTTTATCAACATGATTAAACATTTAAGTTCCAGTGAGAACCACAGACTACAAAAATAAATGCTGAGTATTCAGGTGATTTAGACCATATATCTGCTCACTCTCTCCATCTGTCTACATTATTATGTGAACTATTTGAAGAAAATGCACATGATAAAACTTTCCCCACAAATAGCTAAGTATGCATCTCTTAAAACTAGGCATATTCTTATCAAATCACAGCATGATAGATAACAAAACTAAGAATAACTCCCTATATAATCAGTATCTTGGTTTAACTTTAAACACCCTACTATGGATAATATGTAACCTTAAAGCCCTTGCCAACAGCTATGAGTTCTGCCTTATATATCATCCCAGGAGAGGAAAGAGAGATCCAAAATAGTACTGAAAAGAAGGGAGAGTAGGAGGTAGAGTAGGGGAATTGGCTCAGCATAAAGAGCCGAGAGAGAGAGAGAGAGAGAGAGAGAGAGAGAGAGAGGGAGAGAGAGACTCAGGGAGAGACTGTGGGCTGAATCCGTGCATCACACAAGAACAGCAAAGAGAATACTATGGATGGTGGAGCGAATTCTGCGTCCCTTCTCCCTCTCTGTACTGTCTCTAATTCTAGAACCAGAAAAAAAGTTAGGCAGTGGAGATGGTTCAGTGGTAGTGAGGACACAAAAGACCCTGTGCTCATTTGTACTACTGTATAAACATCTGGGGGGAAGGCAGCAAAATCAGTTTAATAAACAGCTACACAAGCATAAAATATGGTACAAGTTTCGTTTTAAGTCTCAGTCCTACTCATACTTAAAGCTGCAATTCACAGGCAATAATAACTAAGATGTTTACTTAGCAGCCTTTCATTTCCAGTTCAAGTGAGCATATTTTAATAACACATCACTGGAATGAAAAATTCTAATCTACTGAATTATAATTGATAGAAATCTATATTCTTACTTATAACTTAACCAAATTCTGATGATGGGCAGAAAAAGATGTATTGATAGTAAAAAAATTATATGACTTAATTCCCAGACAGATAAAAATTAAGAAAACACATGATATAATTGTATTCACAAGGAATTTACAGATATTGATAATTTTTAAGGTATTTTAAGGGTAATCAGAAGAATAATGATATTGAATGTCTCAACTACTTACGGAAGAAAAAAGGACAAAGATCTGAATCTAGCAAATGTTAGGAAAAGAAAAGAAAGGAACATTAAATCAAGTGAATAGAAAACAGAAAGTAGGGAGCCGGGTGGTAGCGCAGCGGGTTAAGCACACATGCTGCAAAACACAAGGACTGGCATAAGGTGGCATAAGGATCCCAGTTCGAGCCCTGGGCTCCCCACCTGCAGGGGTCACTTCACAGGCGATGAAGCAGGTCTGCAGGTGTCTTATCTTTCTCTCTCCCCTCCTCTCTCCATTTCTCTCTGTCCTATCCAACAACAACGACATCAATAATAACTACAACAATAAAGCAACAAAGACAACAAAAGGGAATAAATATTTAAAAAAATTAAAAAAACAAAAGAAAAGAAAACAGAAAGTAAGAAGTTAGGAATAAATATATGAGCTGATCTTAATATGCATAAAGGGTTTTTCCCCCCTGTTAATTGACAAATCATCTCAAATTGAGTGTAAGAAATAAAGCTTAATAAAATAAATTTAGCTATAGTGGCCACAAGAGTTATCTGAAACATTAAACAATTTTCAGAAGGGTGTCTGAACATAAAAGTCAAAATAGAGACACAAGAAGGGCCAGCAATAAACATCAATTAGAAAATGTACAAGGAGGGGGTCGGGCGGTGGCCCAGCGGGTTAAATGCACATGGTATAAAGCACAAGGATCAGCCAAGGATCCCGGTTTGAGCCCCCAGCTCCCCACCTGCAGGGGAGTCGCTTCACAAGTGGTGAAGCAGATCTGCAGGTGTCTATCTTCCTCTCCCCCTCTCTGTCTGCCCCTCCTCTCTCCATTTCTCTGTCCTATCAAAAAAAAAAAAAAGACATCAACATCAACGATGATAATAAACACAACAACAATAAAAACCAGGGTAACAAAGGGGAAAAAATGGCCTTCAGGAGCAGTGAATTCATGGTGCAGGCACCGAGCCCCAGCAATAACCCTGGAGGCAAAAAAACAAAGAAAGAAAATCCAAAAGCAAAGGATTTTGTTCATAATAGCAATAAAAGTTACAAAACACTGAGGAAATAAGTCTTGTAAGTACTATGTAAAAGCTAAATTAAACCAGAGTACTGCTCAGCTCTGGCTGATGGTAGTGTGGGGAATTGAACTTGGGAGTTCAGAGCCTCAGGCATGAGAGTCTCTTTGCATAGCCATTATGCCATCCTTTTATTTTACTTTTTATTAAAGCACTGTTCAGCTCTGGCTTATCTGAGAATTTGGAGCCACAGGCAGTGGAGCAATGATGCAGGTGTCTCTCTTCTTCTTCCACCTGTTTCCTCATCCTTGATAAAAAAATTTAAAAAAAAAAGAAGAAAGGCAGAAAGGAAGAAAGAAAAAAAGATAAGATAGGATGGTTGCCAGGAATAGTGAAGTTGTCCTGTAAGCCCAGAAATAACCTGAATGTTGGGGGGGATATATAGACACTGAAAAGTCATGATGTATTTTCTGTTTCCCTATGCAAAAATGTGTCATGACTTTTCTGACAAACCCACTATATAATCATGAGCTGGCAAAAGAGCTTGCCAGAATGGGTAATTATATTGCCATGAACATGACTGTATTCCTCATGACATTAGGGGAAGCTTTAGTGCTATAATCTCTCTCTCTCTCTCTCTCTCCCCTCTCCCCCCTCTTATTGCCACCAGGATTATTGTTGGGGCTTGGTGCCAGCACTATGAATCCACCACTCCAGGCAGCCATCCCACACTCCTCTTTTTTTTCTTTCTAATTTTTATTAAGACAGAGAGAAATTGAGGGAGGAGGGGGACACAGAGAAGGAGAGAGAGAGAGAAAGGTACCTTCAGACCTGCTTCACTGCTTGTGAAACAGACCCGCTACAGGTGGGGAGTGGGGTCTCGAACCCAGGTCCTTGAGCTTGGTAATATGTGCACTTAACCCAATGTACCTCTGCCCAGCCACCCTGTGATGTCTTTTTTTATCTGAAAAAAAAATCAACCCAGAGTGGTAAAGCCCCCTTTACAGATACATATGCATATATGCATGTATGTGTATGTGTGTATATGTATGTATGTGTGTATATATATTCTTAATTTAAACATATTGGTAACTAACTAAAAGGTTAAAAAAAAAGACCAAAAAAATCCTATATGGCTCCAGAGAGATAAAGAGTAGGAAAGCTTACAATAGAGGGGATGTGGTATGGAACTCTGGTGGTGGGAAATGTGTGGAATTTCACCCCTCTTGTTCTATAGTTTTGTTGATAGTTTCTATTTTACAAATAAATTCAAAAAAACCTATATGGGCACAATAAAAGTCAGTGCATGTCCAGCTGAGTCAGTGAATTAGCAGGCTTAATTGTTCATCTATTCCATCAGTGGTTTACACAATCAGCAATTTAATTCTCTACCATACAGTGCATACAATTAAATTCCAGGTGGTCTAAACATCTAAACAAGACACAAGACTATAAAAAGTCCTGGAGACAAATAAATTTACTTATATAATAACAACAATAACATTAAAACCATAAAAGAAAGAAGAGCAGAAAAACAATCATAAAGTCTTTTAAAAAACATTTATTACGACCCTGCTATGAACTATGCCAAAATCTCTTTTAAGGATTAAGCTATTGGACTGTTAGAAAAGTCATGATGCTACAGAAGCTGGATACAGGCAAGAGACCAGCATACTTTAATGATGGTCACTACCAGGCCAATCCATCATCTAGAACCCTAGTCAGGGGATCCTGGGATTCTCACATAGATATGATGGGCCTAGACCTCTAAGAGATCCCTCTTTCCACTGTCATTGGTCATCTCCATCAGGAACAGCATTGTGGACCCTCTTGTGGGCCTCCACAGGACCTTGCCCTCAATGTGGATCACAACAGTAGGGACTGCCCCACTCTCTGAAGGGAGGCTGGGTCAACATACTTGGCCACTCTAGGAAGACTGGTCCTGAAATGTGTGCAGCCTAGAATGTTTCTAGCTATGACCCTGGAAAACAAGCTCAGGCCTACAGGGATGCAGGGGTTACATAGGCTTCTGTGCTGAATATGGGCCCCAGATCAGATGGATGGGGTTTACAGTTAACGATACTCATACCCTTTTCCCATATTTGGGAGCTACTCTCTGCCCTGACCCAGCTTTCTAGGCTTATTTCCAACTCTGACACCATCTCCCCAAACAATACTTTTAGCCCACCTGCATGTTAGCTACTGGGCTTCGAGCAAAAATTAGTAAAGTCATGGGCCCCTTGGAATATACATACCAAAAATAGACCTACTAGCTTTTTCTAAAATGGAGACCCCAAATCTCATCTGCTATTATTACCTTTAGGTTCCAGATCATTAAACAATTTGTTCTGCTTTATATCTTTTTTAATTTTTAACAAACTCTTTAATATTTATTTTCCCTTTTGTTGCCCTTGTTTTTTATTGTTGTTGTAATTATTATTATTATTGTTATTGATGTTGTCATTGATAGATAGGACAGAGAGAAATGGAGAAAGGAGGGGAAGACAGAGATGAAGAGAGAAAGACAGACACCTGCAGACCTGCTTCACCACCTATGAAGCAACTCCCGGGGGCTCGAACCGGGATCCTTGAGCCAGTCCTTGTGCTTTGCGCCACGTGCGCTTAATCTGCTGCACTACCGCCCGACTCCCTCTGCTTTATATCTTAATATTTTTTAGTCACCAAGTTGTAGATGCTACTATGACACCAACCTGACTTCCCTGGGCAGATGACTTCACCAATATGTCCTGGAACCCCATCTCTCCAGAGCCCTGTCCCACTAGGGAAAGACAGAAACAGGCTGGGGCTATAGATTGACCTGCCAAAACCCATGTCTGGTGGAGAAGCAATTACAGAAGCCAGACTTTCCACCTCCTGCACCCCATGACCCTGGGTCCATACTCCAAGAGGGAGAAAGAATAGGGAAGCTTCCAATGGAGGGGAGGGGATATGGAACTTCGGTGGTAGGAACTGTACCCCTCTTATCCTATGGTCTTGTTGATCATTATTAAATTTTTAAAAGTCATAATGTAGTTTCTCTATGTTTTTCAAAGCAAAAATGTGCCATGACTTTCTCGACAAGTCAATACATTCTCAAACTACCTACTTTTCTTTTTTTTTTTTTTAAGCCAAGCATGTGTGTCAGGACAAGACAGAATCATCACAGACAAACGCAGGGTGCCAGGGCTCCTTACCCACTAGCCGTGCCTTACACTGCACATGAGGCCATGCCTCACTCAAAACACTCCACTGGCTGTTTGTTACCTGAAAGTGTCTCTGGTCGAGCAGGACCTGCTGCTGTTTATCTTTGCTGGGCTCTTTTTTTTTCTCTGTGTCCTCGGGCCTATCTTGACTGATAAGATCCTGCAACCTAGAGGGGAGAGGCGGGCACCAGCTTGATTTGACAGTGCTTTCGTAGAAATGGATTAAGGTGACAGACTGAGTCAACCATCTGGCTACCCTCCCAGCTGTTTTTTTTTTTTTTTTTTTTTTGCACGTGTTCGTACATCCAAGTACACACAAATGGCAGTATACACAAAAGCTTTTACTTTTATTATTATTATTGCTTTCAGGACAACGGCTGGCCCTTATTAGTACCTGCACCAAGAATCTACCACTCCCAGTGCTATTTTTTCTTTTTAATTATTTGATAGAACAGAGAGAAACTGAAAAAAGAGGAAGACAGAGAGGGAAAGAGAATGGGGAGACACCCACAGACTTGCTTCACTGCTCCTGAAGCTTCCCCTACCAGGTGGGGACAGGGGGCTTGAATCTGGGGCTTTGCACATGGTAAGGACTGAGCTTAACTGGGTACACCACTGCCCAGCCTCAGGTTTATTTACATTTTAAGCCTTTGGTCACTGGGAAAAAAAAACCCTCTCAATAGAATATATATTAGAAGGAATCCCTGACAACAAAAAGGCATAGGAAGACAGAAAAAAAAAAACCAAAAAACAATACTGTCCTCTCCACAGTACTCTCACAAAAAAATAGAATAGGATGGAAGCAGCTTCCAGGTTCCTCCAAGCTGAAGGGAGCATGAGATAGTGTATGTGTGTGTGTGTGTGTGGGGGGGGGTGGATAGCTTAATGGTTCAGGCTTTGTGGCAGGAAGTTGGTCCCTCCTTTCACCTATGCCACTCGAGCTATAGAACATTCTGCAATGAACCTTCTGCCTGTGAAATAGGTATGAAACTCTGGTGGTAGGAAATGTGTGGTATTTTACCCCTCTTATCCTATGGTTTTGTCAATATTTTATATTTTTTATTTTATAAATAAATTAATTTTTTAAAAAAGGAGAGTAAAACAAAAATAAACCAGTGGAACTACATCAAATTAAAAAGCTTCTGCACAGCAAAAAAAACAAAACAAAAAACATCTAAACAAATAGACTCCTCCTCACAGAATGGGAGAAGATCTTTATATGCTATACATCAGACAAGAAGCTACTAACGAAAATATATAAAGACCTCACCAAACAAAAATACATAAATAACCCCATCCAAAAAACGGGGAGAGATTACAAATAGAATATTCACCAAAGAAGAGAACTAAAAGGCCAACAGATATATAAAAAAATGCTCCAAATCATTGATCGTCAGAAATGCAAATAAAGATAATGAGATACCACTTCACTCCTGTGAGAATGTCATACATCAGAAAAGGTAGCAACAACAAATGCTGGAGAGGTATTGGGGACAAAGGGATCCTCCTGCACTGCTGGCCAGAATGTAAATTGGTCCAACCTCTGTGGAGAGCAGCCTGGAGAACCCTCACAAGGCTAAAAGAAGACCTACCCTATGACTCTGCAGTTCCTCTCCCGGGGATATATTCTAAGGAATCAAACACACCCATCCAAAAAGATTTGTGTATACCTATGTTCATAGCAGCACAATTTGTAATAGCCAAAACCTGGAAGCAACCCAGGTGTTCAGTAACAGATGAGTAGCTGAGTAAGTTGTGGTATATATACACAATAGAATATTACTCAGCTAATAAAAATTGTGATTTTACTTTTTTTTTTTTTAATCTCCAGCACTATCACTGGGGCTCAGTGCCTACACTACAAACCCAGTGCTTCTGGCTGCCATCTTTTCCATTTTTTGGTTAGGATAGAGTGAAATTGAGAGGGGAGGGGGACATGGGGAAATAGGGAGGGAGGGAGAGAGAGAGATGGAGAGAGAGATATCAGCAGACCTATTTCACTGCTTCTGAAGCAACCCCCTTGCAGGTGGGGAGCTGGGGATTCAAACTGGGATCCTTGTATGAGTCCTTGTGCTTCATGCTATGTGTACTTAACTCTGCGCAACTGCCTGGTCCCTGTGATTCTACTTTCTTCACCTCACCTTGAAAGAATCATATTAAGTGATATAAGTCAGAAACAGAAGGATGAATATGGGACGATTTCACTCAGAGACAGAAGTTGAAAAATAAGAACAGAAGGGAAAACACAAAGCAGAACTTGGACTGGAGTTGGTGTATTGCACCAAAGTAAAAGACTCTGGGGTGGGGGAAGGATTCAGGTCTTGGAACATGATGGCAGAGGAGGACCTAGTGGGGGTTGAATTATTATGTGGAAAACTGAGAAATGTTACACATGTACAAACTACTTACTATATTTTACTATTGACTGTAAACCATTAATCCCCCAATAAAGAAAAAATATATATATATGACAGTGATACTATAAAATGATGGAATGATGCCTTCATCTCTTTCTCTCAACAAAAGAAAAAATTAAATGTACAGTGCAAGCATTCCTATTTTACAAGATTATAAGTTAATTTGCTGCAAGGTGATTCCAGAAGAGATTGTCATAACAAAAACAGGAAATGATAAATGTTGGTGAGAATGTGAATAAAGGCGAACTTTATTACACTGCTGGAAGCAATGAAAATGAGTGCAGTCATTATGGAAAGTGGTAGGAAGAACCCTTAAACAACTAAAAATCATAAGGAAACACCTTATGATCTAGCAACACCACTCCTAGGCATTTACCCAATAGATCTGAAATAACTAATTCAAAGGGACATATGCACCCTCATGTTCATTGCTACATTATTCACAAGAGCCAAAATATGTAAGCAACCTAAATGTCCATTGACAGATGACTGGATAAAGAAGTTATGAGATCTATACTCAATAAAGCACTACTCAGCAATTTAAAAAGATGATATTGTGTCCTCTGAGGCAAAATGGATGGAACTAGAAGTGATTATGCTTAGTGAAATAAATAAGGAACTGAAAGACTATTACCAGATGGTTCCAATCATATGTGGAATATAGAGAATTGAAACAGGGGCCAGGTGGTGGTAAACCTGGTTAAGTGCTCACATTATAGTGCACAAGGACCCAGGTTCAAGCCTCTGGTCCCCACCTGTAGGTGGAAAGCTTCACAAGTAGTGAAGCAGGACTGCAGGTATCTATTTGTCTCTCTCCTTCCATATCTATCTCTATCTACCCCTCCCCTTCTCAATTTTTCTGTGTGTACCCAATAATAAATAAATAAAAATATAAAAAAGAATTTAAAAAGAGAGAGAATTGAAACACATGGACTTGAAAAAAAAAGTAGTCAGCCCTTCTCTAACACCTTGGAAGAACTATAGTGGGGGGTTGGGGGGGACAGAACTTTGGTGGTGGAAATGGTATGAAACATTGGACTCTCAAGCATGAGGTCCTGAGTTCAATTCAATCCCTCGCAGCACATGTACCAGAGTAATGTCTGGTTCTTTCTCTCTCTCCCTCTCGCTCTCCCTCTCCTTCTCTCCTCCTATCCATCTCATTACAAAATAATTTTTTTTTTTTAAAGTCAAATCTTCCTTATGTCCATCTCTTTCCTAGTTTCTTTTTCAGAGGTAAGATGGTCCACTACACCCGCTAGGAACTGTTCACACATGAAACTTGCATCAATCAAAGCCCACATTATTAGCAAAGTTTTTTAAACCCTGCAGAGTATGTGCTTTACACAGTCAAAAAAGGTACAAGCAGTGACTATGGATGGCTCACTGCATTCATTCTGTACCTGTGATATGTATATGTATGTGTCTTGCATATTACTCAGCTTATGGCAGCCACTCACAGATTTATGGGGCTTGCCTTCTCTAATTTTAATGATTCTCTTGCAATTTCACCTTAACTTCCCAAGTCAATTTTCCAGTTAAACTTTCTGCCCTTTATTAAATCAGGAACAGAAACACTGCTTTATTTTGTTGTTGCTGCTGTCACGGTCTCTTGCCTCTGTGATTCTACTACTTTTATTGGACTCTTCCATTTTTTATTTCTCCTTTTCCTCAGGCAGAGGGTAAGAGAAGAGAGAGAGAAAAAGAGCAGAGAGAGGAGAGACACCATTACATCACTCTACTGCTCCTGAAGCTTCCCTTTTGCCTGGCTAACCCACATGGTGGCTGAGACTTCAAACTGAGGTCCTCATACATAGTAAAGTGTACATACTACCAGACGAAATATCTCCTGGCCCCAGAAACACTATCTTTTCCTTGTTCTTATTTAAGATTACTATATAGCCAAGTCCAAAACAGCACAATTTGTCTATAAACAGTGTAACCAGAAATATTTCTTATTAATGTTATATTCTCCCCATCAGCCTATAACTTTAAGCACTAAGCTGTCAGGTAATGAAAATAATTAATATACAAACCCCAGACAAAAATGTAACTCTGATAAAATTACCTGATGTTTTTCTTAAGGGCTTTCTCCAGTTTCTTCACCTGCTGTTTATAAAGTCTTAATTCATGCTGTGTGGGCCTGTAGAAAAATCAATCATGTAGAACGTTTTTATTTTACTGGAAAAAAAACCATAAAATATAAAAACAGAGTATATATGGCGTTACGTGTCAAAACTTGTTCCATTAATTGATAAGTGTTTGCCATTAGATTTTTTTTCTTCTCTGCAACCCCTAGCAAAACTATTTAATTATTTCTTATTGTTGTCAATCCACTATCTGCCTCAGTGAAATATTTCAAATGTTTAAGTAATACTATAGTAAGTAGTGACATCTATCCTCCACAATTTTATCAAAGTAGAATATCAAGTATAGTCTTAATATTCTATGTATGTCTCTTGTCATTCCTCTTAAATATAAATTTACATACTTTATGTAATAGCTATTTTTAATCTATGTAAGTAGTTTATATTGTAGGTATCAATTCTCTCTCAATTAAAGTATAAGCTTTATGAGAACAATGCATTTGCTTTGATCACTCCATTACCCTGAGGTCTTGACTGTGCTCATTTTATAATAGGCATTCAACAGATGCTGAATGAAAAAAGTATTGACAATGTTCGTTCCTTTATTATTCACTTAGCAATAATAGGCTGTCACCCTTTTGTGAGTGCGTTTGATTTTTTTTGTTTGTTTTTTCACCAGAGCACTGCTCATCTCTCATTTATGGTGATGCTGGGGACTGAACTGGAACTTTTAGTAGCTGTGGCAGGAAAGTCTTTTTGCATGACCATCATGCTACCTCCCTAGCATCTTTTGAGTATTCTATATATAAATATTCCTTCCTGATATTACCATACAAAGTCTTTATTTTTTTCCCTCTATCTACAACACAGGGTTAAGATGAAATAATAAGCTATTCTGAAGCAGGTGAAATAATAGTTCAGCTGACAGAATGCAGGATTTGTATTGTCTAGAGGTTCCTGGCACAATTATCCAGGGCTGCACATACCAAAATGGCACTGACTTCTCTCTCCCTCTCTCTTTCTCTCATAAAACTCTATTTTATGTGAAATACACAAATCTAACTTAAAATTAGGTTAAAAATATAAATAGATAGGTAAAAGAATTTTAGGCCAAGAAATAATCTTACATGCCTAGGCATGAAACACAACAGATTTTCATGCCTAAAGCAGCAGAGATCTCAGATTAAATTCTCAGCACCACCATAAATCAAAGCTGAGAGTGCTCTGATAAGAATGAATGAATAAGATAGCATAATGGTTATGCAAACAGACTGTCATGCCTGATGCTCCAGAGTCCCAGGTTCAGTCCCCAGCCCAGCACCACCGTAAGCCAGAGCTGATTGATGCTCTGGCCAAAGAAGACCAAAAAAAAGGAATGAAATGAATGAATGAGTGAGTAAATAAATTTTTGGGAATGAGAAGCCTACTGATATAAAACTGGATCTGCTTGGAGTTCCTACCCAGTTTTATCTTCTTCAATGTGAATTCCTGTATTTTCTTCCTTTGCCCCTATATTCTTGTTCCTTGTATCATATGAGATAACTAAAATGGGCATAAAAGTATGAGGTCTTTAAGATCCACTTTAAAAAGGCTAAATTGACTCATTCAACATTTCAAATGCCAGTGTGTTAACTATCCAAAGAATAAATAAAAAGTCTTCCTCTCACCTGGTTTCCAAATCTTTTTGGAGATTCAACTTTTCACTTAAAAGTGTATCGATCTTAAATTTTGATTCCGTGAGTTGATTCTGTAATGACTATGGAAAATTTTGTATTAAAAAAAAGTCAAGAGTGGGGCTAGACAGCATAATGGTTATGCAGACAGACTCTCATGCCTGAGGCTCTGTCAAGTCCCAGGTTTAATCCCCCACACCACCATAAGTCAGAGCTGAGCAGTGCTATGGTAAAAAAAAAAAAAAAGTCAACTTACTATAAAAAAAAAATTATCATTTTATTTTGCAAAAATCTATTTATTATTCCTATAATCCCCTTACCAGTAGAAGGCCTTTGTAAGTTGGTGAAGCACTCAGGCTCCTATAGTCTTTTTCTTCTTCTGAGTAGCTTTCTTCTTCCTCTTTATACTGCCTATGAAAAGATACATATATTGTATTTCTTATGAAAAAGTCCTGTGTTTCTGATCAAAGTGCAAATGTGGGAATCTGAACAAAAGTCACAACACCTTGGGGTTATTAGAAAACAGAATTTTATTTATGGCATGCCAGATCCAGAACTGGCTAGTGCCAAAAAGCTACTGGGCCCTGATGTGCTGTAAGATTTTCCTTTTAGAACCCTCCTGCACTGCTGGTAGGAAAATAAATTGGTCCAACCTCTGTGGAGAACAGTCTGGAGAACTCTCAGAAGGCTAGAAATGGACCTACCCTATGACCCTGCAATTCCTCTCCTGGGAATATATCCTAAGGAACCCAACACACCCATCCAAAAAGATCTGTGTACACATATGTTCTTAGCAGCATAATTTGTTGTAGCCAAGACCTGGAAGCAACCCAGGTGTCCAACAACAGATGAGTGGCTGAGCAAGTTATGGTCTATATACACAATGGAATACTACTCAGCTATTAAAAACGGTGACTTCACCATTTTCAGCCCATCTTGGATGGAGCTTGAAGAAATCACATTAAGTGAAATAATGCAGAAATAGAAGGATGAATATGGGATGGTCTCACTCTCAAGCAGAAGTTGAAAAACAAGATTAGAAGAGAAAACACAAGTAGAACCTGAACTGGAGTTGGCGTATTGAACCAAAGTAAAAGACTCTGGGGTGGGGGTAGGGGGGAGAATACAGGTCCAAAAAAGATGACAGAGGATCTAGTGGGGGTTGTATTGTTATAGGGAAAACTGGGAAATTTTATGCATGTACAAACTATTGTATTTACTGTCGAATGTAAAACATTAATTCCCAATAAAGAAATTAAAAAAAAAGAACTTCAGATATCCACAGCCCCACACTGCGAGTGGTCTGTTCAAGAGACTCAACCCTGCCCCCACTAGAATGACTATAAAGCAAAGTGTGGAAAACACCAGAGGCTGAGTAGATAGGAAGCAACTAGAATTCTAGGAAGAAAAGAAAAAAATATTTCTCTTTCATAGATAAAGAAAAGTTGACCAAAAATGATTCACAATGTGCATACAAGGACTGAAAGGTGGGCAGAGGTCATAAAGGTCAAAGGCTGTCAGGATTTTTACAAACACCAGAAGCTGGCTTTAAATCTACCAGGGCTTTTACAAACACCAAGAGGAAAAGGGGGTTGGGTTTAGCATGTATGGAAGGCTTGAAGGGGCCTAGGACAAGCAGTTGCCATTAATTTCTATGCACTACTTCAAAAGTATCATTCAGCCCTAGGTATCAGTGGTGCAGGAACTTAGGCTGGGACCTCTCACAGGTAGCACTGCAGTACCTTCCCAGTGCCAAAAATATCTTTCAGAGGGGGGGGGGGAAATCTAGCTCACAGAAATTAAATCAATCCTATGAGGGTTTAGTAACCTAAACATGAAGTGAAATTCAAGTTAAATGGTCCACTTATGCTGATGGCAGACATTTGGACATAATGCCTAGTATGAAAGTACATATATACTATCCCCTTTGTTAGAATTTACAGTGCGGGTGGAAGGGAGTAGCAAGATAGTTGAATGGTTATGCAAAGACTTTTATGCCTGAGGCTCTAAGGTCCCAGATTCAATTCTCTGTATGCATCACCATAAACCAGAGTTAAGCTGTGCTGTGGTGGAAAAAAAAATGTGCATAGTCCGTGTGAACCAGAACTCTGCCTTGCTCACCAACTGTATCTCACTGCCTAGAACAGTACAAGGAACACGAGGTGAAAATATGTGATGAATAAAAAAGTACATTGTTGTTTTCCTTCTAGTATTTTCAGGTTATCAAAATACACACACACACACACACACACACACACACACACACACACACACACACACACACACACACACACGTCGGGCAGCCCCCCTGCTCCATCCTCCATTGCTGACACTATGGCCTATTTACATAATCATTGATTTGATCTTCTTTTTATCTCGAGACCCGTCCTGCCTGCAGGGTATTAATTAATCCCACCATTTAAAACCATTGCAACAGTTGCTAAGGACGCTTCCACCTTCCCAGCATGCCTTTTGCCTCTCTCCACCCTCTTTCCTAGCCATTTCTGTTTCCGACTCACCACTTCTGGTTTTATCCCATAAAACCCATTTCTGTTCCTGGTTTCGCTCTCCTTTTCTCTCTTTTTTCTCTCCCGTGTCCCAACCTGGAGAAGGGCTGGCTTCAAAGTTACACTTTTAACCTTAAAGTTAATGTTTACAAACTTCAAACACACACATAAACATGTAGTCTATAACACACAGGAGGAGAAAAACTTCTGTTACGAAGATATATCATGTCTAACACAAATTTAGATCTGTACTGTCTTATTTGAATCATTTCCATTCACACAGTTTAAGACTAAACGTTTCACATTTATACCAAGATAAAAAAATCAAAAGAGGAAAAAAACATTTTTTTTTACTGTTTCTGGACGTCTCCAGAAACTGTGGCTGCATCCAGCATTTTTATATAAAGTCAATTAAGTTTCATAGTACTCTGAGCAAAATGGGTAGTACAACAAATTCAGTCATTCAACTCACTCACTAACAAACACAACCAAAAGCAGAAGGGGCAGACAGCAAGCTAAAGATATTCAGAGAAAGCGAGAAGCAAAGAGAGAAATGGTAGGGAGGTTTTGTTTTTGGGCTCTGTGAACCAGATTTTTCAGATCCCGCCATGTCGCATTATGAGTCCCAGAGGGCATCCTGCTTCAAAAAGGGCCTCAAAATCCCAGTTAGGCTGGTTCTAACTATTCCTGCGGGATTGCTGCAGGCACCCATAACAAAAATGTCTTCCCATAGAAGAAAGAATTGAGTCAAGAGGGTAGAACTAACCATGTGTCTCCATTCTTGGGGATTGTCAACGTTCTGGAGAAGGCTCTGCAAGTTAGAGTCACCCTTCTCCATGGGAGACACGAGAGAGGGAGTCGAGGAAGTCCCAAGGGAAATCTCCATGCATCTCCCAAGCTCTACTATCACGGTCATGAGGAACCAAGGTGTGGCCCAGAGCAAAATCTCCCAGAGATAGAAAACCTGTTTCATGAAAAGAGTACAGGGTTTGGGAAACCTCTTCATAAAGGGGAAGGCTGCCCATGGCAGAGGGGTCTCAGAAAATAAGAAGAGGGAGAAAAAGAACTGCAGTGCCTTCGTAAAACATGAGGCTGCAGAGTTTTCAACACGATTCTCATAAACGTAAAATTGAATTGCTAAAGTAACTTTTAAGGAAAAAGTCTAAATTTTTTTTTTTTCCCTCCAGGGTTATTGCTGGGCTCGGTGCCTGCACCATGAATCCACCGCTCCTGGAGGCCATTTTTCCCCCTTTTTGTTGCCCTAGTTGTTGCAGCCTCGTTGCGGTTATTATTGCCATTGTTGACGTTGCTTTTTGTTGTTGGATAGGACAGAGAGAAATGGAGAGAGGAGGGGAAGACAGAGAGAGAGGAGGAGAGAAAGATAGACACCTGCAGACCTGCTTCACCGCCCGTGAAGCGACTCCCCTGCAGATGGGGAGCCGGGGGCTCGAACCGGGATCCTTATGCCGGTCCCTGCGCTTTGCGCCAAGTGCACTTAACCCACTGCGCCACCGCCTGACTCCCAAGAAAAAGTCTAAATACTTAACGTGACAATTCATCATCTCCAAAATTAAAATACAAATTCTCTGTACAGGACACTTTTGGAGGGCCCCTAAATATGCCCTGTGAACTAATCTTGTGGAAATTAATCCACAACAAATTTGGCATCAATCTGACATTGTAGATGTTCTAAAAAAAATAAAAAGAACATTGCCATTAACATGTGTAAACTCTCTAAGTAACCTGAGTTTGTTTAAAGTCTAGGGTAAAAATTAGTTAAAAATCAATATATTTTAACTAAATCTAGTCTGAAGATCCTGCACACACCTGGGGTGTGTCTCCATCTTAAATGGGTGTAACAAAAGGTAGAAAAGATGTTATTGATATGTAAAGCTCTCATATACCTTCTCAATTAAAGAGGTAGAACCAACCTGGGCAAATGATAGATCACACAATGGTTATGCTAATGATTCTCATGCCTGAGGCTTCTAACAGTGGTTCTTCTCTTTAACTGACCACATTTTATTACCCTTAAATTGTTTAAACAGCCTTAAAATCATACTAGAAAGGCCTCCCAAAATTATAAAGATACTTAAACCAATTATAATCATCAAGTTATCAATTATAGTAAAATTCTAACTTGTCAAAAGTTTTATTTTTTTTCACAAGTAAGTGAATTACAGCTGTCAAGTCTTCACATGAAGAAGCATCTGCTCATACGGTAAGGTATTAAACTATATAAGAAGTTCCTCCATATACAACTTATATAAATTAACAACAACATTCACATATTTTTCTATACTTAACTGGTGTATCTCATTTTGCCACTATAGGCCTGCCTTTGTCAGCCAAAAACTTAACGACTTTTCCTCTTTATAACATCACCCATACCACAAACATCTCTTACAACCCCAAAGACAAATGGTTGTTGAGAAGGCCCACCAAACACTTAAGACTCAATTAAGTAAAGAAAGAAAGGGGATACATCCCCCCAATATTCAGTTGGCTAAGGCACTAACTACATTAAACCTCTTTTAATATTTATAAAAATTTGAACCAGATGCCCTGCTAACCATGGGAAGATTTGTATGTGTTTCTTTCACAGGAATTCCCAGAAATCCATTTGGACCCGTCCTCTGACATCACTCACAAGATGGCATGACTACAGCAACCCCCGAAACCCATGATGTGACCTGACACGATCTGAAGAAACTGATTAACAGATTCCAAAGGACAGAACTTTCCTACTGCCTTTCTCTCACCCATCACGTCTGCCTTTCTTGATTCTGCTTCACCTGTCACCTTTTGGCGGTTTCAGCTCACTTTCTACAGAGAAGCAAAGTTCCAGAGGCTGTCCTCCCCCATCGAGATAGATGTGTGGCATTTCTTCCCCTGGTCGTTGGCATTGGACTGATGCTTCTATTAGACTTGCTGGTACACCTTTGGACACTCCCTTTACACTGCTGGACTTCTCGAGGACTGACTGCAGCAGTCCATGGACTTTGCAACCAGCTGTCTCAGGACTCTGCAATGCCAGATCACCCCTCGGCCTATCATGCAGCGCCTCTTTCTACCCACCAGGCAGCCCCTCTCTGCCTACCAGGTCTCTCTTCAGTCTCATGCTGTCCCTTGCTAATCTTACTTAATGCTCCCTGTCTTATTCCAGTTCTTTTAAAAACACCTGCATGATTTAGATTTCTGTTCACCCCTCCACTGCTATTCCTCTGACAGAAATGGAGTCTTTTACAGACATTCACCCATTTAAATATGGCTATTAGATAGAGGGAGATGCCGGGAAATTGTGAGGATGTGGTTGAGCTTGGCAGGGCTTGAACCTGAGGGGTGTGTCTAACCTGTTAGTCTCTCTCTCTCTCTACTGAAAGGTTGAGCAAGGAGGGACAGTAGTAACCCTAAAGGTGTGCCTTGTCCTATCTGACTCCCTGCCTCACAAAGCGCCCCACATTCCTGATACTATGGCCATTAGATAAAAAGAAAGGGGGAGATGTTGGGAAGCCCCCCTGCTCCATCCTCCATTGCTGACACTATGGCTTATTTACTTAATCATTGTTTTGCCTTATCTATCTTCTTTCTAACTTGAGACCCACCCTGCCTTCAGGGTATTAATTCCACTGGCTAAAACCTTAGCAAGAGTTGCTAAGGGAGTTTCTACCATTATCCCGCTCTTTCCTTTTCTCCACCCATTTCCTAGCCATTGCCTTTTCTGACTTGCCACTTCCAGTAAAAAATATATAAAAGTGTGGTCTCTGATTAATAAAGACGCACTGAATTCCATAAAGACGCATTGCGTTCCCGCTCCACCATGAGTTCCTGGTTCCTCTCCCTCGTCGCTGAGTAAGCAGCAGCCCAGGTTGGCTTCAGTCGAGTTCTCTCCAACCCAGAGAGCACGTGCCCAGGAAGAAACACCCTCACGCTAGCCTGACGAGCGCGCGCGCGCGCAAGCACACACACACACACACACACACACACACACACACACACACACACACACACACACACACACACCACTAAAGCTTACAAGGCACACGAGGTGAAAAAATATGTGATGAATAAAAAAGTACATTGCTTTTTTCCTTCTAGTATTTTCAGGTTATCAAAATACACACACACACACACACACACACACACACACACACACACACACACACACACACCACTAAAGCTTCCTCCCAGTGAGGTGGGGGCCAGGCTCAAACCTGGGCTGTGCAGATGGCAAAACAGCCAAACTTCCAGGTGAGCTATCCCACACCAGTCTTTGTTTCTTTGTTTGTTTACTTGTTTTTGGTGATCTGAAAAGACTAGAAGGAAAAAAGAAATATACCTTTTTTTTTATTCATAGCTTAGACTGTGTCCATATTGATCAGGACTAAATGATGTAACAGTGTAACAGTAGCATTTATTCTGCTGTTGTTACAACTGGTAACAAAATTGACAAATGTATGTGAACTATAAGAATTAAAATTTTCAGGCTGGGGTAGACAGCATAATGCCTGAGGCTCTGAAGTCCCAGGTTCAGTCCCCTGCACCACCACAAACCACAGCTGAGCAGTGCTCTGGTAAAAATAAATAACTAAAATAAGTAATTTAAAAAAAAAGTAAAAAAAAAATTTTCCTAGTCTAAAATATAATCCTTAAGATTCTAATAAAGAAAGAACTTGAGGGAACAGGAAGGTAGCTCTGTGTGCCTTGCATGTGAGGCCCTGTGATTAACCTGACACCATAAAAGAAAAATAGAGAAAGAATATCACAAAAAAAGAAGCGTTTTCATGAGAGAGAGATTTTCAAGCATACTAGAAGTTTCATAATGCCATATAACTTTTAGTGTGACTCATTACTGGCTAATAACTTTAGAAAGTGTAATGCAACAGTACCTTTGTCTACAAAATTTTCTTATTTTAGATTCATAATAATCAATTAGACACAGCAGCCTAAAAAAAAGATAAAATGAATTATTTTCAAAATGTGGTAGTATAATTTCAAATCACATACCTTCAAGTGGCAGTGATAAAATACATTATTTAGCCAAGTTTATAAAAAATGGAAGTGATTTTTGCCACAAGGATGAATTATACTGTCATACATTTCACAACAGTTTCATAAATTTTAAGATAACTCATTCTATCCCAGTATACAAAAACATACTTTTTGCTTTTCTTTATTACCAGGGTTATCTCTGAGCCTCAGTGCCTGCAAAATGAGTCCACAGCTCCCAGTGGCCTCTTTCTTTTTCTTTCTTTCTTCTCTCTTTCTCTCTTTACTTCTTTCTCCCTCTTCCTGCTTCCTTTTCCCTCAGATAGACAAAGAATTTGAGAAGGGAAAGATAGGGAGGGAGGGCAGAGACAGACCTGAACTGATTCACCCTCATGAACCTCCCTCTCCCAGACCCCTCCTTATACATGCTAAGTGTATGCTCTACCAGGTGTGCCAATGACCAGTCCCAAATAGCATATTCTCTTATCCTAACAATGTACTTCTAGCAATTGTTTACACAGAAATATCTGCCCAAGTTTGTAACTCAAGATAAACAAGGCTGTTTATTTCTTCACTGTTTATAAGAATGCAAAAATGGGGCCAGGTGGTAGCACATAGGGTTAAGCACCTGTACTGCTATGCACAGGGACCAAGGTTCAAGGACCCTAGTCCCCACCTGTAGGGGGAAAGCTTCACGAGTGGTGAAGGAGGGCTGCAGGTGTCTCTCTGTATATCTTTCTCTACCTCTTTCCTCTCAATATTTCTCTGTTCTATCAAATAAAGTTAAAAAAATATTTCTTTGGGCAGGGAGAGGTAGCATAATGGTTATGCAAACAGACATTCATGCTTGAGGCTCCAAAGTCCCAGGTTCAATCCCCTATACCACCATAAGCCAGAGCTAAGCAGTGCTCTGGTATTAAAAACTAAAAAAAAAAATTAAAGATTTTTTTAAAAAATAAAATAGATGAATATTTAATAAAAAAGGAAACAGCTGAATATTTAATTAAAAAAAAAGAAAATAGCTGAATACAAAGAGACTCCAACCTTGTTTGAGAAAAAAACTCAAAAACAACCTAAATATTCTTCAACAAGGATAAAGTAAATAATGACAAAACCATCTATAGAAAAAGAGAAAGCTTAAGAATAAATAATATGGGAGCCAGGCGGTAGCATTGCGGGTTAAGCACATGTGGCACCAAATGCAAGGACCGTAAGGATCCTGTTTGAGCCCCCAGCTCCCCACCTGCAGGGGAGACACTTCACAGGCGGTGAAGCAGGTCTGCAGGTGTCTATCCTCTCCCCGTATTCCCCCCTCTCTCCATTTCTCTCTGTCCTCTCCAACAACAACAACAACAATAACCACAACAATAAAACAACAAGGGCAACAAAAGGGAAAATAAATATTTTAAAAAATTTTAAAAACAAGCGGAGGGTAGAAAGCATAATGGTTATGCAAAGAGACTCTCAAGCCTGAGGCTCCAAAGTCCCAGGTTCAATCCCCTGCACCACCATAAGCCAGAGCTGAGCAGTGCTCTGGTTAAAAAAAAAAAAATTTAAAAAGAATAAATAATATAGGGTGGGGAAGATAGCATAATGGCTATGCAAAAGACCTTCATGCCTGAGGCTACTAAGTCCCTGGTTCAATCCCTTGAATCAGGATAAACCAGAGCTGACCAGTGCTCTGGAAAAAAAAATAATAATGTAAACCTATATGGACTAATAAATGATGGAGAAAATTAATGTTATATAATAAAATATATGACATTATTTTTTTTTAAAAAGAAGTAATTATTAAGCAGATATTGCCAGGTATGGCAATTTGGAAAAATAAAATGTGTTTGAAAATATATATACTAAGAAAAAGAATTTACATATGAAAAAAGAATTCCAGAGTTTTTTGTTTTTTTTTTTCCCTTGTTTTGTTTGTTTCCTTTGCAGATGCAGGGTCTGAAGAATGTGTGATTTCACAGCAGTGGGCTGATTTTTCAAAAGAGAGAGGGAAACACCACACAGGACCTCTCATGTGATACTACTGATGATCAAAAGTAGGTCACATATACCCAGTGAGCTGCCTCTTCACAGACTCCAACCTCAAGTCTGTGTGTTCCTGTTTTATTTTTACCAGGCTCTGGTTTATGGTGGTGCGGGATTGGAACCTGGGACTTTGGAGCCTTAGACACAAGAATTTCTTTGCAGAACTATTATGCTATATCCCCTACCCTACAGGTTCTTTTACTATTATTATTAAGATTTATTTATTTATGAAAGAGGCAGAAGAAGGAGAAGAGAACCAGAGCATCACTCTGGCACATGCAATGACAGACAGTGGATTTGAACCTTCCGCTTGAGACTCCAACACTTTATTCATTGTACCACCTCCCAGGTCATCCTCTTAACTGGGAGATTAAGATGAAAAAAACCTCTGCTGGTGGACTCACTTCCGCATTCCAGCCACAGCAGCATCCCTACTGGCAGACTGATTGCAGCCAACCTGCTCTCACCTATACTGTCAGCACCTAGATGGGCTGTTTGTAACCAATCAGCTTGTGATGCGCCCAGCTTGAAACAGCTAAAAGCTGGGTGCTGAGGTACATGACTGTTCAGGTCTGGTAGGAATCAACCTGTTAACGTGAAATAAACTCCCTGCCCTCCATGCGGCCTCAGGTCTTGTCCTTTGGTTACTTCTACCACAGGAGAGCTATATTACAGACTTTTGCATAATAAGATAATACGCTAATACTCATCCTTAAGAGTAGCTCAAGTTGGGGCCTGGTGGTGGTGCACGCAGTAGAGCATGTTACAGTGCTCAAGGACTTCATGAGTGTTACAGGTGTTAACTAAAGCAGTGTTACAGGTGTTTCTCTTGTTCTCTCCCTTTCTATCGCCCCCTTTCTATCTCCTCCTTTTCTCTCAGTTTCTCTGTCTCTGCCTTAACTAAACAAACAAACAATATTTTTAAAAAGAGTAGCTCAACTTAGCATTAATCACCTCCTGTATATTACAATATGAAGCACACCTGACCATATACGAATTATTTTGCCAAAAATACTTGAATATAAATCAAACACTAAAATAAGGAAATATAGCTGGCAGGAAAAAAAATTTAAATAAAAAATTTTTTTTTTAATTTTTTTAAAAAAAAAATTAATAGCCTAACAAGGAAGCAAATAAACAAATGGGGGTGCGGGTGATGGCACACCTGGTTAATTGCACGTTACAGAGCACAAGGACCTAGGTTTGAGACCCCAGTCCGCACCTACAGGGGGAAAGCTTCACAAGTGGTGAAGCAATGCTGCAGGTGTGTCTCTATCTCCCCCTTCCCTCTCGATTTCTGACTATCTCTAGCCAATAAATAAAGATAATAATAAAGAAATGTAGCATGTACTTCTCCAGAAAATGGACCAATTTCTTCATAAGTTAATAAAATGGGAAAGAAAAAAGGGCAGAGAAGAGGAAGACTTCTCCGGTTAAGATATTTGTAATCACTCCAAGGCAGAAATTAGATTAAAAAAAAAAAAAGAAGTATCTAGTTCCATTTCAAGGTAAGTAGCAAACATTACTGTCGGTCCAAGATGGTATGAGGCACTCTTTTGCAAAGATAGGCAAACACTCTGTTCTGAGTGACAATGCGCTCTTCTTCCTCCTTTTTAAATCTATAGATGTCATTTTGCAAACAAGCAATAGTTTCTTGCTGTTCCATCTGTTTTTCTTTATAATTCTGACATTTCATCTGTAAGAAAATAATTTTTTAAAAAGACATAATTATAATATGACACTATAATGCTGCCCTATCAATACAGCACATAGAGGATGCCTTTTTTTTGGGGGGGGGGTGATTAATGATATACAGTCAGCAGTAAATACAGCTGTTGGTACATGCATAAAATTTCTACAAAAAGTTTTCTACAAAACACTCTCACCTGCCTAGGTCTTCCTCCCCCATCGTGCACCAGGACCTGGAACCCTCCCCCCTCAACAACCTTTTACAACCTAGACATGAGTCTATAAGTCATTGAAGAGTCCTAGGATCTAGGTAGTATAAATTAGGTGCTATGAATTTCACCTAGAATCACCACAGGAGTTAAAAGTGTCAAGAAAAATAAAGGACCTAGTGGGGGTTGTATTGTTATATGGAAAACTGGCAAATGTTATGCATGTAGTGATAGGTGAAGTAAAGTAAGAACCACTAAATTGATCACCTGCGATTTTTTTTTTTTTACTCTAAGAATTTTTTTTCTTTATTGGGGGTATTAATGGTCTACAGTCAACAGTAAAATACAGTGGTTTGTACATCACCTATGATTTTAATGAGCTTTCTCAATACTATCATGTAATAAATAGCTCACTTGGATAGTGTGCTGCTTTGCCCTGTGCATTGCCCAGATTCCAGCCCAGGCCCCACTGCACTGGAGGAAGCTGCAGTGCTATGGCCTCTCCCCTCCCTCTTCTCTGCCATTGTCTCTATCAAGAGACAGCACAGCACAGCACAGCACAGCACAATATTAGATGCACTGAGTACCTGTAAAGCTTTCTGCTCCTTGTGAAGCTCTTTTATTTTATTTTGTTGTTCACAAACCCTATGTAGGGATCCATCCTCCAGTTCACCAACTTTGACTTTCACGCTGTCCAGGATTTGTTGCAAGTCGTTAGCTCGGTGTTCCTGGCTTGCTGCTCGGCACTGTTCCTGCTGAAGTTCATTTCTAATAAAAATAAAAAAAAGTCCTTCCCCTCAGTAATAAAAATAAATCCTACCAACAAATACACCCCTCATACAACATAATAATTTTCTGTTTTCCTAAATTTTCTATTTTGGGTAAGGGTTAGATAGCATAACAGTTATGCAAAGAGACTATCATGCCTCAGGATCCAAAGTCCCAGAGTCAATCCCCCACACCACCCTAAGTCAGAACTTAGCAGTGCTCTGGTTTTAAAAAAAAAAAAAATTCAACAAGGGCAACAAAAGGAAATTGAAAAAAAAAATCTGACATTAAAAAAAAAAATTCTAGGGGGCTGGGTGGTGGCGCACTTGGCTGAGCACAGGTTACAGTGCACAAGGACCCAGGTTCTAGTCTCTGGTCCCTACTTGCAGGAGGAAAGCTTTGCAAGTGGTAAAGCAGGGTTGCAGGTGTTTCTCTGTCTCTGTCCTTATCTTCCCCTCTCCTCTCAACTTCTGGCTCTCTATCCAATAACTAAATATAATAAAAATATTATAAATAATAAAATAAATAAATAAAATAATAAAATAAATAATATAAAATAATAAAATAAAATAATAATATAATAATAAAATAATATAAATAATAAAAATTCTATTTTATTTGCTTTTTTATTTCTTTTTCTTTTTTTTGCCTCCAGGACAATCGCTGGGACTCGGTGCCTGTACTACAAATCCACTGCTCCTGGAGACCATTTTTCCCTTTTTGTTACCCTTGTTGTTTATCGTTATTACTGTTGTTACTGCTGTCGTTGTTGTTGGAGATGACAGAGAGAAACAGAGAGGAGGGAAAGACAGAGAGGGGGAGAGAAAGATAGTTTCACCGCCTGTGAAGCTACCTCCCTGCAGGTAGGGAGCCAGGGGCTTGGACTGGGATCCTTACAAGGCCAGGTCCTTGCACTTCGCGCTGTGTGTACATAACCCAGGGCATAACTGCCCAGTTCACTTAGACAGTGTGCTGTTTGCCATGTGCATGACCCAGGTTGAATCCCAGCCCCCACTGCATTGGAGGCAGCTCCAGTGTTGTGGTGGTCTCTTTCACTCTCTCTAGAAGAAAATAAATAAACTATCATATAATACAAACCAGGAGAGATTTACATATCTTATTCCAAAATTTACCTATTAAAATATTTTGACATAGAATACTTAATCAAAAGGATTCTTTTTGGAATGTTTGCGCAGTCATTTTGGGGCTCCACCATTTTCTTTTTCTTTTTTTGCCACCAGGGTTATTGCGGGGGCTCAGATCCTGCACCATGAATCCACTGCTCCTGGTGGCCTTTTGTCCCCCTTTTGTTGCCCTTGTTGTGGTTATTATTGTCACTGTTGATGTCGTTCGTTGTTGGATAGGACAGAGAGAAAAATGGAGACAGGAGGGGAAGACAGAAGGGGAGAGAAAGACAGATACCTGCAGACCCGCTTCACTGCCTGTGAAGCGAACCCCCTGCAGGTAGAGAGCCGGGGGGGCTCGAACCGGGATCCTTCTGCCGGTCCCTGTGCTTTGTGCCACGTGCGCCCAACCTGCTGCGCTACTGCCCAACCGCCCACCATTTTCTTACTTCAGCTGTTGATTTGTTTCTATGAGCTCCTGGATCATGTTCTGTTGACACGCTGTTTTTTCCATCAATGCTTTCAAGTTATGTCTCATTTTTTGTGATGACTGTTTGTCAAAAATGATAAGATCTGCATTTTTGAAAATATAATAGTAGATTGAGCAGAATAAAAATAAAGGCAATGTAAAAAACAAAGCATTTAAAATTCTTGTGTTATCTATTTAATGTAAAAAATAAATGAGTGAAAGAAGGGAGCTTTTTATTCCATAAGTAATAATAAAAAAGATCAGATTTCTTTTGTTGTTGATGATGATGATGGGACTTAACTGCTGCTCCCAGCTGATTTTATCAGATAGAAAGAGAAAGAGAAACAGGGAGAGAGGGAGATGTCACAGCACCTCAAATTCCTAGAACCATGAAAGCCAGTGCACTATCCAGGTGAGCTATACTGCTCTGCTTACCTTTAAGATCTGTTCTTTTGACTAAAGACAAAGGTTTTAAGCCATGCATCATCAGCATCACATTTATGCTTTCCCATTCTGCTTCTTCCTGCTACAATTACAAGAAAAAGATAGAAGCTTTAAGGTATAAAATGAAAAAAAAAATCCTTCATATATAATTTTTATTTTAAGATTAACAAAATTTTTCTCATTCTTATAGGCTCTTTTTTATCATTTTATTTAAGGAGGATTGATGTTTTACAGTTTATTTGCTGACACATGGATACAATTTCTCATCTCCCTGGGATAACTGTCTGCAAAAGACTCATCCCTGGGTGGGAGTAAATAGCAGAGTGGTTATGCAAAGAGACTCTCATGCCTGAGGCTTTTAAGTCCCAGGTTAATTCCCGACCCCAACATAAGCCAGAGCTGAGCAGGCTCTGGTAAAGTAAATAAATAAATAAAATAGGACTCTCATGCCCAATTTAAGTCCTTTTCTACCATCATGCACCAGGACTAAACACCCTCTCTACTCCTACTTTCCCGTCCTTTCCGAGTTCTTTGCTTTGGCACATTACACCCCACCTGAGTTTCAAACAACCTGAGTTTCACTTTGTATACCTCCCTTTTTTTAAAAAAATATTTTATTTTCCTTTTTTTGTTGCCCTTGTTGTTTTTATCATTGTTGTGGTTATTATCATTGTTGTTATTGATGTTGTTGCTGGATAGGACAGAGAGAAATGGAGAAAGAAGGGGAAGACAGAGAGGGCAAGAGAAAAATAGACACCTGCAGACCTGCTACACCGCTTGTGAAGCAATTCCCCTGCAGGTGGGGAGCTGGGGGCTTGAACCAGGATCCTTACGCCGGTCCTCGGGTTTTGTGCCATGTGCACTCAACCAACTACAGCCCAACCCCCATATTTTCCCTTTCTATCCTTGTTTCCTAAGTTCTGCCTATGAGTGGGCGAATCTGGTATTGGACCTTCTCTTTTTGACCTACCTCATATAACATGCTTTCAAGCTCCATCCAAGATGAGGCACAAAACATGACTTCATCATTCCTAACAATTCAGTACTATTCCATTGTGTATATAGCCCACAAGTTTCTCAGCCACTCATCTGTCACTGGGTATCTGGACTGCTTCCAAGTTTTGGCTATTACAAATTGTGCTGTAATGAACATGGATGTATGTAGATATCTTTGGAAGGGTGTTATTTAGATAAATCCCCAGGAAAGAAATTGTTAGGCCATAGGGAAGGTCCACTTCTAGTGTTCTGAGAAATCTCCAGACTGTTTCCCATAGGAGTTAGATCAATTTACATTCCCACCAGCAGTGTAGGAAGGGTTTCTTTTTCCCCACATTCTCTCCAATACTTGTTACTATCCTTTCTGATGTAGGACATTTCATAAATGTAAAGTGTTACCTCGTTGTCTTTATTTGTATTTATGAGCATTTTTTTCATGTCTTTTTTAGATATTTTATTTATTTACTTATTAGAGGCAAAGAGAACTTGAAAGGGAGGGGGAGACTGAGAGGGAGTGAGACACCTGCAGTCCTGTTTCATCACTCATGAAGCTTCCCGCCTGCAGGTGGGGACCAGGGGCTTGAACCTGGGTCCTTGTGCACTGTTATGTGTAAACTTAACAGGTGTGCCACTACCTGGCCTTTTTTTCATACGTTGGTCTGCCCTCTGAATCTACTTTTCTGATGAAGTTTCTATCCATGTCCTCTCCCCAATTTTTAATGGGGTTGTTATTTGTTGCTGAGTTCTGTAGGGTAGCTTTCTGTTTTGGTGATCCTTTCCTTTGTTGTGCAGAAGCTTTTCAGTTTAATGTAGTTCCTCTGGTTTATTTTTGCCTTTGTTTTCCTTGTTATTGGACTTAAGTCTTTAAGGACATTTCTGAAGCATAGACTGTGAAGTGTTCTGCTCATGATTTCTTCTATATATTTAATGGCTTCTGATTTAATGTCCCAGTCTTTGATCCACTTGTAGTTGACTTTTGTGCATGGTGATATGTGGTGGTACATGTTTAATGTTTTTTTTTAATATTTTAAATATTTATTTATTCCCTTTTGTTGCCCTTATTGTTGTTATTGTTGTTGTTGTTGACATCATCGTTGTTGGACAAGACAGAGAGGAATGGAGAGATAAGGGGAAGACAGGGGGAGAGAAAGACAAACACCTGCAGACCTGCTTCACTGCATATGAAGCGACTTCCCTGCAGGTGGGGAGCCAGGGGCTCAAAACGGGATCCTTACGCCGGTCCTTGCACTTTGTGCCACCTGTGCTTAACCTGCTGCATTACCGCCCGACTCCCATGTTTAATGTTTTAAGCCTCCATGCCAAAATTAGCTTTACATAGGTATGGGGGCTTATTCCTGGGTTTTCAATTTTATTTCACTGATCTGTATGTTTATTTTGATTCCAGTACCAGACAGTTTTGATTATAATAGCTCTGTAGTGGGAGTCAGGCAGTAGTGCAGCGGGTTAAGCGCATGTGGCGCAAAGCACAAGGACTGGCTTAAGGATCCCGGTTCGAGCCCTGGCTCCTCACCTGCAGGGGAGTCGCTTTACAGGTGGTGAAGCAGGTCTGCAGGTATCTGTCTTTCTCTCCCCCTCTCTGTCTTCCCCTCCTCTCTCCATTTCTCTCTGTCCTATCTGACAATGACAACATCAATAACTACAACAACAATAAAAAAAACAAGGGCAACAAAAGGGGAAAATAAATAAATAAAAAGAAAGAAAAAATAATAGCTCTGTAGTATAACTTGAGGTCAGGAAGTGTCATAGCTCTAGTCTTGTTCTTTTTTCTCAAGTATCAGTAGCTTTGGCAATCCTCAGTATTTTGTGGTTTCAAATAAAAGTTTTGTAGCTTTTATTCAGTTCCCTTGAAATTTGGTGGAACCTTGATAGGAATGGCATTACATTATATATGGCTCTAGGTAGGATGGCAATTTTAATGATGTTAATGCTTCCAATCCATGAGCAAAGTATAACTTTCCATTTTTTGGTATCTCTATGTCCTTGAATAATGACTCATAATTTTCTGTATATGAGACTTTGTTAATTTCATTCCCAGAATTGATTTCTGAATTTATTTTTATTTTAACTTAGTGTTTATGTAGAAGAATATTTCTTAATATTTCCAGGGGTTTTCTACTAGGTTCTTTTGGATTTTCTATGTATGCTACCACGTCATCTATAAACAGTAATAGTCTGATTTCTTCTCTTCCAGTCTGTATCCTTTGAGTACATATTACATAATATCAGAATACTTATATACAGGCCTTAGTGAATAAATTTAAATAACAACCACAGAAGAGATCTAGTGATTTCAGTGAACTTAACAGATCTTTAATGTTTTTATTGTGGAATTTTAGATCAAATCATTAAGTCTCTAAAACCTTTAGCTTCCCAAAATTCCTAAAGAACACTTTTAAAAGAAAGATTTTTCATGTTTGTAGATGTTTTAGCACATACTCTGAGAAATATTAGTTGAAGATATTTCAACCTTACCTGTTTTTCAGTCATGACTCTGCTTCACAGTTTACTGGATTCTGTATCTTTAAAGGCTGCTGAGTTATTTTGTAGAGTCAAAATGAGCAGAAACAATAAAAATCTGAGTTGCCTAAGTTAAAAAGAAGAAAGTACAGTAGGTATCAACAGCAATTACACTTAAAAGAATCCACTAGGAGCCAGGCAGTGGTGCACCTGGTTAATACACACATTACAGTCCACAAAGATTCAGGTTCAAGTCCGTGGTCCCGACTTGGAGGGGGAAAGCTTCACAAGTGGTGAAGCAGGGCTGCAGGTGTCTCTCTGTCTCTTTCCCTCTCTATCACCCTTCCCCTTTTTAATTGCTCTCTATCTTTATCCAATAATAAATAAATAAATAAATACACGCACACACACAAAAAAACCCCACCATTCTTGGAGGGCAATTTAGCTCTTCCTACATCAAAACCTGTATTACTTTGTAGAAAGCTGATTTTAAAAATAATCAGAATAAATCTATCTTACAATGTTCTTCTCTAGAATAAAACACTATGACATTATACACACATACGAAAATGCTTTAGCTTTGTAATGTAAAAAGCACACAATACTAGTAACTATTATCTTTTGGAAGCTGCTTCCCCAAAACTAAAATAATAATAATAATGCCTGACCCATAGGTCAGCCTAACAATTCACCGGCCTTCCCATAACAGCAAATGGTTCAAAGCATTTTATTTCAAAGTAGATAGGAAACTACCCACAAGAGGTTCTTTCTTGCTCTTATTATCTAAAATTGCTAATCTTTAAAAAAAAAAATACCACGGATTCTTTGATCAACAAATGTAAGCCCTCCTTTTTATGGGTAGCATCACAGTATGGATAGAATTCCACTAGCATTATGGAACTGAACAGACTGAGAGGATCTTGGGAATCGTTTAAGCCCAGACAGGTAGCTGTTCACAACTAGAAGGAAAGAGAGATGAACTGAGGTCCAAGAAAGTGAGATCACAATTCACTATTTTCCTGAAGGCATTTGCCAAACTTAAAGACAGACCAAGGCATTCTCCACTTAAAATTGTTACCATGGGATTTTTTCCGTTTTATGACCCCTCCCCCAGCTGTCCCCAAGGACACGTGTTCAGCTCCTTCTGCAGACAAGTGTTCGGTCCCTTCTGTGGCAGACACGTGTTCAGTTCCTTCTGCTTCTCTAGCCCCTCCCCCTGCCATTCCGGTTTCAGCTCGCCTGAGGCTTCTGCGTTCCTGAACCCCGCCCCTGCCCCTGCCGCCAGGGTTTCAGCTACGCCCCCGGCCCCTGCTGCCGCAGTTTCAGCTCCGCCTGCAGCTTCCGTTTTCCTGACCCCGCCCCCGGCCCCTGCTGCCACGGTTTCAGCTCTGCCTGAGGCTTCCTCGTCCCTGACCCTGCCCCCTGCTGATACGTCACCATTAAGGGACCTAGTGCCTGAGATACGAGAGCTAAAGGATATTTTTTCAGCATTTAAGGATTTTAAACCATGTGCAGTCCACCCCGGGAGCTCCGTCCCCGTAGATATGCGTTTAGTCTCCCCTGCAGCCACTACAGCAGTTTCTACTGAATTTTCCACTTCTGTAGCTCCCTCTCCCGCGCCATCGGACCAAATCCACACATTCCTGGTAAACTTGGCCCCTTCTAAACAAAACCCTCAGCCGTGGCAGCCATATTCCTCTAAAGTACTTGGAACGCTCAGACAAGCAGTCAGGGAGGACGGGATGCATTCTCCATGGACCAAGTCCGTCTTGAGAAGCTTTTACCAGCATTTAAATACACCACAAGACTTGAAAGAACTGGCTCGTGCTGCACTCCCAGACCCACTCTATCTTCAGTGGCAGGCATGTTTCCGCGATGAGTGCTCTAGGCAATCGCAGGAAAATAGTAACAAACAGGTAGAATGGAATTTTGATGCTTTGTTTGGAGCAGGAGCTTATGAATCTGGAGCTCAGCAGGCAGAAGCCAGGTTTCCAACCGGTTATTTTGAACAGGTACGCATCTGTGCAACACAAGCATGGGAAAGGGTGACCACACCTGATGTAGATCCATCAGCTCCCATTAACTCTTTTCACCAAGGCTCTGATGAGTCATTGGCGAGCTTCATCTCAGGGGTGAAGAGAAGCTTAGAGAGAAAGGTTTATAATCCTGACGTCCGCAAACTACTCCTGCGCTCTATTGTCTGGGAAGGCATGACATCACAATTCCGTCAGGTATGCCTTAATCTTAAACACCTACACCCAGATAATTGGATTCTAGCGACACAGGAACTTACATCAGGCAATTATGGGACACCCGCTACGATGCAGGTCTATGCAGTTGCCCCAGGTAAGCAAAACGGGGCCTGCTTTCAGTGCAGTCGCCAAGGACATTGGCGTAACCAATGTCCTGATAAGTTGAGACCACGCCTCCAGTCAGGGAAACCACGCCTCCAGCCAGAGCAACCCCGCTTTCAGTCAGGGAGCCAGAGACCACGTACTGTTTGTCCAAAATGTCGTAAGGGGTTTCATTGGAAGAGAGATTGTCGGTCCCAATTTCATAAAGATGGTTCACCCCTGAATGGTACAAATTCGGGGCCTGAGATTTTGTGGACCACTCCTGTTTTAGAACAAGGTCACCCTTCTATGACAGTAAAGATTGGCAATATTCCTTTTAAATTTTTGATTGACACGGGGGCAGCAAAGACGATTTTAAGGCAAGAAGAGGTTCCCCAAGATTGGGAACTCATCCCTGGACCTAGTTTACATGGAATAGGAGGGATGACGAGAGCATTTTGCACACGAGACTCGCTTATGTGGGAAGACCCAGAAGGTTCTACCAGACACTTCCGCCCTTTGGTAGCTAATATTAGCACCAACTTACTGGGCAGGGATCTTCTGGAATGTCTTGATGTTAGGATATCCACAGACGCCTCTGCAGAGCGTAAAACTCATTCCCGCAATACCAGGTCTATTCAGCACCCCCAATATTAAATGCCACTGTTCGTAGCCAAACACCCCGCTTAAGCTGGCTTTCTAATGAGCCTGTCTGGGTGGAACAGTGGCCTTTACCTAGGGATAAGCTAAAAATTTTAAAAGAGCTCGTCCGAGAGCAGTTGTCCTTGGGACACATTCGTCATTCTCGAAGCCCATGGAATACTCCTGTCTTTGTGACTAAAAAGCGCTCGGGAAAATGGCGCCTCCTTCAAGATCTCCGTGCAGTAAATAAAACCATGCAGGTCTGGGGCTCCCCCCAAAGGGATTTGCCTCTTGCTTCTGCAATTCCCACGGGTATTCCAATCATAGCTATTGATATACAAGATTGTTTTTTCTCTATCCCCTTGCATCCGCGAGATTGTAAGGGGATAATCTGTTTTGCCTTCTCTGTTCCGTCTATTAATAATGCCAGCCCCGCTGATAGATTTGAATGGGTGGTGCTGCCCCAGGGTATGGCCAATAGTCCTACAATTTGTCAGGAGGCTGTTAAATCTGCCCTTGTCCCATATATTCATAAGGGCCTTAATATTTTTCATTATACAGATGATATTTTAATATGGGGAAAATCAGATACAGATCTCTATGCCTTACGTGATTTTCTCATTCCTGCATTAAAGAAAAGCGGCCTTAATGTAGCCCCTGAGAAGATACAGCTAATCCCTCCAATATCCTTCCTAGGTTCAGAGATTTCTCTAACGCAAATTCGTCCCTTAAAACCTAATGTTACCTTCCCTTCTAACCTTACTCTTGCTTCTTTACAAAGTTTTCTAGGAAATTTAAATTGGCTTAGGCAGTATCTCTATCTGCTCACAAGCTGCCTCCAACCACTGTTTGACCTGTTGAAAGGAAACAAACAGCCCTCTTCAAAACGTAAGTTAACTCCTGAGGCCTCCTTGGCACTGGAAAGGGTTAACCAGGCCCTCCAGGACATGCACCTTGTTCAATTCTCCCCCTCCTCTCCGGTAAACCTTCTAATCTTCAACTCCACCCCCACAGTAGTAGGGGCACTGTGGCAAGACCATGGGGTTCTCGAATGGCTTCACACGCCAGTAGGAGCAGCTCCAAGACTCCTCACTGAGATAGATGCGTTAGCATTCATGGTTCGCCAAGGGAGAAATAGGTCTGTGCAGGTCTTAGGGAAAGAACCGGATTTAATCATTCTGCCCTTTTCTCTCACAGATACAGAGTGGCTTATACGCCATCATTCCCGCTTTGCCATAAGCTTCGTGGGGTTTCCAGGACAAATAGATAACCATTTTCCTTCTACTAAATTGATAGCTTCTTTACCTCTTCTGCCTCTACTAGCACCTAAACTTTTCTCTCGGGATCCCATTCCCTCTGCTCCTACAATCTTTACTGATGGCGGAAAAAGGGGAGCTGCTGCCCTTATATATTACCCAGACAAACAATCTCCTAAACCTCTCTTTACTGAGCTTCCTGATAATTCCCCTCAGTACAAAGAACTTTATGCTGTTTTTCTTGCACTAAAAGCTGTACCAGAATCCTTCAACCTTTTTTCTGACAGTGTGTATACTGTTAACTTACTTCCATGGCTTGCTCGTTCATATGTGAAAATTGATGACAATCCACTTTCCCCTCTCTTGATTCAAATCGCCTCTATGCTCTGTTCTCGAACCCAACCACTGTATATTCAACACCTTCGTTCCCACAGCCCTCTTCCTGGTTCCCTGTCCGAAGGGAATGCCGCAGTTGACCGCCTTGCCTCCACAGGAACTTTCCCAGTCTCTGTCTCTGATCCTGCTAATTTTCACTCTCTAACCCATGTTAATCTTAAAGGCCTTCAAGCTCGATTCCCTGATGTTCCTGTATCACAGTTAAAACATATCCTCGCTACATGCTCTTCTTGTGCAAGTCTCATAAAGACACCTGCTATCCAGACCCTTGGGGTTAACCCCCGAGGTTTAAAAGCTAATGCTATTTGGCAAATTGATGTCACCCACATACCAAACTTTGGCAAACAAAAATATGTGTTTGTCTCAATTGATACCTTTTCTAAATTTATGTGGGCTACAGCTCAGACAGGAGAAAGTGCTAAAAAGCTTGTAAGCCATATGCTCTCTTGTTTTGCCATTATGGAGGTCCCATTATTTTTGAAAACAGACAATGCACCTATGTTTACAAGCAAACAATTTAAAGATTTTTGTTCCCTCTGGAATATTACTCATACCACGGGCATTCCCTACAATCCACAGGGACAAGGCATTGTCGAGAGGGCCCATCAAACTCTGAAGGCTCAACTAAATAAAGATAAAGGAGGAACATATCCCCCAAATATCCAGCTAGCAAAAGCCTTAACTACGTTAAATCTCTTTAATATTTACAATAACTCAGCCTTACCCCCTATTATTCTTCACTGGCAAACACCATCTACCCTCCCATCTATTAAGGTCAAATGGAGAGACCCACTCGATAAAGTTTGGAAAGGGCCTGACCCATTATTGACCATGGGAAGGGGTTTCGCATGCATTTTCCCTCAAAATTTCTCTAAACCTGTCTGGGTTCCTGCCCGCCATGTCCGACAATACCCGCAGGATGGCGCTGTTATTCCTGAAGAACAAGAAATAACACAAGAGGACTAGATGCAGGATACATCCCAGGATCCATAATATGGCATGGCAGAACCTACAAAAGTTGGCTCACAGAGCCCTCTCTCCTAACCCCTTCCCTGAATGTCTTATGTTATGAATGGCCAGTTGTGTTTTGTGAGTGAATGTGCTGAATGACCAAAAATTTTTGTATGACCCATCTGCTCAGAAGTACTCTAAATGTTAAAACCATTGTTACTAACATGCATTAACTCTCTAAGTAACCTGAGTCTGCTTATAGTCCAAAGTCAATTATAGTAAACCTCTAACTTGTTACAAGTTTTATTGTTTTTCACAAGTAAGTGATTACAGCTATCAAGCCTTCATATGAGGAATCATCTGTTCATATGGTAAGGTATTAAACTGTAAGAAGTTCCTCCATATCCAACCTATGTGAATTAGCAACATTCACATATTCTTGTAAACTTAACTGGTGTATCTTGTCTTGCCACCATAGGCCTGCCTTTGTCAGCCAACAATTTAAAGATGTTTCTCTTTATAACATCACCCATGCCACAGACATCCTTTACTACCCCCAAAGACAAATGGCTGTTCCCCTGGACATCACATTCACTGACTGCTTCCCTTAGACTTGAGATATGCCCTACCCACCTCTGGCCCGCAATATGACACAAGAGATACAGCACTGGACTGGCAAACATTAGGTTCCTAGTGAGGCCCTGCACTGCAGGTGCCACAGTGATGCTCTGATGTCTCCTTCTCTCTCTTCCTTTCCCACATTAATAAATGAAAGAACCTTTACAAAATCAAAATATCTATCAGGTTTGAAGGTGTGATAAAGATTTGCTTCAGGTGTCAGTTTAAGGAACAAATGATCACTAAGTCAGCCCTATAAGGAATACTAAGAAGACTTCTATGAAATTATATAAAAATTACTAAATGAAGAGTGGGCAGTAGCTCAGCAGGTTAAGCTCACATGGTGCAAAGCGCAAGGACCAGTGTAAGGATACTGGTTCGAGCCCCCGGCTCCCTACCTGCAGGAAGGTCGCTTGTCAAGTGGTGAAGCAGGTCTGCAGGTTTCTACCTTTCTCTCCCCTTCTCTATCTTCCATTCCTCTTTCAATTTCTCTCTGTCCTATCCAACAACAACATCAATAACAATAATAATAACAACAATGATGAACAATAAGAGCAACAAAAGGAGAAAAAAATAGCCTCCAGGAGCATCCAAGCACCGAGCCACAGCAACAACCCTGGAGGAAAAAAAATTACTAAATGGTCTCACTGATGTGGGGTATAAAAATAAAATAGCAAGGAAACAGACTAAGTCAAATGAAAATTAACCTTGGGGATTAGGAGACAGCTCAACCAGTAAGACATGTACCCTACTGTGTGCAAAGCTCTCGATCTAAACCCCAGAACAAAAGGTCCAGGGGAAAGCTTCACAGATGGTGGACCATCACAATGGTGCCTTTCCCGCTTCCTGACTCATTTTCCTTCTTTCTGTTTCTACCTGAAATAAAAACAAAATCTGCCCTTGTAACACAAAATAATTCATTAAAAATTTAAATAAATATTAGGTTCAGACTTCATTACTGAGGTTACCAAATGCAGAGAACAGAATGGGTTGCAGGGATGGAGGGAATTCCATGGAATCTAAGCAAGGTACTGGTACCTCTGTGATAGGTGTAGTGTGTCAACACGTGTGTTAACTCATCACAGAAGTGTGAAGCTATACAGCCTTGTAAATAACATTACCTCAGGGAGCTGGGCCAGTAGTGCAGCGGGTTAAGTGCACATGGTGTGAAGTGCAACGACGGGTGTAAGATCCCGGTTCATGCCCCCAGCTCCTCACCCGCAGGGAGTTGCCTCATAAGCAGTGAAGCAGGTCTGCAGGTGTCTATCTTTCTTTGTTCCCCCTCTTCCTTCCCCCTCCTCTCTCGATTTCTCTCTGTCCTATCCAATGACAACAACAACAACAACAAGGGCAACAAAATGGGAAAAATGGTAGTACAGGCACCGAGCCCCAGCAATAACCCTGGAGATAAATAAGTAAAATAACATTACCTCACATTAAAAAAAAAATCTATTTACAGTACCATCAAATAAGATAAAATACTTGTGGATGGAGACAGTCCTTCTGGTTTGATGACCAGCACTGTGTGTACTGTATTGCTCTGGCTTCTCACTCTCATGTGATACATTTTTAATTTCACATGGAATAAATAAAACAAATCTTTAAGAAATAATAAAATGGGAGTCAGGTGGTAGTGCAGCAGGTTAAGCGCACATGGTGCAAAGCGCAAGGACCAGCCTAAGGATCCTGGTTCCAGCCCCTGGCTCCCTACCTGCAGGGGAGTCGCTTCACAGGCGGTGAAGCAGGTCTGCAGGTGTCTATATTTCTCTCCCCCTCTCTGTCTTCCCCTCCTCTCTCCATTTCTCTCTGTCTTATCCAACAATGACATCAATAACAACAACAATAATAACTACAACAACAATAAAAAACAACAAGGGCAACAAAAGGGAAAATAAATAAATAAATATAAAAAAGAAAAAGAAAAATATGCAACAAAAAGAAATAAAAAAATATTAAGGCATAAATTTAACTAGGAAAGTGAAAGATTTACACAATGAAAATCACAAAGCATGGCTCAAAAAAATTAAAAACATAAATAAATGGAAATAGCTTCCATATTCAAGGATTAGAAGACTGAATATGAGACTAACTTAGACTAACAAAAGTGACTCAGCATCCCCCACCTGCAGGAGAGAAGGTTCATAAACAGTGAAGCAGTGCCTCAGGTTTCTCTCTTCCTGATTTCCCCTCAACCTCCTCTTCCCTTTAGATTTGTCTCCATTCAATAAATTTAAAAAGAAGAGGGAGGGAGGAGGAGGAGGGGGAGGGGGAGGGGGAGGGGGAGGGGAGGGGGAGGGGAGGGGGAGGGGAGGGGGAGGGGAGGAGGAGGAGGGGAGGAGGAGGAGAAGGAGGAGGAGGAGGAGGAGGAGAAGGAGAAGGAGAAGGAGAAGAAGAAGAAGAAGAAGAAGAAGAAGAAGAAGAAGAAGAAGAAGGAGAAGAAGAAGAGGAAGAAGAAGAAGAAGAAGAACCTGGGGCCAGGTAGTGACACACCCTTCGTTGAGTGCATGTTACAATGCCAAGAAGCTGGGTTTGAGCCCCTAACTTCTGCAAGTAGTGAAGCAATATTGCAGGTGTCTCTTTGTCTCCCTATTACCCCCTTCCCTCTCAATTTCTGGTTGTCTCTAATGAAAAAATAAATGTAATAGTAAAATTAATTTTAAAAAAATATATACAAATTCAACATAATCCCTATCAAAATCCCAGTGAGAGTTTTGCCGAAACAGAAAACTCATCCTAAAATATATAGGGAATTTCATGGGACCCTGAATTGTCAAACAGAATTGAAGAAGAATGGTGGGTGTAGATAGCATAATGGTTATGCAGAGAATCTCATGCTTGAAGCTCTAAAGTCCCAGGTTCAGTCCCCTGCACCACCATAAGCCAGAGCTGAGCAGTCAGTGCTTTGGTAAAAAACAAACAAACAAACAAACAAAAAACCTTGAAATTTACTCTAGAACTACAGAAATCAAAGCAATGTACTTCTAGTTAAAAGATACAAACAGAGAAAAGAACCTAGAAACAATTCCCAGAAATATTATCAAATTATTTTTTTTTAATGCCTGAAGAAAAGAATGGGACAATTTCAACAGATGGATATTAATATGCAAAGAATGAAGGAGAACCCTTACCTTGTACATATATAAACATTAACTGAAAAGTTTCTCTCCCTTACTAAAAATATCCATGTGGAAAAGGAGATAGAGGCAAGAGAGAAGACTAGCAAGGTGTCTTCAGAACAATAAAATACTGTAATATACATGGACAATTCAGCAGAGAAATAGGCTTGGATTCTGCAAGCTACAACAGAAGACAAAGGTCTAGTGTCTGGGTGAAAAATACAGTCACTCACACGTTACCAAAGGCTATTCCTTGGCTCCACACCCACAGTTTGAGTTCCCACATGGCTGCCCGCCCTGAAACCACAGATGGCAGTACTGGCCCAGCTCCAGCAGCCTGATTCCACACCACAACTACATACGGCCCACTGCCCATCTGCTCCCAGCTGCCACTGCAGCTCCTGTACCCTGCTCCCTGGCTCCATGCTGCACCAATATGCCACATAAACCACCCTGATCCTTTTACAACTTCATGCCCATAATGTCACAGCAGCAGGAAAGGGGATATGGAGGCTATGAGTCAGTTGGGATTACAGGCAGCCTGAAAGCAACCATATTTGAACTCAGGTCCCATAGCAACAGAATCTTAGGGTGAAACCACAGACAAGTACTCCAATAACTGCACAATCCAAGTTTGTACTTCCAAGTGTCTGTAATACACCAAATGCAAACATCTGGTTGGACATGACAACATAAATCTATGCCCTGGCCCTCATGAAGAATCAATGAGAAAATCTCTCACTTGTGGACAGAGACAGAAGTTTCACATATTTATATTTTGTTCAAACACAGAGCTTGGGATCCATGCCTGTGATCATCTATCATTCTGATTTACTGCTTCAAAGGTAGGATTAACCCCATTTGTAAGGGGCCAAACACTCTCAGACAGACAAAAGGCCACTAGATACAAAAAACAAAGGCAGGAAGAAAAACTCTCTCCTCAGTTCCACTTGTGCCCAAGCCCTCCTTTTAAAAGGTCCATGGTAGAAAATTAAAATGTCAACAGCCTTCAGTGAACTTCCCCCACTACAAGTCATGGCAGGATGAAACAGATCTGAGACTGCATCACAGGAAAAGACCCAATGCCCCACAAAGCCAAGGAAAGATCTGTCTTTAATTAGGGTCATTTAATCAATGTCTCAGCTGAAGCAAGGCTGGTGATGGAGGGGTGCAGGAGTGGAGTTGGTTGGTGCATGGCATAAAAAGCCAGGTGCAGGGAGTCGGGAGTCGGGTAGTAGCGCAGCGGATTAAGCACAAGCGGCTCAAAGCACAAGGACCAGAGGCTCAAGGACCAGGGGCTCAAACAGGGATCCCTGTTTGAGCCCCTGGCTCCCCACCTGCAGGGGAGTCGCTTCACAGGCGGTGAAGCAGGTCTGCAGGTGTCTATCTTTCTCTCCCCCTGTCTTCCCCTCCTCTCTCCATTTCTCTCTGTCCTATCTAACAATGACGACATCAATTACAACAACAATAACTACAACAACAATGAAAAACGACAAGGGCAACAAAAGGGAAAAAAAAAAAAAAGCCAGGTGCAGAGAAGCACAAACAACTTTATCCTCTGGCATTGTCCAGGTTTTGTGGAAGTGCTTCGGCTGACTTGACTGACAGGCATAGATTAAAACATAATGATTTTTCACTGGTGATTGGGGGAGAGCTGGGAAATAAGCCAGAGCCACTAACTATTCTTTCTTGTGTGAGCTAATCAAATGCTGCAGTTAGGTTTCTCAAAAGTACGTATTTCCTATGACTTAAAAAAAAAAAAAGGTACATTCGGGCAGGGGTAAATAGCATAATGGTTATGCAAAGAGACTCTCATGCCTGAGGCTCTGAAGTTCCAGGTTCATAAACCAGTTGAGCTGTGTTCTGGTTATAAAATAAACAAACAAACAAAAACCAAATAAATAAATAAGGAACATCCAATGTCTTCAAAGTCTCTACTGCCTACTACAAGCAAAGTTTCCAGTCCATAAAGACATCAGCCTACTTTATGGTTCCAAAGAACAGAACCTACCACAGACAAAGAATATGGAGTTAGGATTGCACATCATTTGGACCTAATCATTCTCCCCTAGGAGAGGTGGCAATCAAGGACCAGAACAGGCCTTTCATGCCACTGTGAAAGATACTCAGACAAAACATAATCTTCCACCTTTTCCCCAAGCAAAAATCTACCAAACAACCCCACAAGTTTCAAACCAAGCGGTGTGTGTGTGTGTGTGTGTGGGGGAGATCCTGTCCCACAACACAAACCTTTGGAGCTCAGTACTTTCATGCCTGAATTTAGCACCAAATGTCAGAATCATACTGGGCTGATGTTGCCTATGGCTATGAAAATAAATACATCTTAGAAGGAAAACAAAAAATGCAAGCAAAATCAAGGTGGTAGGGGGTAAAGTGCTGAGCTCTCAGGCTTGAGGTCCCAAGTTTGATCCCTGACTGCATGTTTCAGGGTGATGCTCTGTCTCTGTATGTCTCTCTCATCTATCTTGCTCATTTACTAACAAATACAGCTTTTTAAAAATTGCCACCAAGATTACCCCTGGGGCTCAGTGACAGTACTATGAATCCACTGATTCCGGTGGCCATTTTTAATCCCCTGCCCCCTTTTCTGATACTAGATAGAACTGAGAGAGATTGAGAGAAGAGGGGAGGGAGGGAGGGAGAGAGACTGAGAGACACCTGCAAACCTGCTTTACCACTGTTGACGTGACATCCTGAAGGTGAGGAGTAGGGGCTTGAACCCAGGTCCTTCTGTAACAAATACATTTTATTTATTTACTGATTTACTTATTTATTTACTTATCCAAAGCACTGCTCAGCTCTGGTTTAGGGTAGTGTGGGGGGACTGAACCTAGGATTTCAGAGCATCAGGCATGAGAGTCTCTTTGCATAACTATTATACTATCTACCCCCTTACCCAACAAATACATTTTTGAGAAAAATCAAAGGCTTATGCAGGGCTGAAAACTATAAGCAATTCCTACAAGGTGTTTAATCGTTGTTAGATGCAACAGCTCTTTCTGTTTGGTCTCTTAGGCCTTCTCACAGTTCTGCCTTACTGAATTTCCTTTTTTTTTTTTTCTTTTACTAATTAGAGGGATGATAGTTCACAGTGCAGTTGTCAACTCATGGATACAATTTTTCATTATCCATAACAGATCTCTGCAGAACTTTCACCCACAGCTTCACTCTGTTCGTTCTCTCTATCAGAGCCCTGCTCAGCTCTGGCTGACAGTAGTACTGGAGGTTGTACCTGGGACCTCAGAGCCTCAGGCAGGAGTCTTTCTGCAGAACCACTGTACTGTCTCCCAGCCCGTGTGCTTCCTTTCTTAACAGAATGAAATCCGATTCTGCGTAAAAGCAAAGGACTGAGACTCTGGTTTCTGCCTGGGACTAAGGCCTGTCCAGGGCCAGGATATGTGTGCGAGCAGACCAGGTGTGCGGACACCTGGACGCCAACAGGTGCTCCACTCCCCCCTCGGTCTGCGCCTGCGCTCCCTCCGCAACCCCCACGCGAAAGCCGACAAGCCCGGGAGAAACCAGAGGACTGAGGCCGCGGCTGCTGAGACACAAACCCGCGTGCCGGGGTGCAGGACTGCCACCAAACCGCCCCGGAGTCGCCTCCTGGGCTCACAGGGTCCAGAGCAGGCCGACTTCGGGGAGCCCTCGCCACCCAGCCAGTGATCCCCGAGCGCTACTCACACTCACCAGGCGCCGCCAGCCCGCAGCCGGCTCGGACCGTTAGTGCGCCGCGGGCCCAGCTGCAGCCCGAGAGCTCCCACGGTGGCGCCGCCACGCCACGCCACGCCCCACGACGCGCCACCGCCTCTTCGCCCTGACGCGCCCTCTGATTGGCTGTCAGTACGCGGGCGTGGCTTATCCACCGCGGGCCTGAGCGCGTCCCTGACATTTGCGCTTGCGCGCCCGTGGCGCTTGGGAGACACGCTCAAGCGGTGGGCTCTGGCAGCTGGGTGACATCCCCAAGCACTCGAGAGCCGGCGGGCGCTGTGGGCGCCGCAGGTGAGCTGCACGCGGGGACAAGCGCCCCGGGGCGGGCTCTGACAGCAGCGCCGAGCTCAGTCTCATTGTTGACATTTTACCCGCCTACTATGGTGTCCGCTCTGTCACTCAGGTCGCCAGTAATGCCAGTGGTAGCCCCGATGGGCGCAAAGGCTACTTAGCGTGATGGGTCTGTTAAGGGGGGAGGGAGCCGTTCTCCAGTTCCCTCCTGTGGGGTTCTAGAGCGACGTCTACAATGCAGAATCCCAAAGAGAAGTTGTCTTGTTTTAGGGAGAAAGTAAGGGCAGAAAAAGAGAAGAAAGTACAAGCAGTGTCGGTGTTGTAGACCCTCGAAAAAGAGAGGGAGACTGAGACCAGGCCTCCTGGTCTTCCCAACTTTCTAGTCCCTGCTGGGGAAAGGCGGGACGGGACCCTCAGGGGATGTGCTTCCGACTTTGTCTTCAGGGAGTGAACCTGGGGCCTCTGACATCTCAGGTGTGCAAGTTGCTGTTGTAACAGGGTGAGCTCCTCCTATAGATATATTTACAAAAGAGGTATCAAATGGAAACGTATTTGTGTTATTTTTGCCTGTTTTTCTTTTCTTTTTTTTCCTTCTTTGAATCAGAAGAGGATTCACTTCATTGATACAATGAAGGTGATTATTCACAAACTGGAACTAAAATCACCATGAGGTTGAAATGATTCAGTTCTTGTACTTTAAATATCTCAAACAGCAGCACTGTGCTTTGGCTGGTCCCAAGGTAGTGAGTTATCACAATTGGTTCCACAGTCAGTTACAGCTCGAACTCCTCCTTGTATTTTTGCCTAATTTTCTTTCACTCTGATGTGTGGATGAAAAACTGTTAAAAACAAAACACATTTCCGCAGATGTAAATATCATTGTGCTGTTTTATTCCCATGAAAATCAACTCGGTCCTCTAACTAGTTGAATATATTCAAAATCTATAAACTGCCTCCTCTACTCAACACTTTAAAAAAAAAAAAAAAGGGGGGGGTCAGGCGGTAGCGCAGCGGGTTAAGCGCACATGGCGCCAGGTGCAAGGACCCCGGTTCGAGCCCCCGGCTCCCCAATTGCAGGGGAGTCGCTTCACAAGCAGTGAAGCAGGTCTGCAGGTGTCTGTCTTCCCCCTCTCTGTCCTCCCCTCCTCTCTCCATTTCTCTCTGTCCTATCCAACAATGACATCAACAACAACAACAACAATAACCACAGCAACGATAAAACAACAAGGGAAACAAAAGGGGAAAAAATAGCCTCCAGGAGCAGTGGATTCATAATGCAGGCACCGAGCCCCAGCAATAACCCTGGAGGGGAAAAAAAAAAAAAAGTCTTTAAATGATTCTCAAATTCCCCAAATAAATGCACACAGGAAGAGAATGTCCGTTGCCGTTGTATTGAGTAACCGCAAGGTGTCGCTGTTAACAATTTGTATTTTTCAATTGCTCTACTGAACCTCTATGAGGTACTCTGCTCAGTCAGAGCCTCTCACAAGGAAGTCTCAGGGCCACCATGCTCTTAATGCTCAGTTCAACTTTGAGGTCCCAGGTTCAATCCCTAGCACTATCATAAACCAGAGCTGAGTAGTGCTCTGTCTCTCCCCATCATTTAAATAAATAAAATGTCATCCATCGAGAAGTCAAGTTATTGAAAACTTGGTCCTTCACCAAATATAGTGGGTTTCTTTCTTGAGAGAGATCACAGCACTGAAGCTTCCTTCAGTGCAGTGGAGGCCAGGCTTGAATCTAGGCCATTCACATGGCAAAGCAAAGTAATGCAGAGAGAGGGAGAGAGAGAGAGACAGAGAGTTACTTTGCCAGCTCTAGATGGTAGGCTTCAAACTCACACTAAAGTGCTTCTCCAGGAGGCTGCCAAGAGTGACTAGGCTTTTCATAAGACCCTTCCCATTGTTTTTTGAGCTGTTTTTGTCCCATACTTTGTCTCCCAACCAATAATGACAGACCAGTGTACAAGAGATAAAAGCTGGGGTTCCTGCAGGGAAAAGGGGTGGGTTGGTGGGTGGGTGACCCTTGAATCACCCGGTTTGTAAGGTGGAGAAATGGCCTCTGGAATAAAACTGGTCTCCTGTGACAGGATGGAGAGTAGGGAATGCTACCTAGATGGGTGATCACCAGTACTTCTCACATGTCTCAAAGCAGATGCAGGCTCCTTGCTCTCTATGTATTTCTCAACAATATAGCTTCCCCTCTTATCAGTTCGTGGATTTGGTGTGTCACAATTGAAAGGGAGTGCTACCTGCCATGTAGCAGGCCGATGGGAAGAGCTTGAGTAGGGGCCAGGTGGTGGCATTCATGGTTACCACATGCAAGGACCCAGATTCAAGTCCCTAGTTCCCACCTGTAGGGAGGGAAGCTTCACAGTAGTACAGCAGTGCTGCAGGTCTCTCTCTCTTTCTCTCTCCATCTCTATATCCTTCTTTCAATTTCTCAGTCTCTATCAAATATTTTAAATAAAATATTTAAAAAGAAAAAAATTAAGATGTATGGGTAGTTATGATAATGGTGACATGAATTTTAATGGTTGAGCTCCTTGGGACTGGTGCCTTGAACTCGAGTCCTCACGCACTTTAATATGTCTGCTCAACCAGGTGTGTCACAGCACATCCCATCCCCGACCCCCTCCCAGCAAAACTCTTTGATGACAGAATTCCACACTGCAACCACTTTTGTTTGTTTCTGACTTTAGAGCTCCACTGACATGGGCTCAAAAAGTTTCCGAAGCAGAAAGGACCTGCAAAAATACTCTCATGCCTGAAGTTTCAAAGGTCCTAGGTTCAGTCTCCCTCACTTCCATAAGCCAAAGCTGAACTGGTAAGAAAGTCAATAAAAAGGGGGTCAGGCGGTTAAGTGCTCCCATTACAATGCACAGGGACCAAGGTTCAAGCCCCTGGTCTCCACCTGCAGGGGGAAAGCCTCATGAGTGGCGAAGCAAGGCTGCAGGTGTCTCTCTGTCTCTCTCCCTCTCTGTCTCTCCACCTACCCTCTCAATTTCTGTCTCTATCTAATAGATAAATAAATACGATATTTAAAAAATCAATAAACAAAATAACTATGTCAAAGCAAAGACACTGCAGAGTAGTAGCAGGAGAGCACATTTCTTTGCAGAAGCCATAGTGCCTACTTTCCTGGGAGTGCATGCCTTGCTTTGCCAGCCCGGGCCCCCAGAGCAGGAGGCTCAGGGTTTGCGAAGGCGCCCACAGCCCCATCATCTCAGCTTCCTGCTTGCAGATGGCTCGGTACTCGGCACTGGGCAGGGCTTGGCCTGCTGGGCGGGGCGGGGCTTGTGCGGGCTGGGGGCGGGGAGGGCGGGGCTTGTGCGGGCTGGGGGCGGGGAGGGCGGGGCTTGTGCGGGCTGGGGGCGGGGCGGGCCGCGCTCAACAGTCGGCGCGGGGTTGGGCGGGGCCGGGCGCGTGTGCTGGCTGCGGGAGGAACCAGGTCGCGAGTGGGAACGGGGCGCGGGCAGAGCGCACAGGTGAGCGGGGCGCGGGGGGCGGGGTGGGAGGTGTGGAGCCCCCTTCGGGGCCGGGCCGCGGAGAGTGAGCTTGGCCTCACCCAGGCTCCGCCGCCCGCATAGGCCGATCAGGCTGCAGAGGGACCCGAACCCGTGGCAGTGCCCGGACCTTTCTGTCAGCTGAGGGTAGGTGTCCCTGCGCCACCCCCCCCCCCAGTCGCCGTGCAGGGGGTCCCGTGTTTATAGCTCACGCAAGGTCATGGGCTGAGCACCATTCTGTTGCTAGGGGCTGAGGGGGAGTAAACTAAGACTTGTGGTCTACTTTGCAAAAAAAAAAAGCAACCTCCCATTAAAAAGTCATCTTTTTTTTTCCCCCTGCACTCCTAGGTGCAGCTGGCTCAAGCAGCTTCAGGCCTCCTTGCTGGAGGTGGCAGCGCCCCAAGGGGACCCAGTCTTGTGTCCCAGTGAGTTGCTGGGTGGTGGCCTTCCCCAGAGCTTTTGCTGAAAAGGGGCCTGGGAGCAAGCTTAGTGATGCTTCAGATTGCAGGTTCTGAATCAAACAACAGCTCCCAGATCGGGTTAAAACTCCATGAAGGCTTAGATGAAAAAGTGGGAAGGTTTTCATATTTGAGTCCTGCTCTGAGATGAGAGCGTCGGGTGTCTAGGGGAGAGGTTTTCTTTCCTTTCTCTTCTTTCTTTCTTTTTCCTTCCTTCCTTCCTTCCTTCCTCCCTTCCTTCCTTCCTTCCTTCCCTCCTTGCTTCCTAAGTAAAGACAATCAGAGAGAGAAAGAGACCACAGATCCAAAGCTTCCTTGAGTGCAGTGGGGGCTGGTCTCAAACTTGGGTCGCACACACAGTGGCAAAGCAGTACACTACCCACGTGAGCTATTTCACTGGCCCAGGGAAGAGATTTTAAAAGATCCTGCTGACCTGCAGAGGAGTCGCTTCACAGACGGTGAAGCAGGTCTGCAGGTGTCTCTCTCTCCCCCTCTCTGTCTTCCTCTCCTCTCTCCATTCCTCTCTGTCCTTAAAAAAAAAAAAGAAAAGAAAAGAAAAAGAAAAAGGAAAGACAAGAAAAGAAAAGATCGTGCTCCTGGAAAACATCACTAGCTCCTCAAGAAGCTTCCTTGAAAGAAAAAGATAAATAGGGTTTCCTTGGCAGAGATGGCAAACCTCTCAAGTGAATGACTCCATGTCCACCAATGGAAATACACGGACTTTTCCCATCCCCTTGTCACTGGGATGCAAGAGAGGAAACTTCCTGGCTCAGTCGGAGGGTCCTGGAAATTAGATGTGTGTATGACAGTGATTTCACTCCATTCAAACCTATGCCTCCCCATCTTCTTGCCCACTGGACAGGGTTAAGGTGGGTTCTGCCACCATCCTGTCCCTTTCTCTGCCCTCGTTGCTGTGTTATCTTTCAGACTTTCCAGGGTCCCTCACTTCGCTTAGTTCCTCCTCATTCAGTGACGGGTAACAGCTGATATGTTGGCTCAATTTAGAATGTGACATATATTTATTAAATCCAGTGTGGAGATGTAGAGATCTTTGACTTATATTTCTTATTAATCAAAAGAGTAAAATAAATATTAGGTAAGGGCAGATGTGATCATCTGAGATATCATTGCAGTCCAAGAACATTTGCCAGCAGGCGCCGAGTTCACTTTTTAAAATTTTTTAAATTATCTTTATTTATTTATTGGACAGAGACAGGTAGAAATCGATAGGGAAGGGGGTGATAGGGAGGGAGAGAGATAGACACCTGCAGCCCTGCTTCACCACTTGTGAAGCTTTCCCCCTTGAAGGTGGGAACCAGGGGATCGAACCTGGGTCCTTGTGCATTGTAACACGTGCGCTCAACCAGGTGCACCACCACCTGGCCCCGAGTTAGCTTTTTTTTTTTTTTAACAATCTTTATTTATTTGATAGAGACAGCCAGAAGTTGAGAGGAAGGGAGAGACAGAGAGACACCTGCAGCACTGCTTCACCACTTGTGAAGCTTTCCCCTTGCAGGTGGGGACCAGGGCTTTGAACCCAGGTCCTTGCGCACTGTAACATGTGCACTCAGTGAGGTGCGTCACCACCCGGCCCCTGAGTTCACTTTTTTTAAGCAATGTTGTCAGAGTATGGTCATGTGTCATACAAAATTTACCTTTTTCAAGTATACAGTTTTTTTAAAAAAAATATATACTTATTTTCCCTTTTGCCCTTGTTATTTCTTATTGTTGTTGTAATTATTGTCATCTTTGTTAGCTAGGACAGAGAGAAATGGAGAGAGGAGGGAAAGACAGAAAGAAAGAAAGAGAGAAAGATAGACACCTGCAGACCTGCTTCACTTTCTGTGAAGCGACTCCCCTGCAGGTGATGAGCCGGGGGATCCTTTCGCTGGTCCTTGAGCTTTGCACCACATGCACTTAACCTGCTGAGCTATTGCCTGACTCCCTACAGTATTTTTTTAACACTTTACTTTTTATTTATATTTAATATTATTGTTACTGTTTACCAGAGCACTGATCAGCTCTAGTTTATGGTGGTACGGGGGCGGGGGGGGTTTGAACCTGGGACCTTAGAACCTCGGGCATGAGAGTCTGTTTGCATAACCATTATGCTATCTACTCTCACCCCAAGTATACAGTGTTTTTAAAATAGACAGTATTGGCTTTTTAAAGTTGTTATAAGACAGGTTTACATAAATGTCACTATTTGAACAACTTGAAGTGTGCAAGTCTTTGGTATTGAGTACACCTGCAATGTTACAGCCATTACCACTACTCCCAAAACTGTTTCAGCATTTTAACAGTCTCATCATATGGATGAGAAAAAATTACAAAAAGGTGATCTTGACTTCTAAACTCCCTTCTGACTTGTTGAGTTATCATTTATTCATTTCTGCCCCTAAATACAAAACTGTTATTAAGATGCTATATACCCTGCTTTATCTTCATGTGACAGTACCTGTAGTTCCCTATAATGGAAAAACTAAACAACTCTTTCAAATTTAAATGTGCTACTGCTCTTCCTAGCATTTTTGACACAGTAGAGCGATACAGATCTTTGGGTGACATTTATATGCCCACTTTGATTTGCAAAGGATGTCACATTCAAGCTGCCGTTAGACTATTTGGCTTGCTCTCTTGCCATTATTCTTTCCTGCTTTTATAGTTGCTGGATAACCTTCTCTTTCACAAGCAGCATCCTTGGGCCTTGAGAAACTAGGAAAACCCACACACGAGTGAATTGCCTTAAAAGTTTATTTTAAATTTAAAAGTGCTTTAAAATTTAAAAGTGCTTTTAAATTTAAATTGCTTTAAAAGTTTATTTTAAATTCAGAGTGTTTTGAATCTGTACCTAATCTTATTATTCTAAGAGTCTTAGCTTCTCCTTGCCTGTTGGATTGCTTTTGTGGGTATCAATTTCTTTTTTACCATCTTTTTAAAAATCATCTTACTGGGGAAATAATGCTTTACAGGACAGCTATTGACAGGTGGGTACAGTGTCTTATCTCTCCGTGATAGATGTCTGCACGCCACTTCCACCACCAGCCCGTCTTTCTTTACCATCTTGTCCTGGGGACCTGATACTTGTTTTTTTTTTGTTGTTGTTGTTGTTTTTAAACATCCTAAAAAACAAAACAGAACTATTTGTGGCTTCTGGCTGTTTCCAGCCAAAGAAGGTTGGCAAGTTTTTGCTATTAACAAGAAGAGAACTCCCTTGGGTATTTGTAAGAAGGCTAGGTCAGGGTAGAACTTTGCCACTGGAAAAAAAATATAATTGGCCCTATATTTCAGCAGGCTTGGCAACAGCCTCCAATCCCACACCTTCAGATGTGGCGTGTTCCCTATGTGTGAGAGTGATAAGTGCTCTACATCCTCTTGAAACTCAATGAACACCACAGCCCAGTTGCGCTGTATTGAACAATACTAGGAGCACTGGGTTAGTAGATATATTATTGGGGGAATGAATAGTATACAGTAAATACAATTGTGGGTACAAGTTTAACATCAGTTTTCTGCAAAACACTCTCATCTCCACCATCATGTACCAGGACCTGAAAGCCCACTCCCTGTCCGTCCCCCAGTCCTTGACTTTGATGCAGTACACCAAACCCAGTTCAAGTTCTGCTTTGTATTTTCCCTCCTGTTCCTATTTCTCAACTTTTGTCCATGAGTGAGATGGAATACTGGGTTCTAGTTCTGGCCTGAACCCTGCCAGTAACTTGAACAAACCATATAACTTTTGCAGGTTTATATTGCCACTTATAAATGAAGTGGGCTTAAGTACGGGGTAAATTCAGTTTGCTTAACTTAGACTGGGTTTGCTGTATTACCAAAGACTGGGGAAGGGCAGGGTGGTGTCCTGGTGCATGATGGTGGAAAAGGACTTAACTTGGGGCTGAGTGTGTTTTGCCAACACCTGTCACAGAGAGATGACAAACTGTACCCATGTGCTGATAGCTGTACCATAAACCATGAACCTCTCAGTAAAAACTAGCATTCCCATGGCTTCCGACTAACTCCTTGATGTTGTCTGACAATTTTGTATTTTATATTCTACCATGAGGCTACCTTCTAAAGTTTAATGTGAAGATTACGTTTTCTTTTATCTTTATTTACTGGCTATAGGCAGCTAGAAATTGAGAAGGAAGGGGGAAGTAGAGAGGGAGAGAGTCTGAGAGATGCCTGCAACACTGCTTCACCACTTGGAAAGCTTTCTCTCGGGGCGCTTGAACCTGGGTCTTTGCACACTGTAACATGTGTGCTTATCCAAGTGGGCCACCACCCGGCCCCCTGAAGTTGTTTTATACTGCTGTCTTCTGACTCTGAGCCTCACAGAAGGTACATTGTTTATGCTGGAGTTCTCTGTATTCCCTGGTCTATTGCTTTCAGCCCTTGGGATTTCTAGTGCCTCAGTTGGAGAAGCCTGGGACTCAGAGGACCCCTGGTTCTCTTGTAACTCTGATGTGATTTCATACTTGAAGTAAGTGAGTATCCACTATCTAGCTTGGGACTATTACAAATCTCTGTCAGGGAATATACGAGTGAGTCATCAATTAGTAAGACTTCCCACTGACAGTCAGAGTTGGCAGTTCTACTGTATGTAAGAGCCATTTCACCAGGAACTGCATGCAGTGTCAGACTTGGATTGCAAAGCTAGAAAGCCCCTTCATAGATGTCGTCTTTGCTGCTGTCAACCTTTCTTTGCTGCAATTGTGCTTTTGTTTTTCCTGCCTGCTAAGTGGATTAAAAGTCTATTTGGGTAACGATGGCATCTGGAGATGACAGCCCTGTCTTTGAAGATGATGAAAGGTAAATATCATGCATCTGAAGCTTTTGAGATTGTTTGAGTCAATCAGAAGAGTGGTTTGTTCAGCCTGCTTTTTAAAACCTACATGTATGTTTTTAAAGATTATTATTGTATTTATTTATAAATGTAAAGATAGAATGAGAGCATCATCTGTCATATGCGCTGCTGGTGACCAGACTCCAACACTTTGTCCACTTCCCAGGCTGCAGCCTCCCCCACTTCCACCTTTTTTTTACTTATTTTTTTTTCCAGAGAGGGAGAGACACAAAAGTACCACTCCACAGTCCATGGAGCACCACAGGTCTTTGTCATTGGTGCTCCCATGTGCTGCCGGGGATCAAACCCAAGACCTCAAACATGTTAAATAGGAACTCTTATCCACTGAGCCAGGGACATCCCGCAGCCTAAATTTTTAATGACACATTGTCTAAAATTATAGACTGCATAATTCTGCTTGTCTTTGAGTTAGAGCAAGGGTTATAAGTTCCTGGCATGAGATAACACCATTGGTGTGGCATCCTTTTCCTAGAGCTAGGGTGTAAGGGCTCTAAGTCTGCAAAATGTTCTTGGTGGACCAGAGAGATAGCTCAGTATGTCAGAGCACAAGGTTCTCATGCCTGAGGCTCTGAGGTCTCAGGTTCAATCCCTGGTACCACCAGAAGCCAGCATTGAGCAGTGCTTTTGTCTCTCTCACTCATGAAAATAAATCCATAAATAATTTTTAAAAAAATTTTTGTCAGTCACTTCAAAATGATGTGAAATCCATCTCCTTTCTCTGATTTAGAGCTTACAGAGGAAATTAGAATGAAAAATGTGGAGTGTGCAATTTCAGGAGCCAGAATCCTGGGTGTTAATCTCATCTCTACCATCACTGTCACTGTAACTCTGTATCATGTGCTCTTAACCAGGCGCACTACCACCTGGTTTCATCACTGATTTTGAATGAGCTTTGTTCCTTTTTGAGCCTCAACTTTCTTCTTCTTTCTTCTCTGTGAGTTGATAGATGTTCTGCTTTTAACACAATGCCTGGCACACAGTAAACACTTAATAAGCAGGGCAGGGTGGGAGAAATGACATAGTTGTTATGTAAACAACTCCCATGCCTGAAGCTCCCAGGTCCCAGGTTCAATTTCTAGCACCACCATAAGCCACAGCTGAGTAGTGCTTTGTTAAAACAAAACAAAACAACAAACAAACCAACAATAGCAGAAACAACAAAAACACTTCACTGTTAGCTGCCATTATACATATTTTTTCTCTTAAAACACAGGTTTTATATCACTATCAAAATACTGACTATATGGCATAGATGCATTATGTGTGTCATCCACATAGAATACATTTGTAATATATTTTTTAAAGTATAAATATCAATTTTATGTGTTTAAACTGTGCCAGAACTATTTGACCAAACAGAATTCTTTATCTTAAAATCAAATTTCCTCAAAGAATGACAAGAATGAGTAATTTCTTTCTAATTTTTCTTCTTTTAAAAATTTATTTATTGGATAGAGACAGCCAGAAATCAAGAGGGAGGGGGGCGATAGAGAGGGAGAGAGACAGACAGACACCTGCAGCCCTGCTTCACCACTCATAAAGCTTTCCCCCTGCAGGTGGGGACCAGGGGCTTGAACGTGGGTCTTTGTGCATTGTAACATGTGCACTCAACCAGGTGCGCCACCACCTGGCCCCTCTTTCTAATTTTCCTGACTAATTTCTTTGAAAGAGGAGGGGGAGGAAAATAAAGAGATTTGCAGCTCTACTTCACTGCTTGCAAAGCTTCCCCCTTGCAGGTGTTGATTAGAGGCTTGAACCCACGTCCTTACACACTGTGGTGGGTGTACTCAGCCAGATGCACTTCTGTCCAACTCCAAGCATGATTATTTTCTATTACAGGAAGCTCTTGCAGGACTTTTCATATAATAAATCAGAACCCTCTGTTTGCTAAAATGAATCCCCAGATTATTCTTGTTTTGGAGTGATTGGATCTTTAATGGAAAAAGAAAAGCACCAAAATGGAATTTTATATTTTCTTTCATTTCTTTCTTTCTCTCTTTCTTTTTTTCAGATGGATACAGGCAAAGAAATGGAGAGAGAGAGAGAGAGAGAATGAAAGAGATCACAGCACCAAAGCTTCCTGTGATGTGGTAGCTGGGCTCAAACCTGGGTTTTACATCTGGCAATGCAGCACACTGTTCAACTGAGCTATTTTGTCAGCCCCAAACTGTACTTTTTAACTGGGGGGTGGGGGTGGGGAGTGGAGTTATAGGGAGAAGTCAAACTTTTTTTACTGGCCTAGTTGAGCATTATTCTGCAGCCTAGTTTAGAACACTAATGGGGACAGAGAGATTTCTAACCTTATTAATATGAAGGTGACTTTGTGAGGGATTATCCGACTGCACACCCGTATATAGTAGTTTGATCTTGAAGGTGCATGAGAAGGTGAAGATGTATTGTGAGCAAGCCTTAATAAGGTCACATCCTAATTGGATGAAATAGTTACTCTAAAATTGGTGGGGTGCATTTATAATTGTTTTATTTTCTTCCCTCAGTCCTCCTTGTAGCCTGGAAAAAATGACAGACCTTGTAGCTGTCTGGGATGTTGCCTTGAGTGATGGAGTCCATAAGATTGAGTTTGAACATGGGACCACATCAGGCAAGCGTGTGGTGTATATAGACGGGAAGGTAGGGAAGAAATGGCACTTTATAAAAACGGGTACTGAGAAACTTAGTTTGTTAGTGCATAGCCTCATTTTCCTGTCCAAAGCAAACTTAAGATCAGTTACAAAATCCATAGACTGAATATTAGTATTTAAATTGCCTTTATTTCCAAAAACCCATGCCTTGTGAGTTAATAATGTCACGTCTAAAGAACATTACCAAATGATCACTTTAGTTAGCTGTTCCTAAAGTTAGTTATCACCTTTTCTTCCACTGATGTATTTTGGCTTCTACATCTTACACACAGGAGGAGATAAGAAAAGAATGGATGTTCAAGTTAGTGGGCAAAGAAACCTTTTGTGTTGGAGCTGCAAAGACCAAAGCAACCATAAAAATCGATGCTGTGAGTGGTTTTGCTTATGAATATACTCTGGAAATCAATGGGAAAAGCCTCAAGAAGTATATGGAGAACAGGTCAAAAACCACTAATACGTGGGTATTGCACTTGGATGGTGAAGACATTCGTGTTGTACTGGGTAAGTGTGTTGACTTCCTGTGACGGTCATGCTACGACCACTTCCTCTGATGATCCAGACCTCATCTGAGCACTTTGAAGAGCAGACTATATGTATGTCCTGTGTGAATTAAGTATTCATTTAATGATTGGATAAAACAAAAAGGTTTTAGGATTTGAGGATTATGAAAAAAGGAAGATTGATGTAGACACTGTTGGATTTGCCCTTTTTCTTTTCTTGTCTTATGTTTGCTTTATTTTGTTTTGTGGTTGTGTCACTGGGACTTCACTGTTCTGGGCCAGCTATTTAAAAATAGAATGAGAGAGGCAAAGGGAGTGGGAGAGAGGGAAAAACACCTCAGCACAAAACCTACCGCCAGTGTGGTGGGAGGCAGGCTCTAACCCAGGTCACGTGGCTTTAAGGCTATCCGAGTGAGCTGCTTTGACAGCAGTATTGCACATTCAAAGCATGTTGAAAGGCAGTTTGAAATTTATCATCAGTAAATAGGAAATTTCTCTGTATGTAGCAGTAATTTAGAACTGCCACATACTAAAACTGCCAAAGCCCAGATGAAGTGGATTTTACAAAATACAAAGTAACAAGCTGCTAATCTTTAAGCTAAATTCTCTTGTCACCAGTGGCCTTCTGTGTTTTCACAGAAACGTGCAAGACAAACTTTAAAAATTATTTTACTTATTTGAAAGATATACGGGAGAGAAATATGGAGAAGCCAGAGCATTGTTCAGCTCTGGCTGATGATGTGCTGGGGATTGAGCCTGGGACCTCAGAGCCTTAGGCAGGAAAGTATTTTGCAGAACTATTATGTTATCTCCCCAGACCAAAACAAATATCTTAACCATATGTTCCTTTTTCTCTCTCTCTGTCACTCCTAGTATTTTCTTTCTTTCTTTCTTTCTTTCTTTCTTTCTTTCTTTCTTTCTTTCAAGATTTTATTTATTTATGAGAAAGATAGGAGGAGAGAGAAGGAACCAGACATCACTCTGGCACATGTGCTGCCGGGGATTAAACTCGGGACCTCATGCTTGAGTCCCCAGCCACCACATGGTAGCATCTTTCAAAAGAGGCAGCTGCACCAAACAGTGATCTGCCATTTCTCCTTCTCTCTGTGTCCCCCTCCCTGTTTCTTACCTTTTATTTAGAAAAAAGAAAGTTCACTTAAAGTGGTAGAATTTTGCAGGTGGGAAGCCCCAGTGGAGCCCTCTGGCGGCCAGAAAATTATAACTTCGCTCTTAATACAATTTCAGTGTTCCTCTAGAAGAGGTTTGACTTCAATGGGGGATGAGATGGAGGGAGAAGGCAGGCCTCACAGACATTTACGCAACAGACTTTCATATCTAAGGCACAAGGGTCCCGGTTCAGTCCCCAGCACTACCATAAGCCAGAACTTAGGTTAATGCTGTGGTTGATAGAATCAAAAGAATACACACACATACACACTATAAAAGATTCAAGGGGTGGGCCCCAGGGGTTGGGTACCTGGTTGAGCACACGTGTTACAATGTATAAGGACCTGGGTTCGAGCCCCTACTTCCCACCAGCAGGGGGCAAGTATCACAAGTGGTGAAGCCAAGTTGCAGGTGTCTCTCTGTCTCCCTCTCTATCTCCTCTTCTCCCTAAATTTCTGGCTGACTTTATCCAATAAATAAGGATAATAAAAAAAAATTAAAAAATAAAAAAGATTTGTGGGCAAGGAGATAGCACAACAGTTCTGCAAAAGACTTTTATGCCTGAGGCTCACACACACACACACACACACACACACACACACACACACCCACCCTATGAGGAACACAGAGAAGGGTCAGAGCACTGCTTAGCTCTTACATATGATGGTAGAGTATTGACCTTGAGCTCAAGCCTTGCACATGAAAATCAGCTGTGTAGTCTTTGGTCCTTATTTGAATTTTTTCCTGAGTTCTATTACTTCATTCTGAAGAGTCTTTCTAATCCTTAGGGTTTTGCTTTCACACTTTTATGGCAACGTAGTTTCTCTGAAATCATTTTAAAATGTTTTCTCTTTCTTAAGCATGTCTTTCTGCTACATTATTATTTGTAAAGATGGTGTCCTGTTCATTTTTATCATTTTCCTTTTAGATGGAGACAAGTTGGGGGTGGGGAGAGACAGAGAAACTGCAGCTTCTTCAGTGCAATAGAGGCGCGGCTTGAAATGGGCTATCCACATGACAAAGCAGTGCACTATCCAAGAGAGCTATTTGTTGGCTCTACTTTTGTCATATTCTAGTAGACATTAATCAGAGAGAAGAGTGAGTGGAAGAGAGAGAACCACATGTGATGCTTGGGATCAGACTCAACCTCAAGCTAGAGAGTCCTATGCTTTATCTACTGTGTCACCTCCTAGGCCACAGGTTTTTTTTTTTTAAAATATTTACGTATTTATTTTTAATTTCTTTAAAACACTATTTTTTATTTTATTTTAATATTTATTTATTCCCTTTTTGTTGCCCTTGTTGTTTTATTGTTGTAGTTATTATTGTTGTTGTTGTTGTTGATGTCATCGTTGTTGGATAGGACAGAGAGAAATGGAGAGAGGAGGGGAAGACAGAGAGGGGAAGAGAAAGACACCTGCAGACCTGCTTCACTACTTGTGAAGTGACTCCCCTGCAGGTGGGGAGCCAGAGGCTCAAACCAGGATCCTTACGCTGGTCCTTGTGCTTTACGCCACGTGCACTTAACCCGCTGCACTACCACCTAATATTTTTAATTTCTTCATTGGGGGATTAATGGCTTACCGTCAACAATAAAATACAATAGTTTGTACACGTGTAACATTTTTCAGTTTTCCACCTAACAATTCAACCCCACTAGGTCTTCCTCCACCATCATATTCCTGGACCTCCACCCTCCACCCCCCACCCCAGAGTCCTTTACACCAACTCCAGTCCAAGTTCTGCTTTGTGTTTTCCCTTCTGTTCTTATCTTTCAACTTCTGTCTATGAGTAAGATCTTCCCATGTTCTTCTTCTCTTTCTGACTTATCTCAATATGATTTGTTCACACTTCATCCAAGATGTGGTGAAGAAGGTGAATTCACCATTTTCAATAGCTGAGTAGTATCCCATTGTGTATATAGGCCACAACTTGCTCAGCCACTCACCTGTTGTTGGACACCTGGGTTGCTTCCAGGTTTTAGCTATTGCAAGTTGTGCTGCTAAGAACATAGGTGTACACAGATCCTTTTAGATGATTGTGCTTGGTTCTTTGGGATATATCCCCAGGAGAGGAATTGCAGGGTCATAATGTAGGTCCACGTCTAGCCTTTCTGAGTGTTCTCCAGACTTCAGGGGGATCTCTCTGTCTCTCTCCCTCTCTTATCTGCCCTCATTCTCTCGATTTCTGCCTGTCTCTATCCAGTAAAGATAATTTTAAAAAAAAATAAGAGCAAATGTTTTGTTGCATTATGAAGAAAGATGTTTCTCCTCTTCAGAAAAATTTCAAGGCTATGGAAACTATCAAGTCTTAAAATGTGAAGAGCATAGAAAGTGATGCGTTATCAAGCTTAGCTTTATCTTCTAACTCTAGATGATGATTTTTAAAATATGTGTTACTTTTACAGAGAAGGACACAATGGACGTCTGGTGCAATGGCAAAAAAATGGAGACAGCAGTAAGTGACCCTTTGATTCATCTTTGCTCCATGCATGTATGTTGTCAGTGAAATGTTGCTGTGTATCCAGATCCTGGAAATGTCATGAGAAGCCCAGGTCCTCATGGTTAAAAACACAATGAGTTTAGGGGTCAGGCACTGACATACCGTCGAGCAGTATATGTGACAGTGTGCAAGGACCAGGTTCAGACCCCTGCTCTTCACTGGTAGGGGCAAAGCTTCACAAGCCATGAAGCAGTGCTGTTGGTGTCTTTCTCTCTTCTCTCTCCCCTTCTCACCCTACTTCTGTCTCTATCATAATTTTTAAAATAATTATCTATGTGCGTTGAAGTGCTCCTGACTGCAAATTCTGAAGCCCCCCCTTCTCTGGCACTGTATGGGCATCCACCATCTTCCCATTCTTCCTTTCTTCTCCTGAGACAGAGTCTGTCCTAAAAGGAGTTTTTATGCCAAAAATGCTCCCCCCACTAAACGTATGGTGCCTCTGTTTTTTCTTTTTTAAAGAATACTTTTATAGTTTTTTATTTTTAATTTATTTATTTTCCCTTTTGTTGTCCTTTTTTATTGTCGTTGTAGTTATTATTGTTGTTGTTACTGATGTCGTTGTTGGATAGGACCGAGAGAAATGGAGAGGAGGGAGTGGAGCAGTAGTGCAGTGGGTTAAGCACACGTGGCGCAAAGCGCAAGGACCAGCATAAGGATCCCGGTTCGAGCCGCCAGCTCGAGCCCCCAGCTCCCCACCTGCAGGGGAATTGCTTCACAGGAAGTGAAGCAGGTCTACAGGTGTCTCTTTCTCTCCCCCTCTGTCTTCCCCTCCTCTCTGTCCTATCCAACAATGACATCAATAACAACAACAATAATAACTATACCAAGGGCAACAAGAGGAAATAAATAACAAAATAAAAAAAAAAAGAAATGGAGAGAGGAGGGGAAGACAGAGATGGGGAAAGAAAGACACCTGCAGACCTGCTTCACTGCCTGTGAAGTAACTCCCCTGCAGGTGGGGAGCCAGGGGCTCAAACCGGGATCCTTACTATGGTCCTTGCTCGTTGCACCACATGCATTTTGCTTAACCTGCTGCGCTACTGCCCAACTCCCAGTGCCTCAGTTTTTAGCCTTGTTTACATGGTACTCTCAGTGTCTGATGGCACATGGGCAGATGGGAAGGGTTTGTGTACAAAGCCCAGAAGCCAGGTCGAACTTGTACACCTGCAGTGCCAACCCCAGGAGAAAGAGAAGCTATAGTGTGCTCAGCAGCCGTGGATCCTGGATCCCCCAGGGACTCCCAAGTGTTACATTGCTGTGGGTACAGAGTGATAAAACAGTCCTGACTTCAAAAAGGAGTGAAATATGTCACAGGGCTGGGGAGACAGCATAGGGGTTCTTCAACAGCAGTTCTTGCGTGCCTGAGGTTCTGGCCTCCCAGGTTCAATCCATAGCACCACTGTGAGTCAGAATTGAACAGAGCTCTAGTCTGTCTTTCTTTCTCTTTCTTTCCTTTTTTCTTTCTCTCTTTCTTTCTTTCCTTTTTAAAAAACTTTTTATTTTCTTTATTGAATTGAGACAGACAGAAATCAAGAGGGAAGTAGGAGATAGAGAGGGAGAGAGACAGAGAGACACCTGCAGCCCTGCTTCACCACTCGCAAAGCTTTTCCCCAGCAGGTGGGGACCAGGGACTTGAACAAGGGTCCTTGTGCACTGTAACAAGATGCACCACCACCTGGCCCTTTTTTTTTTTTTTACCTCCAGGGTTATTGCTGGGGCCCAGTGCCTGCACTATGAGTCCACTGCTCCTGGAGGCTATTTTTTCCCCTTTTTGTTGCCCTTGTTGTTTATCGTTGTTGTTATTGTTGTTATTGCTGACATTGTTGTTGGATAGGACAGAGAGAAATGGAGAGAGGAGGGGAAGACAGAGAAGGGGAGAGAAAGATAGACACTACAGACCTGCTTCACCACCTGTGAAGCGACCCCCTGCAGGTGGGGATCCGGGGGCTCAAACCCAGGATCCTTACTCTGGTCCTTGTGCTTTGTGCCATGTGTGCCTAACCCGCTGTGCTACTGCCCAGTTCCTGGTCTTTCTTTCTGTATCTCTTTTTTTATAATAAACAAAATATTTTTAAAAAGTAATAATGTTTAGGCACACAAGAACAGAGAGAAAATGGAACCAAGGTGCAGAAGGAGCTGAGTCTGTGTGTGGAGATGCCCGGATGATCTGAGGCTGGTAACCGAGTTGGGTTGCCATCCCTGTGACTTCAGCCCCATGAGGTTTGCTGCTGCAGTCACCTTCCAGCCAGCTGCATGGTGTGGTAGCTGCCATTATCTCCTTTATCTGTTACAGGTGTGCGGAGGTATGGCGAGGACTTGGGGGAAGCAGGTGGGGGGGGGCGGTAATCAGACCACAAAGAGCCTGCCGAGTCTCCTAACTGGTGGCTTCTGAAGAATTGCCCAGGCCAGAAAGTGCAAGGCATAAAGATGAGAACTTTCCTGTTGCTTAATGCTGATGGCTAGCTCACCAAGGGAAATCTAACCAGGACTCACCCAGTAAAACTTTATTCTCAGTGTTTGAGATACTCCAGGTTAAGTCCACCGATAGACTTTAAAATATATATATATATGTCAGGGGCCAGGTGGTGGCGCATCTGGTTGAGCGCATGCATTACCATGCACAAGGACAAGGATTTGAGCCCCCGCTGCTCACCTACAGGGGAGAAGCTTCATGAATGGTGAAGCAGGTCTGCAGGTGTCTTTCTTTAGCCCCCTCACCCCTCTCAACTTCCCTTTGTCCTATCAAATAAAATGGTCGTCTGGAGTGGCACTTCCCTAGTGCCAGCACAGAGCTCCATCGATAATTCTGGTAGGAAAAAAGTTATTAGGTGGGACAACAGTATGATGGTTCTGCAAAAAAGACTTCCCTGCCTGAGGCTCTGAAGTCCCCGGTTTAATTCTCAGCACCACCTTAAGCCAGAGCTGAGCAGTGCTCTGGTATCAAAAAATGTAAATATAATAAAATATAAATAGTAATATTATAATAAAAATATAATTTTATTACATGAAATGTAGATTTGTAATATAACTGAAATAGATTTCTAAACAACAGTCTTTAACTCCTTTATTTATTGATTGATTTTTTTATTGATTTAATAATGTTAGGCCACACCTGCCCCAGTGGGTCCCAGTGGGCCCTTCAGATCCACCAGGTGGATTTCCAACAAGTATAGATATGGCGCCTCCAGGCAAAGCAGCACTGTGCTTCAGCTTGAGCCTTCCCCTCCCTCCCCTCCTGCTCTCACTGTCCACAGGCCGTCACCAACCTTCAGAGTTGCTTTCCCAGAAATCCCAGCTGTTCTCTCATGAAGTTTGTGATGTTGTTATAATATCTGTTTTCTGGAGGAGAGTCAGCTTTGCATGATTAGATAGCTACAGCTCCATCCCAGAAATCCTCTCCAGTTCTTTTCATCTCACAGCATCCCAGCCAAGCCCAGAGATTTGTCAGGTTACCCAAAGGCTACTTCAGGGATTGCATTACTCGGGCTGCTGTTACAGAAAGGATGTAGTTGTGTTTTGTTTTGTTTTTTCCTTTATCAGAGCTCAGTATGAAAAAAGTAGAGAAGCAATCTGCACTGCCAGAGAGAGAGAGAGAGAGAGAGCACTAGTCCAGAGACGCTGTTCAGCAAACCTCCCACAGAGATCCTTTGAACAGATTCTTCCCAGAGTTGGCAACAGCCTTCTGAGCTTGACTCAGCCTGTGCTGTAAGATTTTTAAAAAATATTTATTTATTCCCTTTTGTTGCCCTTGTTGTTTTATTGTTGTAGTTACTATTGTTTTCATCATTGTTGGACAGGACAGAGAGAAATGGAGTGAGCAGGGGAAGACAGAGGGGAAGAGAAGGAGAGACACCTGCAGACCTGCTTCACCGCCTGTGAAGCGACTCCCTGCAGGTGGGGAGCTGGGGACTTGAACCCTGATCCTTACACCGGTCCTTGCATGCTGTAAGATTCTTAAAGCTGGTGGCCTAGGAGCTGGCACAGTAAGTGCCAGGCTCTCAACCATGAGGTCTTGAGTTTGGTCCCTGGCATCACCTGTGCCAGAGTGATGCTCTGATTCTCTCCCTACTCTACCCCACCTTCTCATAATAAATAAGTATATTTTTAATTAAATTTTTGTATTTGCTAGGACAGAGAGAAATTGAGAGGGATGGGAGGGTTATAGAGGAGAGGCACCTGCAGACCTGCTTCACTACTCTTGAAGGCCCCCACCCCCAGGACCCAGCACATGGTAGTGTGTTTATTCAACCAAGTGTGCTACTGCCTGACCCCTAATAAATAGATTTAAAAAAATAATAAATAACATTGTTGGACATCACTGGGGCTTCAGCGGCTCCAGAATAATTTTTTCAGATAAAGAGACTGATGCATACACACACACACACACACACACACACACACACACACACACACACACACACACACACACACACCATCACACCACACCTTCCTCCAGTGCTGTGGAAGCCAGTGGTGAACACATAGCAAAGCAGTATGCCATCCAAATGAGCTATTTCACCAGCCCATAAATAAATAAGATCTTTGAACAAAAAAATGTATGTCTGATATGCAAAATGCAGGACACCATCAGTTCATCTTTTTACTTTTAAAGCTTCACACTTAAATCGTGTGTACATGACACTATTGGGGCCGAGGACACTGTAGACAGAGAGACTGCTTCTGGGACACTAACTCCCCTCTCCTCCCTGGTCCAGGGCGAGTTTGTAGACGACGGCACTGAAACCCACTTCAGCATTGGCGCCCACGACTGTTACATAAAGGCCGTCAGCAGTGGCAAGAGGAAAGAGGGCATCATTCACACGCTCATCGTGGACAATAGAGAGATCCCCGAGGTTTCTGAGTGACCTCGCATCTGAAGATGTCCGGATCAGGACTGTGAAAAATGACTGCTAAGGGGAGGTGTCCACTTAGTCTTGCCATGATTCTATTTTGTTACTGGAAACTAATGTTCCAAGAGTCAGGGCTGTGAACAACCTCCAAACCTGCAAATTCATTCTGTCAGTAGTGTAAACTGTTTTAGAGTGAAATGGAAGCTCAGGTGAGCCCAAAACCATTCCTGTTTTACAAGAGGAACTTTTGCTATCATAAATGTTTAATAAAATTGGTGCTGCTTTTGTTTCCAAAAAATGAATCTCCATCTATTTTTCACCTGTACAGATAAGTTGTTGCCCAAGTTTAAAGCAGTTGGCACATACAGATGTTTTAACTAAAGAAATATTTTCTATCTGGAAACTTAACTATTAAGGTATTATCAAATAGTGTCACATAAGAACTTAATTAAAAATGCTTTCCTAAAAATGTACCAGTAGTTGCTTTTTAAAAAATTAGCATGGTGAGGACAAAGTAAAAAATAAAGTCAAGATGGGGGGGCCAACAGGTGGTTGGTTACCTCATGAGGACCTGGTTCAAGCACTCAGTGCCCACCTGCATGGGGGAAGCAGGGTCTCTCCTCTCTGTTTCCGTGATTTCACCTTTTTCCTAGAGGAAAGGAAAACAGCCACCAAGAGCAGTGGTGTCATGCAGTCACTGAGCCTGGTGGCAAAAACCATCACACAAGGGGCCAGGTGGTGGCACACCTGGTTGAGCACACATACTACAATGTGTAAGGACCTGGGTTCAAACCCCTGCTCCCCAGCTTCATGAGTGGTAAAGCAGTGCTGCAGATGTCTTGCTCTCACTCCTTCTCTGTCTCTCCCCTCTCAACTCTGTCTCTATCCAAAATAAGTAAAATATATTTTTTAAAAGTTATCAAGTATAGTGTGTGTGTATATATATATGTATGTGTGTGTGTATACACACACACACACACACACACACACATACATATAAAAAGCAAGAGGAGAAAGTAAATTTCACCTGGCTGGACCAGTTGCACCCTCAGGCACTGTTTTGAGTCAGCATAGTTGCGGCTGGAAGGTGACTTACTCTGAAGAACACACTGTTATCACCATGTCCCCTTGAGGACCTCGAGGTTTGAGCTCCTGGTCACTACATGGGATTAGACAAGCTTTAAGAAAAGTGAAAGGACATCTCTCCTCTCTCTGACTTTTCTCTCTCTGACTTTTCTCTATCTTCCTCTCGCCTTCTGTCTCTTGCCATCTATCTAAAAAAGAGAAAGAGGTGAAGGCTGCTGGAAGAAGTGGAGCCACCATGCTGGCAAAAAAAAAAAAAAAAAAAAGTCACAGCCATGTCACACCAGACCAATGACTTGACTCACAGGATCTACCAAGTTAGAATGTGATCATTGGAATTATTTGTTTCAGTCGTCTTCTTTCAAGGTAATTCAAGGCCAGGTAGAGTCTCAAAGCAGAGCCTTTTACCAGGGTGCTTCCTGAATGTCCCTGATCGTCCATGAGGGGGAATTCCCCATCTTCTCGGCTTGCTGTTTTCAGTAGGGTAGCCACTAATCATGTAGCTATTTAAACTCAAGTTAATTCAAATTAAATGCAACTTGGATAATGTGTTGTTTTGCTGTGTGTACACCCCAGGTTCAAGCCTGGTCCTCGCTGTAATGAAGGGAGCTACAGGACTGAGGTCTCTTTACCTCTCTAAAAATAAACAAGGAGATAAAATGCAACAGCTCAATTCCTCTCACCTAGACTCTGTAGATGTGAAACCTGTCCACCACTGCTCCAAGTCCTAATGCATACCACTGACACCACTTTACGTGTGCAGTGGAGACACAAGCATTAAATCCAGACCATCATATCCAATTAATGTGTCAAAACTGTCCCATGACAACTCACCACCACCATCTTGCAGGCATCAGGCATACAATGTGCTGAGAGAAAGAACCAAGGTCATATTATCCATGGACAGACAAGACAGACACCTGTACCCACTGTCCGCCCTTCTCCCCTCCCAATACCCACATGTCCACCCATAAAAGCCCTCTGTACCCCTACCTCAGGACCAAGCCTTTGTCTCTTGCCTCTCTTCCCTTTGAAGAGTATAAACTTTCTTTTTAAAAAATTTTACTTAATTATAGAGATAGAGACAGAGAGAAATTGAGAGGGCAGGGTGAGGGAGAGGAGAGACACCTGCAGCCCTCAAGACTGTAAGCTTTCTACCACACACCTCGTTTTTCTTGTGTTACCTTACCTGTCAGCATCTAGCAATACCTTATGGTGACTTTTATTTCTTTTAAGTAGAAGACTTCTTTCAACGCCGTTTTATCTGGTACAAATAACAGTTTGTGCCAAATTCACCAGCAGGCAGCATTTTTAGGCATTTTATTTTGAACCCTAGATATCAGGAATCTGTACCCTCCAGTCTGTCTCGTGTATATGAGCGAACCCTTGGGACAAAGTATGATTTCTTATGTTGCCTTTGACTTGATGAACCTATGCTTTGTTCTACTATGGTCCCAAGGAGTATGGTAAAGTGGAAAAAATACAGCCTGAGCTTCAAGTTTGGCATTTTTAAGTTCTTGAGCTTCTTTCTCCATCTTAAGAAACAAGAGGAGGGGTAGATAGCATAACTGTTAAGCAAACACTCTCATGCCTGAGGCTCTGAAGTCCCAGGTTCAATCCCCTGCACCACCACAAGCCAGAGCTGAGTGGGGCTCTGGAAAAAAAAAAAAGCAAAATGAAAAAAACACAAGGCGGGGGGAGAAGCTGGGTAGGGGCTTATGCAGTCTCAGTTCTTAGCACACTAATGACCATTTTCGAGGACCAGGGAAGCCTCATGAGCAGCGGAGCAGCACCAGTTGTCTGTCATATATGTTGTTTGAAATGGCCACAGACAACAGAGAAGTTGTATATTTTAAGCATTAGGCACCAGTGACTGCCCTGCTGGCGAAGAACAACCCAGGATGTTGTTTTTTTTTAATTGCTTTAATAAATTATCTCTGGTACACAACCCTCCCTCCCAATAATGTGTTATTTATCTGTGTGCCCACCACCCAATATTGTGGGCTGGAGAGGGTAGGAAGGACTAAGAATGCACTGGGGGCCTCCCCTGGCAAGAGGCAAGACAATGCTGTTAAGTCTTCCCTGCAGTGGCCTTCAAGAGTCTGGGGTCTAGGCACAGGTTGGTGTTGGCCATCTTAAGTTAGCCAGACCTCTTCCTACCCTCAGGAAGGAGTCTGGGGCAAAGCATGAGAATCTGCATCCCAGGTGATGATGCCAGTATTCCCAGTGAAGGAACACACTTTAGAGAACCACTGTTCCCGCTGCACAGTGGCACTTAAAATCATAGCACTCAAGCACTGGACAAAAGACAGGACTTCACACAAATTACTGTGGATGTAAAGGAAGTTTATTGTAAACCAGTTTTACCTCATTGAAAACAAACTCAAAAGAAAGAAAATTTATGATCAGTTCCATTTCACAAACCAGAAAGCTCAGACCCTGAGGCAAAAAATAAAATACCTTCCTTCCTTTACGATCATAGAAGCCAGTCTGGATTGCAAACTCAGTTCTGGAGCCCACAGGCTGCCTTCAGCCATGAGGCAAACACTTAGGAATCATTAGCTTAGTGAAGTCTCTTTTTTTTTCATTTTCCAAACCCGTGTGCTCCCTACCAATAGGTTAAGGAAGAGGGTTTCCAAAACCCTGCTCTGGGGAAACTTGGGCAGTGACCAAAACAGGGGGGGTGGGGGGGGGGAGCAGTATTCATTGAGCTGTAATCACCAGGCACTGGGTAGGTAACCAGCCCCTAGATGAGACACAGCCCTGCAGGCCAGACGCTTCACCAGTCCTGGAGTGTGGGGCCCTCCCCCCTCTGGCTCAGCCACACCCCTGAGCACCCAGACATGCAACTTAGCAAGTATGTGGGGAGCACCTGCTCAGTGTGGCCCAACAGCTACTATGTAGACAGGCTACCACTGGGGTACCTACAGCTGAAGGGAGGAGGGAGTGGAGTTATCCTGGGCTCCTGTCCAGCACTGCCTGGAGAAGTGATGTGCCCGGTCTTGCTCCCAGAGACATTCACACGTTTGGTGTCTATATACCAAGAACTCCCCCCCCCCCCACTTTCCCTATGGGCCACAGACCTTTCAGGAAACAGTGGCATTTGGTGTTTACCACCCTCTAAAGCTGGTGCTCTACCACCAGACAGAGACTCCTAAAGAAGCCAGTCCTTCCACAGCCACTCTCCTGAACTCCCAAAGTCCATAGCATCTCAGGAACCAGGAAGTTTAAACCCCATTCTCGGATGAGCTATTTCTAAGAAGCTGTGGCCTGCTCTGTTCGTGGAGCAAAGTTTCAAATAAGACTACATGTGGTCCAGTCTTGAACTGGGCACTGAAAAATTAGAATCTCCCCAGGCATTTGGTATACCTCCCAAAGTTAATGGAAACACAGCCAGGGCGCCTCCTTGGCCCAGGCCACCCACACCATTTGATGGCGCTGGGACGGGAGAGAAGTCAGAGATGACACTATGAGCCTCAGCTTCCACTAAAGCTGCTTTGTCTGCTGATGGAGCCATTTCCCAGAGCCCATGTGCCCAGACCTGAAGGTCTGCACTGCCCACAAAGAAGAGGTCCACACAGCCCAAGAACCACTGAAACTAGCTCACCCATTTATTTGACTGAGAATGTTATGGAAGACAACAAGATTAAACAATCTGTAATAAAATTCCTATAGAAAACTCAGTCACAGGGCAGTACTTATAGTTCACTTTCTCAGTCACTGAGGACTGAGAGCTCCCAATAGTCTTTGGAGAATAAGCAGTAGTTTTGCTGGGTTTTGCCAGTATTCAGAAAGAGCATCCACCAACACATTCAAACCAGTAGTTCCTATTGCACATATTAACACTACTCGCCACCTAGCACCCTAAATATATGGTACCTCAACAAATAAGTTGAATTCCATGTGGCACAGAAAACCATTTAAATTTGAACTAATACCCTTGAAAAAGTCACATTTTTTTTTTTAGCTTTTAATAAATACAGTAAGAACAGCTGGCATTTTTATTAAAATACTGCAATTTAGGTCTGGAGTTTAATCCAGAAGTAGATTCCTTTTCATCTGCCTTGTGACGTGGCCACCTTTGCTCAAGTATTATGCTCTATGAAGTGCGCTCTTTCATAGAAGCTTTTATGTAAAAACAGTATTGATATGTGCCTCGTTACAGAAGCAGCTGGAAGAACTGGATCACAAAGTTAACTGAAACATTACCTAAGGAAAAGGCTCTGGCTTCTGTAAAACTTTAAAACACAGGCTGAAGAAAACCAAAGAAACATCTCTTTACATAGAATTCCCACTAGAAATATGATAAATATATATATATATATATATATATATATGCAGCATAGACATTCTATTTTCTTCATCAGCTGATCAATGTTTATCAAGTCTGGTTGGAACGGTGCTATTGCAGTAGATAAATATAAAGAAAATAATATTTCCACAGGTTTAAAAGATTTCATTGGAAAAATAATCATAATTTCAAATTATATTATAATTTTAGTTTACACAATTTAAAAAGGGAAGAGAGACATCTTTCTTTTAAGCTTCATTTAGAAAGTAAGAACAGCCACTAGTCCCCAGGTGTGGCTAAGCTGGCTGAATGTCAACTGGTCACAATACTAAAAAGAAGTATTTACACCATTCATGAAAAGTACCAAATACTTAAGAAAAAAAGAAAAGATGAAGTCAATCTCCAGTAGCATTCCTTGGCGTGCAAAGTCAGCAGGAAATGATTATCCAGAATGTTGAGAGTTTCCATGATGAATCTCAGAAGCATTTAAGAAGCGGAGGTGGCCATCACCAGGGCTGGTTCCGACCTGCTGCGGGCGCCTCGTTCTTCTCGGGACTCTGAGCTCCAGGATTTCATTCCCTTTATAACATCTCCGGCAGGGTCGTGTTCAATTTAGTGCAAGTGCAAATGGAAAACGAAATGACGCCAACACACATCCAGGCCAAGTCAGCGCTACGACCTGTAGTCTCTCCGGACCGTGTGCGCCATCCAGTTCACTTTCGTAGTCCAGCTTTCCCTGAGGGCCTCGTCAAACTTCTGCTTAAACTGTTTGAGGGCTTCTTCTTCACTCTTTCCTAAGGCAAGAGAGTCCTAAAAAAAAAAAAAAAGAGAAAAAGCCCTGATTGCCTCCATCCTCTGATGGATCCTGTCAGTGCCAGTCCTCAGGCTGTTGAGTCAGACTAGCCACAGCCAGCCGAATACCCTTGTTTAAATGCTGCCAGCAGCAGGGAGAAGGGCCACCGGGCAGGGTCAATACCAAATACCACTGGCCTCTGCCAGAGGGTTTTCTGAAGATTAAAGGAATTTATGGCTACTGCTAGACAATTCAGCTACCTGCAACAACTCCTGAGTAAGAGCTATCTCACAGGACATCTGTGTCCCATTTCCTTGAGCACCTGCATCTAACAGGCAAGTCTGGTTGGGCTGTGAGTCCACCAAGTGCAACAAACAAAGGGAAGAGGCTTGTACCTTAAGATACTGTATGTCCTTGACGGACGTGAGCTCAGGCAGGCCCGCGGTCAGCATCAGAGCAAAGAGGGTGATGAAGAGATTCCCGTGTCTCCGCAGAATCAGATATGCATCCTCACAGCACTGGCGGAAGCTGTAGTTGGTATAGCAGACCACCAGAGCAGGTCAGCGAGGAGAACAAGAGACATAGCTGCACGTTCCATAAAGTCCATAATGGCTCATTTCTGCATTTAACTTTCTTAAGCTTGTCTCAGGACAAAAGCTTCTATCATCACACTCTCTGAAATAGCACATATCTTCTTTGAAAGCAAAACTAAACTAGCACAAATATATCATCTGAAATAACAAAATACATGAGGATTTCTGAATAATTTTTTAATAACTTTCTAAGATTTGTGGTAACTCCAGTGATTATATATATTTTAAGCCTTCATTTATTAATGAGAAAGACAGGAGGAGAAAGAGAAAGAACCAGACATCACTCTGGTACATGAGCTGCTGGGAACTGAACTTGGGACCTCGTGCCTGAGAGTCCAGTGCTTTATCCACTGCACCAACTCTTGTATCACACTGATTATTATTTTTTAATAACCCCCAAACCAGTGTCAATGATTTTAACTAAGTTTCTTTATCATCTTGCCAACACCCCCCCCCCCATCTAGATGATCATTTAAAAGATCCATCTTATCTTAGCTTCCTAATTTTGAAGGTTTAGTCTTCAGAAACATGGACAGAAACAGAAATAACAAAAGCAGCTGTTCAATAAGCATACAGTGTAAGCTGGTTGTACCACAGATCTCATCATCAGAACAGACTGAAAGTATAATTACCTTTGCTCTCATTTTAGGGTGAAGAAAACAAAACCAAGAAGGCATGTAAGTTACAGGCTTGGAACATACAAGCAGGGAAGGGCACAGGAGATGAGTTTACCAAGTCTATCTCTAAACCCTGTCTTCCCAACTGTGCCCTGCACAGAATGACAGGAGAGTACCTATCCTCCTCAGCACTGCACAGTCACGTCTAAAGGTCTTCTGAGAATTTCCTAAGACAGGTAAGAGCTGGTATATATCACTCAAATAAAATAGAGGAGCTTATTTTAAATCTCTAGCATTCTGTTGTCCCTCTCTAGGCCCTTATGGACTAGCACACTGAACTGACAGGCAAATTTGCCCAAAGCCCTCTGTGGGCAGATCGCCTCTGAGATCTAGGTAGAGCCCAGCTAGATGTGCTAGTCGGGCAGGACAGATGAGGAAGCAAGAGATGCCATACTCACCGGCCAAACTTCTCTGTGTTTCCTGTTTTTCCTTGTTGAATCACATGAATAAAATCATACGTAAGGATGAAAGGCACGCGCTCCCTCTTAATGCCAAACTTGGATTTGAAATTTCCAAGAATATGTCCGAAATCAATGTGGAAGAGCTGGAGAACAGACGGTGTTTTATTTCTCCTGTTGTTCTGGGTGTTCCAAACAAGACCTCAGCAGTCCCAGCTACTCATGCAGTCCATCCTCCCTCACCCGAGCCCTTCTATCTTCACTTGGGAAGTGGTTTGGTTTGACCAGAGCCCTGTTCATCTCTGGCTTATGGAGGTGCTGGGGATTGAATTTTAGACGTCACAGCCTTGGGCATGAAAGTCTTTTGCAAAACCACTATGCTATCTCCTCAGCCTGGCAACAATGCTTCTAACATTCACAGGTCTTTTCCACGTAATGGTAAACCTGACAAATTTCATGTTAACTAGTGAGAGAAAAAAAAAAAGAATCTTTAAAAAACACATGTGAGGGTGGGGTGGGCAGTGACACACCCAGCTGAACGCACAGGTTACCATGTTCAAGCCCTTCGTCCCCACCTGTAGAGGGGAAGCTTCATGAATTGTGAAGCAGGTCTGCAGGTGTCTCCATTTCTTACCCCTTCCCCACTACCCTCCCCCTCCGCCCCCTCAATTTCTCTCTGTCCTATCAATTGAAGGAAAGAAAAAAGAATTATGACCTGGGAGGTGGCACAGAGTAGATGAGGAGTTAAAAACTCTCAGGAATGAGATCCTGACTTTAACCCTTGGCATCAATGTGCCAGAATGATGCTCTAATTTTTGTCTTTCCCTCTCATAAATGAATGAATGTAAAGAAAAAAACTTAAATGAACATGTCTGATTTGAAAAGGTCAAAGTTCTACACAGCAAAATATTGACAGAACAAAATGAAAACACACCCCTCCCCAGCAGCTCTCACTAGCCACTGTGCTTCCACTGAGCAGCCGCCTCTCCCTCCCCACTCTCCCATGTGTGTTTTTCTAGTGTCTGCCTCCATTTCTCTAAACTGTACACTTATATTAATGTTTGATCATGACTTTTAGAAAGAAATGTAAGGACTGAGTACTTTTAAGATATTATAATGGTGAAAAGCATTTTTCCTTATTTTTTTTAATACTTTATTTATTTATTTTTTACCAGAGCACTGCTCAGCTCTGGCTTATGGTGGTATGGAGGACTGAACCTGGGGCTTTGGAGCTGCAGGCATGAGAGTCTGTTTGCATACATTATGCTATCTACCTTCCACCCTAATACTTTATTTATTTATTGAATAGAGAAAGAAATCAGTGCTCTATAGCACACTATCCCCCTTTTTTTTTTAAAAAAATTTATTTACTTACTATTTCATTTGTCAGGATAGAAAAACTGAGGGGGGGAGAGAAGGAGAGGGAAAGGGAGACCTACAGCACTGCTTCAACACTTCTGTGAGGCTTCTCCATTGCAGGTGGGAACAGAGGACTTGAACCCAGGTCCTTGTACATGATAATGGGTGATAAAATGGGTGTGCCACTACCCAGTCCCTCTCCTCTTTATCACTAATAAATACAAAAATAATAAAAAATAATAACAACAAACATGACAAACTGCATATAGTCTGTGGAAAGGAAATGTCCCTGGAGGTCAAAATCACCTCAGGTGACAAGTCCTCGTTTACAGTCTTTTCGAAGCTACCCTCATTCCGGCAGCCCCATGAGAAAGCCCCCTGAGAAAAGCTGAAGAGATCTGGCTTTTCAAGATCAGTATGTTTAAAAACGTCATTTTCTGGGGGTTGGGAGGTAGCGCAGTGGGTTAAGTGCACATGGCATGAAGCGCAAGGACCAGAGTAAGAATCCCGGTTTGAACCCCTGGCTTTCCACCTGCAGAGATGTTGCTTTACAAGCACAGAAGCAGGTCTGCAGGTGTCTATCTTTCTCTCTCTCTGTCTTCCCCTCCACTCTCTATTTCTCTCTGTTCTATCCAACAACAATGACAACAATAACAATAATAACAACAACGATAAACAATAAGGGCAACAAAAGGGAAAAAGTAGCCTCCAGGAGCAGTGGATTCGTAGTGCAAGCAATAACCCTGAAGGAAAAAAACAAAAGTCATTTTCTTTCTATTTTTGATAGAGGGTGGGCAAGAGATAGAGGAACAAACACTTGCAGCACTGCTCCACCACTCATGAAGCTTTCTTAGTGCATGGGGGGGACCAGGTATTTAAGTCTAGGTCCGTGAGCAATGGTAATGGGTGTTCTCTACCAGGTATGACAACACACAGCCCCTTTTAAAATGCTTCTACACCAACTCACATTTTACAGGTAGTCTGGTGTAGGGTTCTAGTTTAAAAATTATACTCTTGGGGGCCAGACAGTGTAACATTTGGTTAAGTGCACACAGTACCATGCACAAGGACACACACAGGGACCTGGGTTTGAGCCCCTGCTCCCCACCTGTGGAGGGTGGGGGAGGCGACATTTTATGAGCTGTGAAGCAGTGCCACACGTGTCTATCTTTCTCTATCCCTGTCTCCCTCACCCCTCTGAATTTTTCTCTGTCCTATAAACTAAAATGAAAAATAAATAAAAAGATAGGAAAAATGGCTGGTGGGAATGATGTATTTGTAGTGCTGGCACCAAGCTTCAGCAATAAACCTAGAGGCAATAAATATATACTTAAAATTATGAAGGGCAACTTCTACTGCCCAAGCTTGGGCACCACAATGGGAGGTGCTAGCTATAGTAATGAAGGAAGCTTCAGTGCTATGGTGATCTCTGTCTGAATGAAAACAGTGGCTTGAAGCAGTGAAACCACATAGGCGTGAGGCCCCAACTCATAAAACAAATAAGTCTTAGATTGTATCCTTGGTCACTCCTGTGTCTGGTTGCATATTCTGTCTCATGAAATAAATACTACATATATATGAATGGGAGAGAAAAAGAGAGAGAGAGACTAGGGAAATAGGGAAATAATCAACTGGCAGAACACTGGGCTTGTAGGTCCAAGGGTCCTGCTTTGATCCACAATACTGCTTAAACTTGAGTGGAGCTCTGGCCTCTCTCTTTCTGCATCTCATGTGAAACTCTCTCCCTCATATGTAATAAATAAAATGAATATTTTAAAAATGAATATTTTGCCTTGAAAATAGAATTATAATATTTGATAGATGAAGTGATTTATTGTTTTGCTCTTCTTCATCTTGATTTTTACACTCACCCTCTCTCTTTACTATAGTTAACTGTTTTCCCAGCACACACTACCTTTAGCTTAGTATTTTGAACTCTCTTGTTCACAGTTCAGGCTTCCTTCAAATTCAGATGTCTGCTAGTTCAAGGATGATCCATTTCATTTAAGAGAAACTGAATGTAAATTCTTGGGTGACTTGTATGTGGGGAGAACCTTTACCTGTTTGATTTTATAGGTATTCTCACTGGAACCAATCTCTCTCTCTCTCTAGCTCCTCCTCCCCTCTAAATTTCTCTGTCTCTATCAAATAATAAATAATTTTTTTAAAAATTCAGCTCAGTTAAAATAATTTTAAAAAACAAGAAGAAAATAGCAGTAACTCAGTAAAACAAGACCTTCTAAGGAAAGCTGGAAAATCAGTGGTTCTAGTACTGCTCAAGATTGGGGCATGGGAAGTGGCTGAAAACAGGATTGACTGGCAATTTATACATGGAGCAAAAGGTACTCAGGTCTCTGAACCAACTCAGACTTATTCTAGGATGCCAATTGTAAGGCTGAGGTAGAGAGAGAGAGACATCCCCAAATCTCCTGATCTCTTTCACCCACTGTGGCCTCTTTCCCTATTATTTTGAATTCTTAAATTTACATATTGTTTGTTCCATATCATATCTGAGGACTACTAAGAAAAATGGAGAAAATGTATTCATGAAATATGATTTATTAGAAGTCCAATGGAATTTTTTTGAAGTGTGAACACAAGGTCTAACTCTCAAATCCTAAGAGAGAACTATTGAGGAGGTGAAGACCCTGGCTCCTTGTAGAGCCAGAGTTCATTCAATAACCCAGAGGATTTTAATGCAGGCATGCCTCTAGTGGTAAGGAAGCACTAAATTGAAAAAGTATCCCAGAGGAGTCAGGCAGTAGCACAGCGGGTTAAGCACACGTGGCACAAAGTGCAAGGACCGGTGGAAAGATCCCAGTTTGAGCCCCCGGCTCCCCACCTGCAGGGGAGTCACTTCACAGGCGGTGAAGCAGGTCTGCAGGTGTCTGTCTCACCCCCTCTCTGTCTTCCCCTTCAATCTCCATTTCTCTCTGTCCTATCCAACAACAATAATAACTACAACAACACTAAAAAACAAGGGCAACAAAAGGGAAAATAAATAGATAAATATTAAAAAAAAAAAAAAGAAAAAGTATCCCAGGCGGATACTGCATCAGCCTTTGCTCAATATAAGAGAATGTATAACATAAGTCATGGGGACAGGGACTGAGATAGATAGATATCTAGATAGATAGATAAGCTTTCTTCAATGTGTGTGGGCTCAAATATGTGCTATGCATATAGCAAAAGCAGCACATTTGTGGACTAGTGAGCTATTATGCCAGCCCTTGCTCTGGTCATCTTCTTTAAAGTTAGTATATTCTTAGCGCAGTGGGTTAAATGCACATGGTGCAAAGTGCAAGGACTGGCAGAAGGATCCTGGTTCGAGCCCCCAGCTCCCCACCTGCAGGGGAGTCGCTTCACAAGCAGTGAAGCAGGTTTGCATGTGTCTATCTTCCCCTCCTCTCTCCATTTCTCTCTGTCCTATCCAACAACGATGCCAACAACAACAGCAATAATTACAACAATAAAAAAACAAGGGCAACAAAAGGGAAAATAAACATAAAAAATTTTTTTAAATAATTAAAAAGTTAGTATATTCTGCTGTACATTATCGGTTCCTACTACCCTGTTTTTTCTTTTCTTTTCTTTTCTTTTTTTTTTTTTTGCCATTAGAGTTGTCACCGGGGCTTGGTGCTGGCACTATAAACCACTCCCAACAAACATCTCTTTCTTTTAAATCTTCTATTAATTTATTATTGGATAGAAACAGAGAATTTGAGGAGAGATAGAGAGGGAAAGAGACAGAGAGACATCCACAGTCCTACTTTACCACTTTTCCCCCTGCAGGTGGGGATCAGGGGCTTGAACCTAGGTCCTTGCACAATGTAATGGGTACACTTAACCAGGTGTGCCACCAACTGGCCCCTCTCTTTTTCTCTCCCTCTATGCCTCTCTCTTTTTCTCTCTCTGTTTATTTGATAAGACAGAGAGAAAAGAGAAAAAGACACCTGCACCATTCATGAAGCATCACTCCTGCAGATAGGGAGTAGGGACTTGGATCTGGGTCCTTGTGCTCTACTGAATGCACTACCCCCCCCCCCCTTAAAGCTTTATTTACTCAGTAGTAAATGAAAGAGGAGGCCAAGGAAAAGAGAGAGAGAGAGAGAAACAGAGGACACTCTGGCAGAAGTGATAGTAGGTATTGAACTCAGGACTTAATGCTTGAGAATTTAATGCTTTATCCTCAGCACCACCTCCTGAGCCTTGTTCCTTCTGCTCTTAACTATAAAACCTTTCTAAATGTTTAAATAAATGCCTATATTGCTTAACTTTAAGTGAACTTATGAATATATGAAGCAGGCAGTGTATAAAACAAGGGGTGGGAAACAAAAGGTAAGACAAAGACTGAAGAGGACTAGAGAACATGCCTCAGTTTCACTTGAGACTATGCTGGTATAACACCACTGAGGCCCGAAGCAGACTCTCAGGAGCAGCTCACCTGGCCATTTTTTTTTACCATGATGTTGTCACTATGTCTATCACCAATCCCAAGGACATAAGAAGCTACACAGTAGCCAGCACAGGACAGAGTAAACTCTTCAATGGCTCGGTCCAGGTCATCCCTGCACAAGAGAAAAATAAAAGCAACACAAGTTTTCAGCCTACAAATGTATAGAATGAGGCCCATTTCATACTTGCGCCTCCTTGGTCACTATAAGGAGAGCTGCAGTGCAGAGTTGCTAAATTCCTATGGGGAGAATATGCTAGACTAGCCGGGGGTGGGGGGTGGAGAGGTGGGGTGGATAGGATCACAGCAGCTGTAGACAGTCGTCAGCAGGTTACTCTAAAGATAATCACAGAATAGCACAGCTGGCAGACTGACAGACTTTCATGCCTGACGATCCTGGTTTGCTTCTTGGCACTGCATGTACTGGAGTAGTATTCTGACTTCTCTCTTGAATGAAATTCTGTATCATATAAAAATAAATCTTAAAAAAAAAAGTGAAACATATAATTAAACCTCAGCCCTCCAAGTAACTGTTTCCAGGGGATCATGTTTCAGTGGGAATAAGGGTGGGCTCAGAGTAGAGTAGAGAGAACATAGCAATGCTTTCTGAGGTAATGTGGAATATTTGCTGTTTTGACCTAAGCCTAGAATTCACTATTTAAGAGTCAAGTATTACCATCCTAACAGTTGAAGTTCTTGACTTGAATCAGGAGTTACAAAGACCTTTTAGAGATAGGACCCTGAGGTCAAAATATGAATACTGATTCTCATATATAAGCCCTGGATTTTAAGTCTGACTTCAAAGTTTTCACTCAAAAACACATTCGGAGTGTTTTAATTTCCTATATATTGGGACTTCTACAACATAGTAACTGCTTAACATAATTCTTAGAACTGTATTTTTCAGGGGCCAGGCAGTGGCACAGCGGGTTAAGCCCACATGGTGCAAAGCGCAAGAACCGGCAGAAGAATCCCGGTTCAAGCCCCCGGCTCCCCACCTGCAGGGGAGTCACTTCACAGGTGGTGAAGCAGGTCTGCAGGTGTCTATCTTTCTCTCCCCCTCTGTCTTCCCCTCCTCTCCTCTCTATTTCTCTCTGCCCTATCCAACAACAAATGACATCAACAATAACAATAATAACCACAACAAGGCTACAACAAGGGCAACAAAAGGGGGAAAAAATGGCCTCCAGGAGCAGTGGATTCGTGGTGCAGGCACTGAGCCCCAGCAATACCCCTGGAGGCAAAAAAAAAAAAAAAACCAAACTGTATTTTTTCAGTTTTAAGGAATGAATGCATAAACTCATAAAAATATGAAAACTCAAATTTGTACATTCATATAATCTGCATTAGTTGATTAACAAACACAATATAGTATTAAGCAAAAACAGTATCAGAAAGAAACAAATTCTTATACTGTAACTGAACTGCAGGGCTCTGAGATTCAATCCAGACAAAGTAGAAGTCAGTGTTAACCATCTTTAAGACTTAAAGGATCATTTGTTATTTTGAACACAGCTAAAGTGAGACGATAACAAGCATTTTCCCTCTACTCCAATACAGATTCTACTTGTGGGGAGAGCTATCAATTTGTCTATTTGCTCAAAAAGGAAATCACCAAACAATGAACGCACCCAGAATTGTATTCTTTCAGCCAGTTGAGAAGAGCATCTTTGTTGAAGGCAGCAGCAGCGGCCACATTGCTACTGTTCAGCTGAATGTCAGCGATTGTTTCAGAGGTGCTCACCACTTCAATGAGGCCAGAGCGGTCTCCCGTTGCTAGACAGCCATAGGGCAGCATCCTAAGAGAAGCATGGAAGCAAGCGGTCACGTGTGCACACTATCCACATGAGAGAATGCTGACAGAGCCAGTTCTTCTTTTGAGTACCCCTGTCACTACTGTAGGACTGTCAAATGAAAAGTAAGAGTTCTACCTTCTGTTAGGCCAACTACTTCACTAGAGTTTCCAAGGTTCCAGCCAAATGTGTAACTTATTATCTAGTTAGTCTGGAAATATATATATATTGCATACATGGAAAGGGTCAGATGAAAGAAAGTGATTTTTATTCTCAACCTTAGGGAAGAAAATCAGCTTTTAGCAGGTGCCAATGAGTGGGCTAGCACTTTAGATGTCACTTTGGTTAATGACTATTTCATTTTTCTAGTTGTTCAATCACCAGCCTTCATGTTACATGTGACTCACATCTAACATTCATTGGCAGTTTTGAAAATGTGCCGTTAAAGCACTTCTCTCTCTCTCTCTCTCTCTCTCTTTTTTTTTTATCAGAGCACTGATCAGCTTTGGCTTATGGTGGTGCAAGAAACTGAACCTGGGACTTTGGAGTCTCAGGCATAAGAGTCTCTTTGCATAACCATTATGCTATCTACCCCTGTCCTAGCACTTCTCTGTTTAAGCATATTCTCCCTTCTACTGCCTTCTTACTGCCACCTTAAGCCAAGTCTTCATCACCCCGTACTCAATCAGCAAGTATTTCCTCTGAGTCTATTTCTACATCATCATTTGTTCTAAGTGCAATGGCAACACAATCTATTTAAAATGCAACATGTCCTTCCCACGATCACATTTATGTAGTGACTTAACCACCCTGGAGAGAAAGCCAACATGCCGGCCATGATCACAGTGCTTCAATCTGGGTTCCTTCACCCGCTCCCACATCTCTTGTTCATTTTAGTTCCTGCAGTGTCTTCTTCACTACTCCTTATTATACAGACATTATATCCCCTCTTTTTTTTTTTTACCCCCCCCCCCATTTCTTTACATGCATTTATTTTCTCTCCCTGGACCTTACACTTCCTCCTCTTACCTCATGGGAAGGTCAGCATTAGTGAGAAATTCCTGGGTCACCCTATTTAAAATGGCAGCACCCTTCAAGACACAGTGCCTGTTATCTCTTCTCTGCTTTCTTTTCTTCCCCAGCCCTCAATACATTTTGTCTTCACTATTGGAATGTTCTATTATGCAGTGACACTCTCAGTACCTGTTAATGTGCCTGGCACAAAGCTCTCAAAAAATAGTTTTTAAAACATTTATTTTATTGATTCATGAACTAGAAATAGAGAAGAGAGGCAGCACTATTAAAATACTAAAATTACAGGTAGTATTTCGCTGTGATTTGCATTTGTTTTGTCCATAGAGATTTTTTTTTCAACTTTTAAAAATATTCTCAGAAAAAAAGTGAGCTGAATTTCTGTGTTGCTTGTTCATCTGGATAGAGGGGTGTGTGTGTGTGTGTGTGTGTGTGTGTGTGAGAGAGAGAGAGAGAGAGAGAGAGAGATACTCCAGCACTGGAGCTTCCTCTGGTGCCAAAATACTTGTCTTGCTGTGCTAGGGCCCAAACCTGGGCCGCATACATGTACCCTATATAGTAAAGAATTTTTATATAGAAAAACTTCTTTTTTGAGTAAACTGTTTATGTCCTTTACCTATTTACCAGAGTTTTAAACATTTTATATGAGTGTTACATATGTCAATATTCTCACTTCTGTTGTAAACCAGTTTTCTAAAAACTGTATTTTCATCAGAGCAATTCCAAAGTGGAATGACATGCTATGCACCACCCCCCCAAAAAAAATTTAGTAAATCAGGTGACAAGAAAAGGCAAACAAGCAATAGGTAAAGTTCACAGATTCAATCAGTATTTGGCTGCAGTTGTGTGTGAAGAGCTGTGTGAGCTGCTGGTGGCACAGAAATGGACCCAAAACAAAACAAAAAAGCAACCCTTGCTGTCATGGAGCAGACAGTATGCTCTTTGTACATGGGACAAGTTCCAGGAGAACATGTAAAAAGTCAAGAAAGCTTTCTGTTAGCAGGAAGACTAGCAGGCTAGAGAAGAGGGCAAGGAAAAACACAGAGTAAGGTGAGAGGAGGAAACAGCCAGGACCAGGAAGACCTTACAGAACTCTGTGGATGACATATAGATTCCTGTCACTTGCCTAAGAGGCCTGAGCAAATTACTGAAAAACTTTATGAAACAGAATCTGCATGCATGTGTATGTACTGGGGGAATGTATGAGCGTGTTAGTGTAACAAATGGTAAAAGAGGACAATTAATTGTTATGTAGTTCTAGAAAAATAACATTGGGAAAATAAATTTCAAATTCTTGTGGTCTAGGAAAAGGCACAGTGGATAAAGCACTGAACTTTCAAGCATGAGATCCTGAGTTCAGTCCCTGGCAGCACATGTACCAGAGTAATGTCTGGTTCTTTCTCTCTCCTATCCCTCTCATTAAAAAAAAAAAAAAAAAAAAAAAAAATGTTTGTTTAAAAAAAAAAAAGAATCTTCAAATTCCATGCAGGCAGCCTGGTATACCACGACATTGCTTTTTATTTGTGGTTAACCTATTTCTCCTTTGAGAAGACCTGCCATTTAGCAGTAAAGGTGGCCATGGAGCATGAAAGTTTCTTTTTTTTTTATTTTATTATTATCATCTTTATTTATTTATTGGATAGAGACAGCCAGAAATGGAGAGGGAATGGGGAGATAGAGAGGGAGAGAGACAGAGAGATGCCTGCAGCCCTGCTTCACCACTTGTGAAGCTTTCCCCCTTCAGGTAGGGACTGGGGGCTTGAACCCGGGTCCTTGTGCACTGCAACATGTGTACTCAACCAGGTGCGCCACCACCCAGCCCCCTAGCACGAAAGTTTCTTACCACCCCTCCCTTATTGTAAGGGAACACATGGGAAGCCACACTGTCTGGTTACGGTACACTTTGGCTCACTTTCCTGCACTGCCTCCTAACCCCTCTGCAGTCACACTGGGCAAAAGTTCAACAACTTCCTCTTCAAAAGCAAGCAAAGATGAAAGCATTCAGTATCGTTAAGAATGGAATGCTCACAATGGGAAGGAAAAAACATCCTTGTCTGGAGAGACAGTTTGACAGAAGTCAAGCAGGGGACAAACACACTTGAAGCCCAGACCATCTCAAGTGTCCTGTGCACTCAACCTCTGCACCTCTTAGGAAGGCCAGTGTCATAATTAGTGATGAATTCTTCTTTACTCATATTCTCTGAGCCAAAGTGCAATTTGTCATCTTTCCAGGAAATCAAGAATTAAGAAAACAAACACTTTATAGCGGGGAGTGGGGGAGCAACTCCCTAAATTATAGTCTGAGTGAGCAGGTAAACTTTCTCTTCTGATCTTGGCTCTGACATTCACCCCAATATTAGTGGCACCATCACTTGTGGCCTCTGAAGGAGGAAAGTGTCACATCTAACTCACACATCTTCCCTTCTCTGCCTCCATTCTTCTAAGACACTAGAGAACTGCTAGAGCTCTATTAAGAGGGGAATGAGCCCCATTAGTGTAATTCAGATGCAAAGTCAGAGGGAAGACAAGTGTCCAAAAGTCAATGTCATGTCCATTTACAAAGTGGATGGGGTGGGGAGGCTGAACTACCAAAGTTCAGAGAGTCACACCAGACAACCCATCAGATCTGACAGAAAAGGTCTTAATATGCTGACTAGAGGAGGGTAGGGGTCCTAACATACTGACGGCTTATCAGAGCTCTAATTTGGCATGAAGTAGATCAAATGGATATTCTGAGACATCAGAAAACAGGCAAGTTCATTCTTGCTAAGGAAGCACTGTTATAAGTACTGAAATACTGTGACTGAAGTCTATGACGCAGAGAAGACAGCCCTGAGTATCTGCGAGTGGGTTTAAAAGTGTGCAGCATGACCCAGTTTAACCTGAACAGCTGGCCAAAGGAAAAGCAACACAATAGAGATGCTGGAGCACTTATTTATAGAAACAGTAAAGTAAAAAAAAAAAAAAAAAAATGCTTGGGGGAAAAGGGTATGAGTTTGACAAAGCATTCAAAAAGAATGAAAGTCCTATATATTTTTAAAACATGGGGTCAGAGTACAAAAGTCAGTGGACATATCAAGGACCCGAGCAGTTAGTTCCTGCCTGTCAGACACACACTGCTTCCTTCCAGCACTACATGTAGCCACCTCCTTGAGCCTGAGGTCACAGGGAACCTTACTTGATGCTAAATGTGCTTTGCACGTGAAACCAATGGGGAAAAGACCCTGGTTGAGGCTTTAATGGAGGCTGATGGGAATTAAGGACATAGTCTTGATTTTAGTCTTTCATAACTTGATTTTCATAACTTGATTTCAAAACAAGAATCATCAAAAGCCCTGGGTCTGGCTCTTCACAAAGGAGAGCACTGTGGAGCTCATTTGACAACCTTGTTAAGAATCTGTGAGTCTCTCTTACCATTTATGGGGGGGGTCGGGTGGTGGTGCAACAAAGTACGAAGCGCAAAGACCCCAGTTTAAGCCCCCAGCTCCCCACCTGCAGAAAGGATGCTTCACAAGTGGTAAAGCAGGTCTGCAGGTGTCTCTCTCTACCTCTCTATCTCATCATCCTCTCTCAATTTCTCTCTATCCTATCCAACAAAATGAAAAAAAGAGAAAAAAAGATCACCAGGAGCAATGGATTCATAGTGCTGGCACCAAGCCCCAGCGATAACTCTGGAGTTAAAAAAAAAACAAACAAAAACAGAAGGCTGGGTGTTTGTGTACTTGGTTGAGTGCACATGTTACAGTGCACAAGGGTTTGAGCTCCCGCTCCCCACCTGCACTGGGAAAGCTTCATGAGTGGTGAAGCAGTGCTGTAGGTGTCTCTCTGTCTCCCTCCCTCTCTATCACCCTTTTCCCTCTCAATTTCTGGCTGTCTCAATCTTATAAATAAATAAAGATAATAATAAAAAAGTTCCCATTTCTTGTGGTATAAATCAAATGAATTCCCACATAGACATGCTGGGCCTAGACCTCTAATGGATCCTTCCCTCCACAAGCACTGGTCATTTCCAACAGCAACATCAGCATAAAGCCCTCGTGGGCCTCTTCAGGCTGGGGGACAGATTACTGAAGAGAAGCAATTACAGAAGCCTGAATTTCCACCTTCTCACCCCAAAAAGGATTTTGGGCCAGCAGGGGGTAGACAGCATAATGGTTACGCAAAGAAACTCTCAGGACCGAGGTTCCAAAGACCCAGGTTCAATCCCCCACATCATGATAAGCTATAAACCACAGCTGAGCTGTGAAAGAGAGAGAGAAAGAAAGGAAGGAGGGAGGGAGGATAGAGGAAGAAAAGAGAGAGAGAAAGGGGAGGAGAAATAGAGAAAATACTCAGAGAGAGAGATAAAAAGGATCCTGGCTCCAGCCCCCCACTACCCACCTGTAAGGGAGTAGCTTCACAGGTGGTAAGCAGGTCTGCAGGTGTCCACTTTTCTCTCCCCCTCTCTGTCTTCCCCTCCTCTCTCCATTTTTCTCTGTCCTATCTAACAATGACAACATCAATAACAACAACAACAACTACAACAATAAAAAGGGCAACAAAAGGGAAATAAATATTAAAAATATTTAAAAATTAAATAAACCAATGGGACTATATCAAATTAAAAAGCATAGCAGCACAATTTGTAATAGCCAAAACATGGAAGCAACCCTGTCCAATAACAGATAAGTTGCTGAGAAAGTTGTAGTATAATATACAATGGAATACTACTCAGCTATTAAGAATGATGAATTCATCTTCTTCACCTAATCTTTGATGGAGCTTGATAGAATCATGTTAAGCTAGAAGAGAAGGATGATTTCACTCATGAACAGAAGTTGAAAAATAAGAACAGAAGGGGGAACACAAGGCAGAACTTGGACTGGGTTTGGTGTATTCACAAAGTAAAGGCTCTCTGGGGTCCTTTCAGGTCCTGGTACATGAAGGTGGAGGAAGACTTAGGCTGGAGGTGACAGTGTTATGCAGAAAACTGAGGAAGTTTACATATGTACCAATGACTATATTTACTGTTAACCATTAATCCCTATTAAAAATATTTTTAATTAAAAAGCACAATAAATATCTTCATGCATAAATCACTATCCACATTTCTGACTTAAAAGTAAATTTTCAAAATATTGCATACAGGGTTCAAATAGAATCAATAAAGAGGTTAATGTTAATTTACAACATTATTAAGATATTTATGCTTATGTTGTTTCAATTGTATATTAGACTAAGTGTTCATTTAATAAAATCTTTCTTTATGAAGTTAGTGGTAATTATTTCTGTAATGTGTGTTTCCACACTAGAACTATACTCACAATGTAGTTTACTTACGTTATATCTTGTCCAAGTAGCCCTCTTTATACATCTTTTCCCATTTGTTTATCTCTTTGAACCATTTACATATTTCAGATCATTATCTTCTGTTTCATGAATTATGAATTTAATGTCAATACGTGGCTTGAATTCTAATGTTGGTTGGAATTTACATATTGTGTTTTTATGTAGCTAAAATCTACCAACATTTTTCCTGCAATTATGTCCTTTTTTTTTTTTTTTTTGCTTTAGAAAGTTTGATAGTGATTAAACTTCTGGGATTCCCTCTTTTTTACTTTCTGATTTCTTTTTCCTCTTTTTCTTTCTCTCATTCTTTCCCTCCTTCTCCCTCTTTCTCTTAACCAGAGTCTGACTCAGCTCTGGCTTATGATAGTGCAAAGAACTGAACCTGAGACTTTGAAGACTCAGGCATGAGAGTCTTTTTGCATAACCATTATGTTATCCCATGCCCAGTGATTAAATTTTTAAAATCTGCTGTTCAACTTTTTTCTATCACCACAAACCTATTCTTCTAGAAATAGTGCCAAGAAAAAAAAAAAAAAGTAACTCAGGGAATCTCCTGCTGTCTGGGAAAGGCAGTGGAATGGACATTTCTTGGCTAAGTAAACAGGGTTACAGGCTCTAGTCTTGGATGCCCACCACAGCATGCTCCCAAGAGCAAATTCAACACCATATGTGAGAACATGATCCTTGCTATATGCCCAGGTTCTACTGGTCTTGGTTCAAACTTACTCATTCTTTCTGGAATCTCAACCACATACATAAGTTTTATACCAGATGAAGTTTAAACAAGGTATATGTTTGAGAGTGCTGTATTGACGATTTTTGTAAAATATTATTGTGAGTCACAATGACCAATAATAGCAGGGGCAAAGAAATCAACAGCAAGATTTTTAAAATCTTGCTGAGGACATAACATGAAACAAGAAGAGAAAAAGAAAAAGAAAAAAATCACTAGGAATCTCACCGAAGATCCAGACCAGCTTCTTTCCAGAGCAAATCCATTAAGCGCAGCATCTGAAGAGCCAACATATCCTGCCGTAAATCTGAGGGGGAAAAACTGCTTTATAATAAGTGGTTTTCATTTTATGCCTAACATCACTAGTTTAAGATTAGCTATCTCCGTGAGAATTAACTAAAACTGCTGAGGAATGTTATAGCATGCACTATTTTAAAAAATAAACTTTAAAATATATTCAATTATTCACAATTATAAGCTACTGTATTAATTATATAAATACTATATTACTGTGTAACAGAGCAACACTGCTATCAGATAGAGAAGCAGTTTATTCTAGCATCTACATGATTCATATAATTAAATTATTTTAAATTTGCTTTTAGGATTACATAGGATAGTCTAGAAAATTACTATAAAAATCTAATAGCTGATCTTTAGAAACTATTATTTTTAGCATGTCCATGTTCAAGGGTGATTTACAGGTAATAGAGCTTTTAAAAATACTGATTACAGAAAAATGACACTATTATATGGTCACGGTTATACAGCTAGCAAAATGCTACGAGTTCTTATTTAAGTAGTGAAAAGCATTATATGATTTGCTTGTGTCAATTAATTACTTTTACAATCCTAACATGCACTATAGTCCCCATGAATTCAAAGGTATGCAGCTGAATTTTACATAAGTTGCTGTAGTCACACAACTAACAGTGGTGGCAGTCATGGATCCTCCTGGTCAGTGTGACTACTTCAGGGGCATTTCCTTTATACAGTAATGTGTCAGAAAGATATATATATATATATATATTTTTTTTTAAATATTTATTTTATTTATTTATTCCCTTTTGTTGCCCTTGTTGTTTTATTGTTGTAGTTATTGTTGTTGTTGTTGTTGTTGGGTAGGACAGAGAGAAATGGAGAGAGGAGGGGAAGACAGAGAGGAGGAGAGAAAGACACCTGCAGACCTGCTTCACCGCCTGTGAAGCGACTCCCCTGCAGGTGGGGAGCCGGGGTTCGAACCGGGATCCTCATGCCGGTCCTTGTGCTATGTGCCACCTGCGCTTAACCCGCTGCGCTACAGCCCGACTCCCAGAAAGATATTTTAATTAAAATACAAAATACGGCAATAACATCAACACTATTATCACTAAAACAAGCTATATGGATACTTTAAGTACTCTCCTATATTTCACAAGTTTCTTACAAAAAGAGCAGTCAGCTTTTGTATTCTATAGGAATGGAATTTATGTATGTAAGTAAGCTAGAGAAGTCGTTTTCCAAAAGCAGAGAAAAGAACTTAGCATATGCTAAATTCAACTGATAACTGCTATCCAAATTCACTACCTCTAGACTGCCATGTGTTAGACATTATATGTCACCTTCAAGATAAAGTCAACTTACAACAAATGGAAAAGAGAAACCTCAGTACATACCATCACCATTCTTAAAAATAACTCCAACGGAGTCCTCGCCAAACACTTTGTTGTTATACACCAACCACAGAGGCTTCATTTTAGAATCCATGTATTTACACTTTTCAACACTGAAATCAAACAAGGGGATTATTAACCCACTTCCATTAAAAGATAAGGCAAGGGAGTCGGGCTGTAGCTCAGCGGGTTAAGCGCAGGTGGCGCAAAGCACAAGGTCGGCATAAGGATCCCGGTTCGAGCCCCTGGCTCCCCACCTGCAGGGAGTCGCTTCACAAGCGGTGAAGCAGGTCTGCAGGTGTCTATCTTTCTCTGCCCCTCTCTGTCTTCCCCTCCTCTCTCCATTTCTCTCTGTCCTATCTAACAACGACAACATCAATAACAATAGTAACTACAACAACAATGAAAAACAACAAGGACAACAAAAGAGAAAATAAATAAATAAATAAACTAGGGCAACAAAAGGGAATAAATAAATAAATAAATATTAAAAAAAAAAAAAAGATAAGGCAAGGCCACAATTTTCCCACTGTATCATAGGCTCAGAAAAACTCAGTTTTATTCCATTCAGGTCTAAAGTTGAAATATCTCCTCTTGGCAGAAAAGGAACAGGAATGGCAACATTGGCGGGTGTGTAGTGATGACAGATGTGTTAGAATTGAAAGCACAGATGTGTCCTTCCACATACACTTAAACCCCTCACTCCGCATTTTCTTACTCTTCTCTAACTTTACACTGTTATCAGCATGTATATACTCAGTAAAAATTAGAACGTGGAACTGGATCAAACTTTGGAATATTATGAGTTAATTTATTAAAGGATGCTTAATCAAGAATACTGATATGCTAAACACCCATTATTATTTTCTACTGAGAAAAAAGTTTAAAACTCAAGATCTCAACTGAAAAGAGGGAAATAAATTAGTAAATAATTTATCATTGTTGCCAATGTTCTACTTACACTGAGTTTTCACCTCTTTCACCAATCCTAAAGGTGAATTTAGCTGGTAAGTACTGAACATGAGAAGGGCCTTTGAGGACTAAGACTTAACCGAAAACAGAGCCTTACCCAGCTGCCCTCCTCTTACCCCCACAGCCACTTGGAAACACTGTAGATTCAATCACTTACTAGAGCTCAGAAAGGATGACACAGGGGTTTAGAGGTGACTGAAGGTCAGAGAGGGCTTCCCGGTAAGCGTTCTGTTTTAAACAAGTGTGCATTGCCTCTTTTCCTTTGGCTCTGTTTAACTTCATAGCATTCAATTTGATCAAGCTATTTAAGGTCTTTAGCTTATTGAGTGCTTCAACCTGAAAAACAAGTTTCCCCACCACCAACATTTATTTATGATTGAAAATAGCATCAAGTATGATATGACCATGTAATGATGTTAATAATCATCTCCTTCCCACTTTCCCACTAATAATCCATGACAGCCAGATATCTGAAAACAGTGGCTGACACACAGCAAACATAATAAATAGGTACAACAGATAATGAAAACTTATTTTTTAATTATGCATTTCTAATTTTACCAAGGCACTGTTCAGCTCTGATTCATGGTAGTAGGAGGAATTGAATCTGGCACTTCAGAGCTTCAGGCATGGAAGTCCTGCATAAATAACCATTTTGCTATGTCCTCCACCCTGAAAACTTATAGCACAATTCTTTAAATTTTCTTTTTGTAAATTAAAAAAAAAATTTTAACCTTTATTTTATTGATAGGACAGAGAGAAATGGAGAGGGGAAGGGGGTAGAGAGGAGAAGGGGGAGGGGGGGAAAGGGTAGGGGAAGGGGAGGATAGAGAGAGAGAGACAGAGAGAGAGAGATGCCTGCAACACTGCTTTACCACTTGTGAAGCGTCCCCCCTGCAAGTGGGGACTGGGAGCTTGAACCTTGTGTATGGTAACACATGCATTTAACCAGGTGTGCCACTGCCTGGCCCCTCAAAATTTCTTTAATCCCTTTCATAGATGAAATCTTAAAGAGAGAAATAAAGAACACTGACTATAAGAAGATAGATTTGAAACAGCTACTCAAAACACTGCAGCTCAGATAGCGGGTAGAATGTGAAACATAAATAGTCTGAGCCACTGCATTGGTCACCTATAAAGGAAATAAGGAATAAGGAAACAGATACAGTAATGTTAGGAGTCCTGACATAAAATCTTATTGTCTGTGTCTTGTCATATATGTCACATTTTGTTATATGACATCCTCTACTATAATCTCTTTCTAGAATAGCAAAATAATTGTAATAAATCACTGTGCAATAAAGTGAATACCTAAACATAATACTTTATTTTCTTTTTAAAAATTATTTTACTTATTAATTTATTTGATAAAGATAGCCAGAAACTGAGAGGAAGGAGGAGGTAGAGAGGGAGAGAGACAGAGAGACACCTGCAGCACTGCTTCACCACTCATGAAGTTTACACCTGCAGGTGGAGACCGGGAGCTTAAACTCGAGTCCTTGCACACTGTAACATGTGCATGTAACTAGGTGCACCACCATCTGACCCTGTAATATTTTATTTTCAAAGCTAAATTATGTGCTTTTATAATCCTGATCATCAAACCTTATATAGATTTAAAAAAAAAAAAAAACTTGTAGAATAAGGGTAGCCAACTGAATCAAAATCATTGGTCTAAAAGTCAACATGTAGTTGTGTAATATTCCATAACAAGGTCTCAATCAACCATAAACCAGAGGGAGCACGCTACTTTATCCCTGTGTTGTTAAGACTGAACAAGTGATGTAAGCAGAATACACAGACCAACATGTAAACTGTGTGTAACAAATAGGCTAAAATGTATGGGATTATGAACATCATGGCTTGGCAGTCCATAAATAAGAGATTTACTTTATTTACAATATACTTTCACTCTGAATTGCTCCTGGGCAAGAAAACTAAGAATGGGCTTTAAGGAAGTGAATTCAGTCATGTAGTCTCTAACGGCAGGGCAGGAAACTGGAGTGGTAATACAGAGCTTGATTTTGATGATAAAGTTGAGATGGCTGACACCTGCCAAGTTAGCCATCTGTCAAAAGCAGATTCTTCACTTTTCAGCAGTGTTAGGAGATGTGCGAATAGTGGTGGGAAGGGAAGGAACTGGAAACTGGGCTATGCAAACAGGAACTTTTAGAAGTATTTGGAATTTGATCTCCAGTGTTTGCACAGTTGTGAATTTTCACGCCCCATTCTCAACTGTGCTAATACTCACTTCCTGGAATAGTGTACTGAATAACCACATGGTCATAAGTCAAATCTTTTGTATGTTTACACATTGTCTTTTTAAAAGTTTATAGTTATAAGAACTGCCATACAAAAAGCACCCTGGCTCTCTTCCTACTCATCAGTCAAGAGAATAAGTGAGAATAGTACCATCATACATTTCAGCTGTATGTTGGCTTTTATACAAGTCAAACAGATTCCCAGAGAACCAAGAAAAGGTCCAGTGTGCTCTGATCATCTGAGTGAGCTCAAACAAGTAGGAGGCACATCAAGTGGCATCTCAAGACTTTCATCAAGGATTTGGATGTCTTTCCCTCTCTCTGCACTGATATGTGCTTTGGGGGCTATAAAGAGGGAAATGACCTAATATACCTACATTAAAAGATCACTGTATCTGCTTCACAGAGAATGTGGGAAATGGAGCAAGAATGGAAATACAGGACATGATTTAGGAAGTTAGTAAAGACAATCAATGAGAGGAAATAATAGACTGGACTATGACGGTTGCCATAAAAACATGTGGCATAAGCAGGTATGGCATAAATATGTGTAACCTCTATGTAACTAAGGGAACTAACAGATTTATTTCATATCAAAATAAATGGTCCACAGTGGGAAAGTGCTGGCTATTATTACCACCATTAATGTTACCAAAAAGCACTGAATATAGTTATTTCAACATGAATGAAAAACCATATGCTCAGGCATAAATTTATAAATATCGCTTTTTGCCAGGCTAATTAAATAAAACAAGACAAACAAAAAAACCTGAACCAGTTTCTTACCAACTGTGGATTTCCAGGAGGTGTGGCCACAGAGTAACAGGGAACAGAACCAATCTCCCCTCAAACAACAACTACCTACAACTATTGAACTTAACAAAACTCACAGTTACAACTGAGCCATCCACAGAAACACAACAACCTCAGGGGAAAAATAGATTTAATACTTCAAGCTCTCTGCCTAGACCATAGTATTTAATGGTTCAGGTTTGTAAGATGATCAAATTCTCACACTGCGCTTAAATTGCTCAAGCAGATCTACCTATCTATATCTATCTCTATCTCTATCTATATATCTACACACACACGATTTTAAATATCCAAGTTACCTACAACTTTAGACATGATAAAAAATATTTGGCTCTTGTGGCCCAGGTAAGCAATGAGTCAAATTAATGGGGCAAACAGTTAGATTTTATTAATTCTTTATTGGGGGGAATTAATGTTTATAGTTAACAGTAAAATACAATTGTTTGTACATGTACATTTCTCAGTTTTCCACATAACAGTTCAACCCCCACTAGGTCCTCCTCTGCCATCATGTTCCAGAACCTGAGCCCTCCCCCCTACCCCAGAGTTTTTTACTTTGGTGTAATACACCAAGTAAACAGTTAATTTTATGTACATATTTTCTTCAAGTTTGGGAACTACTCTCTGCACTAATACAACTTGCTAGCCCTATTGTCAATTCTGACACAATCTTCCCAGACAATATTTTTAGTCCACCTCCATGTTAGCTATCAAGATCAAGCAAATTTTTTTTTATTACTAAAGTTATGGACCCTTTGGAACATAGCTAAAATAGACTTCCTAGCTTCCTTTCACCCTAATGTCCCTATTCTCATCTGTTCTATTCCTACCTTTTGGTTCCTGTTCACTAATCCCTTTGTCTGCTTTACATCTTACTGCCTTTCAGCCACCAAGTTACAGATGCTATTATGATTCCATGTTAACTACTCCGGGCTGATGACCTCACCAGTGTTTCCTGGAGCCTCACCCCCTAGAACTCTACCCAACAAGAGATGGATAAAAACAGACTAGGAATATGAATCAACCTGCCAACACCCATGTCCAGTGGAGAAGCAATTTCAGAAGCCGTAACTCCTACCTTCTGTACCCCATAAAGAATTTTGGTCAGTACTCCCAGAGGGTGAGAAATGTTAGGAGAAGATGACCAGAGGGCTGTAATCTCCATTCCATCAGGACCCAGAGACAGAAGAGGAAAAAGAAAAAAGAAAAAAGAAAGGAAGGACACTTGGAAGCAGTAACAGGTGTAGGTGTAACAGGAAGAGAAGGGATGCTGGGCAGTGGCACACCAGGTTAAGCGCATATAGTATGAAGTGCAAGGACCCATGTAAGGACCCTGGTTTGAACCCCCAGCTCAAATAAAAATAGGATGAAATACTTCACAAGTGGTGAAGTAGGTCTGCAGGTGTCTATCTTTCTCTCTCCCTCTCTATCTCCCCTCTAGTCTCAATTTCCCTCTGTCCTATCCAATTTAAAGAAGAAAAAAGGAGGGGAAAGAATGGCTATGAGGATTTGTAATGCTGGCAATCAAGATCAAGCAATAATTTTGGAGGCAAAAAAAAAAAGAAGAGAAAGTTACAGGGCAAATATGTATAAATATAGTTATAGAAATAATTGTCAACCTGTATCTGTGATCTTGGGAAAACTCCTGATGTTTCCAATGGAGGGAATAGGGACACAGAACTCTGGTGGTTGGAATGGTGCAGCATTATACCTCTTGTCATCATACAGTTTTGTAAATCAATATTAAGACACTAGTAAAATTTTTTAAAAAGTGTTCCATTGGGGAAAAAAAACTGAACCAGAAAAAACTTCAGCTCCTAGACCAGTTTTAGGCATTAGCAAGCGAAAAGGCTGGATTTCTAGCTGTCAGTCACCCAGATTACAGTTAACAGAGAGGGCTACTTTATTATTTATTAAAGTATTTATAAAGACCAGATAGAAAACATAAACAAGGGAGTCGGGCTGTAGCGCAGCGGGCTAAGCGCAGGTGGCGCAAAGCACAAGGACCGGCATAAGGATCCTGGTTCGAACCCCGGCTCCCCATCTGCAGGGGAGTCGCTTCACAGGCGGTGAAGCAGGTCTGCAGGTGTCTATCTTTCTCTCCTCCTCTCTGTCTTCCCCTCCTTCTCTCCATTTCACTCTGTCCTATCCAACAACGACAACAACAATAATAACTACAACAATAAAACAACAAGGGCAACAAAAGGGAATAAATAAATAAAAATAAATATATATAAAAAAAAACATAAACAAAATTCTCTCTTCATGTCTAGTACTGAATAAGACCGAAACTGGCCCCCAATGCCACAGAGACAAATTTCTGCCTTGGCTTACCCAAAAGATTTCAACAGGAAGGTAGATAAGCAGTGAACTCTTAGGCAAGTAGGCAGCATGGTTTCCTCTCTGCTGACTCCCTGACCCCTCATTCCACTAGCCAATGGAAAAAGAGAAATACAGGAGAACTGAGAATTACTACAAGGATGTGACATAAAAATAGAATGAAATACCAGAGAGATAAAAGCTTGGGATCCAGGGACCAAGCAACTTTCAAGTGAGACATAGAAGCTAAAGACAGTCATAAGATAGGGGTGTCTCAGAGAAGAAATTACAGAAGCCAGGACTTCCAACTTCTGTACCCCATAAAGAATTTTGGTCGATACCCCCAGAGGGAAGATGATCAGAGGGCTCCAATCCCATCAGGACGCAGAGAGAGAAGAAAGAGAGAGAAAAAAGGAAGAACACTCAGAAGTAGTATGTGTAACTTAGAAATGAAGAGAAGACAAAACCGTAGAAAAAAATGGACAATATATAAAAATATAGACAGACAGAAATAATAGTCAAGTTTACAGTTAAAGATATTTATATACTTTCCCCATATTTGGGAGCTACTCTCTGTCTTGATCCAGTTCTCTAGTCCTATTTCTAACTATAACACCATGACCCCAGACAGTATCTATAGCCCACTTGTATGTTAGTTGTCAAGCTCAGGCAAAAATTAGTAAACTCATGGGCCCCTTGGAATATACCTAAAATAGACCCCAAATCTCATCTGCTATATTCTTTCTTGCCATTAGATTCCTGATTGACAAACAATTTGTTCTGCTTTATCTTAATGCTTAATAACACCAAGTTGCAGATGCTATACCATGACTCTAATCTGACTTCCCTGAGCAGATGACCTCACCAATGTGTCCTGCCTCCCCAGAGCCCTGCCCCACTAGGGAAAGATAGAGATAGGCTGGGAGTATGGATCAACCTACCAGTACCTATGTCCAGTGGAGAAGCAATTACAGAAGCCAGACCTTCCACCTTCTGCATCCCATAATGACCCTGGGTCCATGCTCCCAGAGGGATAAAGAACAGGAAAGCTTTTAATGGAAGGGGTGGAATATGGAACTCTGCTGGTGGGAACTGTGTGGAATTGTAACCCTCTTACCCTATGGTCTTGTCGATAATTATTAAATAATAAATAAATAAAGTATTAAAAGAAGGAAATAATAGTCAACCCATATTTATGATTTGGGGAGAACTTATGCTGTTTCCAGTGGAAGGAATGGGGACACAGAACCCTGGTGGTGGGAAAGTTGTAGAATTACACACCTGTTATCTTCTAATTTTGTAAATTAGTATTAATAAAATCACTAATAAAATAAACACCCATCCAAAAAGATCTGTGTATACCTATGTTCATAATAGCACATTTTGTAATAGCCAAAACCTGGAAGCAACCTAGGTGTCCAACAACAGATGAGTGGCTAAGAAATACTACTTAGCTATTAAAAGAATTCACCTTCTTTACCTCATCTTAGATGGAGCTTGAAGGGAACATGTGAAATGAGATAAGCCAGAAAGAGAAGGATGAATATGAGATGATGCCACTCATAGACAGAAGTTGAGAAATAAGAACAGAAGGGAAACCACAAAGCAGATCTTGGACTGGGTTTGGTGTATTGCACCAAAGTAAAGGACTCTGGGGTGGGGCGGCAAAGCATGTTCAGGTCCTGGAACATGATGGCAGATGACCTAAGTGAGGGATTGGACTGTTATGTGGAAAACTGAGAAATGTTACACATGTACCAACTACTGTATTTTACTGTTGGCTGTAAACCATTACTTCCTCTGATAAAGGGAAAAAAGTGTTTTGAAGAGAAAAAAAGGTAAAAATAAAAGAGAGACAGACAAGAAAGGAAAAGGAAAGAAAAGGCAACTACCCTACAGAAACTTACTTCAACATTTATCACAAAGAGAAAATTAAATGAGGTAGTAAGTAATATGCTTGTGAAAGTCTCTGGGTGCAGCTAAACAATATTGTGCCAGTATATGGTACCTCTTGCAATCTTTTTAATTTGGCAACTAAGCATTTGAAGAAACATATGAGAAAGCATGTGACTTGCAGATACACAGCTGTTGTCATAGTTGTACACATTAATATAGACCCAAGAGAAAGCATGCCAGAGTGGGTCCAAATGAATGAACATGGCAGCATTACCTGTTAAACAGGAAGCAACCCAACTCTCTGTCCATAAGACAACAGATAGGGCTGGGGGTGCAGCTTAGGGGTGGAGCTGTTCCTCAAATATAAAGCCTCTGGTTCAGTGCCAGGCACAATAAAAAAAGTAAGCAAGCTATGTTATAATCAGACTGTAGACTGTAATACAACAATAAAAAAAAGAACTTCTAGAGCATGTGTGGCCTGAATAAATTTCACACTCATAAAGTTGGGCAAAAGAAGTCAAGCATAATGCTTAATCCATTCCTTCAATTTCATCTACATAAAAGTCAAAAACAGGCAAAATTCATCTCTGATAATACAAGTTCAAATAGTAATTATCCCTGGGCACAGACTAGGAGAAAAGGACGAGATAAGTCATAAAAGATCATAATTTGGGGGGCCAGGTGGTTATGCACCTGGTTGAGCATACATGTTACATACAATATGCAAGGACTTAGGTTCAAATCACCTACAGGGAGGAAAACTTTACAAGTAGTGAAGCAGTGTTGCATGTATCTTCCTTTCTCTCTCCCTCTCTATAACCCCCCCCTTGATTTCTGGACATTTCTACGCAATAAACAAAATAAAGATAATAAAAAATAAATAAAAGATCATAATATCCTGCTTCTTTATTTGGGTGCTAGTAAGTGAAAGTTGTTTATTCAGAAAAAAATTATCAAGATGGTATATTTCATGTAAACTACATTTTAAATAAAAAATATGTTTTTTTAAAAAAAAGATAGGGGTGTCTTCACCATGAAGAAAATCTAACGAATTAAAAGGCAAAGTCTGTAAGAGGATATTTAATACTGGAGAAAACTATAGCTACGTGGATTGAATATACTGATTTCAGATTGTATCAGTTTAGATGAGCGACCCTGCTACCATCAATCATGTATAGTTTATGATCTGATGTTTACACCATGAGCATAACAAACAGCATTATTTGAACAGCAAACCTTCAGGGAATGTTTCTCTAACATGCACATACTATGTTCATAATTCTTCCAATTCATTAGCACTGAATGACAATCATCTTATCTTCCTATGCCAGATGGAAATGGATTTCTCCCTGGATTCGTATATGGGACCTATGTCCTTTTAGGGTAACTGAACGGTGAAGGAGAGGAAATAAGCAGTGATTTCAGGACTGGCATTTGGCCTAGAGAATTATAGTGGATTACACAATGTTACTCAGATGGTAAAGTAGAGGTTGTTAGGAGGAGCAACTTTCAGGCCTACGTCCTAATTTAGTACAGGAAACTTGACAAGACATCCCTCTGGCCTGTTACTTAATAACATTATGCTGACCTAGCATAGACATCTGCATGTTAAGGCCCTGCACAGCATGTGCCAGAGATGAGTGATGTTCTGGTAGCTCCCATGTAAGTAAGTGCTAATAAAGCTCAAGCTTATATGTGAAATGTGTTCCAGTTTAGTGGGCATTGAAATACTTCCATGTTCTTTTGGTTTCTACTCCTTGCATCCTTATAATTTACTGCTGGCTAGAAATTATATGTATACAATTAACTTCTTAGGTTTACTTGAAGGGTACGCTGCACTAGGACAAAGACGGCCCAGGATGTGGATGTCTAAAATCAGCAGGTGCTCTGCCCATTCAGTACTGTCTCCAGCATTTCTCCTGCTATATGCTCTGTGTGGGGAAAACAGTTTTCTGAAGCCACTTGTTTTTTTAAAAAATAGATTTTATTTATTTATTTTTAAATTATCTGTATTTATATATTGGATAGAGGCAGTCAGAAATGGAGAGGGAAGGGGGAGATAGAGAGGAAGAGAAACAGAGAGACACCTGCAGCACTGCTTCACCATTCACAAAGCTTTCCCTCTGCAGGTGGAGACCAGGGGCTCAAATTCGGGTCTGTGTACATGATAACATGTGCACTCAACCAGGTGTGCCACCACCCAGGCCCTCTCAAGCCACTTTTAAAGCTGTTTTTTTTTTCATCTGAAGACAAGCTGTCTGAAGCAGTGACTGAGTGATTCACTGGATTTCTGGCAAGTAGTTTTGTTCTGAAGAATATACCAACACTGCCACAAAGAGTAGTATACAAACTATACTTAAAGCCATGGACAAACCTCCAATTTCCATGCACTTGTATGCTTACTAAAAAAAGTCATTAAGAACCCATGCTGGGAGTTGGGTGAAAGCGCAGAGGGTTAAGTGCACGTGGTGCAAAGCACAAGGACCCGCCTAAGAATCCCAGTTTGAGCCCCCGGCTCCCTACCTGCAGGGAGGTCAATTCACAGGTGGTGAAGCAGGTCTGCATGTGTCTATCTTTCTCTCCCCCTCTGTCTTCCCTTCCTCTCTGTTCTATCCAACAACAATGACATCAATAACAATAACTACAACAATAAAACAACAAGGGCAACAAAAGGGAATAAATAAATAAATTTAAAAAAAAAAAAAAAAAAAACCATGCTAAGCACTAAGCTGGCCAGCCTGTGGCTTCACTCCTCCAGGTAAGGCCAGATTCTGTAGTTCTCCACCATCATATATCCCTAGCCAAAATGTTCTAAGAACACAGTAATGCCCAGTCTTCTGGGGTGAACACCACGACCACATCACAAAGATAACCAAATCATCAGAAGCCACCAATCAGCCCGCCTTCTGTGGATCCTTTCTGAGCAGAAGGCAAGCACCAGAAAGACTGAGCATAGCTCAGGGATAGGATAATGGGCTCCTCCCTACACCAGACAGCAAGGGGAAAGAAACTCTGGAGGGTCTTGCTCTTATCATATGAGGGCTCAAGACAGCACCCTACTCACACAGAAACCCATAAACCATTGAGGCCAAGTACATACAGAAGCTGGCTTGATTCAACAAGTGAGAAATGTTTCTCAAGTCTTGAGTAACTGTACATCAAAAAGCTGGATAGCTCAGTGAGAGCAAAAAGTCAGGAAGACACACTAAGCAGGAACCCTGGGCCACTACCAAACCATGCCCCTCTCTGAGAGGCACCACCAAATGTCTCACAGTCCCCTAAACTCCATCAAGTCAAGTAGGCAGGGCTGGCTGTGGCAACTGAGGTGGACTGAAGGGCGAAGCAGCACAGTGAGGAGAGCAGGGTGGCAGGGGAAGCCTGCTCCCAACACAATGGCATTTGTCCTGAAGCCAAGAGCCAGTTAATGTGTGCAGGTCCCAGCACCTGTCTTGGTGCAAGAGTAACTGCTGGTAGCATGAGGAGCTAGGGAAGAGGGGATGGCAGTGATGGACACACTGTGAAGGCCATGGATATGTTGCAGAGCCCAGGTGTGGCAGACACCACAGCTCTCTACCTAAGATATAGTACACATAGAAGCACACATTACTACACCCTGAGTCTTGATATAAAGGCAGCTATGTTGCAAAAAAGAAAAAAGAAAAGAAAGAGTTTTAAAACTCCCGGGAACACAGTGATTTTTTTTCTGTTCTCAAAGCTACATGGATGAGAATTTGAGAATTATTCATCTCAGTAACTGGGTTTTTAGGCAATCAACATACTATCTTAGGGACTCAGTTATCCCCTTGTCAAATACACACAGTACTGGTAACCACTAGGTGGAAATACTAGGGGAATAAAACAAGATACATTACCTATAGCACTTAGTATGGTCTCTGGTTACCAATAAGCATATCTGACCTATTACTGATAATATCCCCAATACTCCATCATTCACAATAGTTAAGAAAAAAGAACTATTAGAGAATATCATAATCCCACGTGTGTATATAGTTAGACAAAAACAGCTTGAAGATTCTAAATTCTAGAGCTTATATAACAAACATTGCTAGCATATGCAGAGTGATGCTCTGGTTATCTACCTCATTAATAATAATAATAATAAGGAAATCTTTAAAATAAAGGGGGAAATGTAGACTATGAATCATGAACTCTATATTTATGGAATTATACCCCTGCTGACATGTAATTTTGTAAATAAATATTAAATCACTAATTACAAAATAAAAAATTAAGGAAAAAAGCCCACTATATTTATTGGAAACAGTATGTCAACTATACCAAAACACAAGAGCTAAAGATTTTGTGACCATTGTAAACATCAGCACTGCCACATATGCCTGTACAGGCATTTCCTATGTAAGGTGTGGTATTACTACAATACTACAAGGAATCCTGAATAAATGTTATTCTGGGCCAGAAAAACAAAGCTCACTTAGTGCAGCGCTTTATCATGTGCATGACCCAGGTTCATACCCAGCCACTGCACTGGAGGAAGCTTCCGTGCTGTGGTCTTTTTTTTTTTTTTTAATTGGATAGAACAGAGAGAAATTGAGAGAGGAGACAGAGGGGCAAAGAAAGATAGCCATCTGCAGACCTGCTTCACCACTTGTAAAGCGACCCCCCAACAGGTGGGGAGCCAAGGGATCAAACCGGGAACCTTAGTCTTCATACTGTGTGCACTTAATCTGGTGTGCCACCACTGGCCCCCTGTGCTGTGGTCTTTTTCACTTTTTTTTTTTTAAGTATTTTATTTATTTTATTTTTGAGAGATGCAGAGAGAAACACCAGAACACTGTTTCAGCTCTGGCTTCTGGTGGTGCGGGGGATTGAACCTGGGACTTTAGAGCCTCAGGCATGAGAGTCTCTTTGCATAACCATTATGCTATCTACCCCTGCCCTCTGTCTCTCTATCTTTAAAAGAAAAAAAGTTCTTCTCTTTAGAGTTATTAAAACTATATTTCTTACTGGAATTTTTATAAACAATTTATTCATCAGATCTAGTTACTGAAGCATCTATGAAATATAGTAGAAGAAAGAGCATCTGATACAATTGATCAAATTCCATGTCATAATCTGAGTCCCAGAGTAAAGGAAGGGGGTACCTGCTTGGAAAGCACTTTCATATGCCCGACACTTCCTCGACAGTAGGCCTCCAAGATGACGCCAAACTGTACTGAGACTGCCGGAATGTGCACTTCTGACCTGCAGAACAAATGGCATGAAGAGTAAAGCTGCTTATTAAACAATCCATGCATTGGATCGACCTTCTTGTGGTGCATCCCGTGAGTACCCATTTATTGGGGAAACTGACGATCCTTCCTAGCCGACTGAATCCACATGGATCCCAGTCACTTTCAAAGCCAGCAACAAGCAGACATCAGGCTCAACCTGACGCTGTTGACTGGCTACGGAAGAAGGGCAAACGCTAGAAGAAGAAGACCACCAGATACAAACAGATAAAAGATGGCCGGTACTAAACAAAAAAAAGGAGAACACTTTATCTGGTGCATGATTATTAGCACACATCCTAAGGTTTTCTGAACCCAATTCAAAAAGAGTGGTGGTACAGCAACTAAAGCATTCAATTCTCAAGCATGGGGTCCCAAGATCGATCCCTGGTGCCACATGTGACATCCCTGGTGCCACTGGTTCTTTCAGTCTCTCATATATAAATAAATCTAAAGGTAAGTAAATAAAATAGAATAAAAAAAGAACTGGGTGGAATAGTGGCTGAAGTGTAGCATGTGCAAGTATGAGATCCTCAGTTTGGTCTTCTGCATCACATATACCACAGCGATCAGTGATGTTCTCTCTCTTCTCTCTGTGTCATTAAAAGATAAGTAAAAATGGGGGGTACAGCTCAGGGGTAGAGCATTTGACTGCAAAAAAAGTAAGGTGGTCCAGGAGGTGGCGAAGTGCATAAAATATTGGATTCTCAAGCATGAGGTTCCCAGTTCAATCCCCAGCAGCACCTGTACCAAGTATGTCTAGTTCTTTCCTCCTTTTACATTGATAAAGTCTTTAAAATATATAAATAGAGGGAGTTGGGCAATAGCACAGCAGGTTAAGCGCACGTGGTGCAAAGCTCAAGGACCAGCAGAAGGATCTGGTTCGAGCCCCTGGCTCCCCACATGCAGGGGAGTCACTTCACAGGCGGTGAAGCAGGTCTGTAGGTGTCTGTCTTTCTCTCTCCCTCTCTGTCTTCCCCTCCTGTCTCCATTTCTCTCTGTCCTATCCAACAATGGCATCAAGAACAACGACAATAACTACAATAATAAAACAAGGGCAACAAAAGGGAATAAATAAGTAAATCTAATATATATATATAAATAGAAATGAATAAAAATAAATCTTAAAAATAAAATATAGTTAAAAGAGATACAAGATTTATATTTCATTTTTATTACAAGAAATCCAAATTAAAAATTATTATCTTTATTTGATAGAGGTAGCCAGAAATCGAGAGGAAGGGGGAAGTAGAGAGGAAGAGAGATAAATATCTGCAGCAGTGCTTCACCAGTGCTGAAGCTTCCCCCCTGCAGTTGGGGAACAGGGGCTGGAATCCAGGTCATTGCACATTGTAACATGTGCACTCAACCAGGTGTGCCACCACTCACACTCCCTCAAATCCAAATTTTTCACATATCACTGTTTACTTATTAGAGTAAAAAGGTAGTATTAGCAATTTAGAAATAATTAAAACGACGGCTGGGGAGATAGCATAATGTTTATGCAAAAAGACTCGCAAGCCTAAAGCTCTAATGCACCAGATAATTCTCAGCCCCATCAAAAGCCAGACCTGAGCAGTGTTCTGTTAATAAATAGTAATAATAATTAATATGAAACAGAAACGCATAGCTGGGCAGTGGCATGCCCAAATTAGTGCACAGCTTCCATTGCAGCACCCAGGTTCAGGCACTGAAGGAAGTTTCCATGTTGTGGTTTCTTTCACTCTCTGCCTCTCTATCTCTATCTTTAAAAAAAAAAAAAAAAGCTTTTATAATTACAGAAGACATACCTTCTACCTTCTGCATCCCATGATGATACTTCCAGAGGGATAGGAAAGCTTTCAGTGGAGGGGATTGTGAAGAGTTGTACCCCTCTTATCCTATGGTCTTTTTGATATTTTTATTTTATAAATAAAATTTTAAAGTTAGCTTCTACTCTATTTTTTCTAACTTAAAGTGGGTATACCCATTTGAAAAACAAAGGGATCTTATTGTATTATTTTCTGAATGGCTTAAAAATAAAGGCTGAACTGAGTGGAAAAAAAAAACGTAATACAAAATAGAAAAGGGCCAGTGGGCGCACATGGTAGTGAGCCTGGTTGAGTACACATATTACCGTGCATAAGGGTCTGGTGCAAGTCCTTAGTCCCCGCTTATAGGAGTTTTCACTAGCACTGAGAAACTGTTAACAGGTGTCGTTCTCTCTCTCACCCCCTTCTCAATCTCAGACTGTCCTATCAAATAAAATTTAAAGTAAAATAAAATAAAATAGGAGGGGGGGAAAGAGGTAAAAATGGCTGCCAGAAGCAGCGGATTCATGGTGTTAGGCACTGCAACCCAGTGATAATCCTAGTGTCAAAGGAAGAGGCGGGGGGAAGGCCAGAGATGCAACTCAGTGATAGGGTGCATGTATGAGGCCCTGGGGTCAATCCTGGGCAAAGTAAAAATTAGAATTAAGATAAGCAGGTTCTAGAAACAGGGAGATGGTACAGCAGAGAAAACATTGGGTTCTAAAGTATCTAAGATCCTGAGTTTGATCCCTGGCATTACATATGCCAGAGTGATACTCTGGTCCTCTTTTTCTCTTTTTTGCTTCCAGGGTTATTGCGGGGGCTCAGGGCCTGCACCATGAATCTACTGCTCCTGGTAGGCCATTCCCCCCCACACACCTTTTGTTGCCCTTGTTGTAGCCTTGTTGTGGTTATTATTGTTGTTGTTGTTGATGTCATTTGTTCTTGGATAGGACAGAGAGTAATCAAGAGAAGAGGGGAATAAAGAGAGGGGAAGAAAAAGACACCTGCCGACCTGCTTCACTTCCTGTGAAGCGACTCCCCCGCAGGTGGGGAGCCGGGAGCTGGAACTGGGATCCTTCTGCCGGTCCTTGTGCTTTGCGTCACATGCGCTTAACCTGCTGTGCTACCACCCGACCCCCCTTTCTCTCTTTAATGAATAAATAAATCTTAAGAAAAAGAAGGAAAAGAAAATACTTATTATGGCCAGCGAGACTGTATAGTGGATAGGGCACTAGACTCTCAAGCATGAGGTCCCAAGTATGAGCCCTAGTAGCACATGGATCAAAGTGATGCTCTGTTGTGTTCTCTCTCTCTCTCATTAATAAAATAAATCTTAAAGAAATCTAGACACCGTGGTCCAGGAGGTGGCGCAAGTGAATAAAGCATCGGACTCTCAAGCATGAGGTCCTAAGTTCAATGCCCGGCAGCACATGTACCAGAGTTATGTCTGGCTCTCTTCTCCTGTGTTTCTCACTCACTCATAAATAAATAAATAAATAAATAAAATCTTAAGAAAGAAGTCTAGAGACCACTAAAATAGCATAGCAGTTTATTCAAAATATTTCCATGCCTGACGTTTAGTTCCCAGGTTCAATCCCTGGCATCACCACAAGCTAGAACTGAGCAGTGCTCTAGTAAAGAATAGTAATAAGAAAATAAACAAATTCTAGAATTGACATAAAATTACAGAATATACTTTCCTTTAGTTGTAATAAATCTTAATGTGGTCCAGGAGGTGGCACAGTGGATAAAGCAGCAGACTCTCAAGCATGAGATCCTGAGTTCAATCCCTGGCCGCACATGTACCAGATTGATGTCTGGCTCTTTCTCTCTCCTCCTATGCTTCTCATTAACAAATAAATAAAAAATCTTTTAAAAAATAAGTCTTAATACTGAGAAATCTGGTATTAACCAGATTTATATAAAACCACAAAAATGTCTGCATACATATTTATTAATAAAGAATGGCCAATTTCCCTAGAAAACAGAGGGACATTAATTGCTTCCTGATTTTACTACTATATAAACTTGTTGGGAAAAAATTTGCATTAAAAAAAGGGGTGGGGGGATACAAACAACTCTCTTGCCTGAGGGTCCAAACAACCAGGCTCAATACCCCAGCACTACTATCAGCCAGAGCTAGTCAGTGTTCTGGTAAACATAAATACATGAATAAATAAATACAAAATAAAAATTTAAAAAGTATCAGTTGCAATTAAAAATAAAGGAGGCATAAAGGAACACTTACATTAATCATTTTACAATGAAAATTAAGAGTATGTATATGAAGAGGAGATGCCAAAAGTGTATAAAAGTTACAGGTGACTCATAAAGAACTAAATATTGTTTTCCATAAGTGTCCTGCATTATGCTGGTTAAAGATTTACTAAAAGTTCAAGAGGGAATCAAATTGAAATGATAAGTACTTACCTAAGGTGCCAAAACATAAACTGCCCAATCCTCCTATTAGCAAGGGCTCTTTCTAATAGGAATCTAGAGAGGGCACAGTCAAGAAAAGGCTCGTATTTTAAAACTTGCACCAGTTGTAAAAGATACTGAGAGAGTTCTTCATCACTGGAAGAGACAAAGAACAAAGAAAGTCACTCTACTACCCAGGCCAAAACAGTTTCCCTACGAAGGCTCAAATACTAACTAATGAATCCCAACTGTTCTACAGGCCAGGATGTCCAATGACTGGGTCACTGTTGCTGTATTTTGATAAATTTGAGAAAAGCTGTGAGTGGAAGTACAAAGGAAAGGAGCAGGGAAGGTTCTCTCCCTGTGCTCATAGTATTGAAGCAATAAACAAGAAAGTAATCTAATAGATCTGGGAGGGAACCTGAGGCAGCACACATGAAGAAAAACTGGTACCCAGAAATTATCACAGGGAGCATGGAGATAGACAGCATAATGGCTATGCAAAGAGACTATCATGCCTGAGGCTACAAAGTCCCAAGTTCAAGCCCTCCCACCACCATAGGCCAGAGTTGGGCAGTACTCTGGTAAACAAAATAAAATAAATAAAATATATTTAAAAGAAAAAAATTGTAATGGGGCTGAGCAATGGCACATCTGGTTGAGTGCACACTTTACCATACACAAGGTATAGAGTTTAAGCCCCCCCACTCACCAACTGTGGGGAGCGGGAGCTTAATGAGCAGTGAAGCAGGTATGCTGTGTCTCACCCTATCTCCTCCACCATTATCAATTTCTATCTGCCTTATCTAATAAGAAAAAAAAAGTAGAAAAAAAATGGCAACCAGGAGTGGTAGACGTATAGTGCCTGCAATGAACCCCAGCCATAACTCTGGTGGCAATTAAAAAAAAAAAGTAACATAGGAAAACACATCAGGATTATCTACAGGAAATACAGAGACCACAGGGCCACAGCAATCTCCTCCTGGACATGCAGGTACTTGGCTCAGCACAGGGGAAGCAGGCAGGGGTTCCCTCCCAACACCCAAGACCTTTGATTGAAATAAGGGGATTATGCAAATACATTTCTTTTTTTTTTTTTTTTGCCTCCAGGGTAATTGCTAGGGATCTGTGCCTGCACTACACTACAAATCCACAGTTCCTGGAGGACATTTTCCCCATTTTTGTTGCCTTGTTTTTGTCATTGTTATTGTTGGATAGGACTGAGAGAAATTGAGAGAGGAGAAGACAGAGAAGGGGAGAGAAAGATAAGACACCTGCAGACCTGTTTCACCGTTTGTGAAGCTAGCCTTCCCCCCCCCCCCCCCATTAACCCGCTGTGCTACTGCCCAGCCTTGGCAAAAGTACTTTTAAGCCTGAGGTACTGAAGGTTCAATCCCTAGCACCACCAAATGTCTGAGTTGAACAGTATTCTGGTGTTAAAACAAAAACAAAAACAAAACAATGGGAGGCAGAAAGAATGAAGAACCACAGCATGGAAGCTTCCTCCAACATGCTAGTGGCCAGGCTTGAATCTGGATTGCTCCCAAGGCAAAACAGTATATTACTTGGATGAACCACTTTGCTAGTGCTTTGCTACCTTTACAAATATCTTGATTAATTTTCTTTTAAAATCCATGCCCACTGTAAAACCTACAATGTGAAAGGACAGGAATCTTCTTTTTCTCTTTTACACTTTTTTAAAAAAAATTATTTATTTTATGTTCATGAGAGAGAGATAAAGACAGAGATAAATGCCAGAGCACTACTCAGCTCTGGCTTATGGTGGTGCTGGGGATTGAACCTGAGACCTCAGAGCCTCAGGCTTAAGAGTTTTTTGCTTAAATATTATGCTATCTCCCCAGGCCTCCCCTTAGAATTCTGAAGTCATCACTCCCAAATAACTACTTTTCTTGAAGAGCTTATAAAATTTTTTGATTGACACGTTTGAAACATACACAGTTTTAAAATAAAAAAGTGGTAACCAACATTTTTCTGAAAACCTTTATTTTTCAGATAACCACTCAACATTGACTTTTGTAAGTAAGAAAATAAATTGCTCAGTCTACATGCCCACAATAAGTGATTAAGTAGCGACTGTGGTATCTTAGTTACAATATTTGTTCAGCTGAATCCACAGATTTTCAAATTAACTCTACTCAGAGGGAAATGATACAAGAATCTTCACCACAGAATTATCTGAAAAGGGACTCTGAAGAAAACTTAAAATGTTCTTCAATAAAGAAAAGGAGGGAACAAGACATATCTCTAGGGCAGATTATACTTAGTAAAAGGAAAAAGCTTTGTTTTTATATTGCATGAGAAAATAAGCTCAAACACTGACTAAATGAAAAGCAAGATATGAAACAATTTATATAGTAAATAAGTGTTCTTCTAAAATATACAATAAGGAGAACCTAGTGGGGGTTATATTGTTATGTGGAAATATTTTACATGTACAAACTATTTTATTTTACTGTTAGCTGTAAACCATTAATCATACACACACACACACACACACATATAATACTGTTCTGTATCTTTACAGATAGATACACAATGTTTTATAAAAAATGTGGTATAATGAGCACATACCAAATTTAAAGTAATGTTTGTCTCTGGGAAGTGAAAGAAGTAATCAGGACTGGGTAAGAAAACCAGGAGGAATTCACTGTTAGCTTTACTATTATTTGCCAAAAGTTATAATTTTTAGAGCCAGGTAGGTGGCCCAGTGTGTAAAGCATATGCCCTGCCTGTATACGTCAGGCTCTGGGTTTCATCCACAGAACAGCATATGACAGTGTGTTTTGATGTTTTTCTTATAAAACAGATGTAGTTAAACAAATAAACACCCAAAAGCCTAAGCTGAGTCTTGTGTGATGAACATACTCAATGCCTGAATCTTCTGACTTCTTCACAACCTGTGAATTGTGATGTTGACTGTGCCTGTGAGAAGTGTCTTATATAATTAGCACTTAGCAAAGTAGACAAAAATAGATGTTTGTTATTTTGCAATGAAACATAGGTATGAAATATATCTGAGCAATGATTCAACGCACAATTTCTACAATAGGAAAGTTGTGATGGGCTCTAAATTAACAGTGTATTGACATAGGTAGGCAAAATAGCTTGTTTGGATAGTGAGCTTGTTCTTTTTTTTTTTTTTCTTCCTCCAGGGTTATTGCTGGGCTCGGTGCCTGCACCATGAACCCACCACTCCTGGAGGCTATTTTTCCCCCCTTTTTGTTGCCCTTGTTTTTGTAGCCTCGTTGTGGTCATTATTATTACCATTGTTGATGTTGTTCGTTGTTGGACAGGACAGAGAGAAATGGAGAGAGGAGGGGAAGATAGAGAGGGGGAGAGAAAGACAGACACCTGCAGACCTGCTTCACCGCCTGTGAAGCGACTCCCCTGCAGGTGGGGAGCCGGGGGCTCGAACCAGGATCCTTACGCCAGTCCTTGCCACATACGCTTAACCCACTGCACCACCGCCCGACCCCCAATAGTGTGCTTGTTCTACCTGTGTGTAACCTAGATTCAAGCCTGGCCCCCACCACACTGGAAGAACCTTTCAGTGCTGTGCTCTCCCCACGCTCTCTGGATAGGTCAGCCTGGATCATTGAAGCCCCAATAAAAAAAATACAAACAACCCCCTGAAAACTGTTGCTTAGCTGTTAGCTTTTAGAAAGTTGACACTGAAATAATAAATGCAAAGCTCCATAAAATAAAGTAATAGTAGCATAAGTAAACAATTATAAAATTTAGAAATGTGGTAAATATTAATGTTACTTAATTCTGGCTAGTAAGCAGAAAATGGTGAACATAGCAGGCCTGACAGCTACCCTTTGAAAAAGGCTACTTACAAGGCTGGCCCAGATCTGGGTCTGGGAACAGAGATTTCACAAAGCTTCCTACTGTACAAACCTAGAAGAGCAGAGTACTTTACTCAGTCTAAACCTTGCATACAAAAAGTCTATGTTAATCCATCCATTTATCTTCTAGTATCATGCAATTTCAGTATTTTTTAAGGCAGAAGGTGTTTATATGATGAGTCAACCAAGTCTAAATTTTGGCCACCACACCTCTAATGTTGATACATCCTGTTATTGGTAAAGTTAAATATACCTAGTGTGACATCACTGGAAAAAACAAATAAACAAATAAAAATCTTGAAAGTTTCTTACTGGTTTCCTTCAGATTTTGTCCAGACTTTGAATCTTTTTCCTTTGTTAAATCTCTGAATCCTTGTGCTGTGACAAATGATAGCTAACAGTGTGTCTATTCTGAATTCTGTGATTAACTTCTTGTAAATCATGGAGCCTGTGTGGGTGACAGTGGGATCTCCTGGCCTAGTCTGTCTTTGTTTTATAGCGTATATGTGGGAGAATGAGAGTGTCAGACAGTGGGACAGAGGGGACAAAGGCTTTGAACTCTGAATATCCATCCCCCAAGAAAGCCACCTCTTGGAGAGATACCTCATCTGTCGCAGGCAGCCCACAGCATACTCTCGAACGTACTGGTCTGGATAGTTGAAATCTAGAAGCTCCAGAGCCTCTCGGGGGGGCAGTTTAGGCCAAATCTGCAGTAGTGCCTGTAGCTGTTTAAAAATTGAAATTGGCTCAGAAATCATAGGGGAGAAAAATAATCTATTTTTCTTAAACATACAGGAGCATAGATGGTTAAACAAAAAGAAGTATATTTAGAATTCCTAAGACCTCAAAATTTTACTCCTATTAATATAGATTTATAAAGGCTATTTACTGAAAGTTTACAGATAAGAAAGCCTACTAAGTATTTACCTGGAATTAGAATAATATCCTGTGTATATGGAACACACAAAAATTCTCATTAAATCATTTTAAAAGAAACCAAAGAATAAAAAAGTAAAATTCAAAGTACATATTTAAGTTGCAAAACTCATGATAATAATAGTCAATTTATATATACATTTAATCAAACAACATAAAATGGTTTTCAGGAGAAAAATGGTTTTCAGGGAGTTTACTTTTAGGTGACGATATTTTTAAGAGTTGCAATCACCTACTCAACTTTTTATTGATCATGGTATTTTTATACCCTTCAATTCCCATAATAAATAGCACACAGCTGTTCATTATCAAAAAAGGAAATAAATAGACTAGGTGTCTCCCATTTGCGCATGTAACTAAGAAATGATTTAGGTGTAGGATAACAAAAAAGAATCCCTACAAGGAATGAGCTGTTAGATGGGGTAAATGGAGGGTAAATGTTGGAAGACATACATAGTCTGTCTTTGGAAACCCTTGTTACAGAGACCACAAATTTCTGAAAAGGACTGTTACCTACTTCTCATTAGAGCACAGTACAGTTCACCAGAACTAATCTTGGCAAAAGCCTACTTTTCCTAATGGTTTTGCTATGTGTACAACACATATTCATACCATGATGGAAATGTATTGGGGGAGGGGGAGCAACAGTTATAGAATCTGACCCTCCAAACTAAAATTTATCTAACAAAATCTATTTATCTCTTTGGGTTTTCTAGATATCACATATGTAGCACTGACATGTACTTGAAGGAAATATATGCAAGGTCAAGGCTATAAGAAAATGATAAGTAGATAACACTGACTGGAAGGCTTTCAATTGACAACTTAACCATTAAATCAAGTTGCAAAAGATGGCCTGCAAGTGCCTACCATTGCCTAGTGTGTATCATCCAAGTTTGTGTGAGTTACTGAGAATCAATAAAAAATTATGCTCAATTTGCTTTATATCATACCACCTTTCACCCACCAAGCTGCAGATGCTATCATGATGCCATCCTGACCTCCGTGGACAGACAACCTCACCAATGTGTCCTGAAACCACACTTCTCCAGATTCCTACCCCACTAGGGAAAGAGAGAAACAGGCTGGGGGTATGGATGAACCTGCCAATGTCCATGTCCACCAGAGAAATAATTACAGAAGCCAGAACTCCCACCTTCTATACCCCAAAAAGAATGCTGGTCCATACTCCCAGAGAAGGATAAAGAATAGAAAATCTATGTTAGGAAGCCACTGACCAAGCCTGACCACAAACCAAGACAGACATAGACAGAGTAATGATGTTCAAAGAGATTTATTCACACAAGCACATAGAATAGCTATTGCAACAACTTATACATGTAAAGACACAGGAACTCTCTCTCTCTCTCTTTCTCTCTCTCTCACACACAGAGAGAGAGAGAGAGAGAGAGAGAGAGACAGAGACATAAGGAGAGCTGAGGGGCCCCCGCCCCCGTCAAGCCAGAGTACCAAAAGTGGCCCTGTTGCTTGGGTGAGAGAGACCTCAGGAGAGCTGAGGGGTCTCTCCCCCCCCCCCACCTCACCAAGCTGGAGTATCAGATGTGGCCCTGTTGCTTAGGTAAGAGAGAGAGAGAAAGAGAAAGAGACCTCAGGAGAGCTGAGGGGTGTTCCTCCCCCACCACCACCAAGCCAGAGTACCAAAAGTGGCCTCATTGCTTAGGTGAGAGACCTCCGGAGAGCTGAGGGGTGTGTGTGTGTGTGTGTGTGTGTGTGTGTGTCGACCCCCCCCACAAGCCTGAGTTCCAAAAGTGGCCCCATTGCTTGGGTGAGAGAGACAGAGATGCTGGGAGCTCATCTCCTTTTGAAGGGTTCAAGGGAGGGGGTGGTATTACATCTTGAGCAAAGCAAAGGGCCCAAATTACACATTACATCTTTATCTAAACAGTACATTCTAATCTTTATCTATGCCGTCAGTCTTTTATCTCAGCAGAGCAGGGATACATAAGCAAAATGAGCTGGTGAAGTTGAGTGGGTATTTCAAAAATTCAAACTGCCACATTAACACTTATTTTGCAATATCATTCTTGTAAGTTCAAATGAGTCATCTGTGACTGCCCAGATGACTCGGGTATTCCTGGGGGAGAGGTCAGCTTGCTTCTCAAATTTTACTGTCTTTTATTTGTAAAGCAAGTCTCTAAGATGGAGGTACTCTCAAAAATGGGAAGCTCTTGCTCTCAAAGCTTCTAATAGAGGAGATGGACACACAACTCTGATATTGGGAACTGTGTGGAATTGTAACCCTGTTATCTTACAATCTTGTTAATCATTACTAACTCACTAAAAAGATTTTTTAAAAAGTTATGTTCAATTAGTTTAATTTTAAAAAATTGTTAAAGATTTTCAATATTTGTTAAGTGTCCCCACAAAATAAGTAGTATTAAAATGAATGGTCAACAATGCAGGAAAGTGTTTCTCATATCAAATTTAATTGCAGATAAAATTAAGGAAATTAATCTGATTACACTGATAGAAAAATAACACATTGTGCTTAAGAAATTAGAATATGGGAGTCGGGCAGTAGCGTAACGGGTTAAGCGCAGGTGGCGCAAAGTGCAAGGACCAGTGTAAAGATCCTGGTTCAAGCCCCCAGCTCCCCACCTGCAGGGGAGTTGCTTCACCAGCGGTGAAGCAGGTCTGCAGATGTCTTTCTTTCCCCCTCTCTGTCTTCCCCTCCTCTCTTGATTTCTCCCTGTCTTATCCAGCAACAATAATAATAACTACAATAATAAAACAAGGGCAACAAAAGGGAATAAATAAAAACTACTTAAAAAAAGAAATTAGAATATATGCTATACATAAAAATTGATAATGTTGAGATGAAATCTGATGCACAATTTACATAATACATTTTAAAGATTTGTTTGTTTATGGGAGAGGAAAGAGAATCAGAGCATGAATTCATGGTCTCATGCTTGAGAGTCTAATGCCTCATTCACTTTGCCATTTCCCAGGACAATACATAATAAATTTCATCAATGGCTTAGTAAAGAAAAGTGCTTTTTAAAAGCTTTGTGTGTGTGTGTGTGTGTGATAGGAACACAGCACTGCTCAGTTGTGGCATTAAGATCATATTAGGAATTGAACCTATGGCCTTTAGAGCCTTACACATTCAAGTTGGTGTTCTAACAGACTGTGCTATCTCCCCAATTAATAATGCTTTTTTAAAAATTTTATCTTTGAAAATAAACTTTTATTTAACAGCTTTTAAAGTAATATTTAATAAAAAGCCCTGGAGGCCAGGCAATTGTACACCAGGCAGAGTGCACACATTATCATGTGCAAGAACCTGGGTTCAAGCCCCAAGTCCCCAACTGTAGGGTAGAAGCTTCACAAGTAGTGAAGTAGTAGTGTTGCAGGTATCTCTCTCCCTGTCTGTCTGTCTGTCTGTCTGTCTGTCTGTCTATCTATCTATCTATCTATCTATCCCCTCCTTCTCTATCTCTATAAAAAAATAAAAGAGATAGAGGGGAGGGGGAGCCATGGGGAAGAGTGGAGTCACTGTGCAGGAACCAAGTCCCAGTGAAACCCTGGTCAGGGGAAAAAGCAAGCAAGAAAAAAAGAGTTTTCTATGTCTTCTTCCCATACATACAGTATATAAAATTACATGTGATATCAACTCTAATGAGAATGTGACTACTAGATGGGAAGTGTTCTTAAAAATTCCCTAAGGAATAGAGTAGCTCCCAAACATGGGAAAAGTGCATAAATATTGACTGTAAACCCCATCAATTTGATCTGGAGCCCACATTCAGGATAGGAGCCAATGTAACTTCTATATCCCTGTACCCTGATCCAGCTTTCTAGCCCTTTTTCCAGCCATGACATTATCTCCCCAGAAAATAACCTGGGTCCACCTGCATATCAGACGTCAGGCTCAGGCAAAAACTAATAAAGTCATGGGCCCTTTGGAATAGTCCTGAAATAGATCTACTAGCTATTTCCAAAACAGAGGCCCCAAATCTGCATCTGCAATATTCCAGCCTTTATGTTCATGGTTACTCAACAATTGCTATGGCTTTATATGTTAACTCTTTTTCAGCCACCAGGTTCCAGATGCTACCATAATGCCAACCTGAGTTCACTGGGCAGACGACCCCACCAATGTGCCCTGGTACCCCACCTCCTCAGAGCCCTAGCCCACTAGGGAAAGAGAAAGACAGGCTGGGAGTATGGATCAACCTGTCAATGCCCATGTTCAGCAGGGAAGCAATCACAGAAGCCAGACCTTCCACCTTCTGTACCCCATAATGACCCTGGGTCCATACTCCCAGAGGGTTAAAGAATAGGAAAGCTATCAAGGGAGGGGATGGGATATGGAGCTCTGGTGGTAAGAACTGTACCCCTTTTATCCTATGGATTTTATCAGTGTTTCTATTTTATAAATAAATATTTTTTTAAAAATCCCTAAGGAGAGTAAAATAGTTTTTTAAAATAATGATTTAAGTATACGAAATGAGTAATTCACCCTGCTTTTTATCAGTGATGGGGTCCATACCTTGCTTTGCTCAAGGTCCTAATAAGCAATCCTCAATAGAAATACAGAAATTAGCAAGGAACATTTCCTTAGAATCTCACATGATAGTCAAAACACACAGAATCTCCTAGTGTTCCCAATTAATACTTGGAATGTACAAATCCAGAAAATCCTCTAAAGCTTAGACTAACAATCTATAATACTTGATGTTAAATTATGTTAAAGACTGCACCAGAGCAAAGGATTATGGGGAAGGAGGGAGAGAAGTGGGATAGTGGGGTGCTAGGATCCTGGGGCTTGAAGGTAGAAAAGGACCTAGGTTGGAGGAGTGTCTTACAGATACCAATCATGAGGTAATGAAAGGTTGTACCATGTGTCAACAACTATACTGTAAAGCATTAATCTCCCCCAATAAAGTGGGGGGAAAGTTAAAAAAAACAATGCTAGCATAAGTTGAAAACAGTCCTACTGTTGGGAAAGAATTCATTAAGCCGATTTACTACTAACTATTAAAAATATCAACTATAAAAACAAAACTAGATTTACCACAACTCATCACTTTCTTTTAGAGAAAATTATAGAAGCAGGGACAGAAAAATTTGATGAACATAAATACTGAAAGCAATTCTAATAATTTGCTTGCTGTAAAAAAGATTAAATCTCCCTTCTACATATGTTAACAGAATTTTATTCTTCTAAAGAATTTCCATCCAGTTTATATCTATACAAACAGAGCACATACTTTGCACTGGACTTCTGGATGTCCAGTTTGAAAGTCAGTCAATTAATCAAAGAAAAAAAGGTTTTTTAAATATTTTATTTATTTATTTATTTATGAGAAAATTAGGAAGAGAGAAAGAACCAGACATTACTTTTGGTACATGTGTTGCCAAGGATTGAGATCAGGACCTCCTGCTTGGAGGTCCAATGCTTTATCCACTGTGCCACCTCCCAGACCACAAGTTTTCTTTTCTTTTCTTTTCTTATACTTATTTATTCCCTTTTGTTGGCCTTGTTTTATTGTTGTAGTAATTATTATTGATGTCACTGTTGTTGGCTAGGACAGAGAGAAACGGAGAGAGGAGGAGAAGACAGAGAGAGAGAGATAGGGAGAGAGACCTGCAGACCTGCTTTACCGCTTGTGAAGCAACTCCCGTGCAAGTGAGGAGCCGAGGGCTAGAACCAGGATCCTTGCGCTGGTCCTTGTGCTTTGCGAAACCTGCACTTAACCTGGTGCGCTACCACCAACTCCCTATGTTTTATTTTCTTAAGTAACTACAACAATATATGATTGGATAATAAATCAAAACAAAATGCCTTTTATTACATTAACTTGTTTCAAGACCAAGGAGATTAGGACTGTGGAAGCCATGCTTTCCTACATCTAATGTTTACATATATTTAAGTGTTTCTATTTAAATACTAAATTTCAAGGGTTCAAGGGTGGGGTAGACAGCATAATGGTTATGCAAAGAGACTTTTGTGCCTGAGTCTCTCTAATGTCCCAGGTTAAAAACCCAAACACCAACATAAGCCAGAGCTGAGCAGTGTTCTAGTTAAAAAAAAAAAAAAAAAGTTCCAAAACTGGATTTCTTCGGTCAAAATAGAGAACACTTAAGTTATATCTGAAAACAAGATACCTGAGTTACTCATAAAAATAAGACAGTATGCAAATTATTGAATATAAAAGCTTCTGTTCCTAAGATTCAAATAAAAAAACAAAACAGTTTAAATCAGCTCATTCCATTTTCTGACAGTCACCGTAACAAGCCTTTCTTGGATATATTTTGAGAGTACAGGAAGAATTTTTAAATTTTAATTCCATAGAAAGTAGCAGAATGATGACTTTTTGGACAGGCACATTGAGCTGCATGCTATCTAAATCAAATAGGACAATGTTAACTACTAAAAATGCCTGTTAAATTTAAATGAACCCACAGTGAGAAGATTAACTGTAGAACAATTAAAACCTACCTAAGGAACCATTTAAAAATATTTCCAGGTTGGCCATTTGGTAGCATACCTGGTTAAGCTCACATATTACAGTGCACAAGGACTCAGGTTCAATGCCCTGGTTCCCACCTGAAGGAGGAAATCTTCTCAAGTAGTGAAGCAGTGCTGCAGGTGTCTCTGTGCCTTTCCCTCTCTATCTTCCCCTCCCTTCTTAATTTCTGTGTCTCTATCAAATAAATAAAAAAAAATTATGTACATATATATTTCCATAATCTACTGGTATGAACCACTTAAATGAGGCATATAATAATGTAACTATGCAATTAAGATCCAAAAATTGTTAATATGCTATGGATACTATGGGTAGTTGTCTGGAGCAAAAGTCTCTACTGTTTGTACTATCTAAAGGGAAGTTATTACCTATAAAGCCAAACAATAAAACAATTTCATTCATGAATCTATTAGAACTTCCCCAAGAGGGCAGGGTGGTGTTGCACCTGCACATAGGGTGAAGTGCAAGTACCTGCACAAGGATCTTGGTTTGAGCCCTGGCTCCCCACCTGAAGGGGGGGGGGTCACTTCACAAGTGGTGAAGCAGGCCTGCAGGTGTCTATCTTTCTCTCCCCCCTCTCTGTCTTCCCCTCCCTTCCCAATTTCTCTGTCCTATCCAACAACAATAACAACAACAATGGGGGAAAAATAAAAGAAGATGGCCACGAGGAGCAATGGATTTGTACTATAGGTACCAAGCCCCAGTGACCTACCTAAGACCTGCTGAAAGTAACTAATGGCAGTTACTTCATAAATAATGGATACTCTCTACTGTTGGATAAACAAAACTGATACAAAATCTACAATTTTTAAATCTTAAAACCTCATGGTGTGTCATTTAAAATAAAACTAAGCTATGACAATAGACTTGTAAACCAACACTTCCCAACAAAGTGATACACACATACCCACCCACCCCCCACCTCCATGGCAGAGAGCATCCTTTACATGTATGAGTCTCTGATTCAATCCTCAGCGCTGACTGCATAAAATAATCATCAGGTATACCGCTCAGTAAAAATATATGTAAAAGTATAAAATCTTTTTACAACTATGACACCATCTTCCTAGACAATAACTTAGGTCCACCTGCATACTAGAGGCAAAAACTAGTAAAGTCATGGGCCCCTTGGAATATACCTCAAGTAGACCCACCAGCTTTTTCTAAAACGGGGACCCCACATCTTCATCTGTAATATTCCAGCCTTTATGTTCATGATTACTCAACAATTGGTATGGCTTTATATGCTAACTTTTTTTCAGCCACTAGGTTCCAGATGCTACCATAATGCCAACTTGACTTCACTGGGCAGACGACCTCACCAATGTGTCTTGGAACCCCACCTCCCCAGAGCCCTGCCCCACTAGGGAAAGAGAAAGACAGGCTGGGAGTATAGATCAACCTGCTAACACCCATGTTTAGTGGGGAAGCAATTCAGGAAGCCAGACCTCCCTACCTTCTGTACCCCATAATGACCCTGGGTCCATACTCACAGAGGGTTAAAGAATAGGAAAGCTATCAAGGGAGAGGATGGGATACAGAGTTCTGGTGGTGGGAATTGTGTGGAATTGTACCCCTCTTACCCTATGGTCTTGTCAATATTTCCATTTTATAAATATATAAAATAATTTTAAAAAGTATAAAATATCAAGCAGAATGGGATACAGAGTTCTGGTGGTGGGAACTGTGTGGAATTGTGCCCCTCTTAGCTTATGGTCTTGTAAATATTTCCATTTTATAAATAAAAATTTTAAAAATCTCAAATAGAAATTATACAAGTTTTATTTCTGTATCTATGCAGGGAGTAACCACCAGAAAAAAAAAAAAAACAGAGTAAGAGAAATAATTTTTTTCTTACCTGAGCAACATCCTCAAGTTTATTCCACTTTATGGACAGCAGTAATTTTGGCAATGACTGGGGGAAATTCTCTCTACAATCTTGTCGCAAGGTCCAAATAAGATCCATTTCATTCTCACACAGCTGAGACAAGGGATCCCTATCCAAGATTTCTTTCAATACAGCAAGAAATTTTTTCCCACCTCGACTCTAGGAAATAGAGATAACTCGTTACAGGATCAAATAGTTGCACAAACACCACTAGGAAATAAAATATAAATCAGCAAATTTATATACAATGAACATATAAGTAAACAACATGTGAAACAATGAAGGTCTAATCTATTAAAGTTAACTAAATTGAATTTTTTTTAGTTTTCATTTTGGGATATTAAGTTAGTATACACGGTGGAAGTAAGTAGTTCTAGGAAAAGAAAAAGTACTGCATTTAAAGACTCATTTGCAAACACTAGGTGGCAGAATTGCAATTTAAAATTTTAAAGTCATCTATTACATGAACTGAATTTATTTGCTAATTTCCAGTTTCTATAAATAAACAAAAAGAAAAATGCCAAAAGACCAGACTTACATTTAAGTCAGAAAAAGGTAACACATGCCTCTATGGCTCACAGGCAAAAATCATTTGTATTAAGAATTAGATCTTGGATAAAAATAAATATAAAATACAGTTATACCATTCTCAAGCAAATACTTAAAAAAGTATTTACTGAAAAATTAAGATAATGGTCCATGCTACTGGTAGGCTCCAGGCTCTGAACTCCACAAACATTAAAAGAAAGATGCAGTTCCTCTTTTTATTATTATTATTATCTTTATTTATTTATTGGATAGAGACAGCCAGCAATTGAGAGATGGAGGGAAGCTAGAGAGGGAGAGAGACACTTGAAACACCTGCAGACCTGCTTCACCACTCGCAAAGCTTTCCCCCTGCAGGTGGGGACCCGGGGTTGGAACCTGGGTCCTTGTGCACTGCAGCATGTGCGTTCAACCAGGTATGCCATCACCCAGCCCCGATGCATTTCCTCTTTAAAAAAAAAAAAAAAAAAAAACCTAGGGAGTCAGGTGGTAGCGCAACGGGTTAAGCACACGTGGCACAAAGTGCAAGGACCAGTGTGAGGATCCCGCCAGTTCAAGCCTCCAGCTCCCCACCTGCAAGGGAGTCGCTTCACAATCGGTGAAGCAGATCTGCAGGTGTTTATCTTTCTCTCCCCTCTCTGTCTTCCTTTCCTCTCTCCACTTCTCTCTGTCCTATCCAACGACATCAATAACTACAACAATAAAAAAAGGGGGGGGCAACAAAAGGGAATATATTTTTTAAATCCTGTAGAATTTAGAAAACAATTTCTATAATTTCTAGATTTATGTGATGAGATTTTCTTTTATGAATACTTTTCTTTTTATTATCTTTATTTACTGGCTAGAGACAGCCAGAAATAGAGAGGGAAAGCGGTGATGGAGACAAAGAGAAACTGAGAGACAACTGCAGCACTGCTTCACCACTCACAAAGCTTTCCCCCTGCAGGTGGGGATGGGGGCTTGAACCTGGGTCCTTGTGCACTGTAACACATGTGCTCACCCAGTTGCACCATCTAAGATTTTATATAAATCTGTACTACATACTATTCATACATACTTGGGAATATTGTAAGAATTAAAATAAGTCATATTGGTATCTTAAATAGTAAAATTCATTTATATATAAATGAACAGTAATGACCACACAGAAAATCTTAACAGTTGTGGGATATGAAATCAACAGTAAATTGCTTTTCATGTATCAACAATGAATAAGTGGAGCTGTTTTACGTTTATAGCAGAAAACCTAAATATTGGGAGCCAGGTAGGCGGTGGTGCATCTGGTTAAGTGCACACATTAAAGTGCACAAGAACCCAAGTTCAAGACACTGATCCTCACTTGGGAATTCTTCATGAGCAGTGCTGCAGGTGTGTCTCTTTCTCTCCTCTGACCCCCCCCCCACTTTTTTTTTTGCTTCCAGGATTTTTAAATTTTTTAAAAATATTTATTTATTCATTTTCCCTTTTTTTTTGCCCTTGTTGTTTTATTGTTGTAGTTATTATTGTTGTTCTTATTGATGTCTTCGTTGTTGGATAGGACAGAGAAAAATGGAGAGATGGGGGACTCAGGAAGGGGGAAAGATAGACACCTGCAGACCTGCTTTACCACTTGTGAAGCGACTCCCCTGCAGGTGAGGAGCTGGGGGCTTGCCCCGTATCCTTTCGCCAGTCCTTGTCCGCTGCGCTACCGCCTGACTCCCTGCTTCCAGGATTATTTTATTGCAGGGCCTCGGTGCCTATACTACTAATCCACTGCTCCTGGAGACCATCTTTTTTCAATTGTTGTTGATGCTATTATTGTTGTTGTTGGACAGGACAGAGAGAAACTGAGAAGGGAGGGGAAGACAGAGAAGAAGAGAGAAAGACACCTGCAGACCTGCTTCACTGCTTATGAAGCAACCCCCCCCACCCCCCGTAGGTGGGAAGCCAGGGGCTCGAACAGGGATCCTTGCAAAAGTCTTGCATTTTGCACTATGTGTACTACTGCCCGGCCCCCTCTCTCTCTCCCTTTCTAACTCCCTTCTCTCTCCATTTATCCTGTCTTTATCCAAAATAAATAAATGTAAAAGTCATAAAATTAAAATCTAAATATTGTGAAAATATAAACTCTTCCCAGATTAGTCAACAGATTAAATAAATGTAAATCCAATGAATACCTAACTGTTTTAAGGTTTATTTGAAGATCCAAATTAACCAACATAATATCGAAGAACAACACTGAAGGACCGACATTATCTGAATCATATAAAAATACAAGTGTATTTAAGAAGGCTAAATTAGGTGTCTGTGGAGGTGGTTCAACTGACAGAGCATCTAACTTACATGCCCAAAGCTCCCGGTTTAAGCCACAGCAATACAAACTCTGGTACATGTACCTCTCTTCCTCTCTGTCTCATTTGTTACTATATCTCATTCTCATATACAATAGGCTTTTTCAAAAGCTTAAAAATAACAAAGGAGAAGACTATAGATGGCCTTGGATTTAGTAATGACTTTTTACATAGACTAAAGCCAAGATCTAGTAAGATTTTTTTACATACTAGACTTCATGAAATTTACATATCTGTTCTGTAAAGGAAACTATCAGGACACTAAAAAGGCACAGTTGAGAAGAAGGCTTAATGGTAGAGCACAGGACTTCCATGCCAGGAACCTGGAGCTTGACCTGACACCATATAAGCCAGAGTGATGCTCTTATCTATTTCTCTCTCTCTCTTTCAATATCTCACTATATAAATCTTTAAAGAAAGAAAATGAAAATACAAGCCACAGGCTGGAGAAAATACTTGAAGAAAGACATCTGATTAAGACTGCAATTCAAAATACACTAAATTCCAAACATCAACAATAATAAAATAAAGCTCCTAGTACAAGAGTCTAATAAATTACCTGATCAAACAAGATACAGATGACAAATCAAGATATGCAACACAATTAAGTGATAACTTCCCCTGTGCTTATCAAAAGGAATCAATAGTGTGACCACACAAAAGGTTGCCTATGCACTTCTGGAGGTGAAGCCATGGTGGAACAGTCACAAACAAAATACACACCTCAACAGCTATAAAAAGAATAGACCATAGAAAGCCCTCACCAATGTACAGTGAGGTTTGTCTGAAATACACCGGCATCCTTTTGGTGGTAGGTGGAGAAGCAATGCATAAGCAGACATAACAGGAAAAGCAGTGTGGGCTTGTGACTCAACACTTTTCAGGCAGAGAAGCAAAGCAGGGATAGGAGATCAGTGGCCTCAGCAAGGACCTGCCTATAGGACTCAACTCTATTATAGAAAAGAAAATCTGAAAACCACCAACTAAGCCCAGTAAAACCAGCATGCCCAATTCTTCCTCCCACAATACAGTGCCATATAGGTTAGGGAGCAACCACATAGGACTTTGCCCTCAACTTGGATTAACAACAGTAGAGAATGCTCCATCTTCTGAAGGGAGGATGGACAACATACTCAGTGTTCAACCTGAGGAAGATGGGTCCTGAAACTGAGGCAGCTTGGAAGGTTCCTACTCATAACCACAGAATGTGAACTCAGATCTAGAGGGATGCAGAGGTCACATAGGCTCCTAAACTGAATATGATCCCCAGATCATATCAATTCAATGGGATTTACAGTCAACAATATTTATATCCCTTTTTTGCCAGCCATGACATCATCTCCCCAGACAATAAATTGGATCCTAGGGCACCAAAGTAAAAACCCTGTGATGAGGGGTAGACATGCAGCTTCCTGGGCCAGTGGGGGGTGGGAGTGGGTGAGAGGGGTGGGTCAGTCTTTTGGTGGTGGGAATGGTGTTTATGTACACTCCTAGTAAAATGTAGTCATATAAACCACTAGTTAATTAATGAGAGGGAAAATTAATTGTATGTCTCAAAGTTTTTAAAACACAGACTGAGTCTTTTTAATATATAGGCTGTGTATTTGATATGCGGACTCTCTCAAAAGCCTAGACCAAGTAGATCAGAAGCAACCAGTGGCACAGCTATATAAGATACTGGGTACTGTACAGCAAACCCTAACAAAAGGACTTTTCAAAGTTAACCCAATCACCAAATAATGTGATGATAACATTAACTATCCATTGTCTTTTTGAACCCTAAGACAGCAGGAATCTCACATCTCCACTATAAAGCCTATATCTCCCCCAGTCCTGGAACCTTAGGATAGGGCCCACATTCCCGCATGCCTCTCCCAATCCATATCAAATAATATTGCATCTGCTGATCGCAACCTAATCAACGCAATGATTGCCACCTCAACATGCTTCAGCTCAGACTGTGTCCAGAGACTTCAGGTGTGGAATGACAACCCTTCAGCTTCATTACTTAGGTGAGACCTTTCCTTTCATAGTATACTCTAATTCCATCCCAGGTGGATCACTTTCTAACAAAGTCCCAAAACCTAGATATAGACCAGATTCTGTGAGAGAGAACATATGTTCGCACGTATCCATAAAGTAGTGCAAAATATATACCTGAAAGCAGAAGTACACTAGAGTTTGCAGTGAGTATCACCTCCCCAACACTTCCTCTCCACTATTCCAACTTTTGGGTCCATGATTGCTCAACAATTTGTTTGGCTTTGTATGTTAACTCTCTTTTCAGCCACCAGGTTCCAGATGCCATCAGGATGCCGGCCAGGCTTCCCTGGACTGAAGACCCCACCAATGTGTCCTGGAGCTATGCTTCCCTAGAGAACCACCCTACTAGGGAAAGAGAGAGGCAGACTGGGAGTATGGACTGACCAGTCAACGTCCATGTTCAGCGGGGAAGCAATTACAGAAGCCAGACCTTCCACTTTCTGCAACCCACAACAACCCTAGGTCCATACTCCCAGAGGGAAAGAGAATGGGAAAGCTATCAGGGGAGGAGATGGAATATGGAGATTGGGTGGTGGGAATTGTGTGGAGTTGTACCCCTCCTATCCTATGGTTTTGTTAATGTCTCCTTTCTTAAATAAAAAATAAATTAAAAAAAAAAACTATCCTTACAGGGGGCTGAATGGTGGTTCACGCAATTGAGAGGACATGTTACAATCCACAAGGACCTGGGTTCAAGTTCCCTAGTCCCCAACTGCATAGGGGAAGCTTCACAAGTGGTTAAGCAGTAATGCAGGTGTCTTCTTTCCTCCCTCTATCTCCCCCTCCCCTCTCCATTTCTCTCTGTCCTATCAAATATAAGGAAAATAAAATAAAGTAAAAAACAAACTATACTTTTTAAAACTCAACTATACTTACAGATACGTTAGCACTATCACTGCTTGCAATATCAGCTGCCTTTTCAATGATCTGTATAAAAAATAATTAAGTTTTAGAACTTGCATTTGTATATTTTAAATGTAAATAACATCATCTGTACTAAAATTGCAAGGAACAATATATGTTTTGGAATTTCTATATAACATAAACATAAGTTTTAAACACAAAATAGCATCGTGCTATGATTGATTACCAATCTTCAAGCTGTTGACAACCAGGAAAGACAGCATTACTTCTAGGGAGCACTGGGGTTGTCTATAGATGAATTAAAGTCACATATGTGAGAGAGACAACTGTTTAAATACAGATACATGAATTTTTGTTAGAAAGTGCAAAGGAAATTGAAAAGTTACTAAATATATATGGTTGTGCCATTTGGTATTTTCCGAGCCTACAGATATCAAAAGTAGGGACTGGGTGGTGGTGCACCCGGTTGAGCGCACATGTTACAGATATCAAAAGTAGAGTACTGAGGAGGAGCATAGAAATATTTTTTTAATTCACTAAGTTTAACAGGGGCACACATTCTCAAAAAGTTTGGAGACTCTATCAGTATGTAAATAATCTGGGGTGGAGCATGGGGTTTATTCAGAGGGGAAAGTATCTGCCTGCATTCATGACAATGTGGGTTTGATTCCTGGCACTACTTGAGAGCACCAAGGAGGGTAAATTCTTTGGTGTCTCTTCCTTACTCCCTCCTTCATAAAATTACAGAAATTTTGGCTAAGGAAAGGTCCTGGATTCTGGTTCTGAAAATATATATATATAAAATTTGAATATCCATATCCAATTAGTGAATTACATAATCCTCAACAATTTAACTATATCCTTATATACAAAATGTAGTGATAATTCTCATCTTATGATGAGTGATTAAATTAAGATAAATTAAATTAAGCAATGGCTTGAAAAGCAAAAATTAAATTAACTAAGATTTTTAGCAGCCCAGGAGGTGGTACAGTCAATACAGCACTGGATTTCAAAGCATGGGGTAACAAGTTCAATGCCCATTCTAGAATGATGCTCTGGTTCTCTCTCACCCTCCCCCCACCATTAACAAATAAAAATTTTAAGTCAGGTTTTTCAGTTTCCAGATCTGTCATTACTATTTTTTTATGTGCATTACTTCATTTCAACAATCACATATCAATTATACAATTAAAGGAAAATATACTTATTTATACATATTAATTTTTTTTTAATTTCAACTCCAAATTGATCTTCAAAGGCAATCTAAGAGATAATAATGATAAAAAGAAAGTTTAATGACTACTGGTAAATTACATATGCACAGAACATTCACTACATTTGTAAAAATTTTTCAGAAATAATTTCATTTGACTGCAAAGAAACCACGATTGATTGTTAAACACATACCATAACCAAATATAAAAATATTCATAGTAAGACTATTAGATGTACCACGAGTAGTTTCAGCTTATAGATAAATTCCTATGCAACAAGTAAACAAAACCATGATATAACTGTAATGGATGATTGCAAGGAACAATATATGTTTTGGCATTTCTTACATTTGTATGTAAGTATATAGCTTTTGAAATATTTTTAAGTGATTTCTTTTATTTTTATTTTTTCCCCTTTGTTGCCCTTATTGTTTTATCATTGTTGTGGTTATTATCGTTGTTATTGATGTTGTTGTTGTTGTTGGATAGAACAGAGAGAAATGGAGAGAGGAGGCGAAGACAGAGAGGGGGAGAGAAAGATAGACACCTGCAGACCTGCTTCACCACCTGTGAAGCAACCCCCCTGTAGGTGGGGAGCCGGGTGCTTGAACTGGGATCCTTATGCCAGTCCTTGCGCTTCGCATCATGTGTGCCTAACTCGCTGCGCTACCCCCAGCTTTTGAAATACTAAGCATTTCTGTTACAGGGAGCCATGAAGGGGTGCACCTGGCTGTGCACATGTTACTATGCACAAAGACCCAGTCTCAAGTCCCCACTGCCCACCTACAGGGGGAATAGAACAGGCAGTGAGACAGTTCTGCAGCTGTCTTTCTCTCTAACTTCCCCTCTCCCAATTTCTCTGTCCGAGCCAAAAAAAAAAAAAAAGAAGAAGAAAAATGGCCACCAGGAGTGGTACATTCATTATGTTGGCACTGAGCCCCAGCAAAAACCCTGGTGGCTCAAAAATAAATAAAATTTTAAAAAGAAGTGCTGTTACAGTGGCCCAGTAGGTGGAACAGTGGTTAAGATGCTGGATTTCACACATGATATCCTAAGTTTGATCCCTGGTATCTCCTCTTCTTTCTAATTAATAAATAATTTAAAAAAGAATTTCTGTGACAATAATCAGAAATTTTAATTTGGTTGTATATCACTGACCAGAAGAAAACATTTTGGGATAAATGAAACAGCCTGAATATAAAACACAGTAGTTTTAGCATATAAATGATCACAGTCTTCATTTCACATCTGACCAAATACTCTACTTGTTCCCAAGACTTAGCCTGTAGATAAGGAAACCCTCTTAGAAACAGAAGTCATTGTTAGATTCCACTAAAATAGTAGCACCATTGGAAATCCTATTGATAATCAAAACAGTGATAATTAAAACAAGTCATCTGTACCTTGAATACCAACACGAGCATATCAGTGACTATGTCTCTTAGCACTAAACTAACATACTTAGATATCTCACTGTGATTTCATATATTCAGCTTTACATATGAATGCACTTGTAGCTGTTATATTTTAAAAGGCCTCAGAGATTATCTCCATATTTTGTAAATGAAGAATCTGAATCAGAGATGTCAAATCTCACTAGGTCAATGATAAAGCAGGATGACAGCTGGGTCTTACCAACAAATGAAGTGCTAATGTATCTGATATTTTGAAAGTAGATAGATGAACAGAGCATTAAAGATGTATAGTCAGGAAATCATTATTTCTTGCCCAGTTAACCTTTAGTCTACCTTATCAAAGGGAGGATAGTAATAAAGTTACTTTTTATTGTTTGAGAATTCAGTACGTAAAGCTGTTCGATTTTGAGTGTACAGATTTATATTAATATATTGACTATTTATTATAATCACACATAACATGTATAATTAAGACATCAATGTGTAATGAAATACTCTAATTTCAATAGTTTCTTTTATAATACCCTTTAAGTAATAGGCTTACCTTATCAAAGGGAGGATAATAATAAGGTTGTTTCTTATTGTCTGGGAATTTAATATGTAAAGCTGTGGCATTTTCAGTATATGGGTTTGTTTGAACAGTTCCCATTGGATTCAACATTTCTTCAAGTTCATCTAAAACATGAAAATAATTTTGATTTCTGAGGAACTGCTTTCAAAACTAAAGTAAAACACAGCTTTCAGCAATCCCAAAAAATGGCACAGTGGCTAGAACTTTCGTTCAGTACCTAGAATGACATGTGCCAGAGTGATGCTCTGGTTCGCTTTTTCTCTTGCCCATATATACATACATACACACATACATACATACATACATACACATACACAAATACATACATACATATATCTCACAGGAATACTTTAATTAATATTCGAGAAACATGACAACATAGATGGTACTACTACCAAACTCAAATTTCAGGCTAGTATTAGCTGAAGAGTAAGTATATTTATTATTCTTTCCATATTAGTGAATATTCCCTCTACAAATACAGTAATTTAGTAGAGCCAGGGGCAACAGAGATAGATATAAAGAAGAAACTGTTCTGGGAGTCGGGTGAGTTAAGCACATGTGGCAACAGCCCCCGGCTCCCCACCTACAGGGGTGTCACTTCATAAGCAGGGTGAAGCAGGTCTGCAGGTGTCTATCTTTCTCTCCCCCTCTCCCTCTCCTCTTCATTTCTCTCTGTCCTATCCAATGATGATGACATTAGTAACAAGAATAACTACAACAATAAAACAACAAGGGCAACAAAAGGGAATAAATATTTTTTAAAAGACACTGTTCCTTGCCAGAATTTCTCAAAACGGTATCAATATAAAAATAAATGCCTATAGCAATAACAAATATAACAAATATATCCAGACACGAATCTGAATAAATATATACAAATGCATTAAAATAATCTGTGGAGATCTGGTTTAAAGTAAACAACAAAGATGTGAAATGATGTTTTCTTTACTGAGCTGAAACATTTAAGAATATTTAAGAAACATTTAAAAAGTTACAAATTTCCTCTTTAACACAAAGGATTAAGATGTAAACCTTACCAGGAAATGAAGACCAGCTGTGTAATATTATATCTCCAGATCGCAACTGTCCTTTAAAGTCAAAAACCATTGTGTTTACCCATGCCACAGGATAATGCTGTTGAAAATGAAACCATTGAATAAATAAATATTCCAAGAAAGACCTTTAAGTGTGAACATGGACACAGCTTTAATTTCTAGAGTTCTAGATGACTGCCTCTCAAAATCATCCTGAATCAAAAACAAACTGTACATGAAAAAATATTCAAGATATTTATGATGATAACACAAACTCAAAAAGCCAATTAAAGTCTCCCTGTAGGGTGGGAGAAATAGCATATCTGTTATGTAAAAATACTTTTGTTTGTTGAAATCAGAGCACAGTTCAGCTCTGGCTTATTATGGTGGTGCTGGGGGACTGAACCTGGAACCCCTTGAAGGCTTCAGGCATGGAAGTCATTTTGGCATATTATGCTGCCTACCAAGGCCAACTCCTTGTCCCCCCCCCCCCCAGAAACAGGCTGAGAGAGTGGGGAAAAAAAAGATTATAGCACTGAAAGTTGAAAGGTAACACACTATCCAAGTGAGCTATTTTGCAAGCCTGCAAAAAATAACTTTCATTCCTTAAGTTCCAAAGTCCCATGTTCAACCCCCTACATCACCATAAGCCTGAACAGAGCTGAGCTCTGGTGAAAGAAGAAGAGAGGAAGAAAGGAAAGATGGAAAAGAAGCCACTAAAGTCTCATAATAAAACAGTATCTTTGAAAACTAGAGTAATTATTACACAACCATGGGAAATGAGGAGGAATTTTCAGTGATTCAAGAAATTTATGTGCTATCTCCATATTAATAGCTGCATTATTCATAAAAGCCAAAGAGCAAAAGCAACAAATGCTCTTCAACAGGTGACTGGATAAAGAAGTTATACGACATATAATTAAAGGAATACTACTGGGCAATTTAAAAAATTTTGTTCTTCAGGGCAACATGTATGGAACTGGAGGTGATTATCCTTAGTGAAGCATAATGAGGAAATAAAAGGCAACTACAGGATGGTTTCACTCATATGTAGGATATAGAGAATTGAAATACATGAACTTGCAAAAAAAAAAAAATGGAGCCAATATGTCTCTAAGCCCATGGAAAAACTATATAGTTACACTGGGGGGAGGGGGCAGTATAACAGAAGGAACCTGAGTGGTGAGTGGTGTGGAAGTATTGTGCTATGGCATATTTTCTATGCAGAAATCCATCATGGCTTTTCCAACAACACAATATATCCCTACTATCTCATAGATCACTAATAAAAATTAAAAGGAAAACATACGTGTTAGAATGTCAGGTTGTGTGTTTTAGAAGCTCTTAGTTTATATACATGTGAATGTGGAATGAAGCAAATGTTTCTAGGCACAATAGAATTTAGACATTAAAAAAGAAGAAACAAGTGGCCCAAGAGGCTGTGCAGAAGATAGGGCATTGGACTTGCAAGGCTGAGATACTGAGTTTGATACACTGCATGAGCCAGAGTGACATTCTGGTTCTCTCTCATAAATAAATAAATAAATAAATAAGTCTTTTTTAAAAAACAGGGAAGCAACAAGGTAAAAGGACTTTGGAGCAGACACTTAGACTAATAAATGTGGTTACACTTTACACCAAAGATATAGAGTTTAACACTTAAATAAAATTTCGTTACCAGTTAAGAGAAAAACACTAAAGAACTAACACTTCTCAGACTTTTTAGACATTAATATTGATTTTAGAAGCCAGGAAAACAGCTCAATGGGTAGAACATTAGGCTTGTATGCCTGAGACTCAAGGTTTGATTCAGTATAACACGTACTGGAGTGGTGCTCTGGGGAGGGGGTTGTGTGTACAACTGTCACATGTAATAAGATAAATCTTACAGACTTTTTAACTTAAAAAAAAATGATGATGAGCAGAGAAAATGTGTTCTCATGTTAAGAATGAAAAAGGTAAATTCAGGGGTTTGCCAGTAGTGCACCCAGTTGAGCACATACATTACCATGCACAAGGACCTGGGTCTGAGCCCCTACTCCCCAGGGTAGAAGGGATGCTTCACATGTAGTGAAGCAGGTCTGCAGGTGTCTTTCTCTCTTCCTCATTTATCAAAAAAAAAAAAAAAAAAAAAAAAGGAAGGGCGGGAGACCCGGGTGGTACCACAGCAGGTTAAGCAAACACACTGCAAAGCACAAGGACCAGCACAAGGATCTCAGTTTGAAACCCTGGCTTCTAACCTGCAGGGAAGTCGCCTCACAAGCAGTGAAGCAGGTCTGCAAGTGTCTATCTTTCTTTCTCCCTCTCTGTTTTCCCCTCCTCTCTTGACTTCTCTCTGTCCTATCCAACAACAGCAGCAACAAAATGGAAAAAATGGCCTTAAAAAAAAAAAAGTAATGGAGGGAAGGCCACCTGGAGGGGTGGATTCATAGTGCTGAGCCAAAGCCCCAGCTTGATGGCAATAACAAGGAGAAGGAGAAAGCAAATTCAAGCAAGTAACAACGTAATTAAGTTTTTTTTTAATATAGAATGAAATGCTTTTTATTACTATTAAGAAATAGTAAGAAAAAGAAAAATGCTGTTATTGTGAAATCTGATGTTTCTTGGTTGTTTCAAAAAAAAAGGTGCTAGTTACCATGTGTGTTGTAGTTCCAAACTGCATTGTGAACAAGTTATCAGCTTTTGGGAAATTATTTATAATTTGTTCATTAAAAAAAAAATCCTGAGAGAGCTGTTTTAGTGGGCATATGAAGTGAGTAATAACATACCAAACTCCAAGCTACCATATTTTTACCTATGAGACTTAAGTAAAAACAGGATTTAAATCAGAGCATGAAGGGCTGGGGGGGTGCACTCAGTTGAGCACATTACAGTGCGCAAGGTCATGGGTCCCCACCTACTGGTGGGAAGCTTCACAACTGGTGAAACAGGATTTAAAACAGAGCATGAAGGGCTGGGGGGGTGCACTCAGTTGAGCACATTACAGTGCGCAAGGTCCTGCTGGTCCCCACCTACTGGTGGGAAGCTTCACAACTGGTGACTCCCAGAGGGATAAAGAATAGGAAAGCTTCCAATAGAGGGGATGGGATGCAGAACTCTAGTGGTGGGAACTGTGTGGAATTGTACCTCTCTTATCTAATGGACTTGTCAATCATTATTAAATCAATTAAAAAAGAGAGACCTGTAGTATCTGTTTTAAAGGTTTTTTTAGATATTTATTTATTATTAGAGACAGAGAAATTGAGAGGGGAAAGGGAGATAGGGAAAGAGAAAGAGAGACACCTGCAACCCCACTTCACCACTCATGAAACTTTCCCTTGCAGGTAGAAACCAAGGGCTTAAACCTGGGTTCTTGCACACTCTAATGTGTGCATTTAACAAGGTGCCCCACCGCCTGGCCTGCTTTTTAAGAAACATATACAACTCATGTACACACTTCCAAATACACTTTTTTCTTTTTCTCCTACCAGAGCACTGCTCAGCTCTGGCTTATGGTGGTGCTGCCAGCCTCTGAACCTGGGACTTTGGAGCCTCAGGCATGAGTCTCTTTGCAAAATCATTATGCTATCTACCCCCACCCCCTATTGCCCCTCAAAAAAAAAAAACTTCACTTAAGACTTGAATGAAAATAAAATTCATGAGAATATGAAAACAAATGATCATTTATGATTTCAAAATCCAAAAATGTGGATCAGGTGGTGGTGGTACACCTGGTTGAGCACATTACAAAATCCAAATAACTCTAAAAACTAACAACTCGTTCAACAGTAAAACAGCCAGGAATGACATGAGGTTAGCAGTCTTTATTTACTATGAGTATTCATATAATTCACTACTAGATACAGATTTTTGCCCCAGACTCTACAAGGTATGTGAAGGAGTGAGCTCATACAGTCTATGATCTAAAATGCACAAAACTCTGAACTCTCAAACATGTCTGGCACCTTGAATTTCAATTAAAGAACTATGAATTAGTAATTTTCAAAATTTCTTCACCTAATTTAACAATTTATTTCTATCTTCTAAAAAGTACTGCATTTAGACTGTAGAGATAGCTCAGCAGGTAGAGTGTGTGCCTTGCCGTATGCATGGCCCAGGTTTGAGGCCCAGCCTCACATGGATGGTGTTGTGGCAGTGGAGGGAGCTCCAGAATTATGATGCTTCTCCCTTTCACTGACGTTCTCTCTCCCTGAATAAAAAAGTAGGCCACAGCACTGAAATCACATATGCCAAACACCCAGCTCCACAAAAACATAAAAATTAAAAGTGCGGGGACCGGTCAGTAGTGCAGCAAGTTAGGCACATATGGCCTAAAGCGCAAGGACCAGCGTATGGATCCTGGTTTGAGGCCCCGGCTCCCACCTGCAGGGGGGTCACTTCACAAGCGGTGAAATCAGGTCTGCAGGTGTCTTTTCTCTCCCCCTCTCTGTCTTTCCCTCCTCTCTTGATTTTTCTCTGTCCTATTCAACAACAATGACAGCAATATCAGCAAGAATAATAATCACAACGATAAACAACAAGGGCAACAAAAGGGGAAAAGTAGCCTCCAGGAGCAGTTGATTCATAGTGCAGGCACCGAGCCCCAGCAATAACCCTGGAGGCAAATAAATAAAATAAATAAATAAAAATTAAAAGTGCACATTCATAACAGAACGTATGGTATGACATTTACTAAATAAAAGAGAAAAAATGAAAGGGGTTAGAGATGTGTGTGAGATGAACTTGGCAGCAGAATGCACAATTCACATATAGGAGACCCTGACTTAGATCTCCAGCACCAAATCCCCACCTGACAACGAAAAAAAAAAAATGAGCAAGTCATAAAAACAGAGGTTTACTGTTCTTTTGACATGAACTCCTAGAGACCAATTACCTACACTTTTTATTTCAAGTATTTCAAAGGGTCTTAAAATGACTCCACTATAGTACCATTCCATCATGAAACACTTGTTCAGAAGCGAATGCATCATTACCACTTTCCCAGCTTTCCTGATGGTCTGATATTTTGAGGGATTAATAGTTTTAGTCGATTTCTTCGTTTTTACTTTATCCAAAACAGCATAAACTGCAAAGCATAATCGAGCCATTCTTGGCAGGTCACAAGTATTAATGTCAAATTCCAGTGGTTCGTTCCAAAGGTGATCATTTTTCCCTGATATTTCTGAGCTGACGATGGTTTTACATAGGAGTTCGGTACCATGAAAAAGGCCAGCCCTGACATGAACCTGTGGTGAGGGAGACAGAAGCAAATCCAGAACTGTGAGTCTTCCTTCACTGAAACACATTTATTTCGGAAAATGAGAAAAACATACTAAGAAGAGAAGCCATCCCTGGGAGAGACTACTCACGAAGACATCAGAATGCAAATTAATCAGTTCAAGAAATTTAGCTGAATCTTGCTTTTCCTCTTGCTAACCAGACCAGCACCAAACTATCATGGGTCACAATGATGTATGTGGTACTAGTGAAGCCTTAAATATACAAAATACTACCATGTGCTTATTTCCAGTGATGACTTCTTTCTCTCTCTCTCTCTCTTTTTTTTTTTGACCTTTATCTCTATTGGATAGAGACAGCCAGAAATTGAAATGAAGGGGAGGGGAAAATAGAAATGGAGAGAGACAGAGAGATACCTGATGACACACTTCACCACTTGTGAAGCTTTCCCCCTGCAGGTGAGGGCCAGGGGCTTGAACCCAGGTCCTTTGCACACTGTAACATATGCGCTTAACCAAGTGTACCACCACCTGGCCCATTTTCAGTGACTTCTTTATTTGAGGCCTTGACTTTTCTGTACAGTGGAAAGGAAGAGGAGAATAAAAACATCTCTAGAATCTCTTCCCTCTTTTCTATAATCTATGAATTGATCATTGTAAGTTAAATCAAGTAATGAAATTAGATTTTGAGATGAAATGCCTTGTTTTTATTTAATACTATGGGCTGTGTGATAAACTCCCCTCTGTTACTCAAATAATGGAAAAGAAGATAAATTCAAATCTTAGAAAATACTCACTTTTACAGTTTCTTCAGTGTTGAGTTTATTTCCCTTAACCAAAACAATTTGGAAAGGGTTGCTATTTTCCCAAATATGCTGTAAAAGAATGAAATAAATACAAATGTTTTAGTGAAAGAAATGAATTTATTATGTTAGCAATTCTCTTATCATGTCTCCTATCTATTGGGAACATGATGAAAACAGAGCTCTGAACAAATGGAAATCATGTGTATTAAATTAAGACTCATAAGTACACATACTAAGTGCTAATCATAAAAAGTAGGCATTTTAATAATTCTAAACAACAAACACATAGTAAAAGCTTAAAATACATTAAGAACATAAAATTTAAACTAAATTTAAATTAAAGATAATATCTTGATCATCAAGAAGTAGTTATAATTTGCTTGGTGGTAGCGCAGCAAATTAAGCGCACATGGTACAAAGCGCAAGGACCGGTCTAAGGATCCCGGTTCTAGCTCCTGGCTCCCTACCTGGGGGTGGGGGTGAGGTGGGGGGAGTCACTTCACAAGCAGTGAAGCAGGTCTGCAGGTGTCTACCTTTCTCTCCCCTTCTCAGTCTTCCACTCCTCTCTCAACTTCTCTCTGTTCTATCCAACAACAATAACAACAAGGGCAACAAAAGGGGGAAAATAGCCTCCAGGAGCAGTGGATTCATAGTGCAGGCACAGAGCCCCAGCAATAACCATGGAGGCAAAACAAAACAAACAAACAACAACAAAAAAAACACATACAATTTGTTCAATTTAAGATTAAATCTTTTATTTTTAAATTGGAGCACTGGCTTATGTTGATGTAGGGGATTGAACCTGGGACTTTATAACCTCAGGTATGAAAGTCTTTTTGCATAACCATTAAGCTATCTTTCCTGGCCAAAAAATGTTATTGCTAATCATTCCAATAAACATAAATGAGATTTGCTTTATACAAATATGTTACATTCTGGAAAAAATGGTGTCTTTGCTATTTTTAAAGTCTAAAAAAAAAATTCAATATGGAGGCAGGAAAAATATGCCAAGTATACCAGAAAGACAACTTCTTTAGCAAGTCTAATTTTTCCATTATAATGTCTCAAATTGTTGACTCAAGCCTTTTGTTTAGCTCTCATCTCAAAAAAATCTTTAATTTTTTATGGTATTTTCTGTGACACCAAAGTAACATGAAGGTCAAAGATAGCATATCTCTATTTACAAGTATAAAGAATAATGAAAAAGAATAGTAGCCAGAATGATAATTTTAGTAAACTGTTAAATACTGATGGAACTTTGGTTTTAGTCAAAGGTGAGCAAAGAAAACTTGTGTGAGGATTAAGTATACAGCCAAATAAATATGCCTTTTTGGGGATTACAAAAGATTCACATATGAAACTTACAGAAATTACTCGTGTTTTCTTTGGTGGTAAAGGAAGAGGAATGTTAGATGAATTTCGATTTATGGCAGCTTCTATAGCGATCATTTCCTGTTCATACATCTTCTTGATTTTGCAGCATTCCACAAGTATAAAATGAGGCAATGTCCTGTTCATTACACAGTTCCGGATATACTACATTGACAAGAAGCAGTATGGTAACTTTTTTAAAAAAGATTTTATTTATTTATTCATGAAGATAGAAAGAGAGAAAGAACCAGACATCACTCTGGTACATGTGCTGCTGGGGATTGAACTCAGGACCTCATGCTTGAGAGTCCAATGTTTTATCCACTGCATCACCTCCCTGACTACAGTATGGTAACTTTTAAAGCAAACAATTAAATAAATAGAAGAATAAAATTAAGCATTGTGAAAACATTATTCCAAATAGCAACATCATAGGAAAATGAGAACTAGGACCTGAGAGATGGCTTAGCAGGAAAAGTGCAGGCCTTGACATGCTATAGGACCTGGTTTTAATCCCTTGTATTAATCCTTAGGGCCACCTGGGGCAAAACCTACAGATCTCCATGGATATAGTTTAAGAAAAATATAGAAAGTGTGCTGAGGCTGGGAGATAGCTCAGCCAACAGCGCATGTATTTTAATAAGAGCAAGGTCCTAGGTTCAAGTTCAGACCCCACACAGAAGTACCACTGATGGCAAGAGCAAACTCCATGGATGGTGAACCAGCACTGTGGTATCCTTCCTCTTTCTATCTAAAATAAAAATGATTTTTTAAATTTTATTTTTGTCTCCAGGGTTATTGCTGGGGCTTAGTGCCAACACTACAGATCCACTGCTCCTGGCAGCCTTTTTTTTTTTTTTTGGATAGGCCAGAAAGAAATTGAGAGAGTGAAATAGAGAGAAAGACAGACACCTACAGACCTCCTTTACCACTTGTGAAGTGTCCCCCCTGCAGGTGGGGAGCCAGGGACTCAAAACCTGGATCCTTGCACTTCATACTATGTGTGCTTAATCGGGTGCACCACTGCCCTGCACCCTAAATTTTAAAAGGTGATCTGAGAGTAATGTAATCACACATGCACAAAGCCCCAGCACCACAAGGACAATTAAAAAAAATGAACCATGGATGAGCGGACAGCTCAGTCTTCAGACAAAGTTGATCAGGGCTCTGGTCTCTTCTCTCTCTCTCTTCATAATAAAATCAAATTAAGTGATAAATATTTTTACACTGCACCAAGAAGCAGCTCAGTGGAATCATGCTTATACCCTGGGATCATTGCCTGGAACCACAGAGAGACAAAGAAAGAATAACTTACAACTACTTATATATACCTAAGTACCTAAGAACTTAATCAGACACCTCTTATATGCACAGCTAATATTCACCTTTATGAGATTTCCTATTATTAATAGACTAAAGAACTGAAAACCAGAAGCATTAAATTAAAATCTTAGAACCTATAAGATCTGGAGTTAAAGCTGGCTGTCAGACTTGCACTGAGCAGTCAAGACAGGTGAACATCTGATACACACATAGTCCTGAAGTGGCCCACTTATGTGTTTCCAGGAATACCTAAGGAAGACCTGGTTTCTTTTAGCATAGGATCCAGGCAACTGTTACTGTTTCCCTAGGAAGAACCTATTGACCATTCCAGCAGCCATGAAAAAGGATGACCCTCCAGAGGCACAAAGGTGCCTCTTCACCCCACCAATGATTCAACTCAAAACTAACTGAATGGAAGTCTATTGTGGTCCTCAGAAGAATAAACTTCCCACAGAAAATACAGTATGAATCAGCATCCTACATTTCATTCAGAATCACTATGGCTACATTTTTAATATTAAAAAAATTCCAGAATGGCATATAGTTGAGTTATAAGATATAACAGTCATTTTAAAATTTTACTATGAAAGATATATCTATTGCTAGACATTTCTTTGCCTATAATAATCCTATATATTTAGGTTTTTTTTTTCAATTTCAATAACACTATATCAAGATTTTGATTTACAGGATGATTTTGTTTTCTGCCACAAGGAGACAGATGTCAGTATACCTCACCCCAAACAAACTCTCACTCTCTTTTATCATAAGACTTTTTCTTTTCCAGCTCTCAGGTATTGCACATGGATGATTCCTTCATTTCCAGGACAGGGAGGTGGCACAGTGACTAAAGCATCAGACTTCCAACAGGAAATACTGTTTGATCCCCGGCATCTCAGATGTTCTAGCTCTCCCTCTCTCTTGTGTAGATAAATAAGTCTTTTTGTTTTAAAGTATTAATCAAAAGGTTACTTAAATGATAGAAGAATGTGAAAGACACATTTTCCATCTTTCTTCTTCCTATTATATGCAAAAGTTCAAATAGTTATTACGCTGAGAATATCACAGCTCCCCAAAACTCGAGTGTGAGTTCTAACAACAACTGCTAGACTTTTAGCTAATCCACGAGAAGTAAAGGACCCACTTTGCTCCTTCACAGGTGACTGGTAGTCTTGTCGGGTAAAGTGTGTATGGCCAGCAGTTGCTGTCTTTTAACACCTTGAACACACCACTCTACTCTCTCCTAGCTGGCCTCCAGTGGTTTCTGAAGAAAAATCTGGCGCCAGTCTGACTATACTCCCTTCATAAGTAACTTTTTCTTCTTTTCCATGGCAGCTTGTACATTTTCTTCCTTTGACCTTGACCTCTAATATTGTCACAATGATTTGTTTTGGTGTAGGTCTATTTGGGTTCAAGAATTTGGTAGTTCTCTGCTTCTTGAACATCTATGTACATGTTAGCCATATCCCAGATTTGGACAAATATTCATCTATTATTTCTTTTAATATGGCTTTTGCTTCCTTCTTTGTCTCCTCTCCTGAGACTCCTATAATTCTGATATTTGCTTTCCTAATAGTCTTTAATTTCTTGAAGTTGCTTTATTTTCCCTAATATTTTCTTCCTTCTATTTTGAAGTACAGAAAGTACACATATAAATACATGTAAACATATGAGAAAAGATATATAGCTGAAAGATAAATAACAAAAACAGGTAAAAATGTTAACATTAGTTGCCACAGAATTAGGTGGGATTAGAATGACTATTAACTAATTCTGCACAATTTTCTATCAGTTCAAAATATCTTCACCCACCCCACAAGCTCCCTTATGGGCAACACACTTTGTTAAACAGATATTTAAATTTCACACAGTACACATACTAAATATACAATACACTTACCTGGAACTGAATTAATGGGTGATCACCAAATACATATTCTACTCGTCCACTAATTTGTAGCACATAATCATAAGGACGAACTTCATCTTCTTTTCCATGAATAGTTAAAAATTTTTGGATTGCCAATTCATTTATTTTAATTGGATTCATATTAGGAGATACTTGGAAGCTAAATACATCCTAAAGGAGGTAAGGATTTAAAAAAAAACTAATAATTTCATACTTACATTAAAAAATAATTAATTTACCTGTATTCTTTTTATTTATTTATTTTTACATAAACACCATTCCCACCATACAAAAGACTGTATCTACCTGTATTCTTATCACATTATATAATACTAATATTTTTATAAAATGCATCTTTTACATTTGATATTCCAGCAAATTTTCCTGTTTTCTAAGTATCATGTGTCTGTATCAAGTTTGCTAAATTTTCTGAACTAACAAGTAATTTGACATTCTACAGAGTCACAACACACAGAGGTCAGATTAGTATTCTGCTATAGTTCACTAATATTCAAGTAAACTTTGTCTTAAAGTAAATTCATCACGTGCTATATCAAGTGAGAAGGAAACTCTGATGGTAGTGACTGTGTCTACTATCATGGCAGTTGTGACAATGATCATAAAGGTGACGAAGTATTAGTCCTGATCATTTCCTTCTGCGTGCTTTATTGTTAACTCACATTACTACTCAGGTTTCCAAAATTTTCTCTGGAATCACCTCCAACCCTCCCCCCGAAATACTTTTAACCTCATTCTACTCCCCAACACACATATACACCTAACTGGAGACATGGATATTACATGTGTGCTGCTCAGATTTATTGCTTGGTATTGCACAAAAGTGAAAAAAAACCTCTGGGGTGGGAGTGTGGGAGTCCTCGGTCCTGGAAAATGAAGGCAGAGGAGGATCTGGGGTGGGGATGGGGGATAGGTTGCTATGTAGAAAACTGAGAAATGTTACACATGTACAATCTACTGTATTTTACTGTTGACTGTAAAACATTAATAAAGAAAAAATTTAAAGATTTATTGCTATCCTTTATGAGTTATGGTTTTTGAAATTAAAAGTATTGCTATCTGCAATATGATTACTGGAACTATTCTATAAAATTGAGACATGGCAGTTTTATAATTATGTTTATCCTGCTTTATTTTAAAAAGCAGAGGAGTAGACAGACCAGGGCACCAACCCTTCACATGGAGTATAAGGAACTGAACCCAGGACATGAACTGTAAGCGCACTCTCTATCTTGCTTCTCAAAAGTTCTTTGAGAATAAATGTTCTGACCACCTAACTATGATTACATGGCTAAATAGCTAATATTCTGTACGTTCCTCACAGAAATTGTGGCCTAACTTTTGTCCACTGACCCTGGAAAATCTTTGCTTTTTCACACTGGCATGCTTTGCTTAACTTGGCTGTAGCAAATGAAATTAAGCATGAACAGCACTGAGTGAGACAGCTAATTCAGGCTGTTAGAGCACCAGATTTTCATGCGTTAAGACTACAGACACTGCAAATCCAACTTCAGACAGGTGAGCAGTCCTGGTATTCCTCCCCCTTCCACCATTTGTCATTACTCTCTCATTCATAATAAATAAATATATCTTTAAAAGAAAGCAAAGCTGAGGGATGGGTGGTGGTGCACTCCATAGAATACACATATTACCATGTGCAAGATCCAGGGTTCCTGGCCCTAGTCCCTACCTGCAGAGGGGAAGGAAGCTTCATGAGTGGTAAAGTTGTACTACGGGTGTCTCTTTTTCTCTCTCCCTATCTCCAACTTCCATCTCAGTTTCTATCTGTGTCCAATAAATGAGCAAATATAAATATTAAAGGAGGAGGAGGAGAAGTAGCAGCAGCAAAACTGAACAGCACTATGCTTGGAGCAGAGAGGCAGCAAACTCTCTGTCTCTTTCTCTCAGCTCATCTGCACATTGGGAGGTCAGACTAGGTCCCAAACTGTCTGCCTGTGCCTAAAATGGGCATTGCTGTGCTCCCAGAGCAGCCCCGCTGAAAAGACAGCCAGTCTGTCATCCCTGTGCATGTGTCTGTGCTGGGAATGGGAGGCAGAGCAAGCTGGATGGAACCCCATCACCTCCCTGCACTTTGGGGGTGGGCCTACCATCTTCATGTTAACTGCAGGCGCTCATGCCCATATTGCTGCTGAGTGAGTATCTAGAAAGGTCCACGCAGTCCTCACATATTCGTGTTCGAGTTCTATCTGCTGCCTAGTGTCCTGGAAATACAGGGCACAGGGATGGATAAGGAGGCCGAGCTCCCTGTATAACAGGGGATGCTGAGAGGAAGGTCAATCCTGAGCCGCACTAGGGCTGGGTAGCCTGGAAGTGACTCTACTCAGCCCACGAGAAAAAGGCCAGGACCAAAGACAGGCCATTGAGCCCACAGGCCACTGATGACCCCTGCAGACATGCTGTACAAAAGCCACCCTGTATTTCCAGATGACCACTGTAGACATGCTGTACAAAGGCCACTCTTTCAGCTGCAGCCGGCCCCCTGCTCCTTGTGTGATGAAGCAGAATGCCAGCCATCCAGATCCTGAGACTTTGCAAGCTCCCCCACCCCTTTTTTTTTTTAGGGAGATAAAGTGTTTATTTGTAAAATAATGTTGACAATAAACTATGGTTGGGGAGTCGGGCGGTGTTGCAGCGGGTTAAGCGCATGTGGCGCAAATCGCCAGGACCTGCGTAAGGATCCCAGTTCGAGCCCCCAGCCCCCCACCTGCAGCGGAGTCGCTTCACAAGCGGTGAAGCAGGTCTGCAGGTGTCTGTCTTTCTCTCCTCCTCTCTGTCTTCCCCTCCTCTCTCCATTTCTCTCTGTCCTATCCAACAACGACGACATTAATAACCACAACAATGTTAAACAAGGGCAACAAAAAGGAAAATAAATAAATAAATAAATAAATAAATAAATAAAAATTTAAAAAATAAACTATGGTTGGGGGGTTGTTAAATGACTTACTTGCCTAATAAAAAAGCTATAAACTTTTTTTTTTAACTTCAAAAATTCTTTAGTAACTTAACAATTTTACAGGTCCATGCAAGTCAATTCTATTAACTTTTGGTTGATGCCCTGGGGAAATATTTGGCTAGAAGAAAAGGAGACTAAGGCAAACATAAGATAACTAGATTTCAACTGTCACAGCATTTGATATGGGCAATGAAAAAGGGTTTGGATATATAACCCAAAACAGCAAAGTATCATTTGGTGGGCAGAAGTCACATAAGACTACTTGAGTATAAACAATTTTTAATATAATTTTTTAATATGGAAATGTCACAATAAAGATGTACGGTGTCAGGAAGCAGAATGCTCTTGACACTGGCTGTTTTAGATCAAGGGCAAGGGATATAAAGGATAGAAAAAAAAATTATTTGAAAGGTCGGGTGGTGGTGCATCTGGTTGAGCATACATGTTACAATGCGCAAGCAAGGACCCAGGTCCAAGCCTCCAGTCCCCACCACCAGGGAGACTGAAAAGGGGGGTGGGGGGGCACCTTGGAGAAAAGGAAACAAAGAGTGTCATACTTTTAGATTGTTAGCTATATCCCTACATTAATTTTCAACGTGACTATAGAAATATTCTTTGTAATAGTGTTTGCTAGTAAGCTCTAGAGTCTACTCTAAGATGAGATATGCATTCAGATCAAACTCACAGATTAGAAATTATTCCATATGAAAACAAAACTACCTGACGATTTTCAAAGTGAACAGCTACAATGAGCTTTCCTCCATAAAGCTTATCTTCTAGGTTTTCAAGGATGGATGTTTCATGCTCTGGTGGATATGTTTGTTTTAGCCAGTCTATCCAAGACAACCCCACAAGTGACTGAATCTTTTCCTCGCTGAATTTGCGCATTTTTATTCGGAATTCATTCACTTCAGGATCCTTCAATGCATCAAATTCATGCAGACCTACAAACATTTTAAAGGTGTTACTTTTAGTAGCTAAAATAAAAGAGCATATAAAACATAAAGATTATGTGGTTTTTAATCAAGCAAACATACTTGAATAAATGTAAGAAAGATTAAAAGAGACCTAATAAAACTAATTACAGTACAATTATATTTCTAAAGAAATCTCATAAATACATCTAGTTGGTAACCAATTTTATAAAACAATTTAAGTAAAAAAAATGTATTTCCATTCACAAATTGTAGGTATTACAGGTAAGTAAAGGGAAATGAGTACCCCCCCATAATGTAAGCCTCTAAGAAAAAGCAAACCCTTTTATTTTCTCTACAAAAAAATCATGTTTAATTCACTGCCTTTCAACTATTTATTCCTCCTAGTTATACCAGCCATTATTTTAATCCTAGCCTCAATACCACCCCTGAATTACTACATCAGTTTTTAAATTCCTCCCAGCTTTAAAGATCCATGACACTCTCCATTTTTTTTTCTCAGATTTTTTTTTTATTATTACTGACTTAACAAAATAACAGGAGTACAATTCCAAAAAGTTCCCACCACCAGAGTTCTGTGTCCCTATTCCCACCATTGGAAACTGTAGTGGTTCAGTTTCGCAGATATGGGTTGACTATTATTTCTGTATAAGTACCGCAAGCTAACCAATTGTGCCACTGGAGCTCCAACTATTATTTCTCTCTCTTTCTCTCTCTCTTTCTCTCTCTCTCTCTCTCTCTGTGTGTGTGTGTGTGTGTGTGTGTGTGTGTGTGTATGTATTTATGTGTGTATAGATAGATAGATGACAGATAGGTAGATAGACAGATATTAACCCATTTTTTCTATGGTCCAACCTTCTCTTCCATTTTAAGTTACACTTAAACCTGTTATTACTTCCAAATATCCTTTCTTTTTTCCTCTTCTCTTTCCGGGCCCTAATGGAAGTGTGTTTCAGAGCCCTCTAGTCATCTTCCCCTAACATTTTTCTCCCCCTCTGGGAGTATAGACCAAAATTCTTTTTGGGGTACAGAAAGTTAGGAGTTCAGGTTTCTCTGCTGGATATAGGCATTGGCAGGTAGATCGATATCCCTATCCTGTTTCTATCTTTCCTTAGTGGGTAGGGCTCTGGAAAGGTGAGGTTCCAGTACACTGTCTGCCCATGGAGTTCAGGATGGAATCACAGTAGCATCTGCAACTTAGTGTCTGAAAACCAGTGAGTTATGAGGCAAGACAAAATATTTCCTAAAGAGAAACCACAAAGTAGTAATAGAGCAGGTGAGAATAGGGATTTCAGGATGGTAAGAAGCTAGGAAGTCTACTTCAGATGTGTTCCCAGGGACATTCTCTCTCTTCTCTCTCTCTCTCTCTCTCTCTCTCTCTCTCTCTCTCTCTCTCTCTCTCTCTCTCCTCCAGGGTTACCACTGGGGCTCGGTGGCTGCACTACATGTCCACTGCTCCTGTAGCTGTTTTTTCATTGAGAGGGGGAAATAGAGGGAGAGAGAAAGACAGACACCTGCAGACCTGCTTCACCATTTTGTGAAGCATCCCCCCTGCAGTTGGGGAGCCAGGGGCTCAGACTGGGATCCTTGCTTGGGGCCCTGTGCTTCGCACTATGTGCGTGCACTTAACCCGATGTTGCCACCACCTGGTCCCCAGGACATTCTCCATTCTTTAGCCTAAATAAACTTTTATTTTAAAAATCATGTCTGACCATGTTACTTCACTACTTTAATATTTTCAGTAGCTTCACAAGTGTTCTCAGGAGTAAGATCTGACCTTTGGTCAAGCCTAAGTGTCTCTACATCTCTCGTCTTGCTACCAGTCCTATCTCAAACTATAATAACATCCTTTTTATTTTTTATTTTGCCTCCAGGGTTATCACTGGGGCTTGGTGCTGGCTACCCACTGTTCCTGGAGGCTTCTTTCTGTTTTGTTTTGTTGCTTTTTGGATAGGCAGAGAGAAATTGAGAGAGGAGGAGAATATAGACAGGGGAAGAGAAAGACACTAGCAGACCTGCTTCACTGCTTGTGAAGTGACCCCTCTGCAAGTGGGGAGCCAGGGATTCAAACCAGGATCCTTGCGCTTCACCCACCCGCTTCACTACCGCCCGGCCATCTATAATCCTTTTCTTTAGACTCCTTGAACAGAACATCCTTCATACGTGCCATTCCCTTTGCAACTCCTTACACCTGCACAACTCATCCGTTTTCAAGGTTTACTTTGGCTATGTGTCTTCAATGGGGCAGTTCCTTACTCAGTTGATCTAAGTGACCCTTCCTTGACTTCTAGGTCACATTACATTGTACTTATCCATTTACCGATCCATATTTCCACTGGGCAGTGAGCTCTCATCAAAGAACACACGAGACAAGATCACTACAACTGCTGTTGTTTCAGATATGTTTTTCAATATAATATGAATATGTTTATCTTTATGTGTTAGAGTGAAATGAAACCTGTATTTTCTTTTAATTCATTTTAGATCACTAAATTATTATCCTCAAGAATTTGCAGTTTAATAAACAGATGAAACAAGGATGGGCAGTAGTGCACTTGGTAGAGCATGCAGATTACCATGTGTGAGGACCCCAGTCCCCATCTGCAGGGCAGCAAGTTCTACAAGTGGCAGAATAGTGCTACAGGTGTTTCTCCTTTCTTCTTCCCTTTCCCCATTCTTGCTTTCTCTCTCCGCTTATCAAATAAAAATAAAGGAAGGAAGGCTAGAAGGGGAGAAGGAAGAGAAAGGAAGAGGAGGAGGAGGAAGAGGAAAAAGAAACAGAAAATAGGCCACTGGGCAAAGAAGAGCTGTGGGGGGCTGGGTGGTGGTACACTGAGTTAAAAAGTGGAAAAGCCGGGGGTCGGGCGGTGGCACAGTGGGTTGAGCGCATGTGGCGCAAAGCGCAAGGACTAGCGTAAGGATCCTGGTTCGAGCCCCTGGCTCCCGACCTGCAGGGGAGTCGCTTCACAGGCGGTGAAGCAGGTCTGCAGGTGTCTATCTTTCTCTGCCCCTCTCTGTCTTCCCCTCCTCTCTCCATTTCTCTCTGTCCTATCCAACAATGAACATCATCAACAATGGCAATAATAATAACCACAATGAGGCTACAACAAGGGCAACAAAAGGGGAAAAAAATGGCCTCCAGGAGCGGTGGATTCATGGTGCAGGCACCGAGCCCAGCAATAACCCTGGAGGAAAAAAAAAAGTGCAAAAACCCACTCAAGCATCTGGATTTGAGCCCCTGCTCCCCACCTGTGGGGAAGTGGGGGCATACTTCACATGGAATGAAGCAGGACTGAGGTGCCTTTCTCTCTCCCTCTCTATGTCCCCCTCCTCTGGCAATTTCTCTCTGTCCTATCCAATAAAATGGAAAAAAACTGCTACCAGGAGCAGTCAGTTTATAGTACCAGCACTGAGGCCCCAGTGATAATCCTAAAGGCGGGGGAGGGGGGGGGGGAGGAGAGAAGTGGAGCTGTACAAGTACCAAGTCCCAGTGTTAACACTGGTGACAAAAAAGAAAATAAAAAAAAGAGAAAAGAATCTGATAAAGGAGCCACTTCAAAGATAGCTTAAAAATAGAAACCATTTGAGGAACAAATTCCAGTTCAGATCTCTCAGCCATTTCCCACACAAACTTCACCAGCAATACAGCTGGATAAAGAGACACAGGCTAAGTTCACTCAAAGAATCAGCACTGTACAGAAACACCTAGTAGAATTTATAGTCCTAGGAAAGATACATCAGAGGAAATTATCTAGGAGGATTTACTGAACTTTGCTCCTGGAGACCCCATTCAAGTTCTGACATGTGTGCACTTCAACCACAGGGACTGTGAATGAGTAACTTTTCCATGCCCAATCTGCAGGCAACCGTGCGCTGCAGAACAGGCCTCACCCTATGAAACTCCTGTCTGATTTGAGTTGAACTAGCATTTTTGGCTGTTCTGATCTTTGTCACTGAGGCAGAGGCAGAGATTAGTAATAGGTTTTATACAGATTTCCTAAGTACTACTTGGGGCAATGTATTTTATATTGCAGGCATATCATGGTAAAAATAAGATTGGATTTTTAAATAAAGTCTCTACTAAGTATTCAAAAAAAAAAAAAAAGGATGGAAAAAGAAAAAGAAAAACTTTGCCAAAATGAGATGTCAGGCTAAATAATTTAATTTCAAACTCATTTTCCTACATGTCTTCTGGAAAGAGAACATAATATTTACTTATTTTTCCTGTACTAGGGCTTAGTGTCTGTGAGATTCTAACATGCCCAGTAGACACTTTTTAAGACTAAGAGGAGGAAAGACACCACAGCACTTGATATGCATAGTTCTTCCCTGTGGCCCAAGGTCTTCAGACCAGGTTATTACACATGGTAAATTCCTCACAATACTGGGTGAGATGTCTCAAGACCCCAAATATATATACATGTTTCTTAAGATTTTATTTATTTACTTATTTATGATGATGTTGTGTATGATACAGCAAATCCTAACAAAGGGACATGTCAAAGTTAACCCAATTGCCAAATAATGTGATTATAGCAATAACTATCTATTGTCTTCTTAAACCCTAAGACAGCAGGAACCTACCACTTCCTCTATAGAGCCTCTATTTCCCCCAGTCCTGGAACCTCTAACTTTCCTGCATGCTTCTCTCAAGTCATACCAAATGATATTCCATACACGGATCTCAACCTAATCAATGCAGTGAGTACCAGCTCAGCATGCTTCACTTCAGACTGTGCCCAGAGACGTCAGCATGGAATGTCAACCCTTTACCCTCATTACTCGGGTGAGACCTTTCCTTTCATACTATTATCTAATTTCATTCCAGGAGGTTCACTTCCTAACAAAATCCCAAAACCTAGATCTAGACCAAATCCCGTAAGAGCATGTGTTCACATGTATCCATAAATTAGGGCAAAATATATACCAGAAAGCAAAAATACACAATAGTCTGTAGTGAGTCAATATAAAGTCCACAATGAAATAGTGTCTACTTAGACTTAAGATACCCTTCTAACCTACTTCCTATTACAGTTGCCTCACTCTCTCCAAAGCTAACCTCATCAAAGCAAGGACTGCAAAAGCTGAGTAAGGGCAAGAAACTGGCATACTTTAACAATGACTCTTTAGTCACTATCAGGCCACCCCATCAGCTGGGCCCCTAATCAGGGAGTCCTGAGATTCCCAAACAGACATGATGGGCCTAGACCTCGAATAAATCTCTCTCTCCATTGTTACTGGTCATTTCTATCAGGAACAACACGATAGACCCTCTGTGGGCCCCCATAAGATCTTGCCCTCAACTTGGATCAATAACGGTAGAGAATGTTCCATCCTCCAAAGGGAGGCTGGACAACATACTCTATGCTACACCTGAGTAAGATGGGTCCTGATATTGGGGCATCTTGGAACGTTTCTACTTATGACCACAGAATGTGAGCTCAGATCTACAGGGATGCAGAGGTCACACAGGCTCCTAAGCTGAATATGGGCCCCAGACCACATCAAATCGATGGGGTTCACAGTCAACAATATTTATACATCTTTCCCATATTTGGGAGCTACTCTCTTCCCTGATCCAGCTTTCTAGTCCTTCTACCAGCCATGACATCATCTCCCCAGACAATAATTAGGATCCACCTGCATATCAGATTTCAGGCTCAGGCAAAAAGAAAAACAAACCCCCCCCCAAAAAAAAACCCACTAGTATAGTCACAGGCCCTTTGGAATATAACTAGAATATGCCTACTAGCTATCTACAAAATGGAGGGCCCCCCAACTCTTCATCTGCACTATTCCAGCCTTTAGGTCCATGATTGCTCAACAATTTGTTTGGCTTTGTATGTTAACTCTCCTTTCAACCACCAGGTTCCAGATGCTAGCATGATGCTGAACCAGACTTCCTGGACAGACAACCCTACGAAATGTGTCCTGGAGCCCCGCTTCCCCAGAGCCCTTCCTCACTAGGGAAAGAGAGAGAGAGGCTGGGCGTATGGATCGACCTGTCAATGCCCATGTTCAGTGGGGAAGCAATTACAGAAGCCAGACCTTCCACCTTCTGCATCCACAATGACCTTGGGTCTATACTCCCAGAGGGTTAAAGAATAGGAAAGCTATCAGGGGAGGGGACAAGATACAGAGTTCCTGTTGGTAGGAATTGTGTGAGTTTGTATCCCTCTTATCCTGTGGTTTATTCAATGTTTCCTTTTTATAAATAAAAAAATTAAAAAATATATTTTATTTACTTATTCATGAAGATTATAGGAGAGAGAGAAAGAAACAGACATCACTCTGGTACGTGTGCTGCTGGGGATTGAACTCAGGACCTCATGCTTGAGAATCCAATGGTTTATCCACTGTGAGAGCTCCTGGACCACTCCCAAATGTAATTTTCAATACTACTATGGCTCTGAATGCTGAGAAGATAGCTCAGCCTGTTGGAGCACCAACTTACATGACTGACTGTATTACAAACAAATTCAAGCCCTGGCACTACCTTATGCCAGAGCTGAGCAGTGACCTGGTTCTTTCTCTCTCACATAATAAAATCTTCAAAAGAAAAAAATGAAACCAAACAAAAAGAATTTTTAAAGCACTGAATAAAACTTTCCCTCATAATAAAGGTAGTTAAAATCCTGCACACTCTATGTTGCCCACATTTAAAGACATGCCATAGCTTTATAGACAGCCATGGGAAAATAAGGAGTTCTAAAATAATTTTTTCAAAATGCTAACAAGATCCTTTGACCAAGATTTACTACAAAGTTTGGAATGATGCAGGTGTGATAAGCACCTTCCCTATAGAGAATAATCGTAACAGATACAGACAGTAGCTCCGTAAGTAATTTTTTTTTTTTTTTTTTTTTGCCTCTAGAGTTATTGCTGGGGCTCCGTGCCTGGACTACCTGAAGGCTATTTTTTCCCTTTTTGTTGCCCTTTTTGTTTATCATTGCTGTTAGTATTATAATTGTTAGTATTACTGTTAGTATTGCTGTCAGATAGGACAGAGAGAAATTGAGAGAGGAGGGGGAGACAAGAGAGGAGGAGAGAAAGATAGACACTAGCAGACCTCCTTCACTGCTTGTGAAGCCACCCACCTGTAGGTGGGGAACCAAGGGTTTGAACCAGTATCTTTACTCAGGTCCTTGCACCTCATGTCATGTGTGTTTAACCCACTACACTACCACCTGGCTCCCCATAAGTAATTTTTTAAATCAAAGGGAAAATAAAATGATCAGGCATATCACCTTTCAGGAAAAGGTATTTTTAGACAAATCAGTACATTTATGTCTGTAAAGGTTCTATTGTTCTCTTTGAAAAGTAGTAGCCAGGAAACTTGTTCCTGAAGTTAAACTGAAATGATTGTTTATTGTTTTAACAGGAGGCATGACCTCACCAAGCTCCGATTACAACTATTACATACAAATCAGCAACTGCAAAACTGACCGGTTAGTTAAGCAAAAATGCTTTCTAAAATACAAAAAACTATTAATAACTCAACTTCCTAAATGAGTTTTAGCATTTATATTTCTACTTATGGTTATAATCTCTCAGCTTTTCTAGATAGTCTAAGGATTCAAAGTATAATATTATAAATTGTATAATATAATAAAACACTTCTCACATCTTGATAATTTTAACTGTAGGCAGTTAAAAAAATCCTTGAACAATAAGCTTTATGACAGTAAAATAAATATGATACATTGTTTACAGAAAATAATTTATATTTCTACAATTTATATATTTTACAGATGTGTAAAACATCTTTCTGTATGTCTATCAATGAAATACAGACACATGAAAATGCCTATACTATGGAAGGGTAATGATAGGACTGGAAAATTAAAAAGAAAAAAAAAAAAAAGGCAGGGGCCAGGTGGCGCATCTGGTTGAGCACACTATTACAATTCACAAGGACCTGGGTTCGAGCCCCCATTCCCCACCTGCAGAGGGACAGCTTTGCAAGTGGTGAAGCAGTGCTGCAGGTATCTTTCTGTCTCTCTCCCTCTCTATCACCCCCTTCCCTCTTGGTTTCTGGCTGTCTCTATGCAATAAATAAGGATAATTAAAAAATTTTTTAAAAAGCAAGTCTAGTTGTATCTGAATGTTAGATAAATAATAATGACTTTTTATCTTAAGTATATAGCTCATGCAATATTTGAACCTACCAATTCTGACACAAATAATGGTAACATAAGTTCATATACTCAGGAGTTCAAGATCAGCAGACAATTCAGTTATTATTTAAGTTTTTAAGAAAATATGCATCTCAAAAAAGGTACCTACAAATCAATGAAAGTTAACTTTCTTTGTGGTATTAGCCCTTCACATCATCAAGTATCTTAGCTTCACTAACAAACAATGTGGTTCTAGTCTACTTCCTTCTATAAACATAGACACAAAAACTATATATTTATAGACAGATAACACAAATGACTAAAAATGGATAGGACAGAAATATCAAAATGTCATTAGCATTTATAATTCTAAGATAAGTATCTATAGAAAATTATGTTTAATATGCTATTAGGGACAAAGAGATTTCATCAGCAGAACACCTGCCTTGCAAGCATGAGGTCCTGGGTTCAATCTCTGGCACTACAATGAGAACAACAAAGTGAACTCCACAGATGGAGAACTAATATCTGGGAAGAAATGTCTTTGATCACACTTAGTACATATTTACACATATGACAGATATATACTAAGAGTTGTTTATATTACCTTTTCCTATCAGGACTCCAATTTTTGAGTCTAATTTTTCCCCTGGGTCACAACTTCTTGTCACTAATTTGAGAACTGGAAGAAAAGGCCTGACATCACAGAGTCTTCTTGTTTCATCCTCAAGCTCCTCATATACTGCGGTTTGATTCACACATGCAAACATATATGAGTCAATTTCCATGAGGAGGTTGAACATTGGGTAGTTGTGAACTTGCTTCCATAACATCTGCAGGAAAAGTTTTAGAGGACATTTTCTGGAATGAAAACACTTGCCCAAATCAAAGATACATCTAACTAACAGCAACACTAAATGAAACCTCAAAAACTCAAGAGAAGGCCAGAAGGGAACTGACCCTAGATACCTACACCTTAGCAAGCACAGGGGCCCCAACACCACAAGGGAGCACAACAATGGCACTTGGAGAGCTTTGTACCTAGTGAAGCAGATGAAATGGTTCCCCTCCTCCTTCGATCTAAATCAAGGACCTAGTGGGGGTTGAATTGTTATGTGGGAAACTGAAATATGTTATACATGTACAAACTACTGTATTTTACCATCAACTATAAGCCATTAATCCCCTAATTAAAAAGGGGGGGTGGGTGGTGGCATACCGGGTTAAATACATAGTATGGGAATGCAGGGATCCCCCACAGGGTTTGAGCCCCCAGTTCCCCACCTGCAGGGAGGTTGCCTCCCTCCCTTCCCCCCCCCCTTTTCTCAATTTCTCTCTGTCTTGTCCAAAAAATTGTGGACACCACTATCATAAGTCAGAGCTGAGTAGTAGTAATAATAATAATAATAATAATAATAGTAATAATAATAAACTTCAAAAAGAAGGTAACTATTTAAAATAATAAAATTTCTAAAAATAATCACAAAGTACTAAAGAGAGAGAGAGAGAGAACAACAACAGACAAATCATGAGGGCCAGGGGTGGAGGTGGGGGTTGTATGACAAGTTGAAAGATAGTAAAATATTTCAACAGGAGCAGTGGATTCAAGATGCAGGAATCAAGCTCCAGCAATGACCCTGAAGGCAAAAAAAAAAAAAAAAAAAAGGAGGAGGAGGAGGAGGGGGAAGAGGAGAAGGAGAAGGAGAAGGAGAAGAAGAAGAAGAAGAAGAAGAAGAAGAAGAATGAAAAACTGGCCTGGGGAAGCTGCTCAGTGGTGGTATCGGTGGTATCACATACATTTGAGACCCTGGGTAAATTCTTCAGTGATGCTCTGTCCTTAAAAATCAGGATGAGGGAGTTGGGCTGTAGCACAGCGGGTTAAGCGCAGGTGGCGCAAAGCACAAGGACCGGCATAAGGATCCCGGTTCGAACCCCGGCTCCCCACCTGCAGGGGAGTCGCTTCACAGGCGGTGAAGCAGATCTGCAGGTGTCTATCTTTCTCTCCTCCTCTCTGTCTTCCCCTCCTCTCTCTATTTCTCTCTGTCCTATCCAACAACGACGACAACAACAATAACTACAACAATAAAACAACAAGGGCAACAAAAGGGAATAAATAAAATAAATATTTAAAAAAAAAACATTAAAAAAAATCAGGATGAGTGGTCCGGGAGGTGGTGCAGTGATAAAGTTTTGGTCTCTCAAGCATGAGGTCCTGGGTTCGATCCCTGGCAGCATATGTGCCAGAGTGGTGTCTGGTTCTTTCTCTTTCCTCCTATCTTTCTCATTAATAAATAAATAAAATCTTTTTAAAAAAAATCAGAATGAAGGGCTGGGCAGTGGCACACCCAGTAGAGCACACTTTTCATGCTTGAGGACCAAGATTCAAGCCCCTGCTCCTTACCTGTGGGGCTTGAATCCACATTACCTGAGTGGTGGTGAAGTGCTGCAGTGCTCTCTCTCCCTCTCTCAATCTTCCACTTCCCCCTCTCAATTTATGTCAAAACAAAATAAAAGAGTGGGACAGAAAGGAAAAAATGGCCACCAGGAGTGGCAGATTTGTCACGCAGGCACAAAGGCCCGGCAATAACTCTAGTGGCAAAAGAATAAAATAAATGATTTAATCAATTCATTCATTTAATTAAAATAAATAGTGGGGGAAATGGGATAGTGGTTCTGCAAAAGATTTTCATGTCTGAGGCACCAGAGATCCCAACTTCAATCCCCACCACTATCATAAGTCAAAGCTGAGTAGTAGTAGTAGTAGTAGTAATAATAATAATAATAATAGATATTCAAAAAGAAGGTAACTATTTAAAATAGATAATAAAATTTCCAAAAATAATCACAAAAAGGTACTAAAAAGTGAGAAATTATAAAGAAGGAAAGAAAAGACAGAGACAAATCATAAGGGCCAGGGGTAGAGGTGGGGGCTGTATGACAAGCTGATAGGTAGTAAGTAAAGATTTCAACAGCAAAAACTTTAACAACGTTGACTTTCTTTTACTATCCTGTACTCATATCCTATCCACATATTTCAAATTAAATAATGCAGCCTAATTTCTCTTCATTTAAGTATGACATATAGATTTAAACAAAATTAAGTGGCTGGAAGACAGTTCAGTTAGCAGAGTGCAGGACTTGCATGCCTTAACCTTCAGATTCAGTCTCTGGTGGAACATGTACCAGAGTGGTGTTCTGGCTTCTATCATTCATATGGGGGTCTACCTCATAGGAGATTTTTTTTTAAATCCTTTTTAGGGGGTGCTGGGCAGTGGTGCACTGGGTTAAACGCACATGACACAAAGCACAAGGATCCCAATTTGAGACCCCCCCCACCAAACCCCACCTGCAGGGAAGATTCTTCACAAGCAGAGAAGCAGGTCTATAGGTGCCCACCTTTCTCTCTCCCTCTCTCTCAACTTCTCTGTCCTAGCCAACAATGACAGCAACAAGAACAAAAATGAGGAAAATGGCCTCTTAGAGCAGTGGATTTGTAGTGCAGGCACCGAGCCCCAGGATAACCCTGGAGGGGGATTTTTTTTTTAAATATTTATTTATTCTCTTTTGTTGCCCTATTGGTTTATTATTATTGTTGTTGTCGTCATTGTTTGGTAGGACAGAGAGAAATAGAGAGAGATGGGGAAGACAGAGAGGGGGAGAGAAAGATAGACACCTGCAGACCTGCTTCACCGCCTGTGAAGCGACTCCCCTGCAGGTGGGAAACCCAGGGCTCAAACCAGGATCCTTACACAGGTCCTTACACTTTGTACCACACGCATTTAACCCGCTGCGCTACAGCCCAGCTCCCTAAAAAAAAAAAAGACCTTTTTCGGGGTTGGGTATAGTGCAGCGGGTTAAGCACACGTGACGCAAAGCACAAGGACCGCCATGAGGATCCCAGTTCCAGCCCCTGGCTCCCCACCTGCCAGGGAGTCACTTCACAGGCGGTGAAGCAGGTCTGTAGGTGTCTTTCTCTCCCCCTCTCTCCGTCCTATCCAACAACAACGACATCAACAACAACATTAATAATAACTACAACAAAACGGGCAACAAAAAGGAAAACAAATAATAAAAAAAAATTTTAGGAGTTTTTGTTTTGTTTTGTTTTGTCTTTTTAATATGTCCACAAAGGATAGAACATGTATCAACACCTTTGAAATGGAATAACCTACTGCCAAGGACCAAGCTCCACAGTAGATAGTGCATGTGTACAATCCCAGAACCTCAAAGATAGAACAAGTGGACTCCACTAGTGATAGAGCAATGTTCAGGATTCTTTCACTCTCCTAAAAAATAAAATGAATAGGGCCAGCAAAACAGCTCACTTGGATAATGCACTGTTTTGCCATATGTGTGGCCCAGGTTCAAGACTAGCCTCCACTGCATTAAAGGAGGTTTTGATGCTGTTGTCTTTTTCCCCTTGTTTGTCTCTGTCTAAAGTTAATTAATTAGCTAATTAATTAATACAAACCTACCATAATGACCTAAAGATTAATCTTTCCTCAAACTTACCACGGTTCCTATTATTAACATTTTCTGTAACAGAAACACCATTCTTCTAAGTAACACTGAAGTAGGCAAAACTTATAGAAACTTCACTTCTTTTTTTTTTTTCCTCCAGGGTTACTGCTGGGCTCGGTGCCTGCACCATGAATCCACCGCTCCTGGAGGCCACCTTTTCCCCCCTTTTGTTGCCCTTGTTGTTGTAGCCTCGTTGTGGTTATTATTATTGCCATTGTTGATGTCGTTCGTTGTTGGGATAGGACAGAGAGAAATGGAGAGAGGAGAGGAAGACAGAGAGGGGCAGAGAAAGATAGACACCTGCAGACCTGATTCACCACCTGTGAAGCGACTCCCCTGCAGGTGGGGAGCCAGGGGCTCCAACCGGGATCCTTATGCCAGTCCCTGCGTTTTGCGCCACATGCGCTTAACCCACTGTGCCACCACCTGACCCCCAGAAACTTCACTTCTTAACATACCTGTTTAATATAGGAGATGGTAGCTTCCCGGGGTACCTCCAGCTGGATGTAAATCCCAGTGGGAAGAAGGAAGTCCACAGGTATGGAGCCATCAGGGGCTATATGCGAGTCCACTGCCCAGATGTCAAGGCTGTCTGCCATAGCAGGAGGCATCATGAGGTTGAAGCACATTCATAACCACAGGGCCCTGAAAACCAACGAGACAGACCACATATCATACCACAGTACGATAAAGCCCAGAAGCCCATTGGCAGTCCTTAAATTTCAACAGCAAAACAGGGTAAGTTAAACCCAGCATGAGTAAGCCGCTAGAAATGAATCATAGATGTGTATGACACACTGGTTTGAATTCAGCTTAAGTGTATCACATGTGAAAGATTTAAGGAGGTTTAAGGATTACAGGGTCCTGAAAAATTCAGCTAACTGCCAACTGAGAAGGTCATTCTCTCCAGACTTCACTTACATAATTATTGGTTTCTTTACATTTTTCTCTATAAACACCAATGAAAATAGCATTCAAGAGGGCTGTATTTCAAAAATCACCTTTTTCCACCACCAGGATTATCCCTGGAGCCTGGTGCCAGCACTACAAATTCACTGCTTCTGTAGGCCGTTTTTTCTTTTCTTTTTTCTATTTTACTTAATAGGACAGAGAAAAAATGTGAGGGGAGGGAGAGGGAGAGAGGGAAAAAGAAAAACAGGTACCGTACTTCCTGCAGCGAGGCTCCTGCCTTATGCATGGAAATGCGTGCACTCAACAAGGTAGGCCACCACCAGGTCCACCAACACTCATTTTCTATACACCCCAAGTGAGAAACAAAATGTACTGAGTACTCCTCTGACTCTCCACCAAAGTATTAAAAGACCAAATCTCAAATGGCCTGGGAGGCAGCTCAGTGGATCTATGTTGCACTCTCAAACATGAGGTCCCGAGTTCAATCTCTGATATCATACATGCCAGTTTGTGTTATCTCTCTCTCCCCTTCTTCTCTCTCTCTCTCTCCTTTCTCCTACATAAATTTATAAAATTAAGTGACTGGGAAATAGCTCTGTAATTTTTTTAAACTTTATTTGATAGAACAGAGAAATTTAGAGGGAAGGAGAAGAGGGAGGGAGAGAGACAAAGACGCCTAAAGCACTGCTTCACTATTCATGAAGCTTTCCCCCTGCAGGTAGAGACTGGGGGCTGGAACCCACGTGCCTGTGCACTGTAATGTGTGCACTTAACCAGGTGCGCCACCACCTGGTCCTGAAGTAGCTCTGTTAAGAGAGTGGAGGACCCACATGCTTGAAGCTCCTAACTTATCTTTAATGGCGCATGTACCAGAGTTGTGCTCTGGCTCCTCTCTCATATGAAGATCATGTCCCTTGCTTTCTGGTTGCTAGACTGATGGTCACATCATTGCTAGTACTCCCCTTATCAAAGCCCTATGCCAATGCATGAACACTTCAGCCATGCCCTTTTTCCTTTCTCTTTTATTGCCATTGGGTTATCACTGGGACTTGATGTCTGTGCGATTAATCCACCACTCCAGACATTTTTTACTTTTTTTTTCTCCTTGTTTTAAATTTGTATTTGACAGGATAGAGAGAAACGAGAGAGGAGGGGATGACAGAGACACCTGTAGTGTTGTTTTCGACGGGTTATGTTGTTTTCGCCGGGCTGGCTTCACGGGCGGGTAACAGACGACCAGGGACTCATGGTTGAGCTGTAGGCAGTATCTCTTTATTCATGCAGGACGCAGCACAATTTAAGCCAAGCTAAGCTAAACTCAAAGTACAGTACTCTAAAACTCACAATGCTGTCTTTATATATACTTCCCAAGTAGGGTGGAAACAGGATGTGACATAGAGAGGGTGGAGAGAAAAGTGACTGGTGACAATCAGAGTGTGACAAAGAGGGGATTAGGGTGTGACAAGGAGGGGGGGGTGGAGCAAAAACATATCATGAAACAGTGGGGATTGAACCAATGCCCTGGAGGGAGGTGCTTGTTAACAGCGGTTATGTAAATAGAATGAAGTGGTTATGTAAATAGAATAGTGTTAAGCAGGGGGGATTTAAACCAAATGAAACAGAAGGGGTCTCATGCAAACCAACACTGTAGCACTGAACTCAGGTAGGGACTGAACTCAGGTCCTATGTAGGGTAATGTGTGCATTCAATGGTGTGCACCAACACCTGCCCCCTTTCTTTTTTTGCCACTGAGATTATAGCTGAGGTTCAGTGTCTATATGACTCCACTGCTCCAGGCATCTTTTATTATTTTTTTTTATTTGATTGGAGAGATTTTGAAAGAGAAGATAACAGAGAGAGGGAGGGAGGGAAGAGTCAAGAGAGAGATGGAAAGAGAAAGAGAAACCTGCAACATTGCATCAGTCCTCATGAAGCTTCTCCCCTGCAGATGGGGACCAGGGGCTTCAACCTGGTCCTTGAACATGGTAACACATGCACTCAATCAGGTATACCACCACCCAGTCCCACATGCATTTTTTAAGATTACTTTTATTTTTCAGATAGAGACAGAGAGGCAGAGAGAGAAACAGACCAAGGCACTGAAACTTCCCTTAATGTGGTGAGGGCCAAGTTCAAACCTGGTTCATCCATATGACAAAGGGCACACTATCTAAGTGAGCTATTTTATCTATTCTTTTTTTTTTTTCCTTTGGACAGAGGGTGAGAGACAGACGAGAGACAGTCACCTGCAGCAATGCTCCACCATTCATAAAGCTTTCCCCCTGAAGATTGAGGCCGGGGACTTGAACCCTGGTCTTTACACATGGTCATGTACACCCTCTACCCTTTTGACTATGCTGACTTTTTCAGACAGAAAGACAGAAATAGAAACAGAGAAAGAGATACAGTGGTCTGGGAAATGGCACAGTGAATAAAGTGCTGGATTCTCAAGTATGAGGTCCAGAGTTCAGTCCCCAGAAGCACATATAACAAAGTGATGTCTGGCTCTTTCTCTCTCTCCTCCTATCTTTCTTGTTAATAAATAAATAAAATATTAAAGAGAGAGAGAGAGAGAGAGAGAGAGAGAGAGAGAGGAAGGTATGATAGCACTGAAGCTTTACTCTCCCGGTGCAGAGTGGGCTAGGCTCAAGGTTATTATTAAACTTTTTTTAAAAGAACAAAAACCTGAGCATCCATCTATCAAAGTGTCATACCAAAAGAGACAAGAGTTAAGGGGCCAGGCGGTGGCACACCTGGTTGAGCGCTCATGTTACAATGCTCAAGTACCTGAGTTCGAGCCCCAGGTCCCCACCTACAGGGGGAAAGCTTCACAAGTGGTGAAGCAGTGTTGCAGGTGTCTTCTCTATCTCTCTCTCTGTCACCCCCTTCGTTCCCGATTTCTGGCTGTCTCTATCCAATAAATAAAGAGAATAATTAAAAAACCAAAGAGATAGGAGTTAACCTGGTATTTTCTGAATATCACAAACAAGAAACAATATTGACAGACTAAAACATTAAATATGTGAATATATGAATCTTAATGATAAAAGTAAAAAAATAAATAAATCCTATGTCTTTCACCACTGCAATCTACTAAAACCAACTTATTATTTTGAAAAATAATTAACAAGGGAATACAAACCAAACATTTAACGTGTTATACTAACTGCTTACAGGTGGCCAAGTAATTGATGAGGGTGAGCTTTATTTCCAAAATTCAAGAAATTCAATTAACAAATGTAAAACAAAAGGCCAGGAGATGGTTTTGTGGGTTACCATGTTTGAGGGTCTGGATACCATATGGGAGCACATAGAGACTTCATGAATGATGGATGGTCCAGTGCTTTGATTTCTGTCCCCCCCCCCCCCAAAATAAATACAAATAAATTTTCTGGGATCCTTTCAGACATCACATAAAAACAAAGGCAGAAAGAATGACTGGATTAGGGAGTCGGACAGTAGCGCAGCAGGTTAAGCGCACGTGGCGCAAAGTGAGGATCCCGGTTTGAGCCCCCGGCTCCCCACCTGCAGGGGAGTCGCTTCACAGGCAGTGAAGCAGGTCTGCAGGTGTCTTTCTCCCCCCTTGTCTGCCTTCCCCTCCTCTTTCTCCATTTCTCTCTGTCCTATCCAACAACAACGACATCAACAATAATAACTACAACAACAATAACAACAAAGGCAACAAAAAGGAAATAAATTAATTTAAAAATCTTAAAAAAAAAAAAAGAATGACTGAATTAGAGCAAGAAAATAACTATACTGCAACCTTTAACAAGATGATTAGGCAATGATCTCATTTGGTTACTGTTTGATTAACAGAGGTTCAATCCTCTGAACCACCATAAGCCAGAGTTGAGCAGTATTCTGGTTAAAAATTAATTTTAAAATGGGGGTTCAAGCCCCCTCTCCTGTCTGCAAGGGGGAAACTCCAGAAGCAATGAAGCTGCAGCTGTCTTTTTTTTTTCTCTGTCCCTCTCTATCTCCTCCTCCTCTTCTGTTTCTCTCTGTCCTATCAAAGTAGGGTGAAGAAAAGAAAAAGAAAGAAAACCTGTGAATATCACACAGTAATCAGAAAGAAAGAAAAAAAAAAAAAGCAACCAAAAACCATTGCCTACACATGTAAGAATATGGATGAGTCTGTGCTGAGCATAAGACAAGCAGGAAGAGTACACAGTGCACGATTCCATTTACCTAAAGTCACAGAAAATGATAACTAGTGTCTGTAAGTGAAAAATGTGCAGCTGCCTTGGTGGCAGAGGAGAATAACAAGGAGAACTAAGACAGAAGGATTTCTAAGGAGCACAAAAGAAACTCTTGGGAGTGCTGGACAAGCTCTTTCTCTAGTGGTGCTGGTTTCAAGGGCATGTGCATATTTCAATATTCGTTGAACCATATATGCTAAATATGTACAGTGTACTGTCTATCAATTGATATTGATTTTATTTTTAAAGCCAGTATTTTTTAAATGCAGTACTGGAGGGAACCTAGGCACCTCTCAGCCTATTTTATTCCATATTTTTCTGATAGAGTTCTTAGAGGGAGAGACACCAAAACACCCCTCCACCATCCATGGAGCACCCCTGTGTACTGGGGGCCAGAACAAGACTACATACATAATAAAAGACATGGTGAGACATGACCCCCTGCACCGACTCCTGGCCTCTCCAAAACTGTTTTTTAATTACTTTATTGGGAGGGAAATGATGATCTACAAAGACAGGTGTTATCACCTGAGTAGTTTTTTTTTTTTATCTCCCTGTGATCAGTGTCTAACACCACTCCAACCATCAACTGCAGTCCTCTCCTATCACCTGGCACTGGGGCCTCAACCTTCTCTCATCTCCCTCCGAGTCCTTGCCTCTGCTGTAACAGAGCACAGCCAGTCTATAAGTGTTCTCCTGTGCTGTTCCTTCTTTCTTTTGTTTAAGTCCCACCTCTTACTACAGCCATTTGGTATTCATCCTTCTTCTAGTTTATCTCACTCAACACAATTCCTTCAAATTCCAAATTCCACCCAAAATGTACCAAAAGAAAATCACTTGGGTCAGGTGGTGGTGCACCTGGTTAAGTGCACATGTTACAACGTGCAAGGACTTGGGTTCAAGGCCATTTCCACATGCAGGGAGAAAGTTTCCCAAGCAGTGAAGCAATGCAACAGGTGTCTCTCGTCCCTCTAGCTCCCCTTTCCCTCTCAATTTCTGTCTCTATCAAATAAATGACAAATAAAATACCTTTAAAAGAAAGAAATTATTTTTTACAGCTAAGAAGTATTTTACTGTCTACACACACCATAGCTTTCTTACCCACTCATCTGTCATTGAGCCTTGTGTTGTTTCCACATTTTGGCTATTACACATAATGTTGTCATCACAGCTGTACACAGATCTCTGCAGATGTATCGAAAATTATTTATAAGTGAGGGCAAGAGGGTTCCCCTGAATAGTGTGCTTGCTTCGCTGTGGCATTACCCAGGCTTGAGCCCAGTCCCACTTCACTAGAGGAAAGCTCCATGATGACAAAAGGGGGGGGGGAGGGTAGAAGGAAGACTAGAGAGTCAAAATAGGCAGATTGACTTCCTGCCCACCTTTCCTTTCTCAAGGGTGGACTATCTAAGTTTCCTACTAAAGCCCCTATTCTGTATTTTTTCCTCTCTTTAACTAGACAAATTTTCTACCTTTTGTAAAGAGGTTCAAAATGTTGATTCTATATTAGCAACTTTTCATAATAGAAAGATTGTGTTCAATTCCATCAATCCCACTTACGAGCTGTGTGAATGCTGGTAAGTCAAGCTTGCTGACCCTCCATTAACTAAGAAAAGGGTTGTGATAAGATGCAACTCTGCCAATCACTGTGAAGACTATGAAGGAACAGTAAATATCAATTCTCACCCTGAACATGTCAGCCTTCCTGGCTACTGGCACAGCACAGACTCTGCCAAACAAGTTCAGAGTTTGTCAGATGTACCCTATAGACAGAGCAGCACGGTGGTCAGAAATGACGGTGTCAGAGTCCAGCACATTATCTGTATGACCTCACCCTGTCACTTACTATCTAAGGAGAACATGGGAAAACCATCTGTCTGTTTTCTCCTGAGTTTATCTCTCTTATCTGGAAAATAGCAGAAACAGCAGTAAATCATTCATATAATAGCAAAGAGAATCAACTAAAGAATATCTGGACCAAATGTGCAATGCGTGTGCTACCATTTATTTATATTTAAAATACATTAAGTTCTTTTGAGTTATTCCTTAGACATTTTTAAAGACTTCCGCTTCCCCAAGTGACTAGCATATAGTAACTACATTACACTTAGTAATTGTGTGATGATCTAAAAATAAAATATCCTCATTCCTACCATTAAGAACTACCAAAAAAGAACTTGTCAGGTAAAGATGTGTGTGTTGCCATGTACACAAGCTGCCAAGCCCAGGTTCCAGCCCTTGTACCACATGAGATATGCAATAGCACCAGAGGAACTTACACCGTTGTGGTGTTTCTCTTTCTCCATTACATGCACTACTATTTGTAGTGAAATATAATGATCCCCACTACATTTCTGTTGTAGTTCCTTGAGGAAGCAACTAAGGTTTAGAGGATGAGATCTCATGGCTACTAAGTGGCAGCCTTTGGAGTAAAAGCATCAGAAAAGGAGCTAGGAGATAGCTCACCTGGTAGAACATATAGATGCTATGTGAGAGGCCCTGGATTTAATTTATATATATATATATATTCTTTATTTATTTATTGGCTAGAGACAGCCAGAAATCAAGACGGGAGTGGGGGATAGAGAGATGAGAGACATCTGCAGCACTGTTTCATCACTTGTGAAGCTTTCCCCCTCCAAGTGGGGGCTGGAGGCTCAAACCCATGTCCTTAAGCACTGCAATATGTGCACTCAACCAGGTGCACTACCACCCAGCCCCCAAGGCCCTGGATTTGAGCCAAATTACCACACAGGAGCATTGTGGAAGTACCAGGGTAGTAAGGTGGTGCTATGGTGGTACCTATCTATGTCTTTTGCCCTCCACCCCTCAAAAAGAGAGGGGGAAGGGAGGAAGGGAGAGAGGAAGAGAGGAAGGGAGGGAGGGAGGGAGGGAGGGAGGGAGGGAGGGAGGGGAGGGAGGGAGGCAGGCTGAGAAGGCCACTCAGAGGCAACCATGAGCCAGGCCCTAGGCACCTGAACCTAACTAACCCAGGTCTAGCCCAACTCCACTGCTTCCTACCATAGCATCCAGAAGTCAGTAAATGTAAGAAATGTAAGCTGACACATTTTCATGGGCATAAACAAACTACACAGAGTTGGGGCTAATGTCATTAACAGTTAGTAGGTCCTGAAACTATTGGAAGCAACTCAGCCCAGGAGTGGGACAGCCCGGGAGACAGCTTTCAAGGGAAAAGTGTCTCATAGACTAAGTTTTGATGAAATATCAGTTGCATGAAAGCATGCTTATCAAGTTACAAGAACCAGGCTTTGCTTATATTTAAATCTCGGGAGTGGAAAGACAAACATTGGAAAGCTAGTTTCAGAAAGCCAAGCACTACAAGAGTTGTCAACAGAAGTTGAGAGAGGAAAACGAAGAAGGGTTTCCCAAACACCAGCTACCTGTCAGTGTGAAAATTACTGTCACACACCTGCTTTCCTCAGCACAGATGGTGCCAAGAGTATCACAGCTAAAACCAAATCACTTCAAATTATCACTAGGAACATAAAAGCATATGTGAGGGAGTTGGGTGTAGTGCAGCAGGTTAAGCGCCCGTGGGACAAAGCACAAGGACCGGCGGAAGGATCCCAGTTCCAGCCCCGGCTCCCCATTGCAGGGGAGTCACTTCACAGGCAGTGAAGCAGGTCTGCAGGTGTCTGTCTTTCTCTCCCCGTCTTCCCCTCCTCTCTCCATTTCTCTCTGTCCTATCCAACAACGACGACATCAATAACAACAACAATACCTACAAGGGCAACAAAAGGGAAACTAAATATATATATATATAATTTAAAAAGGCATATGTGGGGAGTCGGGCAGTAGCGTAGTGGGTTAAGTGCAGGTGGCACAAAGTGCAAGGACCAGCTTAAGGATCCCAGTTCGAGCCCCCGGCTCCCCACCTGCAGGGGAGTCACTTCACAGGCGGTGAAGCAGGTCTGCAGGTGTCTTTCTCTTCCCCTCTGTCTTCCCCTCCTCTCTCCATTTCTCTGTCCTATCCAACAACGACGACATCAATAATAACTACAACAATAAAACAACAAAGGCAACAAAAGGGAATAAATAAATAAATATTTTTTAAAAAGCATATGTGAAAACAAACTTGGAATTTAGACAGCTGGAATTTGGCTATACTGTCATAAAATTAAATTTTACTTTGCCACCAGGGTTACTGTTGGAGTTCTGTTCATGCACATTTCCACTGTGTTGGGGGGGGGGGCACAGCTTTTCATTCATTCTTTTTTTTTTTTAATAGTGGTTAAGAGAAAGACCATAGCAGTGCTCTACCACTCACAAAGTGTCACCCATTTGCATAGTGCTGCCTATGGTGGTCAGAGGCTTGAACACAGGTTCTTATGCATGGTTAAGCATGAGAACTCTAGCAAGTGAGTCATCTCACCTCTACAGGATAAATTTTAAAGGATAAAGGAAGCTCTAAGTCAAGAAAAGCCCACTAACTGATGAAAAGAATGTAAGGTCAAGATAATTAACGTTTAGTTTTTAAAAGCCTTAGCAGACAAACTTACTAATGGGTTACTCAAAGTAAAAGCACCAGGAACTTCAATTCTAGAGTGGTACGCTCACTCTTTACAGTCTTATGCTCACTTAAAGGGAGGTACTATGAAGAGGACACTCACAGAATGCTGTATCAACCTAAAACTGCAAAATGGTTGCTAAGCAAATGAGGTAAGAAACCAACATATATTTTGCAACAATACTTTGGAGAAATAAAACTACTAATACAAAATTGAAAATAAAATAGGTTTTGGTTTTTATTTCCCTTCCTCTCCTTTATTTTTATAGGGAGTACCACACGCACACACCAGAGACCAGTGTGAGACACACTCAGAGATCTAGAGAGACAGTCACCTGAGGAGTCACAGACACTTCCCCTTGTCAAGGTAAGAAGGACTCAAGCGCAAAGAGATTGAATAAATCACTCAAGATAACCGACTTAGAAGGAAGCCAGGATGGCTGCAATATGCTCATGCATGCACCACAGAGATATGAACTGTAGACCTGGGACAATGCTGTCTTGCAAAACATTTCCTCAAATTAAAATAAAATACAAGGGGGTCGGGGAGGGGGTGCATGTGCAAACTTGTGTGCGACAGCCAGGATGTGATGCAGCAGATAAAGGGTAGAAATCTCATTAGTAAATTAACAATAAAATATATTTATGGGAAAAAACCTGGGAAATATCTCACCCCTAGAGCACACAGCCTTATCGTACTTAATAAGAACCCATGTTCAAACCCTGTCTCTCACTCCATTCTGTCTGAAATAAAAAGGATTAAAAAAAAAAAAAAAGGAAGTCCTGGAAGAGTGGAATCATGCATGTGTGAAGCCCTGGTGCTGTGAAAATAAATTGAAAAAGGGGTGAGTGTCCTGTGAGAATGTCAGACATCAGAAAAGGTAGCAACAACAAATGCTGGACAGGTTGTGGGGACAAAGGAACCCTCCTGCTCTGCTGGTGGGAATGTAAATTGGTCCAATCTCTGTGGAGAGCAGTCTGGAGAACCCTCAGGAGGCTAGAAATAGATTTACCTTATGATCGATCCTGCAACTCCTCTCCTGGGGATATATCCAAAAGAACCCAACATAACCATCCAAAAAGATTTGTGTATGCCTATGTTCAGAGCAGCACAACTTGTAATAGCCAAAACCTGGAAGCAACCCAGGTGTCCAACAACAGATGAGTGGCTGAGCAAGTTGTGGCCTATATACACAATGGGATACTACTCAGCTATTAAAAGTGGTGAATTCACCTTCTTCACCTCTTCTTGGACGGAGCTTAAGGAACCATGTTAAGTGAGATCAGCCAGAAAGAGAAGGAAGAATATGAGAAGATCTCACTCACAGACAGAAGCTGAAAAATAAGAACAGAAGGGAAAATGTTGGTATGCATGAGACCCCTTCTGTTTCATTTGGTTTAAATCCCCCTTGCTTAACACTATTCTATTTACATAACCACTTCATTCTATTTACATAACCACTGTTAACAAGTTCCACCCTACCTCCAGGGCATTTGTGGTTCAGTGATAGGATTCTCGCCTAATCTGCCCCCTCTTTGTCACACTCTGATTTTCACCAGTCACTTTTCTCTCCACCCTCTCTATGTCACATCCTGTTTCCACCTTACTTGGCAAGTATATATAAAGACAGCATTGTGAGTTTTAGAGTACTGTACCTTGAGTTTAGCTTAGTTCATCTTAGATTGTGCCGCTTCCTGCATGAATAAAGAGATACTGCCTGCAGCTCAACCATGAGTCCCTGGTCATCTGTTACCCGCCCGTGAAGCCGCCAGCCCGGCGAAAACAACATAACCCGTCGAAAACAGCAGGAAAACACAAAGAAACTTGGATTGGAGTTGGTGTGTTGCACCAAAGTAAAAGACTGTGAGGTGGGGGGAGGGGGAGGTTCAGGTCCTGGAACATGATGGGCATAAGAAGACCCAGTGGGGGTTGAATTGTTATGTGGGAAACTGAGAAATGTTATACATGTACAAACTATTGTATTGTACTGTTGATTATCAATCATTAATCCTCCAATAAAGAAAAATTTTAAAAAGGTGAGTGTGTGTGTGCATGTGTGTGTATATAATGTTGTAAGGAAGAATGAATTAGCTTCAAGCATGCAAGGTACTGATGAGTGGTCTTCCAGGCCTAATTTTTATTCTTCGGTTTCTTGAAAGACTGGGAAAAAAGGAAAAAGAGAAGAGATACCATAGCACTGCTACTTCACTCATGGAGCAAGCTCTCTTGGTGCCGAGCATGATACATACATCCAGGGCTTAAACCCAGGGCTTCAAAAATGTGGATCCTGGACTGCTAGGTGAATTGTCTCCCAACCTCCAGGTATTCTTGGTTTTGATATGTTTTGCCACCAGAGCTATTGCTTGGATTTGGTGCCTGCAAGATTCCACCGTCCCAGTGGCCCTTTCAAGGTTGTTTGTTTGTTTGTTTGTTTTTGGGGAGAGGTTAGTAGAGGCTGAGAAATAGAGACAGGAAAGACAGAATCTTGCAGCACTGCTAGTTAAGTTTCCCCATGCAGGTGGGAACCAGGGACATGAAGTCCAATGTGTGCACTCTGCTGGGCGCCCAGCCCCTGCGGTGCTTTTCTGATTCCTTTCACCCTTGTTGTTTCCTTAAAATTTACACAGGGATACCTCCCAGCCAGGTAAGGTGCTCAGGTAACTCTTGTGTGAGCTTTCAAGCAAATGAACTCTCAAGCAAAACATTCAAGGTTGGGGGCAAGCATGAAACAACTGTGAAGAGAGTCTGGGGGAGACATTACCATCAGAGGGAACTTCAGCACTGACAATTAACTCCACTGAATCCTTAGGCCACAGTTACAAACACATACCCTGTCAGCTGTTCATAGGTCACAAGAAGGAGGGGGAGAGGTGTTTGTTGCTGTTGTTTAGATATGCTTACTTATGGGCCATGAAGGACCAGAGCATCACTCATGTGATGGCAGGGCTCTGACTGGGGACCTCATATTTGAGAGTCCAATGCTCTATACACTGTGTCATTTGCCAGGCCACAGGAAAGTTTGTAATAGTTTCAACTTACCTAGGAAAGTTCTAGCAGAGCCATCAAAGTCATTTCTTTTTTTTTTTTCTTTTTGCCTCCAGGGTTATTGCTGGGGCTCAGTGCCTGTAACATGAAGCCACTGCTCCTAGAGGGCATCCCCCCCCCCATTCGTTGCTCTTGTTGTGGTTATTATTGTTATTGTTGAAGTCGTTCACTGTTGGATAGGACAGAGTTGGATAAGACAGAGAGGGGGAGAGAAAGACAAGCACCTGCAGACCTGCTTCACCGCCTGTGAAGTGACTCCCCTGCAGGTGGGGAGCCAGGGGCTTGAACCGGGGTCCTTGTGCTTTGTACCACGTGCACTTAACCTGCTGCGCTACCGCCCAACCCCCTCAAAGTCATTTCTCTTAGTCAGATGACAAGAAGAAATCAACTTAACTCCCAGCAGAGGAAGGCTTGCTCACTGGGTTTGCTATGTGTGAGGCACGGCAACAGCTGGCACTGGGGAGATAGCATAATGCTTATGCGAAAAGGCTTACATGCCTGAGGCACCAAAGGTCCAAAGGTCCCAAGTTCAATATTCAGCCAGAGCTGAGCAGTGCTCTAGTAAAAAAAAAAAAAAAAAAAAAAGAGAGAGAGAGAGAAAGAGAGAGAGAAAAGGAAAGGAGAGGCTGCAGTCCAGGAACCTCTAGGGTGGGGCTCACTTTCCTACATGCTTCTCTCAAATCATACCAAATTATATTCCATACACCGATCCCAACCTAATCAATCAACGCAAGGAGTACCACCTCAGCTCGCTTCACCTCCACATCAGACACATCAGGCATGGAATGTCAACCCTTCACCCTCATTACTCAAGTGAGACCTTTCCTTTCATACTATTCTCAAATTCCATTCCAGGAGGTTCACTTCCTAACAAAATCCCAAAACCTAGATCTAGACCACGTCCCATAAGACAGAGCACATGTTCATATCTATCCATAAATTAGGGCAAAATATATACCTGAAGCAAAAATACACAATAGTCTGTAGTGAGTCAATATAAAGTCCACAATGAAATAGTGTCTACTTAGACTTAAGATACCCTCCTAACCTACTTCCTATTACAGTTGCCTCACTCTCTCCAAAGCTAACCTCATCAAAGCAAGGACTGCAAAAGCTGAGTAAGGGCAAGAAACTGGCATACTTTAACAATGACTCTTTAGTCACTATCAGGCCACCCCATCAGCTGGGCCCCTAATCAGGGAGTCCTGAGATTCCCAAACAGACATGATGGGCCTAGACCTCGAATAAATCTCTCTCTCCATTGTTACTGGTCATTTCTATCAGGAACAACATGATAGACCCCTCTGTGGGCCCCCATAAGATCTTGCCCTCAACTTGGATCAACAACAGTAGAGAATGTTCCATCCTCCAAAGGGAGGCTGGACAACATACTCTATGCTACACCTGAGTAAGATGGGTCCTGATATTGGGGCAGCTTGGAATGTTTCTACTTATGACCACAGAATGTGAGCTCAGATCTACAGGGATGCAGAGGTCACATAAGCTAAAGCTGAATATGAGCCCCAGATGACATCAAATCAATGGGGTTCACAGTCAACAATATTTATACATCTTTCCCATATTTGGGAGCTACTCTCTTCCCTGATCCAGCTTTCTGGTCCTTCTGCCAGCCGTAACATCATCTCCCCAGACAATAATTAGGATCCACCTGCATATCAGATTTCAGGCTCAGGCTCAGGCAAAAAAAAAAAAAAAAAAAAAACACTAGTATAGTCACAGGCCCTTTGGAATATAACTAAAATATGCCTACTAGCTATCTACAAAGTGGAGAGCCCCCCAACTTTTCATCTGTACTATTCTAGCCTTTAGGTCCATGATTGCTCAACAGTTTGTTTAGCTTTGTATGTTAACTCTCCTTTCAACCACCAGGTTCCAGATGCTGACCAGACTTCCCTAGACAGACAACCCCACGAAATGTGTCCTGGAGCTCTGCTTCCCCAGAACCCTTCCCCACTAGAGAAAGAGAGAGACAGGCTGGGCGTATGGATCGACCTGTCAACGCCCATGTTCAGCGGGGAAGCAATTACAGAAGCCAGACCTTCCACCTTCTGCATCCCACAATGACCTTAGGTCCATACTCCCAGAGGGATAAATAGGAAAGCTATCAGGGGAGGGGATGGGATACAGAGTTCTGGTGGTGGGAATTGTGTGGAGTTGCACCCCTCTTATCCTATGGTTTTATCAATGTTTCCTTTTTACAAATAACAACAACAATAACTACGACAATAAAAAAAAACACAAGGGGGGGTGTTGGGCAGTACTGCAGCAGGTTAAGCACAGGTGGCGCAAAGCGCAAGGACCGGCTTAAGGATCCCGGTTTGAGCCCCTGGCTCCCTTACCTGTAGGGGAGTTGCTTCATAAGCAGTGCAGCAGGTCTGTAGGTGTCTATCTTTCTCTCCCCCTGTCTTCCCCTCCTCTCTCCATTTCTCTCTATCCAACAATGATGACAACAACGATAACTACAACAATAAAACAACAAAGACAACAACATGGAATAAATAAATATTTAAAAAAAAACAAGGGCAGCAAAAGGGAAAATAAATAAATAAAAATGTTAAAAGAAAAGAAAAGAAATAAAGTACTTCCATCTTGAGCTCCTCCCAAATAGTGGCCTGAGCCTTGTATACAACTCTGATTGCTTTTACCAGTGATCTTAGGTGAGGACCTGGGTGCACATTTGTACCTGTGTGCGAAGGAACTTTAAACAAAAGTTTTTGTTGCCTGAACTATTCTTTCTGCTTCTCGCACCAGTGGCAAATTATCCAACAAGTCAATCAGGGTGTTCTTTTGAACATCAGAGATTACCCCAGAGATTACAGCCTGTCCCATGTTTATTACTGTCTGACATCACAGCACTCAGGAATGACTGACTATCGCAAAGGGAATCCACACATCAGAGCTGTGATAGTGAGTCATGAGCCAAATTGCACCAGTGTGTGGCGATGGGGTAACTCCCCAGCAGCCCTTACATCGAGGAACTGAACCAATGCCAGAGAGCCATCTGGATGGCAAACAGTAACATGAGAAGAATTTTAAATAGCTTACAGCTGTAGAAAAACACTATTCCAAGCTTGGAACCTTTCAATTATTTCTGTCTGCTGTCATTTTGAAAATAAGTTATAATACAAAAAAATTAAAAGAGTATCCTAAAAAGCTGGCATGCTTCCCCAGCTATTTCAGGATTACTCCTTTGTAGGCTGGGTTGTCGATGCAAGGATTTGTCTGTTTGAAAGGATTTCCTTGGAGACTAATTTTCCTCCCAAGCTTTCCAGCCATGAATGACAAATGCTTCTGTGCAGGCTCTCATTTCCCCTTCATTACTGACAGCAAGCGGGATTTTTTTTTTTTTTTAAAAAAGAACACATAGGGAAATGAGATGCCTGGCTTTCGCAGAACTCACTGCTTGTTCTCCGCAGAGGAGATAGGAAGTCAGGAGAAGCAGACCAACAGAGGCATCTCAGAGCAAGGCCTGGGTAAGAGAGAAAAAATTACTAGACATCTAGCTGATAATAAATCACTGACTAAGTGCTCACTCTGTTTAAGATAGCATGACACATATGATTAGGGTGATGGGGGATTATACGATTTAAACACATAAGCAGTTTGTAATTCAGTCTCTAGCTCAATACTTGGGTCTGCTGAGAGTGCTGTTTTACTCAAATGGAGCTCCTTTTGCTTGGTGGAATGAAACAGAAAGACACTGAATAGGATATGGCAAAGCTGCACTTAACCACCTCAGCCACCACAGAGATGAGGTGGACTACTGAGGAAGGAAATAAGGAGAATCTGCTGAAAGGAAATTGTCTGGGAAGCAAGGACATCTCTGGAAAGTTGAGGCAACATAACAGTAATGATGCTATGAGCTCTCTTCCCCACTGGGATCTGCACACAACAAAACAAGTACCAGGAATCACATGGTATAGGGTACAATCAATCATGCACCATAGGTCATGATGTCTAGTTTTCCCAAAGATCTAAAGCCTTCAAATTCAGCTTTTGAAAACTATCATCGTCAGGACTGGGGAGATAGCATAATGATTATGGAAAAGACTTTCATGCCTGAGGCTCTGAGTTCCTAGGTTCAATCCCCCAGCCTCACCATAAGCCAGAGCTGAGCACTGCTCTCTGGTCTTTCTCTCTGTATATCTCACACTCTTCCATTAAAGATAAAATAAAATATCTTAAAAGAAAACTACAATCATCTCTTCTTTCCCTTTAAGTTTTTTATTAGTGATTTTTAATAGTAATTTACAAAATTCTAAGATAATGGGGATATAATTCCACACTGTTCCTACCACAAGTTCTGTGTCCCCATCCCCCTTCAGCTGAAACTGGAGTTCTCCCACGGTCACAGATACTGATTTGACTTTATATCTATATCTCTGTCTATATTTAATTTTGCTCATATTTTTTCCCATGGTCCTGCCTTTACTTCCTAAGTCACACACCTATAGTAATAGTGTCATTACTTTTTCTTCTTCTCTCACAAATAAGTGAAACAGTGCCTGACTTCCTGTGGTATTTTCCAGACTTATCTGAAGACTATCTTATAATATTATCCTATAATGTAAAATATTATTCAAAGACTTCAAATACGGTATTTTTTAAAAAGTTGTGGAAAGGTTTTCCATCATTTGTAGTATTTATTCACTGTATTCAGGAGAGAGGGAATAAAGAGAGAACCAGAGCATCACTCTGGCATGCTCAGGACCTCCTACTTGAAAGTTCAATGCCTTATTGTGGTCCACGAGGTGGCCCAGTGGATAAAGTGCTGAATTCTCAAATGTGAGGTACCGAGTTCATCCCCAGCAGCACATGTACCAGAGTGATGTCTGGTTCTTTCTCTCTCCTCCTCTTTCTCATGAATAAATAAAATCTTTAAAAAAAAAAAGATGGTCAACAATTTGTTTGGCTTTGTATGTTAACTCTCCTTTCAACCACCAGGTTCCAGATGCTAGCATGATGCCGACCAGACTTCCATGGACAGACAACCCCACTAATGTGTCCTGGAGCTCCGCTTCCCCAGAGCCCTTCCCCACTACAGAAAGAGAGAGACAGGCTGGGAGTATGGATCGACCTGTCAATGCCCATGTTCAGCGGGGAAGCAACTACAGAAGCCAGACCTTCCACCTTCTGCATTCCACAATGACCTTGGGTCCATACTCCTAGAGGGTTAAAGAATAGGAAAGCTATCAGGGGAGGGGAAGGGATATAGAGTTCTGGTGGTGGAAATTGTGTGGAGTTGTACCCCTCTTATCCTATGATATAGCCAATGCTTCCTTTTTTATTTTATTTATTTATTTTCCCTTTTGTTGCCCTTGTCTTTTTATTGTTGTTGTAATTATTACTGTTGTTGTTATTGATGTCATCACTGTTAGATACGACAGAGAGAAATGGAGACAGGAGGGGAACACAGAGGGGGGGGAGAAAGATAGACACCTGCTGACCTGCTTCACCGCCTGTGAAGGGACTCCCCTGCAGGTGGGAAGCTGGGGGCTCGAACCAGGATCCTTAGCCAGCCAGTGCTTACGCTTTGCTTCACGTGCGCTTAACCCGCTGCACTACAGCCTGACTCTCGTTTCCTTTTTATAAATAAAAAATTTAAAAATTAAAATTAAAACAAAGAAAGAAAGAAAGTTTAGTGACTTATCTAGTATACCACCACCAAGGTCACTACAATATTATCTTTTTAAATATTAATATTTTTTCCTTGTGATAAAAACTTTTTCTTTAAAGATTTATTTGTTTATGAAGGAGAGAGAGAATCAGAGAATCATTATGACTCATGCAATGCCAAGCACTGAACTCAGGACCCCATGTTTAAGAATCTAACACTTTATCCAATCCACAACTTCTCATGCCACCTTGCAGATAGCTTTTAAGACATTATTCCTTTAACCAAAAGCAGTATTAAATAAGTTCTTAATTTAGCATTTTAAATTTATTTATTGAGAAAGAGGAAGAGAGAACCATAGCATTATTTTGGTGTACACATTCGATGTTTTATGCTAGAGAATCCAATGATTTATTCACTATTCCATTTCCGGGGTCACTTAATTTACTATTTCTTTTTTTTTTTTCTTTTTTCTTTTTTTTAATTTAAGAAAGGATAAATTAACAAAACCATAGGATAGGAGGGGTACAACTCTACACAATTCCCACCACCCAATCTCCATATCCCATCCCCTCCCCTGATAGCTTTCCCATTCTCTCCCTCTGAGAGCATGGACCCAGGGTCATTGTGGGTTGTAGAAGGTGGAAGGTCTGGCTTCTGTAATTGCTTCCCCGCTGAACATGGGCGTTGACTGGTCGGTCCATACTCCCATTAATTTACTATTTCTAACCCAACTAATATATTTGCCTCAATTTGGCACAAACACATGAACTGAAAATTATTTATAAATCTTTCATCCATTTCAATATCATCACTTATTTGCAGCCATGTCTCAGATAAAGCAACACAGCTGTGGGGCTGGATGGTGGCACACCTGGTTGAGTGCACATTTTACAATGCACAAGGACTTGGACTCAAGCCCCCAATCCCCTTCTGCAGGGGGAAAGCTTTGTGAGTGGTGAAGCAGTGTTGGAGGTGTCTCTCTGTCTCTCTCTATCTTCTCCTATCCTCTCAATTTCTGGCTGTCTCTATCTAATAAATAAAGATTATAACAAAGTTAAAAAAAAAAAAAAGCAACACAGCTGTGGTAGTGGGGTTGTGTATGTAACAAGGAACCAAGCATTATAAAAGCCAGTTTTAATATTTCCTATTTCTGTTCGTGTCTGAAGGCCCAAAGTCCCCAGTTCAATTCTCCATACATTCATAAATCAAAACTGAGCAGTGCTCTGTGGGATGTATGTGTGTATTCATGTTCATGTGTGTATGTGTGTGTATCTTTTTCTCTATATCTCTTTCATTAAAATAAAATAAACTATTTTTAAAAGTTTATAACTTCCTTGTAGCCATACTTCTATCTTATATTAAAAAGTGAGGTGAATATAAACACAATGAAAATAAAATGCCTGTGCCTTTTTCAATTTTTATTTTTAAATATTTATTTTACTGAGAGACACACAGAGAGAGATATTTATTTTAAAGAAAGATAGTGGTCAGAGCTCTTGCTTATGGTAGTGCTGGGGACTGAACCTGGAGACTCACAGGATCAAGCATGAATATCACTTGCATAACCATTATGCTGTCTCCTAACTCACCTGTGCCATTTAAGCTTGAGAAAGCAGAGATTTGTGTTATTAGAAATCTTCAGAATATACATTCTTTGTTTTATGAGATGACTTTGCTACGGTCAGGGACTACTTGTTTTTTCTTCTTTCAGTTATGGCACCATGAATACCTGGCAGACAATATGCCAGCCTCCTGGGCATTAAGTGGGAGTCATGTATAAAGCTCTCCCCAGTGAAACACTGAGCATAAATAATTTGTGCAGCTTCTGATGAGTGTTTTAAGACAGCTGGTGTGGGGTTGGGGGGTTAGCACAGAGAAGACTTTCATGCCTGAGGCTCTGACATCTCGGGCTCAATCCTTGGCACCAACATAAGCCAGAGGTGAGAGCCCCGTAGTGAAAGAAAGAAAGAAAGAAAGAAAGAAAGAAAGAAAGAAAGAAAGAAAGAAAGAAAGAGAGGGAGGGAGGGAGGGAGGGGGAGAGAGGGAGGGAGGGAAAAGAAAAAAGAGAAGAGAAAAGAGAAAAGAAAAGAAAAGAAAAGAAAAGAAGAGAAAAGAAAAGAAAAGAAGAGAAAAGAAAAGAAAAGAAAAGGTAAAGGGTAGTGGGGAGATGGTGCACCCATCATATATTACAGCATGCAAGGGTCTGGGTTCAAGCCCCTGGCCCCCACCTATAAAAGGAAAGCTTTATGAGAAGTGAAGCAGTACTGTTCCCCTTTGCTTTCCTTCTTGATTACTTTCTGTTTTTATCCAGTAAGGAAGAGAGCCGGCGGTGGTGCACCAGATTAAGCACACATAGAATACAGTGTAAGGGGGAGTCAGGCGGTAGCGCAGTGGGTTACGCGCAGGTGGTGTAAAGTGCAAGGACTGGCGGAAGGATCCTGGTTCGAGCCCCTGGCTCCCCACCTGCAGGGGAGTCACTTCACAGGCGGTGAAGCAGGTCTGCAGGGGTCTATCTTTCTCTCCCCCTCTCTGTCTTCCCCTCCTCTCTCTATTTCTCTCTGTCCTATCCAACCACGATATCAATAACTACAACAATGAAACAACAAGGGCAACAAAAGGATAAATAAATATTTTTTAAAAAAATACAGTGTAAGGACCTGTACAAGGATCCCAGTTTGAGTCCCAAGCTCCCCACCTGCAGGGGTTGCTTCAATCGGTGAAGCAGGTCTGCAGGTGTCTATCTTTCTTCCTCTCTATCTTCCCCTCCTCTCTTAATTTCTCTCTGTCCTATCCAAAAAAATCGAAAAAATGGTCACAGAGGCAGTGGATTCATAGTGTTAGCAACAAGTCCCAGTGATAACCCTGGAGGCAAAAGGGGGGGTAGAAGAAGGAGAAGGAAGAAGAGGAGGAAGAGAGGGAGAGAAAATTAAGAAAGGCAAGTGGCCAAGTGTATATAATGTTGAATTCTGATTCTCATCACATGCGCCAGAGTAATGTTCTGGTTCTCTCTCTTTCTCTTTTATGTTAATAAATAAATATTTTTAAAAAGGGGAGGCAAAGGGAGGGGGGGTAAATAGAAAGAGAAAAAATCAGCCATGTGTAATATGGAATAGAAGGGAAATAAGATAGAGGAAGGCACATAGGCACACACAGAGGACTGGCCTGTTGTGTATTAGGTTTTATATGTTTATTCTTTAAACAATAATCTGAGTCAAGGAGACAGCTGACTATGTAGATGGCTTTTCTTCCATATTCCAGACCTGGCACTACATGGAAATATCATGGCACAGGGGGAGATGCAGTGTTGTGAGGTCTCTGCTACTCTCTGTCACTGCCTGTTTCTATATCTCAATGAAAAAGATGTCTTGGGAGCATTGAAAACACATGTCTAATACCTCCAGCTCTACAAAAAGGAAGTAAATTTGTGAGAGCCAGGCAGTGGTGCACTAATCAAGTGCACTTAATCAAAGCCCACACATTACAGTACACAAGGACCCAAGGTTCAAGCCCCTGGTCCCCACCTGCAGGGGGAAAGCTTTACAAGTGGTGAAGCAGGGCTGCAGGTGTCTGTCTCTCTCTCTCTCTACCTCCCCTGCTCTCAATTTCTGTCTCTATCTAATAAATATAAAAACAAATTAAAAGACATAAATTTATGTTTTCGTGTACTCTTCTGTTTATATACTAAATTCCAGCTTAAGAAAAACTGGTTTAAGGAGCTAGGCAGTGGCATACCTGACTGAGCACACATTACAGTTCTCAAAGATCCAGGTTCAAGACACTGGTCCCCCCCACCTGTGGGGGAGCGGGTTGGGGGGAAGCTTCACAAGTAGTGAAACATTGCTGCAGGTGTATATCTTCCTTCAAAATTTCTGTCTCTAACCTAAATAAATAAATGTGTTTTTAAAAAAGTAAAACAAAAACTTGGTGTGCCTGGGGTCACTTGGTGACTCACTTAAGAGAGCACATACATGTGAGTTCAAGTCCCTAGTCACACCTAAGGAGAAAGCTTCAAGACTAGTGGAGCAGTGCTGCAGGTATCTGACTTCTCTTTTTCTACTAAAAATATATTTTTCGCTCAGAACACTGACTGGCACTGACTGGCACTAAGTCTCAGCGATAACCCTGTGGGCAAAACTAAAAAGTAAATAAGGGGCCCTGCAGTGGTGCAACCAGTTAAGCATACATATTACGCTGTGCAAGATCCAGGTTCAAGACCTCTGCTCCCCACCTGCAGGAGGAACATTCATGAAAAGCAGGTCTGCAACTGTCTTTCTCTCCTCCTCTCTATATCCCCTTTCCCTCTCAATTTCTCTCTGTCCTAATTAAAAAAAAAAAAAAAAGGAAAGGAAAGGAAAGGAAAAAATGGGGGGGGGGGGCCAAAAAATGGCTCACAGCCCAAGCGATACTCCTGGTGGTAATAAAAAGAAAAAGTCAACAATATTTATATGCCTTCCCCATATTTGGGGACTGCTTTCTTCCCTGATTCAGTTTCCTAGCCCTTTCTCCAACCATGACATCATCTCCCCCAGACAATAACTTGGATACACCTGCATATCAGATGACAGACTCAGGAAGGGGAAAAAAAAAAACTAGTATAGTCAGGGCCCTTTGGAATATAATTAAAATAAGCCTATTAGCTATCTACAAAACGGAGACCCCCAAAACTTCCACCTGCAATACTCCAGCCTTTAGGTTCATGCTTAGTCAACAATTTGTTTGGCTTTATATGTTAACTCTTTTTTCAGCCACTAGGTTCCAGATGCTACCATGATGCCAGCTGGACTTCCCTGGACACCAATGTGTCCTGGAGCCCAGCTTCCCCAGAGCCCCACCCCACTAGGGGAAGAGAGAGACAGGCTGGGAATGCCTGTTCATTTGGGAAGCAATTACAGAAGCTAGACCTTTCACTTTCTGTACCCCATAATGACCTTGGGTCCATACTCCTAGAGAGATAAAGAATAAGAAAACTATCAGGGGAGGGGATGGGAATTGTGTGGAGTTGTACCCCTCTTATAGTACGGTTTTTGTCAGTGTTTCCTTTTTATAAATAAAAATTAAAAAAAAAAAAACTCAAGCTATGGACATCTAATTTTTGACAAGGGAGCCCAACCTATTAAATAGAGACAGGATAGTCTCTACAGCAAATGGTGTTGGGAAAATTGGGTTGAAACATGCAGAAGAATAAAACTGAACCACTACATTTCATCACATACGAAAGTATACTCCAAATGGATCAAGGACTTGGATGTTAGACCAGAAACTATCAAATACTTAGAGGAAAATATTGGCAGAACTAACAAATCTAATTATAAGGAAGAGCAAAACAAAAATAAGCCAATGGGACTACACCAAATTAAATAGCTTATGCACTAGGGGCCAGGTGGTAGCACAGTGGGTTAAACACAGATGGCACGGAGTGCAAGGATTGGCATAAGGATCCCGGTTCAAGCCCCTGTCTCCCCACCTGTAGGGGGATCGCTTTCCAAGCAGTGAAGCAGGTCTGCAGATGTCTATCTTTCTCTCCTCCTCTCTGTCTTCCCCTCCTCTCGATTTCTCTCCATCCTATCCAACAATAATGATAGCAATAACAACAGCAATAATAATAATAATTAACAAGAAGGGCAATAAAAGGGTAAAAATAGCCTCCAGGAGCAGTGGACTCATAGTTGAGGCACTGAGCCCCAGCAATAACCCTGGAGGCAAAAAAAAAAAAAAAAAAAAAAAAAGCTTATGCACAGGAAAAGAAACCCAAAGAAATTCCTTACAAAATAGGAGAAAATCTTTACATTCCATACATCAGACAAGATATTACTAATAACCATAGTATGTAAAGAGTTCACCAAACTTTTAAAAAAAAGACCTCACCCCAAAATTGGGAGAGGATATGAACAGAATATTCACCAAAGAAGATATCCAAAAGGCTAACAAACACAAAAAAATGCTCCAAGTTATTGACTGTCAGAGAAAGGCAAATAAAGGCAAATAAAGGCAACAATGACATAGCACTTCACTCCTGTGAGAATGTCACACATAGGAAAAGGTAGCAACAAATGCTGGACAGGTTGTGGGGACAAAGGAACCCTCCTGCACTGCTGGAGGGAATGTAAATTGGTGCAATCCCTGTGGGGAGCAGTCTGGAGAACCCTCAGAAGGCTAGACATGGACTTACCTATGATCCTGCAAGTCCTCTCTTGAGGCTATATCCCAAAACACAACTATTGAAAAAGATTTGTGTATGCCTATGTTCAGAGCAGCACCAACTTGTAATAACCAAAACCTGGAAGCAACCCAGGTGTCCAACAACAGGTGAGTGGCTGAGCAAGTTGTGGTCTATATACACAATGGTATACTACTCAGCTATTAAAAGTGGTGAATTCACCTTCTTCACCTCATCTTGGATGACGCTTGAAGGAATCATGTTAAGTGAGATCAGCCAGAAAGAGAAGAATGAATATGGGATGATCTCACTCTCAGGCAGCAGTTGAAAAACAAGATCAGAAGAGAAAACACAAGTAGAACCTAAACTAGAGTTGTTGTATTGCACCAAAGTAAAAGACTGTGAGGTGGGGTTGGGGGGTTTAGGTCTGATGGTAGAGGAGGACCTAGTGGGGGTTGAATTGTTATGTGGAAAACTGAGAAATGTTACACATGTACAAACTACTGTATTTTACTATAGACTATTTATTTTAATTTTTTACATTTATTTATTTATTTTCCCTTTTGCTGCCCTTGTTTATTGTTGTTGTAGTTATTACAGTTGTTGTTATTGATGCAGTCATTGTCAGATAGAACAGAGAAATGGAGAGAAGAGGGGAAGACAGAGAGGGGGAGAGAAAGACAGACACCTGCAGACTTGCAGGTGGGGAGCTGGGGGCTTGAACTGGGATCCTTATGCTGGTCCTTGCGCTTAGCGCCATGGGCACTTAACCTGCTGCACTACCGCCCGACTCCCTACTGCTGATTATTAATCATTAATCCAATAAAGAAATTTAAAAAATTATTTAGAAATCTTACAGTATAACCCAGACAAATAAATTGAATTAGCAGATCTAGGCACAGACCTATTCCAAGAAAAAAAAAGAAGAAATCAAACATGGAAAACTGACTTCAGTCCAGCAGAAGAAAATATTAACCTAGAGTCTATAGGTAACAGGGCTATAATGGGGAGAAAAATTCTTGCACTATATAATTAATCCTAGTAACTATGAAAAGAAAAGAAATAAAAAGCAGAACTTAGACTGGGTTTAGTGTATTGCACCAAAGTAAAGGTCTCTAGTGGGGGTGGGGGTGGGGGTGCTTTCAGGTCCTAGTGCATGATGGTAGAGAAGGACCTAGGCTGGGGGTCAAAGGGTTTCACAGAAACTTGGAAATGTTACACATGTACCAACAACTATATTTACTGTTGCCCACAAATCATTAATTCCCTAATAATTTTTTTTAAATCAGTAAATAAACTGATTAAAAACAATCATTATGTAGAGCCTTAGTTGCTCCTGGGCGGAGAAGCAGAGTCATGGAACCCATTCTTCCTTCAGCTCTGTTCACAACCTTAGTGTGGCCAACTCCAAGAGAAAGACTCTTGTTGTTCAACAGTTATTTCTCCTCCAGCATGACTCCCACCCAAGATTCTCAACTATTCTTATGGCTTCTCCTTCTAGCCTCTGCTTTTCCTCTGGATTCTAGGATGAATTACCACCAGCAACAAAGCCAGGGGCTGGGATCCTAAAACATCTACCCAACACTCTGCTACTATCTACATGCCGAGTCCCTGGATGACAAGAACAGGCTCTTTCATCTCTGGGGTAATGCATGGAGCCTGCTACACATCTTCAGTAACTACTAACTGAAAGATGAATAAGTAACAGCCTAGGAGATTGTGTAGCAGTAATGCTAGACTTGCACTGGGGCATGAGTTCCTGATTTGGAACCCTGATTTTTTGCATATGCCAAAGTGATAATCTGGTTCTGTCTCTCTCAAGTAGTAAATACATAAATATATGAATAAATACATAAGTGTTCTTTAAAGTACATACCTAGTAGCCAGGGAAGTGGCACAGTAGATAGACTTGAATTCTTAAGTGTGAGGTTTTGAGTTCAACCCCCTGTATCTACATGCCAAAATAATGCTCTGGTTCTCTCTTGTTCTCTCCCCCTTTAACAAATATTTTAAATATAGATATACAGAATGGAATATATGTAATTATAGAATTAAACTATTAAATAATGATAAAACAAGATTAACATTTTAAGCAAGGCTACTGTTTATTCATTTACTCATTTTCCCAAGGTTCTCTCACAGTTCTGAAGGGCAAAGATGTAGCCCAACACAACAGAGCACAAGACCATTGGCAGGGTCCAGGTTCAGATCCTAACACTGCCATATGTCACAGCTGAGCTGTGCTGTTTCTCTCACAAAAGCAAATCTTTAAAAACAACTGTGAACCAAAAATGTAAAAAAAGATCCTTTTACCCTTTACAAACAAATTATTTCCTCTAGAATGTTTTATGTTTGAAAATACACTTCATGTATTATGCATGATTCTATTGGGAAACTGTTTTGAGACCAACAAGGCAGGTATTTACATTGCTTTTAATATACTACTTCCTCTGTCATGTGGCAGTCAAAAGGCTAAGTGAGATGCTTGCAGCAAAGAAAACAGTTTTGAAAGGTCATGCTACACAGATAGCCAGAGCCTCTTTCACAATATCCTCACTGTCTGTGGTAGACTATATGACAATATGACCAGTTATTTTCTAAGTAAAAGCAAAAAGCATATTATTAAAGATCCAGAAACAGTAGCTACTCAACAATATAATCTTTATGAACACTTTTCTAACTACGTAAACAAGCAACGATAAAAAGGACCCTAAGGCTGAGAGAGAAAAGTGGAAGAGGAACTAATCAAAACTGGAAGGCAAGTCTAAACTGTACTTCTTGCTCAGAACTGCATGTAACATAAGGAGCTTACTTGCAAAAAAGCTTTTTCAAATTAAAGCTTGTAATTTACCAAGGAAAAACAAGTTTAGCAATACTGCAGACAGTGAATATGACCTACCTTAAAATTTCCAAATCTGGGGCTGGATGGTGGTGCACCTGGTTGAGTGCACATGTGACAATGTGCAAGGACCCAGGTTTGAGGCCCCAGCCCCAACCTGTGTGTGTGTGTGTGTGGGGGGGGGTTTTGCAGTGGTGAAGCAGTGATGCAGATGTCTCTCTCTCTGCTTCTCTACTATCGCCCTCTTCCTTCTTGATTTCTGGTTGTAACTAGCCAATAAATAAATAAAAATAATTTTTTTTTCTAACTTTTTTTCCAAATCTTAGGTGTGGGCAGTGGCCCACCTGGTTAAGTGTGTATGTTACCATTCATGTACAAGGACCCAGGTTCAAGCCACCAGTCCCCACCAGCAGAGGGGAAGCTTCACAAGCAGTGAAGCACAGCTTCAGGTGTCTTTTTCTCTCCTTCTCTATCTCCTCTTCCCTTTAAACTTCTCTCTGTCCTTCCAACTACATAAACTTATAAATAAAGCTATTTAAAGATACTCTCTTTTTAAAATATTTTTATTTATTTATTATTGGATAGAGACTGAGAGGGGAAGTGGAGTGGAGAGAGATACAGAAAGACACCTACAGTGCTGCCTCACCACTTGTGAAGCTTTCCCCCTACAGGTGGGGACCAGGAGCTTGAACCCAGGTTCTTGCACACTGTAATGTGTGGGCTTAACCAGATGCACCACTGCCTGGCCCCATATACTCTCCAAAAAAAAAAAAAAAACTTATGGACAACTATAAACCAAGTGCTTCAAAATTGTTACCCATCAACACTATTCTCTTAACTCATAGTTTTCCTTACATAGCACCCGAGACGGAACCTGAGGTTTTGTGTATGCATGTGACTACTGACCAAGCTCTACAGCTCAACTATTTTTCTACAAGTGGGGGAGGAAAAAGAAAAGAAGAGAAAGGCAGAGGGAAGAACTTCTCTACTACCCATGGAGTTCTCACGTAATGCCAAGCATCAAATCCGGAGCCTCATGTTTGAGGTGGGCACTCTTCTACCAAATCATCACCCTGGTTCAGTCTTAACAATCTTTTAAAACAGAACTCAGACAACTAAGTTTCTTTTTTCTTCTCTTTTCTTGTCTTTTTTTTTTTGCCTCCAGGGTTATTGCTGGTGCCTGCACTGCAAATCCACTGCTCCTGGAGGCCATCATTTCCCTTTTGTT